>NC_068303.1:25145719-25875719 GCF_025860055.1 Xyrauchen texanus | reverse complement strand
TGGAATAATTGTCTTATTAAGAAGTGTAGGTCTTATTCAAAACACTAGGTGTTCTTCACACAAACTCGTTTTTATGTCCGTCTGCATTGTTGTTCAATGTAAACATGCACTAGATGGATGTTTTTGACCATTGCGCTGTATCTCATGTTGTGCTTTTTAGATGTTGTGCCAAGTAAAAAGAAACCGTTGCTTCATCCAGCTTTCTTTTTTACCGCAAAAACATGTTCAGTCTGAACGCCCCTTAAAGGAATATTCAGTTCACAGCATTTATGACTATGCTGACTCCCCCAAATCATTTTGAATTGCCTTTTCATTAAAAAAAGCAAAAAGGCACTGGCAATGGAGGTGAATGGTGCCAATCAGTAAAGTTAAAATACTGTTTTAAAAGTATAGCCACAAGACAAACAGTATATGTTAAATAAATGTTAACATGATTTTACTGTGATAAAATCACTTACTAACCTTTTCTGTATAAAGTTATATTCAATTTTACAACTTCGTTGCCATGACGACGTAACACTGTAGCCCCTAAAATCCTAAAAAACAATAATTTAAACAACTTTACAGCTCAAATAATACACACGTTTTAACACAAGATATAATGTGCTTTTATAAAATGACAAACTTCACATTTCTGTCTTTAACCCCTCCAAAATATTTATGTATTAATATTCTGGTATTTTCCATTGTGCCTCACTGTAACCTTGATTTTGTTTTTGACACACATAAATATAATAAACATGAATGCCTATTTGTTACGTTTTTCCTTTTTCATAGATGACATATTGTAACTTAAAGCAGACTATCCCAATTCAAACGAGCCCAAAACACAACATAATATCATAAGTAGATCTTGAAATAGTCCTCAAAGAGTGTTCATGGAAAGACGATACATAAAAGTATGCTCAACACACGTTGTGTGCATGCGTGTGTGTGCATGTGTGTGTGTGTGTGTACATGTCCAAGGACTTGTGTTTTCAAACACACACCCACATACACCAATCAGCCACAACATAAAAAAACACCTGAACTAAAATTGTGTAGGTCCCCCTTGTGCCACCAAAACAGCACCAACCCGCATCTCAGAATAGCATTCTGACATGATATTCTTCTCACCGCAATTGTACAGAGCGGTTATCGGAGTTACCGTAGATTTTGTCTGGCCGTTCTCTGTTGACCTCTCTCATCAACAAGGCCTTGTTGATGAGAGAGGTCAACAGACCATTCACAGGTCTGCCACTCACTGAATGTCTTTTGTTTTTGGCACCATTCTGAGTCAATTCTAGAGACTGTTGTGTGTGAAAATCCCAGAAGATCAGCAGTTACAGAAACACTCAAACCAGCCCGTCTGGAACCAACAATCATACCATCTGATTATTTAATCAGCCAATAATGTGGCAGCAGTGCATTAAATCATGTAGATACAGGTCAGGAGCTTCCGTTAATGTTCACATCAACCATCAGAATGGGGAAAAAATGTGATCTCAGTGATTTTGATCATGGTATGATTGTTGGTGCCAGATGGGCTGGTTTGAGTATTTCTCAACTGCTGATCTCCTGGGCTTTTCACACACAACAGCCTCTAGAATTTACTAGAATTCTAGAATGGTGCCAAAAACAAAAAACATCCAGTGAGCAGTGGTAACAATAACAATACTAATAACAATTTGATGAGGTAAAATAACAAGGTAATGTGAAACAGGAGATGTTAAACAGGTGAAGCAATCGTGTCATAGTATATAAGGGGCCTCCAAAAACTGCCTAGTCCTTCAAGAGTCATTCAAGAATCATTCAATACTTGTCAATTTGGCAACAGATGCTTCAGCAAATAATCCAGCATTTTGAGAACAATGTTCCCAAAAATAAAAATTGGATGGGTTTTTGGCATTTCACCCTCTACATTGCACAATATAGCTGATTCAAGAAATATGGTCAAATCTCGGTGCATAAAGGTCAAGACGAAAACCACTTCAGAAAAAACATCATTCATCTGTAATAAATATCATGAACATGGGTCTGGGATAACTTTAGTAAACTTTGTTAGTCAACACCATTCGCCACTGCATCCACAGATGCAAGTTAAGACTATGCAAAGCAGAAGCCATACATCAACACTGTCCAGAAGCGCTGCCGACTTCTCTGGGCTCGGTCTCATCTTAGATGGAAAGTAGAACAGTGGAACTAGGCTTTTTGGTCTGATGAGTCCACATTTCAAATAGTTTTTGAAAAATGCCTGCAGTCCTGACCTGTCTCCAATTGAGAATGTGTGGTCCATTATGAAGCGAACAATACGGCAATGAAGACCCCGCACAATTGTGCAGCTGAAGACCTGTATAATGGATGAATGGGGGAAAATTCCACTTTTTTTACTTTACAAACTCGCGTCTTCAGTGCCCAAATGCTTAATAAGCGTTATTAGAAAAATGGTGATGTTTCACAGTGATAAACACTGTCCCAATTTTTTGGAGTTAAAATCATCTGATTTGAAATTACTGTACATTTAAAAAACAATGAAATTCACAGGGTAAAACATAATACAATGTGTAGTTGGAGTGCTTTCAAAATAGCAAAGGGTGATTATAATTTACAAATAACTCTTTTTGTTTTTATTAGCATTTTTCATACTGTCCCAACTTTTTTGGAATAGGGGGTTGTACACAATATTAGGCAAGTATCAGCTGGTATTGATGTTGTGTCTGATCAGTGGATATGCTCATCTAAAGGATTGGGATACACCTGAACACTTAATATTTCAGTATTTTGTAGTTGAATCCATTCATTTAGAATGGCTGGTTTAAAGTGAAATAAAACCAACAAAATGGTAACATTTTGTGTGTGCATGTTTTCAGATACCATATGTGAACATTAATTTCAGTGAACATATGTGAAGTCAATCCATTTTATTCCAATTGAATTAAGTAAAAACTAAGTGTAAAATAAATAAATGACCAGAACACAACATTATGCATGTCAAATAGTCAACATAATGCTACAAATGCTGCTGATTGAGCTCAATTTGTATATTCCTTTAATCTACAGCATTCAAATGCTGCATATCTTTCGGTACCAACAAAATAATGTCATGAAAACGTCCAAACCAGCAGCTAATGACGTGATTTTGTAGTAAAGCGTGTTGAAATATTTTTGTCACCATTTTTTTCTGTCGTGGATCTCAGGTTGCAGTCAAGGAGGAGCTGAGAATCCTCCCGTGGGCCTGTTCTGGAAGCTGCTCCTCACATATAAAGCGCTTCCCCATGCCGGAGGAAACAGCTTCAGAGGGGGGAGTCAAGCACAACACACTGAACTCACTCAAACCGAACACACTTCTGCGCAGAGTGCTCTTCTCAACCACCAGCTGCTCATTCAAATTCATCTCTTATTGCTTAAAAAAATTGACTTTTTCTAAGTATAAAAAACGAAAGAAAAACTACAGGTCACATTCACAACTGACAGACAAAGTTTGAAGAAAAGAAGCTGAAGTTTTGAGAGCGCATGGCTGCTCTGATCAGCGCGTATTCCTCCTGGCCGGAGAGTTTTGAGTGCTCTGCGGGAAACGGGGATGTACCTGACAGAGCTCCTGCGGACAAGGTGTCGGAGCCGCGCATCAGGAGACCCATGAACGCCTTCATGGTGTGGGCCAAAGATGAGCGCAAGAGACTCGCAGTTCAGAACCCAGATCTTCACAATGCTGAGCTAAGCAAGATGCTGGGTAAGACATTTACTTTACTATATAATAATAATAATAATAATAATAATATATTTTTATTATGATAATTTTGTAGTAGGATTGTTATTCATTTCACTGACTAAAGTTTTGTACAACCTCATCTGCTGTTACTGTTACAAAGCACCTGTGTTTGATATCCTGTCTTGTATTTTCTGGATTAATAATGACAGAAATTGAGGTCTAATTTCTTCTCAATTAATTGCAAATTAAAAGAAAAAATATTTTGGAAGCTGTGCGATTTGAAAAGTATACTGAGATGCGTAAATCTGTACGAACTTTTTATTTTAATTCAATTAAAAACTCCTGAATTAAATTTGAAGTGTTTTACGTTTTGACTCATTATTTCTTCATTGTATTTAATCGTGGGCTATGAAAATCACGAGCACACACTTATCATTACATAGGTGTGAGATTAATGTGTGAGATTATGACATTTCGCAATGCTCTTGAATGAGAATTATTTAATGTGAACTGTGAAATTCGCTTTTGTTGAATAGAAAGTGAAAATAAAAAGCTTAATCGTTTAATAATAAATTAATAAGAACATCTAAAATTATTATTTGTCTTGGCATATGTGTAAAACAATTTCCCGTTTATTAGCTAGCCTATATTTCGATCGAGGCTTCAAAATTAGTCTGTAGCCTAAATTTTAACAGTTGAGCATTGATATGGAATTCCTTTGCATGTATTTCTAAATGCTAAAATATTATTTTAGTCAACGTTAAAATTGTTAACATTAAATTTTTTTTTACAAGAATTACAAATCTTGAAATCTTTTCGTCTGTAAGAGATACAAGTTTGGTGCAAATCTATGGTGCAAAAAGATGAGCAGATATAATAGTAGATTATTTAGATTATTTCTATTCCAACATTTAAAAAAGAAGAAAGAAGAAATGCTTTTGAAAACATTATTTAAACCTACAGGACAGCAGTATCTGTATCCATTTGAATCAGCCAAAATCAACATTGTTCTTGAAATTATCCCTTGCTGGTGGTAATGTGATTGTTAAACAAATTGTTTGTAGTTGTTTAAAACTGAATCTCTAATCAACTCCAACAACAATTTTTCTCTTTTCAGAAACTCTAAATGGAATATTTAAAAATATATAGTATAAAGTTTAAAGTCTAATGTGTCCATTCTTTTTTCCCTCTAACAGGAAAGTCATGGAAAGCTTTAACTCCACCGCAGAAGAGGCCGTTTGTGGAGGAAGCAGAGCGGCTGAGGGTGCAGCACATGCAGGACTACCCCAACTATAAATACCGTCCACGCAGGAAGAAGCAGCTTAAGCGCATCTGTAAACGTGTAGACCCCGGCTTCCTCCTGACCACACTAGGTCCAGACCAGAATTCCCTGCCTGATCTGCGTGGCTGCTGTCACCCCTTTGATAAAGATGATGAGAGTGGCGTGAGTGGTAGTGTTGGTTTCGGTTCTCCCACTGCAGCTCTACCGGGTGTGAGGGTCTTTAGAGATCCCGCAGGTTCAAATAGCAGCTTTGATACGTATCCATATGGCTTGCCCACACCACCTGAGATGTCACCTCTGGACGTCGTGGATCACGAACACCAATCCTACTACTCCTCCAGCTCAGTATCCACCAGCTCCTGCTCATCTTCCACCTCTTGCCCGGATGACCGGCATCCCACCCCAGTCCACATGAGCAGTCCACCCCCTTACCATCCCGACTACTCCCAACAAGCATCTCTGCACTGTGGGAGCACACATATGGGCCACATCCCGATGCCTCACCAGGGAAGTGAGGCGACCCTCATCCCTGCTCATTCACTCTCTTATTACAGCTCTTCATTCCCCCAAGTTCAGATTCATCATGGGCACCATGGGCATCTGGGACAGCTTTCACCACCTCCAGAACAGGGGCATCTGGAAAGTCTGGATCAGCTGAGCCAGGCTGAATTGCTGGGTGAGGTAGACCGAAATGAGTTTGACCAGTACCTAAACTCCAATAGTTATCACCCAGAGCAGGTTGGGATGACAGTCACAGGACACATCCAAGTAACGCCAGCTTCCGTTTGCTCCAGCAGAGCAACAGAAACCAGTCTCATCTCCGTATTGGCCGATGCTACGGCAGCCTACTACAACAACTACAGCATTTCATAAATGGCAAAAGAAACAAAGACAATTACCACAGACAGAGACTGTGAGCTTTACATGGGTCAGCAGTGTGACTGGCAGGTAAACAAAAGGGGGGCTGTGGAGGAAGGGGAAAAAAGAGAAGCTACAGGAAGTCAATGGACACCTCAGGGATGCACAGATAAAAAAAAAAAAAAAAGTTAATTCCCATCTTTGTTTCCAAAAGAAGAACGGAAGTAAAAATAAATAAATTGGACAAACATAGAACTGCTCTTATCTTGCCACAAAAGCATGTACAAATGCTATAAAGTTAATTTATATATCTAATTGCTTTGCATTAAAGCTTATTGTATTGCTTTTATTCAGTCCAAATATATTCATTTGTTTTTTTGTTTTTTTAACCTCAATTGTTTTACCTCAATTATTATTTAAGTGAGGCTGGTCTCTTCCGCATATCTTTTATAGTACATTGTTTTGAAGGATATTCTTCAGTTGCCCTTTCTTTTCCCTTTACATTCATTTAAAACATATATGTACTCATAAACAGTAAAATAATTATATTAATATGAAATACTACTGTATGCCTGTTTAGGTTTTTCATTTTAATTTAATTCAAATAAAATATTGAGTTTATACATTTAGCATTCTCAACTTTGATGTCCTCAATCATGTCAATAACAGGCAGATGAACATACAGCAGCTCTGAAACAATAATGATGTTTGTTGAACACCATTCTGTTTGACCAATCTTGATGATGGTCTTAGACTTGTCACGATGAATTGCATTGTGTATGCCCATATAAGTATAGCACATTGACTGTTGGTCTGGACATACCAAAAGAAAAAATATTTAGTTTTGAGAATTATTGAGACGGAATGTTCTGGGGTCCCATCTGAACCAGACGTCGCTAAATAAAAACACAATATAAGACTCAAGCTTTTGTAATTACTGATAGACCACACTTTGTCTTTAGACAAATTTAGAAGTGCTGTTTTTGCACTTTTTTCAGTACAATTTTGCTATTATTATTATTGTTGTTATTATTATTATTGGTAGTTGTAGTAGTAGTAGTTATGATAGTCTCTGTAAACTGCTTTATGGGAAATATTTTATATACAGCTAAACAATTTATGTTTTATCATTTTAGAAGATTTTTGCACTTATTTATTTCTGTTATTACTGATTTATTGTAGTAAAATCTGAAATCCTGCAAGGCCCTGCAGCCAGTTCAGAAAATCTTTAGTGATGACACCATTCAATACTTAAATTAAGGGTTTTGCTGCAACCAGGAACTGACATCTACAATATTGTTGTACGTGACAGAGGCTGTTGTCAAAACTACTGCACTGGCAACTGGCGGTCACCACCCTGTGTTCCCAGTTTGCAATCACCAACACCCATTATGCACTCAGTTTCACTCCTCCACGGATCAGAGGATTAGTGTAAAACAGGCTCTGCTGTTTTTCTCCCCGCCTCCATCTCCACTGGCCTTTTGTTTCCCCCTGTCTTATTATGGGTGCGTGTCTTAAGCAGAATGTTGGAACTCTCCTCCTACCCTGCCTTCGCCCCCTCGACTGCCTGTCCTATCTTGCTGATGCAGACTTTCATAATCTCTGCTAAATAAATAAATAAATAAATACACCTTGTCCCTGTCAACTGTTTTACACATTCACCATTTTTTATTTTTCTCCCTCATCTCTCTGACTCTCGGTTCAAATTCCTCCTCTTTTTTGATAAAATGAATCTGAAGTGGGGGAAAGAGGGAGGTGGTGGCGGGTGTTTGACAAATCCTGGAGTCTGGCTTGGTCTTCCTGCATTTTTTGGGAACGGTTGAGTCGTGTTTCTTGTAAAGAGGATGTAGCGGAGAGGCAGTGTTTCCTGCCTGATAAGAGTAAAGCCTCTCTCCATCAGGATGTTTGGGCCCGGCTGGTCCCCGCATTAAAAGAGCCCGTGGCGAGGGAAAGGGAACCTGCAGTTGGTTTTAGCAGGGAGGAAACATGGCTCTCATTGATTAATATCTCACACCGTGGTTTTTTAGGGCTTCAAATTGACCCTCATCTGGTCTGGCCACACATCGAGCTCAGCACAGATTTCTTAATCTGTCTCTGTCAGTGGCAACCAAGACAAGTCATAGTAGCTCATGGTTATGATGTGATTAGTAAATCATGTCATATTAATTTTTATGAAACATTTCAGTCAATGTCTGATTCAGTGTACTCTCACCTTTAGTCCATAAAGTCAGTCAAATGTGAACATTCATCATGTACTAGAGACTCCACTTTTTTATCACAAGTGAGGTTGTTCTTAACTGCCTGTGGCTGAATGCTTAAGGTGGGACATTTTGTTTGGCAGAAGTGGGGTGACTTGTGGTTTATGACCTAGACAATTCAAGGGTCAGGGTTAGTGGGTGCAATACAACCTATTCCTCTGCCCTAGAAGAAGGGCATTGTGTCACGGTGAAAAAACAATGAGGTCAACATAAGTGTGATCTAAAGTGCCCTCAAAAAATACAGGTAGCTCTTGGTTCCACATGTTTGAAATAAGTTTTCTTAACTTTAAATGACTATTTAATCTCAATACAAACAATTTGTGTAGAAAGAAACTAGTTGAATTGGGCAAACCCAACAAAATTAGATGTGTCAATGTAACTCAAATAAATCTATTTTATTTCTATTCACTAACTCACTAACCAGTGAATGTTAGCATGCTATTTACATGTCGATTGGAAGTACTACACAGTGTAGTGTAGGAACTTTGCTATAGTTAGCACAGCATTTGCTCAACAAAGCAAGCAATTTTTTTCAAGGACTGGATAGTTTAAGCTCTACTCTTCACCATAATGGTAACCCCAAAACTCCAACATAACAGAAACTCTTCTAAATCTTATCAACCACTAACAAGTCCCCCTTTGTATTCGTCTTGCACAAAAGAATATAAGAACAAAATTAAATTAAATTGAACAAGCAGCAAAAATATGTTTTTTGAGTGCCATATCGGAAATATTAATCCAACTTTAACATTCTTTAGACACTAAATTATGGAGCCCCAAGTGAGGAAATTAATCTTCTGGAATTTAATCATCTGCCTTAACTTGGAATAAGATTTGTGATCCCTTGAAATTCTTTTGGGTTCCCTAGTAATAGGTTCATCCCTCCCTTACAAAAATGTACTATGGTTGAACTATGGTATTTGTAATAAAACCATATTAGTCACAAAATGTACCATTTTACTACAATAGCCATATTTTAACCATGATAATTGTGGTAAAACCATTGTAATAATACACGAAAACCAAAACTGAGGAAATACCATGGAGAAATACCATGGGGTTAAGTAAGCCCTGATTCAAAAAGGTTTTCACCGAAATGTTATCCCATCCCATAACTGTCATGAACACTGCAGCCATGCTCCATTGTAATCACTATGGAGACTGCTGACTCCTAGGAAACCAGGGCAAACAATCAACTCATCTGCTTCAATCTTTTCCTGTGTGCAACTTGAAAATTCTCCATGCAACATACTAAGAATACATTGCACTCAGTGTCCCCCACAGAACAGCCGCTATTTCCATGTGCCTTAAATAGGCCATAGTGTTGGCTGGTCTCAATACACGGCTAGGGATTGACATTCAAGTGCAGAATATTATGATATTTGTAATGTGAGCAGAAGTAATGCAGTGACATATTCATAGTTGTGACATTGCTGAAAATCATAAATTGTCAGCATGCTTTTGTTGCAGTTATTGGTATAAACACAGTTCATATCATAGCCTTTCAGTTAAAATTTACCTACCTGAAATATTTGACCCAGCCTTGACTTATGTATGCCAGAGTGGTTTTATTGTGTCAACTTGTTTAACTAACAGCAATTAAAAATATACAATTAAATTCGATTTTTTGAAAATTATTCAAATTTTGAACTAGGGGTTTGCAGCCGGCATACAAAACCTCTGCAAGAGAAAACACATTTGTGTTAGGGTTAGGTTTGGACTTTTGATTCAAAACCCTAAAGTTACTGGGAGACAGCCCTTGTTACAACCTCCTTGTAGCTCTGCTCTATATACAAATTTATGTTTGAATTTGCATCTCCTTCACTGCAGCCACTTTAGACTTTTACACATTTCAGAGTTTGAGTAAACAAATTTCCTTTTTTTAAAGGGCTCTTCTTGTTTTTTTTTCCTGATTGCTCCCTGGATCAGCTCCATTTTCGGGTCAATTCTCTGGAACGTGGATGTCAGGTAGTCTCAACTGTTTCCTGTTTCCCCAGCTGTGACGTCACTTCGCTGGGCAAATATGCGACAGTGCTGCAGCACGCGCCATCTTCCTAACAACGTCTATCTGAGGGTGTGACACTGTGTGGACAACCTTGCTGAGCACATCTGGGTAAAGTATTAAGTGTCCTGAGGGAGAGTGGGTCATGCTTATTGACGCCCCTGCTGTAGACATACTGGCTTGAGCTCTGATCAGAAGCCCTGCAGGGTTTGGACAATAGCCAACATATAACGTCACTCCATAGGCTAAAATGAATATGTTACATAGCTTATAGGGCTGGTCTGATGTCTTATTGGAAGTTTGTGTTATATCCATATCAGGGAAGAGATTAAGGAGGTGTTCTGCAATCGTACTACATGAAAAAGCGTTATGGATCATTATAAATGATAACTGTAAACACGTGGGGTGTTTATATGTATTGGGGGGTGTAATCTGAGTTAAGGAGTTCCCAACCCTCTACGCTCCAAGAGAAGTTAAAACAAGTAGTTAGGACATACTTATATTCATTTTAACAGTTTTTTTTATTTATTTTATTAACATTTCAGTAACCACAAATGTTAGATTGTAAGTTAGCTTAAGCACGTAGTTTTACCTTGCATAAATAAATGCTTATAAACAGAAATAGTGTTTGTCTGAGAAGGTATTCATAATTCCTAATCATTCTGGTATGTCATATCCTCATGCTCAAACTTTCCAAATGGAACAAGAGTCTGTGTCTGTCAATATGGTCATCGCACATACCAGCATGTGGATCCAGAAGAATAATAACCTGCTTACTATTCATACTTGGCATCCATTACTGGTGGCAAGGGATTATAGGTCTAGCTATTCTCGTGCATTCCTGCTTATTGTGGTAGAACAACAGACTCGGCAAGCAGATGTGGTGCAGGCATGGTGCAAGGCCAGCTAAAGAATGGACCAGACCCGGCCCAGGGCCCATTGCCATGTGGTGGAGCCAGCGCATAGGTACAGATGGGAACCCCTGGAAAACTTGAGGGATGGAGCAAGCAGCCAACTTCCACCCACCTGTACCTGCATTTGAATACGCCAGCCGTGTTCAGTCCAGCACCTGTTTACTGCAGATACTGAAAGGTGCCATTAACTGAGAAAATGAGGCTAGAGTTCTAATGCCAGCCAGGGAACAGGGAATACAGATCCTCATTTTCCTTGTCAGAGGAAAGCGATTCCAATATCAACATTTTACGCCTCGTCTTCTCCCGCAGAATACAATATCTTTCCGAATATTTCTGCAATACAAATTGTAAATCTGACTTTTTAAATATGAATCAACTAAACAAATGCACCTCTATGTCATGCATGAACCTGTTAATTGTACACTCAATAACATTTGAATATAACGGTGGTCTTGGACTTATACTGCCACATAGCAGCATGGATGTAGCATTATGCTAAAACAATAGTTTTTGGTTACCGATACCATTGTAGAAATTTGGTATTCGCAGTCAGCCATGCTTAAAAATATATAGTAATTTTTTTCAATGTAAAAATACTTTCTCCTATTTCGGCTTAAGGCGCAGTCACACTTACCATTGCACGCTGAAATTCTGCAGGCGTGTAACCAGAAAAAACTCATTGCTAAACAGCCTCTTTTTATTGCTGCACTTTATACTCTGGGAGAGTGAAGTGAAAAATAAACTTACCGAAAAATGTGTTAATATTTAGTGTAGATGCGTACAAAGCTCACTGCCAAACCAAACAACTTCCTATTGGCCAATGCAGGGAATTCGCCAAACAAAGTTAACCAAACTTGAACTCCACATGACATCCGCGAGGGAAAATTCTTCGCCACTGGAAGTCCATTGTGTAAAATTAATGATTGAGCAGATTCCCACTGTGATGACTGAATTTTGTCCGCGGAATTTTACCGTTCTAAGGTAAATGTGGTTGCGCCTTTATTATGCAGAGACAAATATAAGTAAGCCAAAAAATTTAAACACTGTCTCTTTGGTGCTATAAAACCGTTTGTTTAAGCGACCCATCCAGCTCAATACAACACTATTGGCACAACCATGAGTTTGGTGTGAATTTGGGGCATGACTACATTTAATCAATGGAAGATGGTGGGAGTGCTCTAAAAAATCTATTGAAAGCAATGTTTATTTTTTCAATTCTGTTTGGTGAAGAGAGAGGTGCAGAAAACACACTAATACTTAATAATAAGTGTCAAATAACAGGGGACTTAAAGCAATAAAAGTAGTAGTAAGCGGCTGGTCATGCCATCTAAACATGGCAGCCCCCATGAGGCAGCCCAGCTCCATGTGGAGTAAAACAGCTTTTATTAGGCTTCTGATACTGGAGTTTCATACATGATTTTTAACATATTTTTCTTTAGGGATAAAAAACAAATACTGAATTTTCCTTTAAATAAGGCTAATGATCGTTTTACAATTATCTTGGCAAAATATGATAAGCATTCTTACAAAGCCAAGAATAGTTTCTCTTTTGCAATTGATGTGACATTGGTGTCAGGATCTTCCTCACTTGTGACCCACAAAACCATAAGGAGCTGACATGTAATCAGTGTCCCAGAGTGAGATGCAGAGAATGTATACATCCGACGGTGTCAGTGTTAGTAGGCTGCACGCTTGTTTTTGTGAAGCACAGGAGCTCCCAGGAGTGTCATAACTCTTAACCCCAATGTGGAGGAGGATGTTCCTATTGTGCTTCCTAATTGCAATGTGGATCTTTCATTTAGTCTGTGTAAAAGTCACGTCATTTCCTGTCCTGCTGCTGCAATAGTTTTTGGTGACATCCAAAATTAATCATTGATTAATGATTTGCTTGATTTGCAAAAAGTTATTCATCCATTTATTTAAGATTCTTTATTAAATATAATATCAAAAACATGATCACAGGAATTATCCCGGACACCCTGAACAATTGAGGTTACTCAATCTCTGGAAATGCCAGTATCATCTTTGTTTGTGAATATTTATTAGGTTTGACAGTTCATAGAGCTAACAGTAAATAGGAATGTTTTTTCTTGAGGAGTTTAGGACAATGTAATACTTCGGACTGATCATAAAGCCCTACAGCCCACCACTGTTGCTACTCAAGCTACAAGCCACTCATAGTTTAAAGTAGTTAAACATCAAGCTACACTTTTAAAAAGCAGTTAACTACAATCTACTAGCAATAAATAGCTAGTTTGCAATCAGACATCAGAGCAGCATTTTTCCAACACAAAATCAAGGATCTCAATGAGGGTGACACCATTGTGATCAGAATTTTGAAGGTCCAAAAAGCACATAAAGGCAGCATAAAAGTGATCCACAAGACTCCAGTGCTGTGGGTAAGAAACATCAATATTTAAGTAATGTTTACTATAAGTTCTCCTACCAGCCCCGTAAGGTCATGATAGGCACGAAGAAGGCGAATCGCAAAAAACAAAAGTAGAAAGTGAAAGTGGAGATTTAGAGTAAAAAAGGACTTAAATAATAATCTTTTTCTCATCCACACCTTTTATATAGCTTCTGAAGATAAATAAACAAATGGTGTCAAATTGATACATTTTATTCTGCCTTTATATGCTTTTTTGGACCTTCAAATTTCTAGTCACCATTCACTTGCATTGTTTGAACCTACAGAAAATAAATGTTTTCAAAAAAATCTTCATTTGTGTTCAGCAGAAAAAAAAGAAGTCATACACATCTAGGATGGTGTGTAAATTATTTTTTGTGATCTCTCCCTTTAATGTAATTACTATTCAGATGTTGCAGAAAATCAGACGCACTGAGCCTTTCACAATATATTGAATCAAAGGAAAGAAAACATGTAGTAAAGACATTCAAAAAGCATAGACTGATTGCAGCAGCTAAAACGTTCGACCTCCTGACCTACTGTGAGATCACTTTGACATTTGAACAGTATAAAAATAAAAGTAATAAAAGGTATTTAATCAAGTCAAAACAGATGATGAACAGCATAATTTACCTAATTATTTTTCTACAAAAAATAATACAGCACACGACGTACAGAACCAGTTCATTTCAAACAGTTCATTTACATGAATCATCCAGACAATTCACTATATCTACGTTAAATAGGAACACAGAATGGGCATTTAATTAGAGCACGTGTGATTATGAATTCAGCTAGATCGGCATAAAGCTTCATGCACAATATAATGTGACTATAACAGCAATGTAGCATATCAGTGGAAATAGTAGCTTGTGACTAGAAAAGTTAGTCACTGCATTTAGATTTACTCCTAAATATTTCAGCCAAATACCAACATCATGCCTGAAGCCAATAACAATTGTGTCTGTGTTTACTCAACTAATTTCCTGAAAGCACAGTAATGAATATGATGAGTGATGTGTTTAACATTTTTATCCTGTTACGTCTATACAGGACTTTATACCTGCTTTGTTGACAAACCACATGAGTGAGAACCCATAAGTGATCAGCATAATTATTCAAGCATTTTGCCAGTGAAGACAAAAAACTTTCCTGTTGTTAGATGTAGAGGGTCGAACTTCAACAAAACATATTTAAAGTGGCCAATAGTCTTCCCAAACTCAATATCCCCTCCCAATCTATCTGCAATGGCAAAAATCATTGTGTTCATCCTCAAATATGTTATTCTGACAAAAGAGAATTTCCGATGCCTTGATCCTATGTGTTTACAGTGTGACAACAGTGGGAGGATCAGTAGCAGCTGACCTTGGCCACTGCACAAAGTAATATAATTTCCTCACATGTGTGCAAACATTATGGACCAATGTTGTTTATGAGTTCGTAAAGAATCTTTTCCTGGCTGATAGTCAGACCTGTTTCCTTAAGACTTCACTTCAAATGAAACTCATGGAAATGAATCACAGTGCCCCTGAAGTCTGACATTTCGTCATGACACATCTTGACAGGTGCATAACAGGATGTTCACTATGGTGTGCATAGATAATCATATGAGGTACTAAGACAACAAATGTGTAATGGGAGATTAGAACAGTCTTCAAAAAAGATTTTTTTGGAGGAAATATCCTATTTAAAAAATAAAATAAAAAAAGGAAAGGTCCTCTGCACACAAGGCCCTAACAAGTATCATTAAATATAACTTTTTTTAATTTTATTTATATATTTTTGTATTTTTGGTGCCTTAATTTGAAAGACTAATCTGTGGATAAACTTACACTTTGCTTGATAAGTCATTTTTCAATGTGATAAAAGGTCATTTAAATTAAAACATTTAAAAAAAATTTAACATGGAAACCTTCTGTTAGCCTTGTATACCATGAACACAATGCCCACATTTTTTTTTATAAATAAATACAACTCTTCATATCCAATTATAATAATGTAATGATCTTCCTCTGACTCTGAAACTCTATAACCACCTGGCTTCATTGTTAGTTAAGTAATATCACACGAGCAAGAGTGCGATATGGCCCTATATCAGCACTGCTGTGATTCAGCCGCAGGTACAAGGCCACAGGCCGAGTGCTGATTTATGGCCATATCGCTCGATTGCGAGTGTAATATTGCTTATATACAACAGTTCAATGACTAGTATCATGACTTGTGCTGTTTCAACCAATTTATTGGATAAACAAGGATAGATGTAAGAGAGTGTGTGTGTGTGTGAGGGAGGAGAGAGAGAGAGAGAGAGAGAGAGAGAGAGAGAGAGAGAGAGAGAGAGAGAGACGGAGCGTGTGTGATCACCTGTTGCCAAACCCAAGCAGAGATGCTGTCAGCTTTCTGGAGATCAGTTTTCTCAGTGGAAAAATCTCTGTCCAAGCGGGGGCAATTCTCCCTATTTCGTGGTAGCCGGTGAAAGAATCTTTCACTATAGAAACCGCAATGTCCTCCGCCATTTTGAACAGTACGTTTTCTCCAATGTGGAAACTCCAGTAAGAGGTAAGTATTGAGTTGTGTAATGAAGCTGTCTGTTGTGTCTCTCAACTGTGATGAGCCATAATGCTGAAGTTGTTCATTTTAAGCCGTTTAAAGCTATTTTCTAGCAGTAGTTGTGTAGTAGTAGTAATACGAGCGAACATGGAGCACTGTTGTATGTAAACAATGACTGACGATTCACTTCACATCACCAACTGCTCATATTATACACAAAAATGATATTTTGCCACCACCTGCTGGCTAACATATGTAATGTCAAAAAATAACATTTTAAATATATGTAAGAGACACTTTATACAGTAACTCTTAACACATATTCACTACTCTTACATTTTAGTTTAGAATGGCATGAACACAAGTGGAGTGATACACAAAGTGAAGCACACCATCAGTGCTCATGGAACATCTCTCGTCCAATCAGATTCAAGGACCGGAACTAACTGTTGTATATTATATATTATAACACCCACTTTTAATGAGTCAGATTCACAATATAAATCAAGTCTCTTCCAAAAAAAATGTATCCTGACTCTTAGCCAAATATGTCAGATTACAGAAGTAGAATCAGTTGGTTATTTTAATTCATGTTTATTTTGTGTTTAAAATACATGTTTCTTGCCCTTAAAACAAGAGAATTGGAATGTTTTCATTCTTCGGTGCTTCATTTATATCAGTCAGGGCAGAGAAAAAACAAGACAGATAAATTGTGTATACATATAGTACAGTGAAATATGTATAACAATACAATATGATGTAAAATGCATTGTGATATATGATTCACTGTAAACAGCAGTAACACCTGCTGCACAATGTCAATGGCAAAGAACAGAGTCATGTGTTATGTTATCATTGAATGCAACCTTGCATATGTGTCAGAATGAATTCAGCTGCTTATTTATGCAAGTGAGGTTGATTATGGAAAAAATACTGAAATTAGCATTTGATAAAGTAAGTGTCTCATGTTCACACAGCTCCCCACCCTCTCGGGTGATACTCATCTTCTTTGCCCTCCTCCTTCTCTCTCTCTCTCTCTCTCTCTCTCTCTCTTGCTTCCCTGCATATGTAAACACCCACAAAAACAACTATTATTTGAACCACATAAAATGTTCTGTAATTATTTTGCATGAGAATATAAGTTTTAAATATTAGAGTTAAAGATTTGCAAACCTATAAAGGATTTCACTTACAAGTGAAGACAACCTATTTTCTTTTTTACTGTCCATGGCCTTAAAGGAATATTCCGGGTTCAGTACAAGTTCGACAGAATTTGTGGCATAATGTTGATTACCACAAAAATTATTTTTGACTTGCTCCTCCAGTTCTTTAAAAAAAAGTTAAAAACTGGGTAACAGTGAGGCATTTACAATGGAAGTGAATGGGGCCAATCTTTAAACATTAAAATACTCACTATTTCAAAAGTTTAGTCACAAGACATAAACATTATGTGTGTTAAAATGATTTTAGTGTGATAAAATCACTTACTAACCTTTTCTGTGCAAAGTTATAGCCAATTTTATAACTTCATAGCCATGACAATGGTCAACAAACCCTAAAATGAATTAATGTGTGTTTTTATAAAAACATAAACTTGACATGCCTGCCTTTAAACCCTTCAAAAATTGGCCCCATTCACTTCCATTGAAAATGCCTCACTGTAACTTTGATTTTTGCTCTTTTTTTGACAGATGAGTCTAAATAATTTTTTGTGGTAATCAGCATTATGCCACAAATGCTATTAATTGAGCTTAACATGTATTGAACAAGGAACATTCCTTTAATTGTTAGAAAATGCAATCACAAAAAAAGCCTTATAATAGTTTTTGCCCTGCATTATACACAACAAAGCAGAATTGTGTAAATTACATTTTGATGGTTTGGGATCCTTCTCTGCCTCAAATGTAGTCAAAATTAAATTTAGACAACCATATGTTAGTGTATTTTGTTATTTTAACATTATACAAATTGTATATCATTAACAATGAACAATATATTGTTTACAGCATTTATTATTCTACGTTATTTTTAGTTCATAATGTTAACATATACAACTTTTGATTTAATAAAATGTATTACTATATGTTGAAATTAACTTTAACCAAGATTAATAAATGTTGTAAAAGTATTGTTCATGTTAGTTCAAGTTAACTAATGTTGACAAATGTAACCTTATTATAAAGTGTTACCCTTGTTTTTTAAAGAATGTTTATAAAAGACAACAAAGTTTAACAAAGTTTCTTAAGATGTTTCCAGAAAAATATAGTCTATATATATAGGGTAAAAAAAGCTTAAAGCTTAAAGGCATAGTTCACCCAAAAATTGAAATGCTCTCATCATTTAGCCACCCACATGCCATCCCAGATCAATATTAAAGCCCTTTTTTATTATAAATTCTCTTCCCTTCCCTTTTGGGTGAACTATCCCTTTAATAAAACACTAACGAACAGCTTGTAGCAAAGAGGTTTCTTCAGTAAATAGGCCTGAAATGCCGATGTAGAAGAACAGCAGCTAAGCTCAGGTGTCAGTACTCATGTGTGGACCAGACAAATGGGACTCTTGCTGAGATAGTGTCCCTCATTTGAAAGAGGCTGCTAGGATAAGATATGAATTACCTATCATTATTGCATATCTCTCTGGAATACTTGATTTGGGATGGTCTTATGCAGCATTCTGTGGTCAATTAATTTGCATAATGACCACTAACCTGAATAAATGTTTCAGGCTCTGCCGTCTCTTTCTTCTCACGTATATTATCATAAAATAAACCCCTATAGGGTGATACAAAACATACACTTGACATCTGAATTAATTTACCTGATCAATCTGTCATTTTGTGATGATGACCAGATGACTGTATATTGCAGACTTATTCATCTACAAAATATATTTACTTATATATTCATCTTAAGTAAATTATAACTCTCAAAAAATGCTAAATTCATGTTGACAATAATACACATCTATTTCTATATCAAAGTAATTTTCCATTATTTTTGTCCAGAAAACATCTTAAAAAGATATCACCATGTCATGTGCCTTTAGAATCCTTTAAGTGCCAATCTGGCTCCAGCTTTATTGGGAAAGACCAAGAGGGAGGATGTAGGGGTGTGAACAGCAAAGTAGGGTTGGATAATACGTCAACTCCTGTTAGTCTGACTCAAGGGGACAACTCTACAGGGGACTTACAACACATGACTCAAGAGAAGAAGAATCTTCTGACCCCACTCACCCATCCGCTCAGCCAAGCTTCTTATGAAACAGACAGATGGCGGGACAGCCAAGTTCACCCTTTCTGTGTGTGAGTGTATTTGTAGGAAGAGGCTCTCTCTGGTGAATAAGCATTTCTTCCCTTCTAATTACCAAATTGTATGTGGTCACAAGGATTTGGAATGCCTTTACACGGTGCACTTTGGAGTCATTAGGTGACGTGCTTTTTCTGTGTTGCCATTATTCAGCAACAAGCTGTTTCCTACACTGTGTTTGTATATGCCGATTCCCAGACGTCTTACAGCCTCTATTCATGATTAACAGAGGCAAACAAACATATTTGTAATACACTTTTGGACAGTGAAGTCACACAAAATTACTGATTGCCATTGGATTGGATAACAAAATATAAAACCAAATTTCATCTGAAAATAGATTATGCTAGAGCTTTTCTCAGAACTGACAATTTTTCTATGGGTTTTTTTCTCAAGGTGATTTTAGTGGATGTATGAAGTCAGTTGATAACATGTCATTATGGACATGTTCTACAAAGTTTTAGGATTTAAACTACAGCTCAAACAATAAATTATTCTTAACAGAAGAATTAATGTAAGCAGTTTTATAAAACCCTCCAAAATTTGGCCCCATTCACTTCCATTGTAAGTGCCTCACTGTAACCTCATATATATATAAATGTCTGGACTGGGAAGTGAACTCGGCCTGGGATTTTACATAGCAACTGTCCCAAATGTTGTTCACTGTCCTTTTCGGTGCCATTTTGAGGTCCGTTCTGCATAATGCGCCGGCTCATTTTAGCTTATCGCGGCCCATTCGGTCTGTTTTGCGGCCGACCCACCGGCCTGCTCGGTTCTCCCAATGGCCAGTCCACCCCTGATCGGCCCCAAAGGGCATCGGCCCACCGGGAAATTGCCCTCATGTGAGTAGATTTGTTCTACCTGCTGGTGAATGCTCTACACGTGCCAGTTGTCTTAACCCTACACTGTGCAAACAAAAGCCTAAGGGACTTGTTTGAAAATGAAGCGTCTACCTATTATGCAGTATGGAAATGATTGGTTAAAATTTTCAATGCTGGCAGGGCCTTACCGTAAATAATGCTGGCTAGACTACAACTATTGCCTCAGAACAGCAATGTGATATGCATTATTCTTATTACTGCTGAACAAGAAAGCTATTAATCCATTCCCATTTGGGCCACCCATTAAGTTAACTGGATCATCCTAGATACCCTCCTGAGCACTGTTAGTCTTACTGCCTTTTCAAATTACATGAATTAAACAAATTGTGTGCAAAGTGGAGTAAAGAGCCTTTTATCTGAGGGCAGGCCTTTGATCTCCACACATCTTTGGTCACCTCTGCATGGACAGCAATCACAGCCTTGATCCTTCACAATTAGTCTAATTGAGTAACTGTACTAATCGAGTTTATTTACATTAACAGTCAAATCCAGTGAGCCGAAACATTAAATATATTCTGGCTTCTGAGCTGTTTGACTGGGTAAGACTCCCACATTTATCAGGACCTTTGTCTATGACCCGCTGAGGCCCGAACTGGTTACTTACTGTTTTGTTGATCCTCAGTAAAAATCTAAAGATTTGCTATAGTATCAGTGGCTTCCATGGTATTTTACTGACAATGTGCTAAGTTTATTTGCTCTTTTATGCAATGGCCAAGTTCGTGTCATGTGTCCAAAGCCTCAGCAATCTCAGGATGATTAGGAAGGCTTTTCGTTCTATCCTTAGCCTCCCAAGGAGTAAGGACTGCAGTGGGAGAAGGTCTTCTCAGCTGGCAGTTCATTGCAGCTCCTGCTCCAGCTCAACTCTCATTGTCCTGAGGAATTCATTTGAACATCTAGCTCTTTTTCAACATGGCTCTCATCAGGGTGAGTATTTTGCAGTGCTTTGTTAGGGATAGTTTGAGTTTGGATTGAAAACTTTCCTGGTTCATTTGGATTGCAGTTAATTGAAAATGTAATTGGGTGTTTCTTCTACTATATTTCTACTATAATCAAGTACACTAACTTTTAAAAAACTAATTAGCGGCAACATTTTTGGTCATGGTTACAATGATGCTACAACTGAGGGATGTGGTTATGTGTTTAAAAACAGATATACCAGTAATCATTTTCACACAATAAATGGTTTCTTTCAGTCGTTGTTTAGATTTTTTTTAGATTGAAAGCCTGGGAAAATTAAGGGTAAAACAATCAAATCTATGGTAAAAAAAAATATATGTAAATCTGTTTTTAATAAATATCAACCCCTGGGACATAAAAGTGGCCAGAGTTAAAGAAAACAACCAATTAAGACTATCAGTGGTCCTTCAACAAATATTACATTGCCAAATTGGTTTGTAAAATCTTTGCATTTGATGAAAGTATCATTTTTAATAAGAATTAAATAAAAAAAAATATTAGAAGCATCTAAACAGGTGCGTGTAAAAGTTTTAAAGAAAAATCAGGCACGTCAGTTCAGTTATCTGCAGTGCATTATATTTAAAGGATTGCACCATTCAGAGCTAGTGCTGTTCAGAAGGTTACAAAGGCTGCTCTCTGCATATCCATGATGCTTAAAGCCTTATGCCGTTCTTAGCTCAGGTTTGTTTAACATCTGTTACATGTGCTGTTTTGATTTTACAGATCACCAGCAACACAGGAATTTACTTGTTTTCGGAAACATAATTGATGTCATACAATCTATGTTATTTGTTTACATTATTTTCTGAAAATGCTTTCATCAAAAGCAGATATTGGAACAGGCCTCTGGGTAATTGGAATTGATCAGAACATATTTTTCGCTAGAAAAAAGGACTGGGCTATTTTTCCTGGTCCCACAGTCAATAAGTGAGGTAGGGTTATATCTGAAATATTTTGAGGAATTATTTTAACATCCATAATTGTCTTTGAAAATATCAATTTAATCATTGTTTTGCTCTACTATAATTGGGCATTGTGATCATGGGGCCACTGTCTACTTTTTTCATTATTTGTGATACTCAGAAAATATATTGCACATATTTGACACAAACTAATTAGCAAGTCAGATTTTTTGCATTGTGTCCTAGATTTTGATTATCTGTATTGACTTCATTATTATTTATTGACTGTTATAACCTGTGCTTTGCAAGACTTAGAGAGTCTGAGTCTGATTTGGTCCGGTTAAGCAATGAACCTCTCCTGCTTTCCCTGCTATTGTTCTGATAGAATGAGTGGAAAAAGAGCAGGCACTGAGAATTTTTAAAAAGAGAGATCATGCTGTTTTTCTTCATTTTATTTCAACAGAAAACATTTATATCTGGATTAGATTATAAAACAGCGTATTGATTAACCGGACATCCTGTTGTTTGGGAACTCAGAATTATTATTTTGAGGTGTTAAATGTATTATTTCATTTCACTTCCATCTACTTAGTTCTATCTTTGCTTTTACCATTTCTAAATTTATGCCTTTTGCTTTACTTAATCATTCGAACTGGCTGTATTTAATTTTTACATTTGTACTTGAATCAAAAATAACAATTGGATTCTACTCCAGCCTCATCCTGTCACATGTTGCTTCCACTTTCTCCCTGCACTTGATAAGCTCTTAAGTCTAATTCAGGTGAAGCCTGCCTTCAGTGTCTGCTCTTTTTATCCCAGCTTAGTCTCTGATATCTGTCCATCATTTCTGTGTTGCTAGTTCAACAATGCACCCTCAGCCATAGATTTTTCCAGACACAATTGTTGGGCTTTTAGCACCACCGCACCTGTACAGTAGCGTAGTAATGTGTAGAGAAAGATGCAGCCAAATAAAAAGGTAAAAAAACAAAACAAAACACATCACACTATATAACAGCACAGAAAAGGATTACAATTTAGAATGATTTTACAATATGTACAACTGTAGAAGTTGGATGAACTAAAAGGCATGCTTAGAGCACTGCTTGTGCAGGAGCACTCATCGGTGCCTCATCGGCTACAGGTTCAGACTGTGCGTGCAGTCCATAAGGCAGTGCTCGATGTGGAAAGAAATCTGTGGCGGTTCTACCCCTTCTGCGCTTTACCAGTGCGTTTTGCGGACAGGACACTGTACTGGTATAATATTACAGTTAAAATTGGTGCTGGTACTGTGACACAAAGTGCACACTTTGATGACATTTTTATTGGCAATTTTTATTGAAGTGTTTGCAATGTTAACTTGGTCATGTGTTTTGGGTGTCATTTTCCAGAGTGAAATTAACAAGGAAAGGATAAATGAATGTGGTCTGCTGGGCCGGAGAGTGCAGCGCTGCTATATTCTCCTGTGATTCTCTAATTGAAACTTACTTACTGACAACTGCCACTGGCCATTGGATGAAGTTAAAATGGCCTCCCACAAGCGCAGCTTTCAATGCTTTGACGCCATTATGGATGACCCATCTCTCAAGCCCTCTTTACCTCATGGGCACAGCTCCAGAGCATCCCTCAGAGGCTATTCTGGTTCAACTAGACTGGAGCCGCTGGAGGATCGTGGATGTTATTTGTGTGCCGATCAGCAACAGACCAAGTTGATGGCCTCAGGAGCTTACTCAACCCCATGGTTTCATTTACAGACACATCCACACACTAACTCACATTCAATCAGGAGGCCCATTCATCCAGAAGATGCTTCAGTAGAGGTTGAAGGTCACCACCATCACCATCATCACAGGCACTCCAGGAGGATTGTGCTTGTGAAGAACAGAAACCCATCTGTCCAGAGGACCATTGTGCTGCACCGCAGGAGCTTGCGCAGCTTTGGACTCTTCCTGGATGAGGTCTCTAAAATCATGCAATGTATCATCAGGAAGCTGTACACACTTGAAGGCCACAAGGTGGGTTTAGACTCTTTTGACAGTTCTAAAAACTGATGTTATTTATGTGAATATAGATGAAATGGGACAACTGGTAAAGTGGGATATCTATAAATAAAAATTCTGTAAATATTTATTAATCTCGTTCCAAACCTTTATGACTTCTCTTGGGTTCAATGGAAAGAAGAAAAAGGTTATATGGGTTTGAAACATCACGGTGAGTAACGGTGCATTCACATCATGTTAATTACCTAACTTGTTCTAACTTGTTCAAGTCTACAGAGAACTCATACTTACAAATTGTAAACTCTGAATTCAATGAAAGCTCCAACTTGACAGTAGTGATGTCATGTAAAAAGAATAAAAATGACAAGAGTTAAAGGTATTTAAACATACTACTGTTTCATTTGCCATAATTATAAAGGTTTTAGTGCCACGCAAAACATTTTTAAATCTAAGATTTCAAGAATGAACTCGTAATATTTTGAGAATAAAGTTGAAGCATTAAGAGATTAAAGACATAATATTTTGTGAATAAAGTCGTAATATTTTGTGAATAAAGTAAAAATTAAGAGAATAAATCATAGCATTATGAGAATAATGTCATAGCTTTATTATGAAATTAAAGTTAAAATCAAAATGAAGAGAACAAATTGTAGCATTATGAGATTAAAGTCGTAATATTTTGAGAATAAAGTAAAATTACAAGAATAAAGTCGTAGCATTACAAGATTAAAGTCATAATATTTTGAGAATAAAGTCAAAATTATGAGAATAAAGTCGAAATTGTTTAAGAATAGTCACAATTACAAGAATAAATTCATAGCATTATGAGAAAAGTCAAATATTTTGAAAATAAAGTCGTAGCATTTCAAGATTAAAGTAAAAATATTTTGAAAATAAAGTCGTAGCATTTCGAGATTAAAGGAAAAATATTTTGAAAATAAAGTCATAGCATTATGAAAATAAAGTCGTAAATGTTTGAGAATAAAGTCAAATTTACGAGATTAAAGTCGTAATATTTTTTTAAATAAAGTCGTGGCATTATGAGATTAATGTCATAATATTAAAAAAAATAGTTGCAGCATTACGAGATTAAAGTCATAATGTTTAGAAAATAAAGTCGCAGCATTACGAGATTAATGTCATAATATTAAAAAAAAATAGTCGCAGCATTACGAGATTGAAGTCATAATATTTAGAAAATAAAGTCGCAGCATTACGAGATTAAAGTCATAATATTTAGAAAATAAAGTCGTAGCATTACGAGATTAATGTCATAACATTTTAAAAAAATATTCGTAGCATTACCAGTTTAAAGTAATAATATTTTTTTAAATAAAGTTGTAGCATTACGAGATTAAAGTCATAATATTTAGAAAATAAAGTCGCAGCATTACGAGATTAATGTCATAATATTAAAAAAAAATAGTCGCAGCATTACGAGATTGAAGTCATAATATTTAGAAAATAAAGTCGCAGCATTACGAGATTAAAGTCATAATATTTAGAAAATAAAGTCGCAGCATTACGAGATTAAAGTCATAATATTTAGAAAATAAAGTCATAGCATTACGAGATTAATGTCATAACATTTTAAAAAAATAGTCGTAGCATTACCAGTTTAACGTAATAATATTTTTTTAAATAAAGTTGTAGCATTATGAGATTAAAGTCATAATATGTTTTTAAATAAAGTCGTAGCATTACGAGATTAATGTCATAACATTTTAAAAAAATAGTCGTAGCATTACCAGTTTAAAGTAATAATATTTTTTTAAATAAAGTTGTAGCATTATGAGATTAAAGTCATAATATTTTTTTAAATAAAGTCGTAGCATTACGAGATTAAAGTCATAATATTTCGAAAAAAAGTCGTAGCATTACGAGATTAAACTAATCATATTTTTTAAATAAAGTTGCAGAATTACGAGATTAAAGTCATACATTTTTTTAAATAAAGTCGTAGCATTACGAGATTAAAGTCATAATGTTTAGAAAATAAAGTCGCAGCATTACGAGATTAATGTCATAATATTAAAAAAAAATAGTCGCAGCATTACGAGATTGAAGTCATAATATTTAGAAAATAAAGTCGCAGCATTACGAGATTAAAGTCATAATATTTTTTTAAATAATGTTGTAGCATTACGAGATTAAAGTCATAATATTTTTTTAAATAAAGTCGTAGCATTACGAGATTAAAGTCATAATATTTCGAAAAAAGTCGTAGCATTACGAGATTAAACTAATAATATTTTTTAAAATAAAGTTGTAGAATTACGAGATTAAAGTCATAAATTTTTTTAAATAAAGTCGTAGCATTACGAGATTAAAGTCATAATATTTCGAAAAAAAAAAGTCGTAGCATTACAAGATTAAACTAATAATATTTTTAAAATAAAGTTGTAGCATTATGAGATTAAAGTTCAGTATTTAGATTGTTTTTTTATTGGTGAACTACTGAATCCCTTTGGTAATCCCTAAGCTTACTAAAATAGCAAGGTGAAGTTTATACAATGTTAATTTTTCATCCAAATCATCATTTTGGTTGAGATCAAATTTAAATGTTAAAAGAATGTTGAATCAATATTGACATTTTGATGAAAGCCAATAGCACATATGGGTGGGACAATGAACTAAAATGTATTTGTAATTGATTACCACAAGTTCAAGCGTTCTTCTCAATACTTTAATTGACGCTTCATCCTTAGTGAGGAAACACAGGTGCATCCTATACAGAAGTCTTGTTTGTTGAAACACCTGACACACTCACATCATATCTCTAGCACAACAATGGTTTTCATGTTCATTATTTCTCTGTCCCTTTGTTTCACTGGCTTATTGTTTGTGTTTGGTGTTGGATTCTGTTACTTACAGTAACCATATTCATTCATTTTAAAAAGTGCTTAATGTCTTTGAAAAAACATTTCCACATACTTCATAAGTGCATCTTGTTTTATCAAGATTTCTTAGGAATGTCTTCATTAAAAAAGTTTAAACAACATTATGGCAGATCCCTTAAAGCGCAGTGGAAACATTCTATGCAAAAATCATCATTGATTGACATCACTTAGAAGTCATCACTTTCATTCTTTGATTCTGCAATTACATTACTTGCATTCTTTCCTCATTTCTTATGAGTGAGGAGTTAGATAACAAAAGATAACATTGCACCTCACATCCTTGTAGTTATATTAGGATAGGAAAGGATTACATTTGTATACAAATTTCACAAAATATTTTACTGTTGTGATGAAGATATATAAACATTAGAAACTATTTAAAAGTTGTTTTAATTTATTGCATTGTTTTTCAATTTTTTTTTTTACATCTTTGTTGAAATGTCATTGTTGTTTCAACATTAACACAGGGTACAAAAGTGATGTAGAGTCAACATCAGATTGCAACATTAAGCCAACAAAATGTCATCAAATTTGATGTAAAATGCACATCACAAATATTGTCAGTCAGTGTTCAGGTTTGCTCACTTGTGCCAGTCTAGTGGTGTGGTGTTGTGAGACAATTTTAGTATAATTAAAAAATATTTTCTATAATGTACATGATGTTATTTACATTAATTGAAGATTTAGTTTAATGATTTAAGACTGTAGGTTAAGTTAGCAGGAAAAGCAAATGTGCTAAGGACACAGAGGCCTCTTGTGGTTGAAATGGGTAACTATCTACCGCACTGACACAAATAACAGACTCTGAAGGCTATACACTATCAAATCTTGTATTTCTTGGATTTTAAGCGCAGCTGTCTCTTTAGTTAAAATCACATATGTACAGGAAACTAAAGTATGTACGTCTAAGTGATGGCACATCTGGCAGTCCTTCTTTGTGCAATACTACCACTATGATAAAACAAAACAAAACAAAACAAAACAATTATTAAAGTCTACCAAACAGAATGATAGTCACCACAGGATCAGTTGTTAATATATAGAGTGGTCATAATGCAAAAAAATAAATTGCTGAGCAGGTCAGTCCGCGTAAAGTTCCTTTTAGGCACTATCTCTCCCGCGAGCACTTAAGGGCAAATGCCACAGACCACGGAAGAGGAAAAGTGAAAGAATAACAGTCTGCAGGTGTTTTGTGTAGATAAGAGGTGGACAGGGTGGCCAGGGCCATGTAAGAAATAGCCCCTCTGGGACTGAGCTATGGCAACCCTGATAAAAGGTGAGAGGATAGGAGTCTTTACAGCTTTGAGGGCAACCAGAGGCTGTCCCACAAAATCAAGACACGACTCCAAGTGATCGCACGCAATGATAAAGTACAATATGCCACTTGCTATTAGAGCCGTTCAATGTGTTGATCTGTGGCATCACGCTAAACAGAGAAAGTGCAACCCCTTTAAGATTTAAGGGTCCCCAGAACATCTGGAGTTGATCCAGGCATTTCCCCCCCATCAGAAAGCTGGACTCGCTAGTCATTGCTGACTCTGATCACCATTGCTGGTCCTCTCAGGCACATCCTATTAGCACTGCCACAGGCATGTACTTCCCATAGAAAACAAGTTGTATAGCAGCACACACCCCTCCACAGGGGCCTGACTGATACATGGATAACATTACGAATGGCACTGAGACAATGCCAGAAATAGCTTTACAAGGGCTACAGTAGGTGTATTTGTCATCGATTAAAAGTTGAACATGTAAGAGAACAAGAACTTTAACCGAATCCAGTATAACCCTTGTTGATTTGAAGAAAAAATAAGTTACGTTAAAGTTATGCAGTGATTTGGAGAAGTGTAAAAATACAAATAGTAATAGTAGTAGTAATAATAATAATAATAATAAAAATGTTTGAACATCAGCTACTGTATATTATTTGTATTGCAAGATATTGTGTATTCTCTAAAACTGATGGTAATTTCTATTGAACAGAATTCAGCACTGCTCTGATACACACAGTATTTCCATATTTCTGCATACAGACTGTTTGACAAAAACACATTTATATTTATATTTTATTTTTTAATTTATCCCATTTTTCCCAGTTTGAAATAAACAATTCCCACTACTTAGTAGGTCCTTTTGGTGGCGCAGTTACTCACCTCAATCCGGGTGGTGGAGGAGAAGTCTCAGTTGCCTCCACTTCTGAGACAGTCAAATCTTATCACTTGGCTCATTGTGCATGACAACGTGGAGACTCACAGCATGTGGAGGCTCAAGCTACTCTCCGTGATCCACGCACAACTTACCACGCACCACATTGAGAGCGAGAACCACTTAATCGCGACCACGAGGAGGTTACCATATGTGACTCTACTATCCTTAGCAACTGGGCCAATTTGGTTGCTAAGAGACCTGGCTGGAGTCACTCAGCACACCCTGGATTCAGCGTCAATACTCGCTGAGATGCCAAGGTCCACAAAAAAACACATTTGTTAAGAATTTAAATAATAGAAATTTCCATTCCAGATTTGTTTTAATATGTATTTATTTTTACAGTTTACAACTTGCACTTTCTTTGTTTATTTATTTTTTAATCTTCAGTAGATTCTTTTGCAACATCTTTGAATAACACTTTCCTGCTTTTCTTGAGGCTATTGGGATATTCCTTCACTTGTATTTTTGCACAGCAGTGATGCAGCAGCATCCAGAGAATAACTATTAATCTTGCTCAAATCAGAGCTATTTTGAACCAGCAGAAGCAGGTCAATGCCATGAAAACATACAGTTTGAGATACTCGCATCCTCTACAGTTCCAATTAATTATCTTCAAACCCACTGGAAAATTGAAAAGCTTTGAAAAACTATGAAACTGCAAAGCATACAGATTTAGTATAAAGTAGGTGTTGTGTTCAAGAGTGAAATGAGATATTGATGCATGTACTCTTATTCTATAAATATGCTATATTTTCATTGGTTTGGAAACTGGTTCAACATTAAACATTGTTAGATTATTACGATTAAAAGGGTTGTTTGGACAACATTGGAGCTCCATATCTTCTTTGAGCCTAATTTAATGAAAAAGACTTGACTGTGGCGACATTTTTGCAAAATTATATTAGTTTGCTCCTCACACATATTGTGGCAGTATCGAGGTGAAAAGTCCACTTAGGGGTACTAAAAAAGACAATTATAGTTTCTCGCAAAGATACGTTTTTTTGGTTTGTTTGTTTGTTTAATGCTCTATAGCATTTTGCATCAACAAAACCTAACTTCCCACCCTTAACATAAAAGATGCTGCAAGTGAACATGGATGCAAAAAATGTATACTCCCTGATAGATATTACTGAAATAAGTGTTGCAAGATGTCTCTACGACAGCACTACTGTAGACTCTGAATCGAACAAGCGCGTACAGTGGACAATGACACTTTTGACATTTTGGATGTTCTCATAGTATTGTACTTTCAGTGAATAATTGAGACTTACTGCAATTTTTAAGCCATGTTGTTCATAACAGTTGTAAGTTGAGGCGCTATTTTGCAGGTGTTGTTTTTGACAACCATTTCTCCAAGATGTTGGTCTCAATTAAGCTAATTTTGGTATCTTTGGAGATCAGGGCTTTGGAAAGAGGGGTGTGGCTAATCCAACAGACTCAGTCTCATGGAAGCAGAACTACTAAAATCGCTTACAGCACATTTAAAGGGATAGTTCACCCAGAAATGACATTTGCTCATCATTTACTCACTTTCATTTCATCCCAATTGTGTACAACTTTCTTTCTTCTGTGGAACACAAACTGAGATTTTTCAAACAATATCAAAGCTCTGTAGGTCCATGCAATGCAAGTGAATGTTGACCAGAACTTTCAAGCTCCAAAAATCTTGAAAAAAGTAGAGATTTGTAGTATAAATGTCTTCAATACTGATCAGTTTCTCACCCACACCTATAATATCACTTCTGAAGAAAAAGATTTAACCACTGGAGTCATATGGATTACTTTGATGATGCCTTTATGTGCTTTTTGGAGCTTGAAAATTCTGGTGGATTGAGTAAATGGTGAGAGAATTCTAATTTTTGGGTAAAATGTTCCTTTAAACCTTACTGATAGTTTTGGAAAAAGCAAATGTCTCATGAAAAACACAATTGCTGATGCAACTGTTTGTGTTGTTTCAAGGACATATTCACACAAATTTTAAATTAGGGATGAAACCTCGATTGACCCGTTATTCATTTGTATTTTTGTTTGCACGCTTCTTGTTTGTGCTGACCCATGGTAGTGACTCATACACTGAAAACACCCTGCATAATGGATCACACACATTTTCAGATTGCTGTTTTAATGATTAATTTGTGTGGGAAAATGTATATACCAGATGGTTGCACTTCCCCTGGCCATTAACCTTTAATTGGTATGGCTTAAATCCATAATACCACATTTCCTCATCAGAATTTGGCAGCTGTCTTAATCCCTGCTGATTTCTATATAGCAGATATTGCTGATCTTGATCAATTCGATAATGTCCTCATATCATATATTGTGATCTACTAGGAGTCTTTCTAATGAGTGACTTGCCTATTTTTCAGATTGACAGCATACAAAGTCTGCTGCAGTGCCCCAGCATTTTGGTTTGTGTGGGACGTGAGCCTTTCTACCCACTTTTGTGGGATAGCTTCAGGAAAAACTCGAACAACAAACTTCCACGGCTGAACACAAAGTCACGCTCTAGTGTCTGCAGTGATGAAAAGGGAGCCAAGAAAAATGGTAGATCACTTAATATCTGGATAAATCACACTACATGTCTGTTTTAATTTCCCATATGGCCACTCAAGCATTTAATGACAATTAGGCTGGGTGATAAGTAAAAAATAAATAAAAAAAAAACATAAAGATAACCAATTACTTTGTACATACCTCACCACGACTACCTTATTTTCACCATTGCATTATATGCCATGTCATTATATGCTATGTCACAACTATCATAATTCCATGGCCTATATATTCATCTTAAATGAAAACAAACTTTTGAAAGCAAATACTTTGTTATAGGGATGGGACGATATAATTCTGTTTGATATATAATATGAGGTTCATGATTTGAAAGAATTATGATTCGATCAAATAACACTTAAATTACAAAGTAAGAGAGACATATTTCTTTTTAAATGTTTGCGCAAAATGCACATTATAATTTCTAATCAAAATACAGATCTTTAATATGCAAAATAAATGCTAAAATAAAAAATAAAAAAGAGTTTCTCATGTACTTTTCTCTATAAGAAAAGATTACAAACAAATAAGCCTTTAAAAATAGTGGGGTACATTCAGGCTGATCAGGAGCAGAACAAGCAATGGAACTGAACAGATACTGTCCTGAAAAATTTTGTGAAAGTATATATATATATATATATATATATATATATACATATATATATATATTAATAATTTGTAATCACATTTTAACTTTTTTAAAATATAAATATTTTCGGAATTATTTAATAACATGAAACTGTATATAAAAGATTACTGTTACTTAAAGAGTCCAACGTGCTTCTCACAATGTTCCTATTTATTAAAGAGAGAGAACAAGGTGATTTTCCAGGTATTCCAGTACCTACTTTTTTTAAAAGCTAAATTCAAGCACTTTAAGCTCTTCAAGGACTTTGTGCAACCCCTGTAAAACTTAAAGAAAAAAGCACAGTAGGTGTAAAATCAAGCGATATAGAGATTATGATGTTTAACGGATCATTTCATTTATGATCACGTGGGCAGAAAACAACGTTGCAAATTTTGAAATATCAAGTTTTGCCTCGATATGGTTTATAATTTTTTTGGTTTGCGATATATCAAAATTCGATATATCTTCCCATCCCTACTTTGTTATCGGGTGAATGAACACAAGTTGATGTCACATACAATGTGTTTTGAATCAAACAAAAGTTTAAAAAAATATATATATTCTAATTTTTCTTATGTTCTTATTGGTGTATCATAATATTTTTTATGAAATTCTTAGAATTTTTGAATGACATTTTTTATATTTGTGCTGTTTTTTGTCAAAAAGCCAAGCCATGGTGTATTTGTTGCAATTCACGTCTAAGTTTAAAGTAGGCTATAACTGCTATGGAAAATGTTTAGTCTTATTTAGAGACATGTCTACAGTGAAAGAAGACACCACTGCACTCTTAACTCCGTAATGCTTTTAACGTTTTAATAATTGGATTGTAACTAAAATGCTGTAAAAAGTGCATGATAACTATTACCATGCTTTTGTTTAATATTTTTGGCAACTTCCAAGCTCCATTGTTGATCATTGTCTGTCAGTGACTATGACAATCACCATCGTGGTACTTGTCAGTCATTGTCGATATCTGATTTCATCATCCTATCGCCCAGCCTGAATGGCAATGCAATATTTTATACATGCCCAATTTTTAATTCGTCTTTTACTTGTATTATTTGTAACTTGCTTATTGACTTTGGTTACTTTTACTTGTAGTCAACTTTGGACATGATACAAAGAGAAGCATTATTCATCCAAGATGTGATTCAAGCACCAGGTCAGCAAAGCTGTCCATGTCATCTGAAAAGGTGTTTCCAAATGGACTAAACCCATTGCCACCAGGGCATACAGGCGCTTGTCCTCATGCAAGAGAAAGCCTGAAGGATGATGACATTGAAAAGCGAGTTCTAGTGCACAAAGACGGAAGCCTGTCAATGGAGATGAAAGTGCGCTTTAGACTTTTACATGATGAGATGTTGCACTGGTCCACAGAGATCAAGAAGTCATCCGGAACTTTTAATAAATCACATAGAGTACACGATGATGTTTGTTGCCACTCGCATGGTAGTGGAGAGAGCTGCTCAGAAGCAGAGTCTCTCTCAGCTGGTGAGGCAAATGAGACATACGTCACCAAACATTACCAAAGACATTTTGAAGAGCCTCATTGTCAGCACTGCTGTGCACACTGTCAGGAGTATGACATCTGGAAGAATCCCATACTTCCTGATCAAGAATCCATAAGACGCATTAGATCCTCAAGCTCAAGTGCATCATCACGTAGAATAGTATGCAAAAAGGCATCTACTGACAGCATGTGCACAATGTCCAGCGACACCGAGTACACCGAGCATGTAGTGAAAAAAACTTGCATTCAACAGACCGTTGGGCTGCAGGGCAACAACACAATTGAACATTGTACCATCAACCGTTGCTGCAGTCGAAGTGAAGTCTGCTCAATGTCCACACAAACAAAAGGCGCAGGTTCTACAGAAGAGTTTGGAATGGCTGAAAATACTCTGATAGCATCTGATAATGATGAGAATAGACCCGAAGATATATTGTCTAATTTCTCTAAAGACTCACAAAAAGATCAATTAAGTCTTCAGATCACTCAACCAATAGAGGAAGATCCTGAGAGAGACAGTCCTGTATCCAGTGTGAGCTCTTCCTCCCAAATTTTAGAATCACTACAGGAAGATCAAGATGAGGAAGATGTAGACTTCCCTTTAAGCATCTCAAGAGCATCCCATGGTAATGGCCAACAGGATGATGAGGACAACAAAGATGCTGAATCAAACCCATGTTCTACACCATGTAAATCTCCTGCATCTATGACACATCTGTCACCAAGACCACCAAGCAAAACCTCATCTTCAGGGTGGTCAAAAAAATTTGCCTCCCCGGAAATGGATGTAGACCAAGATTATAAAAATATCAGGTCTGGCAGTGTAGTGTCTGCTTCATCTAGAGCCAAGTGTAAATGTCTAAATTCAAAGGACAGAGTAACTCCAGTGGCTTTAGAAAATAGCAAATTCATGATAAGTGATCAACCAGAAGAAGATATTCAGCCCATAATGAATGTACAAGATGCAGGAACAGACAAGAGGGTACTAAATGCAATGTCAGCCATATCTAAAACTTCTACGAAAACACTTTCTGATTCATCAGCATGTTATCAAAACAGTGTTGCTACTCAGAGTACTGAAGCAAACAGCAAAATAACAGATGCGCATCCTTCAAGTGCTTCTTCCATCAAATCTAATAAATCCAACGTTTCAGAAGTACTTGAACATGAACGGTCAGCCATACAGGATGGAAGAGCACCAAGTGCCACATTGATAAATTCTCAGAAATCTGACACCTCAAGAAAATCTGAAACACCTGTAAATCGACCCGAGGAACAGGAGACAGAAGTGAGAGAAACAAATGCCCTGTCTGTTAAATCCAAAACATCAGTGAAATCAAAAAGACTTAAAGAATCAGAAAATGTCTCTGATGAGCTTGATAAATTACAGGACAATGTTGAGGAGAGGGCAGCGAGTGCCATGTCATCTATATCAAATTTTTCTGCAAAATCTAGTTGCTTTAAAGAGACACAGTCTGCACCTAAAGAAATGGAAGAAGTAGAGGAGCAAATAGAAGGGAGAGCTTCAAGTGTTAAGTCAAAAAAGTCTGAAATTCAAGACCTGGCAATTGATGAGTCCAATGATCAGACACGAGAGAGAGCTCCTAGTGTCATTTCAATCAAATCAAATACTTCTGCAAGATCTATAAAGTCAAGTGAGCTTGAGGGTAATGACCAAGACAGAGCCCTCAGTAGAGTTTCTATTAAATCAAATGGCTCAAATATGTCAAAGTCTGACATTTTAGAAGCAGCTTCTTTCCAAGAAGGGGAGGAAGAAAGAAACTTGCAAGAAAGAGCTGGAAGTGGAATGTCAATCATATCAGTGAAATCGTTCAAATCAACACTTTCAGGCAATGTATCAGAAATGACTCTGCAGCCTCATAATGTAGAGGCAAAGGAAAGAGCTCAGAGTCCCATGTCTTTTAAATTGAATACTTCAGTGAAATTAAATGTACCCAAAGATAAAGCAGCACCTCAAGTGGAAAATGTTCTACCAGCAGACAGATCACCAAGCTCCATGTCATCAATATCACATAACTCTGCAAGATCCAGCACATCTAAAGTTGCAGAGATCAAAGCACAGGAAAAAGAAGAAATTCAGGAAAGAGCATCGAGCACTATTTCTGCAATGTCTACTTCATCTGCAATATCAAGAAAATCTGAGAAAACAACAACAGCCATTGATCCAAGATCAGAAGAAATTAAGGAACGATCTCCAAGTGCTATGTCAAGCAAATCGAAAACTTCATTAAAGTCAAATAAGTCCAAGGTGCCATCAGTAGCTCCTGAACAACATATGGACAGGAATGAGGAAACTGACAAAAGAGTCTCCAGTGCAATGTCTGTTAAATCTGAAGTGTCCACATTGTCAAAAGAATTTACGAATATATCAGATGTAGAGCAAATAGACGAAAGAGCATTGAGTGCAATATCAGCTAAATCAAATGCTTCTGCAAAATCCAAAGCATCAAATGTTTCAGAGCCTGATGATGAAGGAAGTGAAGAAAGAATTAAAAGTGTCATGTCCAGTATTTCAGCTAGATCAACTAAGTCAAAACATTCAGACCGTACCACTGGTGACCATGTTGAAGCAGAGATTCGTAACAAAGACAGATGTTCAAGTGCAATTTCATCTAAATCTAATATTTCAGCTAAATCTGGGAGATCAACAATATCTGAAGCAACGTCAAAGGAAAATGAAAGCAAAAATAATGGTGAAATCAAAGAAAGATCTCCAAGTTTAATGTCTGTTAAATCCAATTCGTCTGTAAGATCCAGGACATCAAAGGTTTCAGAAGTATTGATTAATGAGCCAGATGATCAAAATAGGGAGAGGGTACCAAGTCCTAGGTCATTCAAATCTAATGCCTCTGGAAGATCTAAAAAGTCAAACATTTCAGAAGCTGGTCCAGAGGATCCTGTGAATGAAAATAAAGCAAAGGAGGTAACAACAGCATGTGCTTTGTCCTCAATTTCTAATGTTTTGGCAAGATCAAGTAAATCAAAAAATACCGAGCCAATCACTGGTGAATCTTGTGCAACAGAACCTAATATAGAGGAGAGATCACCAAGTACAGCATCAGTTACATCTAATAGATCTGCAAGATCTAAGAAGTCAAATATTTCAGAAGTTGTTTGTCAAGAAACTGGAATGACAGATGATGAAGATGATCGGGCATCAATTTTTACAGTGTCTGTAAAATCTTGTGTGTCTGAAAAATCAAGGAAGTCAAAAGGTTCTGAAAGAGCAGCTGATGAGGAGGCAGGAGCAAATAAAATGGTAGAAAGAACACCAAGCTCTTTGTCAGTAAAGTCAAATATCTCTGTAAGATCTGCAAAGTCAAAGGTATCAGAGGAACCATCTGAAGTATGTGAAATAGCAGTGAGAGAGCAATTTAGTGACAGAGCACCAAGTGCAGCATCAGAAAAATCCAATGCTTCCTCTGTGGCCAAAAAGTCAGCAATGTCTGCTATTAATGGGCCAGAAAAGAATATAGAAGAAATTTGTGAAAAAGCACAAAGTGTATTTTCCAATAAATCAAACACATCTGGAAGATCCAAAAAGACAAATTCTTCAGATATTGAGGATGAGCTAGAATGTGAGGGAACACGAGAAAAAGCTCCAAGCGAGATGTCTCTATCATCTAATGCCTCAAATGTTGTGCTTTCCAAATCAAATGCTTCTGCAAAGTCAAAAAATGCCCTCTTTTCGAAAGCTGAAGAGCCAGATGGAAGATCAAGTGTGGTGTCTAGTGTATCTGCAGACTCTATAGCAGGTTTAGAGAAAAAAGCAAAGAGATCACCAAGCAAATTGTCAGCTAAGTCAACTGTATCAACAAGATCCAAAAAGTCTAACATTTCTGAGGGTGAGAACCATGGAAATGCTTATACAAATAATGTAGATATGGAATTTAATTCACCCATTTCACGTGCCTCAGCCATCTCAGACTCTGGGAAATATAAAACTAAAGGACAAAACACTGCAGAAATTATTGACAGACCAAACAGTAATTTGTCCAATTTATCATCCAATTTGCAAGTAAATTATCAAAAGATTAATGGGGAAGCGACAGTTGTCAATGGGAGTGTGAAGTCAGGAAAAAGCAATAAATTAAGCAACAATTTAACACAGAAAGTTAAGGACATATCCATGTGTCATTCAGCAACTTTCTCTGTTACCTCAGGGATCCAACTCAGTCCCAGCCCACCAAAGTCTCCCAAAAAATACAAAAAACCTGTTATTCTACTTGACAACTCTAACAATTGCATGTTGTCTCAGACTGTCCCTACTCAAGAAAATGCTGACCATTTGAATATAGCAACAGAAGAACCTAAATCAAGATATAATCAGACAGACAACTGTCCACTTGATCCTACAGACTGCATTCAAAATGTCAGCGACAATAAGAGTGAAAACAGTTGCAGATGTAGAAAAAGGATAAGAAACAGCTCTTTATGCCAGAAGATGGATAATGACATATCTGAGTTGAGTCCTTCTTGCTTGCCAAATGCTTCTCCAACTGAGGTGGTGAAAGAATGGCTGAGGAAAATTCCATCAGACACTGCTTTGTGTGATCTGGGGGATGAGTTCAATGTCAACTTTGATGCAATAGAACTTCTCTGTACATCATATGTGCCTTCTGGAGATGAAAATGAGGATAAATGTTTGGAGGCATGTAATGTGACCAAGCCTGAAGGTCAAAATGAAATTGAGGATGCTCATATGGTGAATAGAGAAGAAACATTCATGAAACATCAGGAGAGTGTTGCAGTTGCTGAGGATGGTACTCAATGCATTCAGCCTCAGGGTGGGAATGAACCAAAGATTTTTGATTCATCAGTTCTCGTGATGAAAGTCTTGCTGACCCCCAACCTTGACAGATGCAACAGCTTACCAGAGGTGTCTCCAGTATATGGACGTAAACTCAGCACTTCAGCACAAGGTCTACTAGATTGCTTGGCAAATCTTCAGTTGTTAGACTTTGATTCCAGTAATGAAAACTGTAAAAAAGCAAGATACCAAGAGCTTATTAACATGCTTAAATCCCTTTGGATTTGTGACCCAAAAGATGGTGAAAACATTTCTGAGTCAAGGAAATCTAAAGATAAACAGCCTCTGGAAGAGGAATTCAAAGCCAGGTCATCCTCAGGGGTAGATGTTAACAGTGGCTCAACAGGATCTGGGAAAAGTAATGTTTTTGATGGCACCCAGGCCCAAACTAACACAGAATGTGAAGGCCCACTAACAAATGTACAGCAAGTTGATGAAACTGTAGAAGAAGAAGATTCCAAAACACCACAATCAAAACATGATTCAGCCACTCCAGATATAGCAAGTCAAGCTCAGTGGACCCCTCAGACTTGGGAAAAGGTCACAGTTGAGGAGAAGCTAAGGGATGATGTTTCAGACTCTGATGAGACAATCAGGAATAATGATAGTCCAATGGAACTCATTGAAACACCAACCTCATCAAATAAGAGTTCGGGAATTAATCCCAAAAAAGAGGAAAATGAAACTGACCATCAAGAGGATACAAGTTCAGGAAGCCCTCCAGCATTACAAAGAGCTCCATTAACAAAAAGGGTTTCTCAAGACCCTGATCCTATATGGGTGTTAAATTTATTGACTAAGTTAGAAAAGCAATTTATGACCCATTATGTCAATGCAATGGCTGAGTTCAAAGTTCGTTGGAATCTGGATGACAATGAACAGCTTGACATCATGATAAGCGAATTACGCTATGAAGTTCGCAAACGGATACAATCAAGCATAGAAAAGGAGCTAAGGAAAATTCAAGGCAGAGCAGGAAAACCAAGACCACCAAAAGAGGCAATGTCACGTGAATCAACCATTCAAACAGAACAAAGACGTAGACGTCTAAAAGTAATGCGTAACCAATCAATTGATTCACAACCAAAAAGTGAAGATGGTTACACAATGACAGGAACAGATATTAGTGACCAACGCAGTGATGATGATTATTGCCCTTGTGACTCATGCTTGAAAAAGAAAATGGCATCAAAGCCTATGCTACCTGTTGAAGTGTTGAATTCTGCCCCTGTGATGATGGACTTTGATTTAAGAAAAATTCTGCAGATGAAGAAATCACCTCCAAACAATGATAAGATTGAGGAGACTGAAAGCAAATGCAAAACCAATGAAATTGAGGCTCCAGAACAATATTTGGCTCTTGAGGTTGTCAAGGAAGAGGATGAGAAGGAGGGGGCTGATAATGAAAATAATGGCACTAAAAACATAGAGAAAGAAGATGAAGAGAAAGACAGTGAAAGACAGGAAGAAGAGGATACCTCCACTTATGAAGAATATAGTTCTGAGAATCAATCGGATAAGCCTAGAAATTTTAAGAAAGAGCTGGATAAAGAAGAGAAAGTAATTGCTAGCACAGAGTTGGTTGAAGTTGGGGAAATTGCTGAGATATCAGGTAGTAAGATGTCTGCGCAACATAAGGCAGCTGGACTAGATGAAGAAAAAGAGGAAAAGGAGAATGAAGAAGTTGATTCTGGCTTAACAGCAGTCAAAGAAAGTAAATCTAGTTCTAAAATGAATGATGAATCAGATGAGGACATGGGAAAGGATGACATAAGTGAAGATGATAATAATATAATGCAAGCTCAAACTGTAAAAGGAAAGGAAAAGGAAGAGGCAACTGAAGAAAACACAGAAGAAGACAGAAACCCTGTGGGAGAATCCGATGAGGAGGTAGAGATAGCTGATGATGAAACTGCAGAAAAAGGGCACACTGCTAAAACAGTATCTGTCAAACAGGGTGAGACCACAGAAAGAGGAGAGGATGTGATAACAGATGATGAAACTGCAGAAGAGTGTAAAACAGCTAATGATGACATTGAAGAATGTATGACAGCTGAAAATGAAACTGTAGAATATGAGCATACTAATAAAGCTGAAACTGCAGGAGAGAATTATACATCTGATAATGAAAAAGCAGATGAAGTGCAGGTTGCTGGAGATGAAACTGCAGAAGATGAACAAATTGCTGAAGCTAAAACTCCAAGGGAGGGTGAGACAGCTGAAGATGAAACCACAGAAGATGGGAGGAATTCTAAGACAGAATCTGCAGAAGAGGGTGAGACAGCTGATGATGAAACAGCAGAAGACGAGACATCTTATAATGAAACAGAAGATGAAGGGCAGACTGCTGAAACTTCAGAAGAGTCTGAGATGGCTGATAATGAAACTGCAGAAGAGGGTGAGACAGCTGATGATAAAACTGCAGATGAGGATGACAAATTTCATGATGAATCAGCAGATGAAGTGAAGAATGAAAATGCAGAAGAGGAGGAGATTGCTGAAGAGGAAATTGCAGAAGAGGGTGAGACAGTTGATGATGAAACAGCAGAGGAAGGGCAGACTGCTGAAGCTGATACTGCAGAAGGTAAGACAGCTGAAGATGACACTGCAGAAGAAAGTGAGACAGGTGATGATGAAACAGCAGAAGATGGGCAGAATGCTGAAGCTGCTGCAGAAGGGCGTGAGACATTGGAAGATGAGGCAGAAGAGGATGAGGGAACTGCTAAGAGAGAATCCGCAGAGGAGGGTGAGACAGCTGAAGATGAAACAGCAGAAGATGGGCAGAATGCTGAAGTTGCTATGGGAGAAGGAGAGACAGCTGATGATGACACTGCAGAAGAGGGTGAGACAGCTGAAGATGAGACTGCAGAAGAGGAAGGCATTGCTAAAACAGAATCTGCAGAAGAGGCTGAGACAGCTAATGATGAAACAGCAGAAGACAGTGAGACAGCTGAAGATCAAATTACAGAAGATGGACAAACTAGTGAAGTGGAAACTGCTGGAGTGGGTGAGGCAGTTGAAGATGAAACTGCAGAAGAGGGTGAAACAACTAATGATAACACTGCAGAAGAGTGTGAGACAGCTGAAAATAACACTTTAGAAGATGCTGAGCATGAAACTGTTGGAGAGAATTATAAAACTGATGATGAAAAAGTAACTGAAAGGCAGACTGCTGAAGATGACACTGCAGAAAATGAACAATCTGCAGGAGAGAATGAGACAGCTGAAGATGAAACCACAGAAGATGGAGAGAAGACGGAATCTGCAAAAGAGAGTGAGAGATCTGATGATGAAACAGCAGATGAAGAGCAGACTGGTAAAGCTGAAACTGCATGGGAGGGCGAGGCAGCTGAAGATGAAACAACAGAAGTTGGAAAACCATCTGGATCTGAAACTGCAGAAGACAGTGAGACAGCTGATGACGAAACAGCATCAGAGAGAGATACTGCTGAGTGTGAAACAGTAGACAAGAGGACAAATTATGTTGAAAATGAAGATGAATTGATTAAAGAAAAAGACAATTTGAAAGAAGTAACAGCAGATGAAGAAGAGACAGGAACTGGTACTGATAGAGATGTACCTGGAGATGTCACAGATGATGAGAAAACTGCAGATGTGTCAGCTGAGGAAAAGGAGACTTCTGAGGCAGATGAGGGGACAACTGAAGCTGAAATTCCAGAAGAGAAGGCTACTCTTGAAGACAGTGAAGACGCAACAGAAGACGAAAAGAATGGAGAGGAAGAGTTGGAAGAGCAAAAGGAAACTCCTGATAATGGGACAGGTGGAGAAAATACAGCTGAATACCAATCAGAATATGAGGAAGACAGTGAAACTGGAAATAAGGCAGCAGAGGGAGATGTTCTTTCTAATCTTGAGGATGCTGTGCATCATGGTGTAACTGAATTAAAAGCAGATAATGAGATTTTTGAAAGGGACACTCTCCTTAAGAATGAGGGTGATGTTGTCAAATATAGTATTGAGGGAGAAGGTCAAGTAAGTGGCAAAGAGGATGATAACAAAGAGATAACAGGAAACATGGCAAACATTGGTGAATCAGCTGAAGGGGGTGATGAAGCTGAGGATGATACTGAACCTGATACGGAGACAGATTTTGGGGAGCACGATGGGAAGGCTCCAGTTTTAAAGCCAAAACAAGATGATGACAAACCAGATGAAACAGCAGTCAGCTCATTTGATGCTGTGGTAAATCACTATGCAGAATCTGAGGATGGTGCTGATGCTGATGCTGAAGACTCTGAAACAGAGGTACACAACCAAGTCCAAGAACTGAGTTCAGAGTCAGAGAGCAAGCCATTGAGGAAGACTGCTTGCAAAACCTTCCAGAAGCTCATTCACACTCTGACTTTCCTAAACCTCACTTCTGCTGGACAACCAAAGTTGAAGGAAGAGAAGGAAGAGGATGATGAAGATGAAGAGACTACAGAAGGAAGTGATAGCACAGAAGACAGTTCTTGCGTGGAGAAAGAAGACGTTAAAGAGGTGGATGAAAAAGTGAAGTGGAAACTTTTCGATATCACAGAGAATACAGCAGAAGATTCTGAAGATAGTGAAGAGATATCATCTGAAAATACCTTGGTAAAACAGTTCACAAAGTCATCCATGGAATCTCAGCCAGGATCCCTGGATGAGTTTCTCGATGAACAGAAAGGTTCAAATCATCTGATAATGAAAGCCAAACAGTAGAATCATTACCAAAACTCTGAAAAAAGAATTAAAGATGCTCTACATTGTCCAAAATGGTCTGAGGTTCCAAAAGGGCATGTTACTGCTATTAGCACTAAACCTTAGACCTTAGACATCTAGTACTCCCAAGTTTAGACTCATCAAGATGAGCCTGGCTTTTTAAAAGTAATCTTTTGGATCACTTATTTTATTAACTAAAGAGTAACATATGATGCACTTTACTGATTATGGTTACATTATATATGCACATTAACTATGCAAATGCACATTATTTATCAGGTACTGTGAAATCGCTGAAACTTGAACATAGTAATAATAAGCTTTTCTGGCTTGATGAAAGCAAAATATTTGGAATTTATTATGTTTAAGACATTTATCTTGTTAAAACAACTTATTAAAATGCAGTTATTTATTTATTTGTACTGTATAATGCACTCAGTTGTAAGCCATAGGCATGTCTGCAAGGCACTGCGGACAAAAGGTTAATACATTATAGATAATATCCTGTATCTGTGTCCTGCTATGTAAATGCACCCAAAAATCCCTTTATTTAAATATACTGTATACAAAAAATTACATATCATTCCATTTTAATGGAAATCAGGGGGCTTGACCTTTGTGTCACCTTTGTGAATGCATGAGAATGAATATGTCTATTGAAGGTCACTTGACAATGTGTTGTCATAGCTTCAATTTTACCATTTGCTGGTAACACTTTCCAATAAAGTTCCATTCGTTAACATTAGTTAACAATATTAGTTGACATGAACTGAAGAGGAAAAATTCTTTTACAGCATTTATTAATCTTGGTTCACATTCATTTCAACATATAGTAATACATTTTAAAATACAAAAGTTGTATATGTTAACATTATTTAATGCACTATGAACTAAAATTATTTTCAATACCTAGCATGAACAAAGATTAATAAATGCTGTAAAATATATATTATTAGTTCATGATACCTAATACGTTAACAAATGGAACCTTATTGTAAAATGTCGCCAATTTGCTTCACATGGGTTAAAAATCTAATTGTGGGAGATCAAATCTTTTTAAAATGCATTTCCCCCTCAGCTAAAATATATCCACTTGACTTAGTCGGAATACAGAACACATAGTGCTTACTTTTACAGTAAGTGTACACTGAAAAATACAAATGTAGGCCTATAATTTATATTTTCATGACAGTGTTGACATCACTTGAAGTTTTATGAAATGTCCCAAAATACCCCATATCATGAACTGACATGCACGTGTTGAGACATGCCTAAGATGTTTTGCCACATGCATTTACACATTTTATTTCACATCCTCTAATCTCATGTATACTGATATAAATGTCACAGGACTGGAATAATAGAAATTAAATTATATTTATTTCCTATTATTAATCATTTAATTATAAATATTTGATTTTCACAATCCTACATAGTATGTAGGTATGTAGGATTATTTTACGATTATGTGGTATCATAAATTATGCACATCTAAAGGATTATTTCATACTTTGCGTGTACAACTTACTGAAATACAGACGCAAATGTGGGGACTTTGTACCTTTATTTCAATTTATTTTCTGCTGCTGGCCAAATGGCTAAAGGTTGACAATTCTATGTGACTTGAATGTATACTAATATTCTGCCTGAAATAAATGTATTTAAGGAAAAATGCATAACATCTCTTCTTTTTTTTGGTCTTGAGAATTTAATAACTTCAGAAATTAGCCTTTTAAACAAAAGTCATCCATAGACTTAATTTGGCAAGGACTTAATACAGTTTTGATATATGTAATCCAATATACAGTATATATAAAATAGACCCTCAAAGGCTTTAAACCTTTGAAATATGACTTACGTGCAGCAATATATCAATTGTAAGAAATGTTTATTCTAATCTAAGACCAATTCAGGATTCTAGAGCACAATGCTACCCTAGGTTAGGCCATTGCTAATCCACTGCCAAAGAGACTCTTGAACTTGAACCAAGGATCTCACTTTTGCAGTAATCTGCATCTGCATGTAGAGTCAGTTTAGAGAACAGATTAATCCCTGCAGCCTGACTGCTCATGCATTCCAGTAATGATAAAGAGCAATATTGGTGCACTATTAGTATTAAACATAGTAAAATGCATACTATTGCCAATGTCACCTTTATTTATAGAGCACTATTAAAACAGTTGACCAATGTGCTGTACATAATATCATAAAAATATAATAGAACAAACTATAGTACATGATGTACATAATAAGGACACAATGATAGACTGTTATAAAACACAATACAAACAATAAATAACATGTAAAACAGCAGACATCAGAAAACATCATTGGATAAAAGCTATTGAAAGAATATATGCTTTGAGCTTTGATTTAAAATCATATACAGTTGTGGCTATTCTAATAAAAACAGGCAGGCTATTCCAAAGCTGCAGTGCAGCTACAGCAAACACCCAGTCACCTCTAAATTTTAGTCTAGTTCCTGGGAATGTTAATAACCTCTGGTTTGAGGATCTCAGAGATCTCACTGAGTGATGCTCAGAGAGGAGATCAGTGAGGTAAGACGGTACTAGGACATTTAAAGATTTACAAATAAGGAGTACTTTGACACAAATTCTGTAGCGAACGGGAAGCCAGTGTAACGAGACTAAAACAGGGGATGATATGAGATGACGTTTCCTGACACAAGTCAGAAGCCTGCATTCTGTACAGTTTGCAACCGGGAAAGAGATAATTGACTAATACCATATAAAGTGGATTGCAATAGTCAAGCCATGAAGTAATAAAATAATGAATTGCCCTTTCAAAATACTTAATGGAAAGGTCTTCAACTTAGCCAATGCTCATAGATGGAAAAACCTAGATTTGACAACAAAGTTGACTTGTTTGTCAAATTTAAGAGTATTATCAAAGAACACACCCAGACTTTTCAAGCACAATTGAACATGCGGAGACAGAGAGACGAAATTAAGATCAGAGTTTCTAAGGGCTTCACAGGGCCCAAACACAGTGATCTCAGTTTTGCATTCATTAAAGTTTAAAAAATGTAAGGGCATCCAAGCAGAGTCAGAGAGGCAGGCCAGAAGTGAGTCTTTAAGTTCTTAAAAATAGAACCTAAAGAAAGCATATAGAGAGAAAATAAAACAGGAGCAAGAATAGAGCCTTGGGGGACACCACAGAAAAGGGGAGCCGAACCAGAGGAAAATTCACAGATATTAACTGAGCAGCTCCTATTATTAAAATAGGATTGAAACCACTTCAGAGCCTTTCCTTGAATACATACACATTGCTCTAAACAGATGATCACGGTAGCATGGTCAACTGTATCAAAGGCAGCACTTACATCTAAAAGCACGAGCATGACAGAATTACCAGAATCAGTAAATAAAAAGACATCATTTAAAATGTTAACTACCGGTAGTGCCGTCTCAGTAATGTGGTATTTTCTAAAACCTGACTGAAAAAATTCTAAGACTTTATTTTCCTTTAAGAAACCACGTAGCTACTGAAGAACTGTTTTCTCCAAAACATTTAAATGAAGGAGACATTAGAAACGGGTCTAAAATTAGATACACTGTAAGATCTAAATTTGGCTTTTTAAGAAGGGGTTTAACAGAGACATGTTTCAAGTAATCGGGTACAATTCCCGTTTCAATTAAAAGATTGGGCCCAATCACATAAAAACTGGTTTAAAAAGATGTTGGGGAAAACATCGAAAGAGGAACCAATGGGCTTCGGCTTATTCACAATTTCTTGTAAGAGGAAGGAAATAGTTTCAAATATGTTAAGAATATCAGAGCAAGTAGAGGGGTAGATGTAACTTGCATTATGACAAAAACACCTGATATCCCCATCAAGTAGAAAGAAAGTTATACGAGAATTTGTATCCTTAGGGTGACAGGGAACAGTGCAGATCCCCTATTACTGGTTTCCAAATCGCTTTAAGGTCAAGGGTAAACTGTCAATGTCTACAAATAGAATGCTTTCAAAGGGAAGATGCTTAATTGAATTGAAGTCTAAAAGTGTCTCTAATGCATTAGCCAAGACAGTGCTATTAATGCCTCTCTGTAGAGAAGTCTGTCTGATCTGAAAGTTGCTGGTGATACAAACCTTCATTATTCTCTCATTATATCACACTATATCTGTAACCATAATAACTCAAAATTTCTTTCTTGCCGTAAAAACAAATATGTGCTATGACTGGCACTTGCGAAGTATTTCTCTAATGTTGCAATAGAAAGATGCTGTCCACTCACGTTATAAAACCCCTTTTGCCTTTCAGAAGTTTTGAATATGAGAGAAATTATTTCAAGGGAGCTGACTTTGTCTCCAAACCTTCAATAGATCATACTATGACATTCATGACACAATAAAAAATGCCCCCAGAAAATATTGAAGGTGAAAATCAGCAAACTATTAATAACCTGCCCCACCTCATCCATCAACCACCTAGTTAAGAGTCAATTCCCAGCCACTGAGACACCAGCAACAACCTGCATTTTGTTTTTGCTCCCCAACTTGGCTGTGTTTTTAACAGGATGGCCAGTTCACTAAACAGGGGCAGAGCCTAAGGATCCCACTCCATGACAACTCCAATTACTTCGAGTGACCAACAATTTAACATGTCCCAAAATGGAATCACCTTTCAAATCCATAATTCTAAAACAGAGATTTGCAGACTAACATTACGTATATTCGGGAACTTTTAATTACAGTCTGTTTCTGACAGGGTAAGTGTGTGGCTGGTTATTTAAAACTGTCCTAAGAGACTTCATTCCCTGCCTTGCAGTGCAGGAGTCACAGGTATTCAGCCCCATTGGACAAGTCTGATGGATGGTCCTCTCTTGTTGAGCTTCCATCCTCTGCTTCCGGAGGGAATGTGACATAAATAATTGGTGTCACTCCCATCGACCGAGTGCCACACTCGAAGGCGGGGCTGAGGGAGCTGACAAAACACAGCTGTCCAATCTCAGAATATATATATATATATATATGATGCAGGACTTTTTATTATAAAGGAGCCGAAATACACATGAGACTCCTGTTTTGAAATGTCTGCACTCCCAGTTGTGAGCTCATAGACGGATGATTGACTCTGGGCGAATTCCAAACAGAAGTGAGCATCCCTATGCCCTACTCCCTCCGAAGGGCTGAGCTCTGGAAGTGGGAACTCTGGAGGGAGCAGGGCACTCGTGTCTCAAGCATCGCCATTTGGAACACCCTTGATGAAGGGAGTAATGAAAGATATACGTCACTGTCACTTTATCTTCGCCTGAACATTACCATGATGATGTGAGTATTTCTCAAACATTACCTTTTGTGTATTATTTAAAATTTCTTACTGTTTTAATAATAATAATAATAATAATAATAATAATAATAATAATAATATATGTACATAAATCTATCTAAAATACATGAATGAACATTTCATAAAAGGGCTATAGTGCTTGCCCGAGCGTTTGAACCTGTAATATGTTCTGATAGACAACCTTGTTTTAAAATATATCCCAAGGACACGCCACCCAGGGTCACGTGATCATAAACGGTAAAATTACTTCCTCGAAGTGACCATCGCATGTACCCTTCGCTAAATGCCTTGAGGAAGGGCTCTTCGTGGAGGGCTTGAGTTGTTCACTTGAATCACCCCTTCGTGAGGTGTCCCCTCCCTGCAGTGCCCTTAAAGGGCACAAAAAAGTACCGTTTGGAATTTGCACTCTGTTTCAAACTGCTAAGATGAGCTTCTGAGTTCACACCCTCAGTTCTTTTCAGGTAATTCATGAATAAGACCCAGTTCAAAAGAGTCATTTGTTCACGACTCTGTCACGCTGGGGTTGTTGTTGCGTGTGGGTCAGTGAGCTTGTCAGAGACAGAACGGGTGAAAAGCGTCAGAGACACACTGGTGTGCGCTCTAAAGATGTATTCAATATCTCACAAGATGATATCTGACGAAACCACACACGAAAGCACACAACCCGACTATCGCCAATGGCCATTCCATTTTAAAATATTGCCGCATTTGCAACCATTTTAGTCACAGTCTGGAGCCCTGAAATGTGGATAAATAAGAAGGCTAGTCGGAGGAAGCATCTGCTCATTGACAGGGGGACTATTTCCACCCTCAACACAGGGAGATATAGACATCTATTCCAGAGCATAATGCAAGGGGTTTTCCCTGTTTTTCCCTGTTTACCTTTGAGTGTTATGCCTGTGGCCAGCTGCAAAGATTTGCTTACTGCAACTCCAAACTCCCATGCCTCCAGATGTTCCAGGAAAAACAAGTGTGCCAGCCTGTCGGTCAAGAAGAGACATTCTAAGCTGTGTGCCAGGACTTCCTGCTTCAGCCACTACACGGGTGCATTTTTATTACAAGTGTAACAGAGCACACTTTTCTTTTCAGTATATTACTAAGCTCCAAGCATTAAGAAAAAACATTCAAAAAGATAATCTGAAATCATTATTTTTAAATGGTTTGCAAAACTATGTGTGTTTATTATAATTTGGACAAGACATATAATTTATAGTCTCTCTTTTCAACTCTTTTATTATTTTTAATTCTTGAATTTGCCAATTCTTACAATATTGCCCTCAATCATAAATATGCAAAATACAGCCTTGAAAAGTATATAGTTATTTACCCTAATCCTAACCCTAAAGCACTTATTATTTTATTATCAGCATTATTTCAATCCCAACATAGTAAGTTTGGAATTAATATTTCCAGGACTAACCACAAAATGAACATTTACATACATTAATATTTGCATAACAATATTTGTATTATCCACCTACCATACTACCTCATTATCTTTACATACTGTACAACTTTTCTACAAATATTATTGTTTTGTATTGCCATTTCTTGTTAAGTTGGCTTAAAAAAGCAGATCATATCTCCCAATCAGAATTTCATAAAGACATGAAGTGGGCTCATTTCACTCGGGCTACCAATCATTCTTTAAGTATCATCTTGCAAATGGTTTAGCCGCACCCTAGCAACCACCTATGGGACCCTAACAACCAACACCATAGACCCACAAAATGGCTCAGAAGGATATTTTCAGAACAGAATGTGTATAGACTTGGGGTTTGACTCTTCTTAGTCAGGTTATTAAGCAGCCAATAAGAATCACTCTGGTTAATGGCTAGCCATGCTCTAGCAACCATTTAAAGCACCCTAGCAACAAGCCCTATTGACTTCCATTAAAAATGGCTGAGAGGGAATGGAATGGAAGCCTATGGGGTTCGGTTGCTAGGTCATTCTAAATGGTTGCTAAGGCGTGGCTAAGTAGTTTCCATGATGATACTTGAAGACTGACAATCAGCCTTCATGTATCATCATGAAAACTACTTAGCCATGTCCTAGCAACCATTTATATCACCCTAGCTACCAAACCCCATTGACTTCCATTCAAAATCGCTTAGATGGGTATCTCATGTTGAAATTCCAGTGACCAGTTTGTGGGAGTATGAGAGCGATGACACCAAATTTACCACACCTGCTCCCCATTCACACCTGAGACCTTGTAACACTAACACATGACACCGGGGAGGGAAAATGGCTAATTGGGCCCAATTTGGATATTTTAACTTTGGGGTGTACTCACTTTTTTGCCTGCGGTTTAGACATTAATTTCTGTGTGTTGAGTTATTTTGATGGGACAGCAAATTCACACTGTTATACAAGCTGTACACTCACTACTTTACATTGTAGCAAAGAGTCATTTCTTCAGTGTTGTCACATGAAAATATTTAATCAAATATTTACAAAAATGTGAGGGGTGTACTCACTTTTGTGAGATACTGTATCTCTGCACCAGGACATCATAGAGACTTCCGGTTTCATTCTATTTACTCAGGGTAGCAAGGAGCCTTTTGAGTATCACCTTGATAACTGTATAGCAACCAGATGGGGTTATCCTAGCAACCAAGTTACATATCGCATATCTCTGCACTAGAACATTGTAGAGATTTCCGGCTTCATTAAACTGACTTAGGGTAGCCAGGAGCCTTTTAATATCATGCTGGACAATACTTAGCTACACCCTAGGAACCATTTAGTGCACACTAGCAACCAAAACACATTGACTTACATTAAAATGAGCTCAGATGGATATCTCTAGATCAGAATATCATAGCTTTCAGCGATGAGTAGAAAGTTAGAATATCTAACTTTCAGACTAGGCTTTTTCAAGCCAACCTAAAGTTTGTCCACAAACTTTTCAATCTAGTTTATTCTACTCTCTTTCTTCTACAGATTCTAAGGTTCTATTTTCTAAATTTGTGTATGCTATTTATATTCCTAGTCTATGTAAAATGCCAAAATCAGGTAGAAACACAAAGAATTACATTATAAAGTATAACCTGCTACTCTGTGTACATGACAATATATAACTTAAACTTGAACACTTATAATTTGAATAGATAAAAGAGTAAATTATGGTAGTATCACAAATTAAATCACACATTATTTAAATAATAATAATAAAATATATTTTTTGTGCCAACCCTGTTACATTAAAAATATTTTGGAGTTGAATGTTGCAGGTTTCAGTGAATATCATCATTCCACAGCACATTATTCACAGACAATATTTAAAAAATGACTGTCAAGAAAGAAAAATATGCAAAAAAAATATCACTGTATTTTCCTATGACAGATTTCAAGTATTGAGCTTGACAAGGCCAATATATGTGTTTCACATTACACACTAAACTAAAATCTCTAAAATAATGGGAGTGGGACTGATTAAAATTTCAGTATCTGTGATTTATCCTTACAGGTATCAGTAGAAATTCATGGGAACACAAATGACACACAAATGCCATTGTTTCCCATGAAGGAACCCATCACTGATCATACTTTCAATCCTGGCATGTCGTTTTACTCTAGGATATGGCACCAGTGCCAAGGACATGTCTTTTCAGACCACCAACTCTTGACAAAAAGTTATTCCACAGAGGAAGTACCATGTATAAAGCAGTCCTGGCAGCCAGGGCTAAACAACAAGCCCCTGAGAGCATTGTTCTGTTTATTGTTATTGTAACTGATGTGTCCATGGTCTCATTTAATAAAGGCAAATAAATGAGTGAGTCCCTGTCCAGCATGATGTGTGAGAGGGGCAGAGGAGTTTTCCCACACGGTGAGAGGAAGAGAACAAATGTTCTCACAGTATGCTGCTTTCCCCCTTTCCATTAAGGAAGCACCCTACAAGGTTGTGAATAGGGGTTTCTCTCTATTTGTCCTCATGTGCTGGTTGACTGGTACTGTTAGAACTGGGTGCATGCAAAGAGTGTGAGAAAGCATACTCTTTTTTTTTTTTTTAACTATACTTGTTTCTTTCATGGTGAAGTGCATTGTCTGTGTACTAGACATTTTTACTTACGTATACAGTAGGGTTAAAAAATGTGATGCCACATTGAAAGTCTGGGATTCAAAATCTGATTTTAGTTAAAATTTTAGGAGTTTTAATCGTTTTAAACAAAGAAACGTTATGATGTAAAAGAAATGACTATTCTGCATCGTTATTGCATATATTATAAGTCACTAATCAAATAAGCAAACTTGTGACACTGACCATGTTACCTCCTTTGTGCAAAAGTTCAGATTTACTTGCTTCCATTGAAGCACATATGATGCTCTTTGGAAAATGTTTATTCTCATTGTGCTATCATTACAGCAAAAGGGGCAACAAAATATGACCCCCCCCCCACACACACACACATACACAAAAATTGTTATTCTGATTAGAGGACGACCAATATTGGATTTGGCGATACCAATAACTGAGCTGGTGTGAAAAGCCGATAACCGATTAATCGGCTGATAGTTTAAAAAAATCTCAATCCCAAAATCCACCGGGTACACTTTTTTTTTTCAATTGTCAGTGCTTTTTTTTTTTTGATAACCGATAGTTCCAAAGAGAATCTATTGGTGCCGATTAATCGATAAAACCGATATATCAGTCAGGTCTTTAAACCCACTGTATCTGTACAATATTTTATTAATATATTCAAACACATATACACACACAACACCATTTGAAGGTGCAAGAGGAATTTTGCACAGTTAGCACATTGTCGTCAATATGGGCAAGGCACAGAGCTTCTCTCTAACCTCTCTCTCTTTCTCTCTCTGCTCCTTTGTTCCCACTATTATTCAGGTTATATTGATGGACAGGAAGTATCTTGGGACCTGAGTTGTGAGGACGCAGTATCCGCAATCTCTGGGAAATCCAGAGTGGGAAAAAGATGAATTTGTTGCCAGGACACCCTCAACAAATCTCCTAACGCACACCTGCATGTCAGAGGGCCCCTTACACATCACAAACACAGGTGGTCCACAGAAAACCTAAAAGTGCCTGGCTAGAGAGTAACATTGTACTCTTCATTTATGCACAATCAAAAAGTGATTCCCATAGGGAAAAATTTGGCAGGAAACAACTTTGAATTGATTTAAAGTTTACTGTACTTCCTTGATATAATTGTTTATATAGTGCTTGTATTAATATGATAAATGTCTTCCTGATTATATGGAGAAAAAAGGGAGTTTGCGAAGGTATAACAATTAATCAACAACCTATTGTTTGATGTTTATGATAATTCTTTCCTTTGCGATTCATACAATCCTTCAAAAATGTGTTAGAAGGAAATGTATCAAGTGGAATGATGTCATCTTTAGACTTCCAGAAACTCTATATTATCGTATAAAACATTATTTCATACACAATGACATACAGATCGTTTTTCTGTTTATTTTAATTAAAGGGATAGTTCACCTAAAATTTTAATTGTGTCATCATTTACTCACCATCATGTTGTTCCAGAAACGTACAATTTTCTTTCTGCCATGGAAAACACAAGCAGATATAAGGCACAATAAAAGCCTCAGTCACTATTCACTTTCATTTGATACAAATTAATGGTAGACATAAGTGAATGGTAATTGAGGAACATAAAGATGAATAAATTATTCATTTTTGAATAAACTAACCCTTTAAGCTATAAATGACAAATTCTAACTTCATAATACAATATTATTAGCACAAAAACAATCAAAACTTTCTATAAAAAATTATATCATTGTTTACAGCCATCCCAGATGTGTATGACTTTCTTTCTTCTGCAGAACACAAACAAAGATTTTAAAGGAATATATCAGCTCTGTAGGTCCTCACAATGCAAGTGAATTGTGACCAAAATTTTGAAGGTCCAATAAGCATATAAAGATAGCATACAAGTAATCCATAAGACTCCAGTGGTTTTATCCATGTCTTCTAAAGCAATTTAATCAGTTTTGGGTGAGAACAGACCAAAATGTATCTCCTTTTTCACTATAAATCTTGACATCAGCAGTCTCCTTGGTGATCATGATTTCAAGCTCGATTACACTTTCTAACACTCTGCGCATGCAATAGGAAGTGTAATCAAGCTTTCAATCATGATCGTGCCTAGAGATTGCAAGATGTACAGTGAAAAGTGGGTTGAATTTTGTCTGTTCTCACAAAAAAACTATTAGATCACTTCAGAAGACATGGATTAAAACACTGCAGTTGTAGGATTACTTTTATGCTGCCTCTATGTGCTTTTTGGAGCTTCAAAGTTTTGGTCAACATTCACTTACATTTTATGGACCTACAGAGCTGAGATATTCTTCTAAAAATCTTAATTTGTGTTCTGCAGAAGAAAGAAAGACATACACATCTGGGATGGCATGAGGGAGAGTAAATGATATAATTAAAATGTTTGAGCGAACTATCCCTTTAAGACAAAAGGAAAACACTGTTTCACTAAGCTCAGAAAAAACTATTTTAAGCACACCTTTAAACTGCATGCTAAGATTCAAGAACAATGTGACAAATCATGTTTAAGGTCTTATTCTGAAAAATATGGTGTGCTGCTCTCTAGTGTTCATGTGGGGGGCTTTCACTTGGTCACTGAATTTTACACGAATCGGGTCTGCTTAGTCCATTCACACTAGGCCACATCCGCAAAAAGGATAAAAACCTACTACTTTCTAACACATTTTTTATTTTACTTGAGTGACAACCGACAATACCTTCACACAAAATGCCAAAGTGGCTTTGAAGATGCGCTTCATCTTTTGGCCACCAGACGTCAGTAACTGTCGAGTACTTAGGCTATCTGACGAATTTAAACGGACAGTTTACTTGCTAATTTGACAATTACCTTTAAAAAGTATATGGTTCAGTGATGTATAGTAATATAGACCTACCGTAAATTTTATATTTAGGCCCACCATGGTACTGAATGATTAGTGTATTCATGTACAATTATTATATATAGAACTCTAGTGGAGGCTACATGTAAAAAAATAAAATAAAATACAATACTCAATTCTCGATTCATGTGGGCCACTGTTTGTTTTGATACTCTTTTGGTTGGAAAAATAACTTTACCTGTTGCGGTGACCTTCAGATTGTGATGTAAGAAACCTTCCCTGGCAAATATACATTTGCATGTTTTGTTTCAGTGGACATCCTCTTTACACAACGCTTTTGACGTGAGTCTCCGAATTAATCAAACTGAATCGCGAATCGATTCATACAGTTTTGGTGAACCGTTTAACCAATTAATTGAATAGAAGTGACACAAAAGAGTGGTTCATTAGCAAATCGATCATCGCTAGTTCTGCTGAACAACAGCAGATAGAGAAGTCACACGACGTGATTGCTAATGATTGCATTGTCAGCGAAAATATCTCAGGTGGAACCTGTAATGCCTCTAGTGAGACAAGGATTTATAAATAGCCTAAAATTGTACTGGGGCACAGCAGAACTGTATGAAGTTAAGCGACAACTGGTCTACTCACTTCTGTAGTCTAATGTATTCAGTAAGTGTTTTGAATAGTTTTACTGGACAGTATGTCCTACTAATTATTTCTAAATATGTGCTAAAAGTGACAGTAAAAAATTTAAGTGACCACAAATTATTACAAAATACTTCTTATTTATTTATTTTATTTTATTTTATTATTCATTTATTTGTATTTATTTATTTATTCCTGGGCACTCAAAACTAAATCAAGATAATTTTAAGGCCCAACAGGATTAATGCCTGACAACGACATAAACACATCTGTCACTCACTCGACGCTGTGTCGATGAGTTGACACTAGGGGTCGCTCCTGCGGAGCCCAGACATCTCTGATCTTGCGAAAAGGCCAATGGAAATTGGCGTGTGGAATTTGCATGCCACTCCCCTGGACATACGGGTATAAAAGGAGTGACGCTGCAAACACACATCAGATATCTTCTTCGGAGCCGAGCGAGCAAGTCACAGAGCTGTATTCCTCCCGCCTCCATTCATCTCTACACACTGTTGGATCTACGGGGCCTATGGGATCTCCTCCCCCTCGCACACTACGTTGTGCTGAGCATACACCCTGAGTGAATAACTTTGTTTATTTATATATATTTATATATATCTACCTATTTATATATATATACTATATATACACACAAAAGAGTAATATTTTCTCTAAAAGAGTGGCGCAAATGGAAAGCGTCTTTTTCAAGATTTTTTTTTGTTTGTGTTTATTTCCTGGTTGCGGTCGATGTCTCTCCCCATCTGATGGCCACGATCGCTGCCTTTCGTGTCTGGGTGCCACCCACGTGGAGTCAACGTTCGTGGATGGTTCATGTCCTCACTGCGAGGATATGACCATGGCTACGTTGCGGTCGCGGCTCGCCCTCGTAAGAGCGCAAGCGACCCCAGCAGCTCCCCGACTCTGTCCTTCTACCTACGGGTATGAGGCGGGGTCGTTTAGCACTGGGGGCGATATGGGGACCTCAGTGGGAGCCTCTCCGCCGGGTATTCCCCGACGGACCTCCCACTCCCCGTCACGCTTGTATGCTCCAACCGAGCATTGGGGCGAGGTTGCCAGTTTGTTTCACGGCGGACCCGCAATCTAGTTCGGGGCGCCTGACAATGATGAGCTATCGATCGCGGCATCGGAGAGCGGGTTCGTCATGTCTGAAGCTGAGGACTCGGCTGGACTCCCACCCTCGGGTGCGGCGGCTCAGTTGCAGGTAGACATGGAGCTGATGGCCATGCTTGCCCGGGAAGCCGCGCGTGTCGGGCTGGAGTGGAATCCTCCCACAACACCCCCCCCCGAACCTCGCGGCTCGACGATTGATTCCTGGGGCCAGAGCGCCGCTCACGGCCACGCTCTGTCCCCATTTTGTCTACCCAGAGGTGCATGATGAGCTCACGTGCTCGTGGCAGGCACCTTTCACTGCCCGCATGCGATCTGTGAGCTCCTCCGCTCTCACTACCCTCGATGGCAGGGTTCGACCACCGGTTCTCTTTGGCAGGTACGGGGCCCTGGAACCGGACCTCCCGCTTCCATGCGCCCAGCTGGGGCACAAGCCTGCCCCCGAGCCGACGGTCTCCATGGGCCACGAGGACTCAAATCTGCCCTCCCCTGTCCCAGGCTGTTCCAGGAGCGGTCACAAGGAGGGAGATAAGTGCTTCGATGTCTCTAGTCTCAGCACCCCGGGCTCCGCCCCGTCGCGAGGCCCCGCCCGTTGCTACGTCCGACACTATAGTACCCTTGGTCCTTCTCGCACGGAGCTTGGGGGTGTGGCTTGCGCTCCCCAACCCGTCACGTTGGTTGATCAGGATATCGGGCTACGTGCCCGATCGTGCTACGTGCCCAAGGTTCCCACATCCTTTTAGGGATCAGGTGGTGAACCTGCAAGCGCAGGAGGAGGCAGACCCAGCCTTGGCGTTGCTGTGTCCGGTGCACGCTCTTCGCATCTACTTGGATTGCACGCAGAGCCCAATTAGTCGTCGATGCCATAACTATGGCATACCATGCCCAGCACGTGATGCCACCTGCTGGCCTACGAGCCCATTCAGCCCTCTGTCCTTGGTTTCCGTGTTTGTAGTATCTCTTCCCCCCTTGGGTAGGACCTACCACGATGCCGCTCTGCACGATGTGCTTCCGCTCCTAACCAGTAAGACTGTGTGTTGTATTCCACCTTAAACCCCCCTCCCCCCTCTCGGGGCCGGGTGTGGTCTCCATGGTCAGTCAGTCAGTCCTTATACTTCTGAGCAGTTAGCTGTTCCCCTAGGTGCAGGTGACCGCTTCACACCTGCCAGTGTGTTGGGGGTAGTTATGTGACGGCTTGCTGTGCTGGCTACGAGGCACACAGAGGTCTGTCTGTCTCGCACCGCCAGTCTGCTTAACTCGGTTCAGCCCTTATGGTGTTTTCCATTGGGACCCCTAGTGTCAACTCAACGACACAACGTTGAGTGAGTGACAGATAGGGAACGTCTCGGTTACTGATGTAACCTCCGTTCCCTGATGGAAGGAACGAGACGTTGTGTCCCTCCTACCACAACACTGAACCAACCGTTGAAATGGCCGGGTCTTTGGCTCGGCTCCTCAGTGCGATACCTGATGTGTGTTTGCAGCGTCACTCCTTTTATACCCGTATGTCTGGGGGAGTGGCATGCAAATTCCACACACCAATTTCAATTGGCCATTTCTCAAGATCGGAGATGTCTGGGCTCTGCGGGAGCGACCCCTAGTGTCAACTCATCGACACAACATCTCGTTCCCTCCATCAGGGAACGGAGGTTACATTAGTAACCAAGACGTTTTCTATCGTAACACACAAAATTCAAAATTTGTGCTATTAGTGACAGTCCAAAATGAAAGTGTATGGCCAAAATGCTTACAAATGTATTTATTTGTTTATTTATTTATGTAATTGTATTAATAAATGAATGTGTTTATTTATTTATTCCTGGGCTCTCAAAACTAATTTAATATAATTTTAAGGCCCAACAGGATTTAGGATCAAGGCCTAAAAACTACAAAAACGCATGCATGGTTTCTGGCAAAACACACTAAATCCATGAATTATGCTAAGTAAACGACAGGGCTTAAGGCAGAGATTAGCTTTAAGAGTAACTGATGAAAACCACAATGCACAAGAAGGGAAATACGTCGGTGTGGGCTAGTCAACAACATCCTGTGACAATGCTTCTGCTAAGAACTAAAATACTCATCTAGCTTCCGAGCACTTTACCCTCCTCACACTGTTGACACTCTCCAAGAGAAAATGTTAAATCTATTTCTGCATGAGAATATTAAGAGTAGATCAAGATGAGTTGGCAAAATTCTGTGTAAAAACAAAGGAACCTAACAAATTAATTCCAATTGCCTTTCAGTAAAATTTCTGTACTTCTTAGAAACTTTAAGGCTTCTTGATGTCCGATAAATTTGTGTAAATCTGCACTCTTTCTTTTCCAAAAGTGAAACCAGTTACTGAGAAAGAGGATGAAACATATTTTTAGTTGTCCACAAGTTTAATGTCTGACATCACATGCTCATCATATGTGTGTGGTTCTTAGGCATTTGCACAGTTTGTGAATTAAGTACTGACAGAGGAAAAGGAGGGAGGGGTAGGCTAAATAAACAGAACTATTGCTGTCTATTTATCTCTTTCCACTAATGTGGTCTCTCAGGGCATATGCTGGGCCTCAAATGCATATTTGATTGCGTGTGAGTGAGAGAAAGTCTGCCTAGTATGTCTATATATGTGTGTTTCTGCGAGTACATGAACGCGAAAGAGAGAAATACGCTTTAGTTAAGAAATGGTTAAGGATCTGAAGTTGGATTACGTCTTATAGTATGCTGAGGCCACACAAGATGTAAGTATAAACTTAAATGCTGATATTTTGCATTAAGAGCATGGCAGTTGTTAACTCGTTCATATGTTTTCACTTAAATTTCTTAATTTATTTTTAAGATGATGCATGTATTGAGTGACCCTATCTAAATGGGAAGAATCATTTTCAAAATTTTTATTTCATCATAATTAAAATAAATATATATTCTTTGGAATTGACCAAGTTACAACATGTTAAACCCTAAAGCCCACATCTCATTTTTTGGTCTGCTTATCTTTTGCATTAGTTGATCTTTTCATCTAATGGACACTGTTTTCATACCATAAGGGTAAGCAGTCTTTATCAAGTATTTTGCATGTTGATTTATTTTGTGTACATTGTTTAGTGTCAGAAATTTGCATTTGGAAATGACTGTCTGCTAAAATAAATGTCATGCGATCTATTTATACTAATGGAAACATTACTGTGTATGTTTCTTATAAAAGTTCAAAGTGTAAACCACCAATCTATGGTAAAATCATCATCGTATTTGGCTTGTGAATAATAAATAAAATGTTTTTTTTAGCATGCAGTATGATGCCTCAGACTCTCTTGTGGACTAATACAGAAATCAAAGTAGAGAACTGGGGAGACTGACACCTGTGAATATAGGTGTGAAGAAGAAATAGATCAGGTTTTGTACAAATTAAAGTGAATTAATGATGATTAAGACTTTTTCTTTTTTTTTTTAAAGAATGGGTTGTGCTTGTAGTGACCAGAAACATGGTAAAGACTCAAAAAATAAAGGACATGACCATTTTAATTCTACAAACTCTAACGCATCTCATGTAAGTGTTGCTGGTTTGTGTACTTAAGTATTCATTTGTAATTATGACAAGCTTGATTTTGCTGAGAGAATATTCTTTGGACTGTTTTCATTTAGTCTGTTGCTTTGGCTCTTGATGGATACTGATTCTCTCTGTTTGACTGTAATAATCTGTTGAATATTACATTCAACAATGTTAGCTTTTTTATTTGTTAAAATCATTCAGTAAATGAATAATTTTTTTACAGTTATCAAGAGAGCACATGCAAAACAACAATCAAGGTAATAATAACAATAATATGATTTTTTTATGATGTGTACAGTACAAAATAATTTTGGATGATTGTCAGTGCAGTGTTTTTCATTGAGCATCAAATGCATCAAAAAATAATTTTGTAAACTCCAACAGCGGGTTGATCACTTGTATTATGGTCATAATGCAGTTTTTGTGTCAATTTTACCCAGAAAATATGCTTGTGTTCATACAAACAAGAATAAAAGATTAAATACAAATTGTCATGACATGTATGGGACATGTGAACTGAGAAAAGCGGTCAGTGTGATAGGTGGAAGTATAATTAATATCTGTTTATCTGTGTAATTGAAACAGCTTATTTTTCTTTTTTACATGAAGACATTGTTGTTGCTCAATATGACTTCCAGCCTGCTAGTGACAGTGATCTTCAATTCAAAAAAGGAGACAGACTCAAGATTATTAAGGAGTGAGTAAACCTTGCTGATACTTTCTTGATATTTTGAGTACACATTAAAAATACAATGAAGTCTCTCAGCTTCCATGTTATATTAGGCTAAATTATTATAAAAGAGACCATTGCGCCAGATCATGAAAAGTAGTAAGAACCGGACATCCTTATAAAGTGGGTGGAATAGTGGTCAGAAATCTGGGCAAATAATCAGAACATGAAATTTCATGTTAATAGCCAAATGACCACAAAATGTATTTAGCTGTTTTATTACATATTCTGTCTCATGTTTTTCTCAGAACTGGGGAATGGTGGTTGGCGAAGTCTTTGGTCACAGGTTATGAGGGATATATTCCAAGTACATATGTGGCAAGAGCAGAAACATTGGAGGTGGAGAGGTATGTTGTTGAGGATAAAAGCATAAATATATAGTTGCAATCAAAGCATACACCAGATAAAAAAGGAATATAGTGTAGATATGGACATAAATTAGCAATATCACACAAGGAAAAATTCTGTTGTACTGAATATCACGCCATAGTCACGAGGCTATAGTAATTACAGTTGTGCTGATATTCAGTACAACAGCATGAGTGTGTGTGTGCTTTTGTACAACAGTTCTTTAATTGTGCACTCAGTAATCTTTTTTATTATGTTTTGCTGGCCAAAATGGCAGTCATCTTCGACTTATACTGACACCCAGGGGCATGGGTGCAGCATCATTCAAACGCAATAGTTTGGAGTTACCAATGCCATTGTAGAAATTCACTATTCACTAGTCATGATAATTTAATCCATGAGTGAAAGTGTCCATTAACAGGACAGTTACTGAGTAGTATTTGGCTGGTCATGTAATTCTAACATGGCAGCCCCCATGAGAGGACCCTTCAATGTAGAATCATACAGCTTTTATAAGGTTACTATAATGACTGTAGTCTTCATGTCATTCGAGAGTACATGATTATACACATACACTCACTAACACTTTATTAGGAACACTAATGTCCTAATAAAGTTCCAGACTTGATATTCTGCTGTTGTAGCCCATCCGCCCCAAGGTTTGAAGTGTTGTGCATTCTGAAATGCTATTCAGCTCACTACAATTTTTATCTGAGTTACCGTAGCCCTTCTGTCAGCTCGAACCAGTCTTGCCATTCTCCGTTGACCTCTCTCATCAACAAGGCGTTTCTGTCTGCAGAATTGCCTCTCACTGGATGTTTTTTGTTTTTGGCACCATTCTGAGTAAATTCTAGAAACTGTTGACCCAGGAGATCAGCAGAATCAACATAAATACGAAAACCAGTCCATCTGGCACCATCAATCATGCCACAGTCCAAATCACTGAGATCAAAATGTTCCCCATTCTGATGGTTGATGTGAACATTAACTGAATCTGCTGACATATATCTGCATGATTTATGCATTGTACTGCTGCTACATGATTGGCTGATTAGATAATTGCATGAATAAGTAGGTTTGCAGGTGTTCCTAAAAAAGTACTCAGTGAGTGTATATAAAATTTATTTTGGAGTAAATAAGGAGTTTTGATGAGGAACATTTTTGAGTGTACCTATAAGTTAATATTGAGTAACTGACTCTTCATAAACAATATGGCCAGCTATTTTGTTTATTTTTGCTCCACCAATAAAATTGTTCCAAAATGAGCCAAGATCAATTGTTGGACTTCTGTGTTGGACAGATGAGTGGAGTGATACAAATAGTAAAACATTGCTGTGCATTCATACAAAATGTCAGCACACTTGGAACGCTGTTTGTCCAATCAAACTTTTGGACTGGAACTAACTATTATGTAATGTACAGACTTAATACATGAAGAATTAAATAAAAAATTATTACGCGTTTTCTGTTCTAGATGGTTTTTCAAGAACATGAGCCGCAGAGACACAGAGCGTCTTCTACTGGCCCCAGGAAACAAGTCTGGTTCATTTCTTGTGCGAGAAAGTGAAACAACCAAAGGTCAGATGCCAAGATCTTTTAGTGTTCCTGAAATTTTTTTCACATGATCACTTAATGTTATTCAGTCAAAATTTGGTTACTTCGAAAAACATTACTAGTAAGAATTACATAATTTATATTTAGCAAATTTTCACAAGTACATTTTAATGGTATAAAATTAAATACAATCTATTTAACTTCAAGACATAATATTGATCAAATTAAGTGAGTAAATTTTACTTAAAAACTTCTGTCAATACAGTAACTTTTACTTACAAATCTGAAGTACATGGTAGTTAAATAAACCTAAAAAAATGTTAATTCACATTTTGAACATTCCTTATCAAGTCATGTTTGATCATGCACCACTAGACATAGACTTGAAGCCTTCCTCAGGGAAGCTTGTTGCATGTTATTTAGTCTATTAGACAATATCACATTGTGCTACTTGCAAAAGAAACATGATTCAGAGCTGCGCACACAGACCTCAACACTTGGACGATGATGGTATCAATCAGAAGATATTTTTTTTTTATCATGAACAGTTAATTTTGAGTAGTAAATGATCTAAGTAAAATTTATTATTTTATTTACCTCTGAAATTTACTCAAATTAGCAAATAAATATGACAAAGTTGAGGTACTTTAGGATTGATACTTGATGACGTATTGTAAAGATAACAAAACAATCATAAATAATATAATATATACTTATAAGCTAGAGCATTCATTTTAATATGCTTGAATTGAGGACAAATGTAGAATTGACTTCACGCTCAATCTAACTTCAATCAAATTCAATGTAGAAAGTACTTTATTCTTTTCTGCTATATTTACTTCACACAAAAAAATATTTTTTTCTTCAGTGTACTGAAGATCCGTAACAGAAGTTTAAAATTCCCCTACAGAGTAGAAGGTCCTATCAACATATCTGAAAGTGAACAAAATGGAAAAGACAATATTTTAAGACAGTTATCAATCCATATCACTATTAACTTTTCAAGTAATTTAACTAGGACCTATTATATCTCAGCTAATAGGACATGAACCTATAATGTTCCAAACTAATGCATGGAGAATTAGTGTTAGTGAAAAATAATACTGATAAAACAGAAGTAAATACCAAAGAAATCACTGACTTTAATAAAATAATAATAATATAAAGATGTAATATAACTGTAAAAGTTTTTGTTTTAGGCCAAACCTTTCCTCTAGCTTTTTATCAAGTGGGCAAAATTGAACTTTTCAAAGTTTATAGAGACACGTCTACTGCTTTTATCAAGTTACAACATCATGCTAAGAACTGAAAGACCACAGACATTTAACATGTACAAAGATGTGCATGAGCTTTTGCTCAGAGCATAAGTAGAGATATTACTTGTCCTTATTTTATTCATCAAAGGAGAAGTTTAAGGCAATGAAAATTTTGACAGAGGTGAATAGTAAGATTAAACTCTAATAATACAACTTTACTAGCAGCCTAGGCAAATCTTAGGAGGCATTATTTTACATTCAAATGCTGTTAATGATATTAGTAATGATATTAATAAAACTTAATTCTGGGATTAAGAAGTCATTAAATGCTCTTATTGACACCAATAGACTTCATAAGACTTCAAATCTTTTACGAGGGCCATACAGCTCATGTTTGCATTTATATCTATTGGATTTTAAAAAGAATCAATAATTTTTATGTTTATGTATAGTTATTCTAAATGGATACTTATATAAATACAGTGTCCCCACCTAGGTTCAGACCATGTCAGATCCATCATCCACCACTAAGGATCAAGATTTTAAGGGAATAAAATGTGGGTGCAAATCTACTGCATTGTGCCGAGTAGTATGGTGGCTTTTGAGCATAACTTCAAAGATGTGACCTTTGCAAAAAAGAACAAAGATGCAAATAAATTTGTTTTAATGGTTTTACATTGTTTTTAAAAGTTAGTTAGCACATTAACTCATGTTTAACTATTATTTAACCTAAATAAGACATACAGTAAATACAACATTTATCTCTAAATATAAAAATAAAACACCTACTCATCCAGCAATTTATTCACATTCATTTTTTTTATAAATTAAGTTGAAAGGTGCTGTTAGTGATTTCAGCCATTTTGCGAACAGCCCTCTATCCAAATCCACCCCTTCCAAAGACAAGCCAACAAACCAGATCTTATCAACCCTGAACGCTCAAAATGATTCACAGACAGAGATTTGAGATTTAATTGGCTAGTGTTCTGATTGGCACAGACAGGTGTGATTTTTCAGGACACCTACTGTATTTCAGTGATGTGTCAGGTACAGTAGTAGTGACATTTTATGTTTGCTATTCCAGAATATATGACTATGTTTGCTATTCCAACACAAATATCATTAAAAGGGATAACTAAAAGGAATAGTTCACCCAAAAATGAAAATTGTGTCATTATTTTTTTGTGTTCCACCGAAGAAAGAAAGTCATCAGAATTTTTAGGTGAACTATTCCTTTATTTATTTCTGAGCAGAAATAGACTGATTCTGCTGGATGCTGATTGAGTACAACTTAATGATCAGTTTTCTCATTTAACTGCTGTGTTTCTAAATATTCCTGTCCAGGTGCTTTCTCACTGTCTGTACGAGATTCCAATCCAGAGCAAGGTGATGTGGTCAAGCACTATAAGATCCGTGCCCTTGATAACGGCGGTTTCTACATCTCTCCATCCACAACCTTTTCCTCTCTACAGGAACTAGTGAAGTTTTACTCCAGTAAGTACAATAGGAATGCCACTTGAATATGTGACTTGAATGAAAGATGTCTACTTGGATAATAATGGTTTAAGACACCACACAATGATGATCTCCAAATATAGAAAAGTAAAGGGAATTACATACACCTAGTCATGACTGAAATATTGCAGCAAGCAACATCTGTACACAAAAAGCCTCCTACCCCAGAAGTTGATATAACAATGCTAATTGATAGTCACCTTTTTCTCAGTAATACAAAATCAGGTTTAGATTTATGTTTATTGAACATACTGTAAAAGCAAAAGAGAGGGAGATTTTGCAAAGATTGTAACTGCACCAAAGACCCCTGCAGTCCTTTCACAGTATGCTTTCTGTGGTTGTAGATGAGGTATTAGAACTGTTGCTTTAACCACTACATAAACAGGTCAGCTTCAGTCTCAGTTTGTATTCTGCATGTTCACCCAATTTTGGTTAGCTGTGTCTTTTTATAGAAGTGTTTATAAGTCACAAAAGCCACTCCTTATTTCCATATTCTTGTTTCAGCAGGTCTCATTCTCAGCTGTAACTAAGCATGCACAATAGGCCTCTAGTTCCCCCCAAACAGAATTGTACCTCCAAAATCGTAAAACCGCAATCATGCGGTTTGATTTCAGTATAAATTTGAGCAAGCTAGATGCTGGTTTTGTTTATTTCTTTCACACAGGACAAATTCTTGCATTCAAAAACTGCACTGCGGAAGGGAATATAATGCATGGCTCTTGAGACGCATTTTTTAAAACTTCTTTAACGACTGTTAACTTGACACTGCTGAAAAAAACATATTAAACCAGCCTTAGCTGATTTTCTGGTCTTAGCTGGTTTGACCTCCTGAGACCCGAGCATGACTGTTGTCTGCAATTTCCATTTCCCTTTTTGAATTGTAACTAGTAGCACCTAATAAACAAACAAACAAAAAAACAAAAAAAACCCCACAAAATTCTAGAGCAAATAGTTTTACTAAAAATTGATGGCAACATATGTGGACAGTGGACTAAGTTATGGAATTTTAAATAATAATAATAAAAGTCAGATTTTTTTTCATCAAATTCTTTATTATGTTTTCAGAAGTGTTGGTTATTCAAGCTTTTGAGACATTACAGCTGATTTTCTGTAAAGCTGAATAAATCATTCTTATTTAAAGTAATGGTCAGCATCATCCAATCACTGCCAACCATGTTAAAATAAATGTAGCAGTATAACATTCTGAATCTATGTACTGATTAACATTGTCCCATGTCTGCCAAACATGTTGAGTGGTCCAAACATCATCTGCAGCTTGAAACTGAACTTTAGACCGGATTTTAGGATTAAATGCTTTTAGCTGCATAGAAAGCTATAGGATGCTCCATTGCTACCTGTTTAGTAAATGAATTAACCTCCAGTGTGCTCTGGTCTCAGCACAGTTCGAAATGCACCTTATTATCATTCTAACTCCATATAAAGCCTCTCAAAGCAACATTTTTCAGCTTTTAAATGAACCCATTTATTCTCAATGTGAAAATGCTCAGTGAATATAGGAATTAATTTACTAATGTAATGAATAGAACAGTATTATAAAGTGATAACAAATAAAATATAAAAAGTAATTATATTAAAATGAATCAAAATAACCCACCGATTTTTTTACTGTGTAAAGTTATTCATAATAACTTACAAGTTTTTGCAACTTTTGTGGGAATAATGTCCCACAATACATGCACACGGACATCATGTTTATCAGCGCGCTGATGCGTGAAAAATGAATGCATTTTTTAAAGAGGCATATCAAACAAAACTAGAAACACTGCTCTTTACACCCAAACAGGTTTCAATGAAAAAATTAAAAATAAGATGGTTTAGGCATGTCAGGATGATGTTTAGCATATTCAGCTGGTCTTCCAACAAACAGTTTAACAAACTGAAAAGTGCCCAAAACTACTTTAAAAGAAGCCAACAGATGAGCCTAACCAGAATGGAAGAAACAACTATGGTCAGCAAAACATTTTAAAAAATACAGCACTCAAGGTGCAAGATGTAGATAAATCAGACTTCTGTCTAATGCATGTGTAATTAGACTAACAATAAGAAAACAGTGCAGATGGAATCCAAGACAGTCAATCTGTGTGAACATCCCCTTACTCTAATGTAAACATTCTTACTGTCTTCCTAAATTTCTTTAATGTGCATAGGGACAGCAGATGGTCTGTGCCTGAGGCTAGGAAGTCCCTGTAAGATTGTTGCCCCTGAGAGACCCTGGGCTCAAGACGAGTGGGAGATTCCCAGGGAGACTCTGAAGATGGTAAAAAAACTTGGCGCTGGCCAGTTTGGAGAAGTGTGGATGGGTAAGTAAAGTTCTGTTTTTTTATTTCTTTTAAGTGTTTAAATCATTATAATGATTTAGCATTACCCAAATATCCTTTTGTTCTCCTCACTTCAGACTTGTTCACTCTCCCTTGAAAACTGGCCCTTAGTACTGTACGTTCAAAGGCGTGTGCCCACGTGTCATGTGTCTCTCTGTGTTATTGTTAAATCGCAGCCACACGAATGCTAAATGAATTACACCACACGGTGCCTTTGACCATGACCACCACATTAATGAGAAGACACAAACACTTATAACCTAATTTCTCCTACTGTACCTTGTACCTGCAAATTTAACAGCAACTTCTCCAAACTTTCTTTTATTCATAACATCATTTTGAATTGATAAATTATTAGTTCTGAGTTTCTAAGAATCTTACCATGAGGCTAAAAGTATATCTGTAGTGAAAACTGTGTTTATTGAGCTGCTGTGGTTCGAGTGTCAATTTTTGCCATGATCTTTTTTTAATAAACCTTACCTCACAACTGTACGTGTACCTGTGGCTCTTATTTGTAGGGTTTTATAAAAACAACCAGAAAGTGGCTGTTAAGACTTTAAAGGAAGGCACTATGGAGCCAGAGGCTTTCCTACAGGAGGCTAATCTGATGAAGCAGCTCCAACATGAGAGACTGGTGAAATTGCACGCTGTGGTCACCAAGGAGCCCATCCTCATTGTCACAGAATACATGTCAAATGGTTAGTTTTACAATAAAATAACAAATGAGTACTCAACCACAGTTTGTTTTTCAAATTATGAATTGACTATCCAAACTATACATAGTTTTTTTTTCCTTTTTAAGGAAGCTTGTTAGACTTTCTAAAAACAGAGGATGGCCATAAGTTAAGACTTCCCAAGCTGATTGATATGACTGCTCAAGTAAGAATAATTTAAATATTTATATAGATCAATTATGATTTCTCTTGATTGTCTTCATTGCTTGCTAGCAAATAATTGATATTTTTGTGGCAATGCAGATTTGAAAGCAGAGAGTTTTCTGTCCTTTTTTTTAGGAACAGGATACATTTTCACACATTGTATGGAAACCTGCATTTTGATTTTTGCAGTTGATTTAGAGACCTTCTGTACAATACATGCATTTTAGCAAACTATTTTAAGAACTGTTGTCTCACATCAGACAGTCACAGAGACATGTAGAAGCTTACTTATGTTAACAGCCACACCAAAATTAGATTATTATCTTCCGGGCAGGAACTTGCGTCAATTTTTCCATCCACCAGAACCCCCCAACCATGCGTGACTGCATTTACGCTTTCTTTGAGAAAGCAACTTCCTGTTAGAGCCCACTTCATTGATGATGCCACTAAATGTTTTTCATGGTCTGCATTGCAAATGTTTGGAAGGAGTAACTAATGACTAAATAGAGACAATTTGATAAAGCTCAGACACAAATCTTTATGATTTAATTTTTTAATTGTAAACAGTGACTCTTAAATTATTTCATTAAAATGGGATTGTGTTCCAGTGACAAAAATAAAAACTTAATATATAATATGAATAAAAATATGTTGTTTGCTTGAGAATTCAGGTCCTTCTTTTGCATAATTTGAGAGGCTAAGTCACATTTACATTTTTGGCTGTTTTTTTTTTTTTTTTTTGAGCCAACTAATAAAATGATTTTTCACATTAAATGTTGTAACCCATCTAAACATATTAACTAACAGTACTGGGTAAGTTACTTAAAATCTTAATCCAAAACAAATGACTTATTATTTATCTAAAATTGTAATCAGATTGTAATTACTTTAATAATTACTTTTTTAATTACTACAAATTCCTTTTTTATCTACTCTAAATAATGTAGATATTTCTTGTTCATTGTTACACACAAGTCATACACAGCTCCTCACAGACTTGTTTTGGGGCTATAATTCATGTATTCTACATAAAGGATATATTATAAATAAGCAGTAAGTAACTGTAATCTGATTGCAATAATTTAAAATGTAATGCATTACACTTTTTTTTACTAAAAAGTCATTAGATAACAGTAACTAATTACTTTGTAATTGGATTACACTAAACACTGTTAACCGAACACTCTCCACTCTGTATAATAGATTGCAGAGGGCATGGCTTACATAGAAAGGAAAAACTACATTCATAGAGATCTGCGTGCCGCTAATATTCTTGTCTCTGAGACCCTGCACTGCAAAATAGCTGACTTTGGCCTTGCCAGGATTATCGAAACGGAATATACTGCACAAGAAGGTAAATATACTCATTTACTCATTTATTTCCACTGCCACAGATTAACAGGCACCATTAACTGTTGACATTTGGTTTCGGATGTAATGATTCGGATCTACTCTCTGTGTTGTAATGTTTATCTGATTAGAAATTATATTACATTTTTGGTTACTTTTTCCAATTTACAGTAGAATTAGCTTTCCATGTGATTTTATTAATAGCTATTTTTAGTTGATTTACTCTTTGATACCCGGCACTGCCCCTGCCCCTAAGTTACAAAGAAGTTCTTCATGGATATATCACTGTTCAACCCCGCCCCTTTATTAAAAAAAAATAAATCTCTCTTTCTCTCCCCTTTATGACCTGTCACCACGTCTTTTGAACCATCAGGTGCAAAATTCCCTATTAAGTGGACAGCCCCTGAAGCCATCAACTTTGGTACATTCACCATCAAGTCAGATGTGTGGTCCTTTGGAATTCTTCTAACAGAGATTGTCACATATGGCAGAGTACCTTATCCAGGTAATATGTTTCTCTCTCTCTTGGGCTTTGATGTCCATTTGGTATGTTATAGGTTGTTCTTGTGTTTGTATCAGGGTTTTGAACCGTTCAGAAATGAATTGAGAATGACTTTTAAATTCCAGCTCAATTCTATAATTGAGGTGGCAAACAGGATGAAGTTCAAATGTGAAATTAAAATGGATTGCAATTCAAAGGAATTCATTTAATTGCTGTGTGGTTTTTATTTAACATTTCCAGAATGAATTATCCATAAACATGTTATTATACACACAACATACCCAGTCCCATAAATTAACTTTGATTATATGGACCATGGTTGAATAACGTCTAGGTTACGAATGTAACCTCCGTTCCCTTATGGAGGGAACAAGACGTTGTGTCGAAGAAGCGACACTAGGGGTCCAATTTAACTCACGCCATGCGCTGAGCCGTGTACGTGTACTGCTGACACAGAAGCGGGCAGGTATTTTACGTGCCAAAGTGACCGGCTGTGTCAGACTGCACATACCCTTCCCCAACTTTTAGGTCACATATGAAGAATGGCTCGGTGGTAGATCCTACCTCATTGGGAGGGAGGAGTTGCTACAAACACGGCTATCGGGGGTCCGTGAGGACTGCCCAAGGGAGACGCGGGTCCGCTCGCAAGGGAACCATACAGCGGAAAATACACACAGGGGGAAAAAGTCCACGTGGGAGCCCATCCTGTGGAGCACCTATTCCAGTACAGGGTAAATTGAGTACGAACCGAACCGTTGAACGCAAACCGTAGAAAGGGTCGATGTCGAGGCAATATTGAGACGTGGAAGTACGCGTCCTTCAGGTCTACTGCTGCGAACCAATCTAGATGCCGGACGCAAGTTAGAATGTGTCATTGCGTGAGCATTTTGAACAGGAGTTTGTGCAAGGCCCGGTTGAAAACTCGCAAGTCCAAGATCGGTCGTAAGCCGCCACCTTTCTTGTGTACAATGAAGTAAGGGGTGTATAAACCCTTCTTCATCTCGGTTGGAGGGACAGGCTCTATCGCGTCTTTGAGTAAGAGAGTCGCGATTTCCGCGTGCAGGGGTTTGGAATCTTCACCGTGGACTACAGTAAAGCGGGGTTGGCTTGCAAACTGAATTGCATAACCGAGTCGAAGGTCCTGGCCAGCCAGAGTAACGGATTGGGAAACGAGAGCCACGCGTCCAAGCTCCGTGCTAGGGGCACTAAGGGGACGATTATTTTCGTCCCCCCCGGCAGGGCTTCACAGCGGGGTGGAGTAGGTAATGCGGCGTCGGGAATCAAAAAGCTTTCCAAGGCTCTGGTGCTGAGAGAAGACTCGAAGCACTTACCTTGCTCTGCACACCCGGTGGGAGGCGGGTTAGTGACTGGCCCGAAGGCGGCACCACTCTCTGATGCAGCAGATAGGATAGGTAGGTTGGCCGCTGTTGCCTCGAGCCCGGACGGAAGTCAATGAGCGTGCCGGGGGGGGGTGGTTCGCGGGGACGTACCCGGCGAAACAGAGCCCACTGCCAACCCCAAATCGCCCCCATTGCCAGCCGGGTCGTCCTCAATCCTGTGGGAAGAAGGAGCAACGTGGAGGGCGGCTGGAGTGGGGTTCCTTTTGAGGAAGGAATACCGTGACCGCAAGGTTGCCATGGTCATATTCTCGCAGTAAGAACATGAGCCATCCACAAACGCTGCCTCGGTGTGATCGCTGCCCAGACACATGAGGCAGCGCCTGTGGCCGTCAGGAGCGGAGAGCACTCTACCGCATCCAGGAACTACACAGGGTGGAAAGGCATATTTATAAAGACGCGTCCTGAAAAGGACGTTCAATGCCGCTGTGTATTTTGCCTTTTAGAGAAAATAACTCTTTTAGAGAAATAACTCTTTTAACTGCACTGTCGAAGCACCCAGGGGCAAGCTGCACTGCTGTGCAGGGAATGAGAAAGCCACTGATATGCGCCGTAGATCCAACAGCAATCGCTCAGAAATGGGAAGAAACAGACTGTGACTCGCAGCTCGCTGCATACACAACCGATCGGCTCTGAAGAAAATTTCTGAATGAAACACAACGTCGAAGTGAGCGACAGACAAGGAACACATAATTTCTCTGAATGCTATCATTTACCACCAAAGTCTTAACAATTTTGCCAAATAACATAATGCAGGCTTACAAGATGGCTACCATTGTTCTGTCCCATTTTGTTGTTGTGCTGAATTAATACAATTTCTCTTTTTTGTGACTGTTGAATTTCTTAGAAATACAATTCGTAAATTCCTCTTCCTGTCATTCAAATTTAAATTCCGGCTCAAATTCAAATCCCAGTTCAAATTCAAATGTAAAGTTCAGCATGAAGTGGAATGTGGTCAATTCAATTCAGATTTCTAATCATGAATCAAAAGGACACCAATTCTTACATTTAGCCTAAGTGTGTGTAAAGTTTATGCATGCTCAAAAGTGAAACAGGGGTTAGATAGTTAGATCTTCCAAAACTCTGAACCTTTAAAAACCTCATTCTCCTCACTGGTCTTACTGTAGGCATGACAAATCCAGAGGTGATCCGTAACCTTGACAGGAACTACAGGATGCCATGTCCTGATGGCTGCCCAGGGGAGCTCTATGACATCATTCTAAAGTGCTGGAATGAAAGGCCAGAGGACAGACCCACTTTTGACCACCTACAGGACATACTCAATGACTTCTTCATTGCCACTGAGGGCCAGTACGAGATGCACCCATAGCCCTTGCATTCCCACTGTTAAGCTATAAATAAATAGATGGACTGAAAGTGGTATTGACAGATATACACTTGGAATGAATGTGAAATGGGAAGGATGAACTAAGCCAAGGACCAAAATATATATTATGGGGAATATACCCATCATTGTATGTCATTAAATGTTTTTTTTATTTGTTACTGTTTCTGTTCTCATGGTATAATGTATTTCTTTAGTGGCTCACGGTCTTCTTGGTACTTCATAAATCTTTTAAAGGTGATGTGTGTAAATGTGTGTGTGTTTGTTAATGTTAAAAATACTTTCTACTATACCAGCTTAATGTGTAAAAAACATAAGTAGGACATTTGTTGGTTGATTCCCCAAAGGTGATAACAGATGGCTCTGTGTCACATTCAAAACCCTGTTTGTTAGAGCATCCCAACCAGCCCGATATATCAATATTGTCTCAATGGCATGACATTGGGGCATTATCTGTTCAGGAAACCTGTTTAAAAACATTATATTTGCAATTCCATGCTAGAGGTGCTGAAATTACATACTCCATCTTTAAAACTCATAACTATAACACACAAAAAACAGAACCATAGCACAATTAGCATTTAACTGCCAGTAAAAACAAGATCTTTCTATATCTTACTCTGAAGTTTCAGTAAACCCATTTACAACTATTTAACATTATCACTGCACATTATCTGTGGCTCTTTTGAACTTTAAACTGAAGTGAATGTGTGTTAAATAAATTGGGACATGTTCTCAAGAGATCTGACCACTGACTACTTCATTAGAGGTTTCATGAAGCAAACGATACAATGAAAAGTTTTTACTCAGATTTTCTCCTGAGATTAAATGTTCCGTTCATCAAGAGTAAAAATTTCGAATTTACTGATAATAAAGTAGAGTGGATGGCTATTGTCTACTAACATATAGCATTTGTATGTTTACGTTCTGATACTGTGTTTGTCCATCCTTAGAAAATGTTTTTACCTTTCTTATTTGTGCTATTAAAATGAATATTTTCATCAAAAAGGCTCTGGAAAGCTATACAGAATACATGTTTTTCCAAATGTTCACTTGAAAGAGTGTGTATTTATATTCTTTACTGATATTTAAAAAGTGTAGTGTTTAAACTTTTGGGCGAATCTGTCCTCTTAGTGTAAAGTTTTGGTACTGGGTACTCCAATGAATGTGAGGAATTTATGCACTCATACAACACCCCTTCTTGCCTTAAACTCATCCCTGGGGCTTTTATATGTTTAGAGATAACTGAGTGAAAATGCAACCAACACCCAAGAGTTGCTCCTGTGGTTTCCTGCCTGCCAGTCCTCAGTGGAAACAGGAAGTAGTGAGTCAGCATTCCTCTTATGATAAGCACACTATGGCTTGGAATTCCAAACATGCAGCAGAAGTTTTCATCCACATTCATGGGAAGTCAATGGTGCCCAGTTCAGCAAATACATCCAGAAAGGTTTATATGGAAATTGCATGCTGAGACCTGTTACGGTGATGCACTCAAGATGTGTTATGAAAGATACAGAATTCTGGACTTATTCTGTGAACTTAGTTGGTTTTCCCTACTGTATTTAGTGCAGGGTTCTTTGCCTCAAGTCCATCCTAATTCACCCACATGTTGTTCCAAACATGTATGCTTGTTCTTTTTCTGAGGAAAAAGACATTTTCATTCTATGGAAAAAACCTTATTATGCTATCATGCAGCCTAACATCTCCTTTTATATTTTGAATGGCATGAGGGTGAATAAATGATGACTGAACTTGATTTTTTCTTCTTCTTTTTCCATTCTTACTTTTTATTTATTCATGTGAAGCAGGATTGCTTTTACTGAATGATGGAATTAACAGAGGTAGAAAAATTAACTGGCTCATCAGTTACGATAAGTCTTTGTTGACTTACTTAAGCAGTTAGGGAAATGTTATCTGGAGGGCATTTTACTGTCTTACTCATAGTGGGGCCACTTTATCTAGCTTTTCATTTCAAAATTAAATAGATTAATCATTACATTTGTAGATGCGTCATCACGTTTGTGTGGAAATGTGCATGAGTGTTTACGTGCTCTCTGTGTTTGACAACTCTCTGAACACTGGTGTGATTTCCGTACTAAAGGGCAATTATTATAATGCATCATCAGAAATGGCTTATCTGCAAAATTTCAACCCATTATAAAGATTACAGCTGAAGGTTTCATTGAAAAATATACAAGAAGCACTTCTTTGACTGTATGTGGTTCCATTTGCTTAATATCACTTACAAGCAGAAGCAAACTCTCTGATATATATGACTTTAAGCTCAGCAAAAATTAAGAAAATAAAGTCATGTAATACCGTATAGGTTGGTTGTGAAGCTGCAAAGATTTGCTGTATCTTTAAAATTCTAAATGTGAAAAAAATAAATAAAACACTTTAAAGTGTGTACAGAACCATTTGCCTGAAACACCTCATTCATGTTAAATTCAACGTATTAGCACTTCAGTTCGGGCACATAAACTAATGTCGACCATTATTTGACATATTTAATTGTTTCTGTTCACACACTGCACTTTACTGGACTTCCAAAACTCATGTGCTTGATAAGTGTGCTTGACAGTGAGCCTTAATATCGCTTAATTATATTATATATCTCTTAATATGCTGATATTGTCTGATAAAATCATGGCAAATTTAACTAATTGGCTCCTTAATACTCTATATTTATCTATAACCTTACAATGTACATTTGTCATGTTTGTCATGAGATTTATGATTACTTCCGATATAACATTATATCTGTGCCAGCTCAAAACTGGTGGCCGGCCTGTGAACTTAAAGGGACTGTTCACACAAAAATTAATATTCTCTCATTATTTACACACTTTCATGCCATCCCAGATGTGTATCTTCTTCTGAAGAACACAAATAAAGATTTTTAGAAGAATATTTCAGCTTTGTAGGTCCGTACAATGCAAGTGAATGGGTACAAACATGTTGACGCTCCAAATAGCACATAAAGACTCAATGGAGTGAGTATAAAAGTAATCCATACGACTCCAGTGGTTTAATCCATATCTTCAGAAGTGATCAATATTAAAGTCCTTTTTTACTATAAATATCCACTTTCTTCTTCTTTTGTTTTTGATGATTCACATTCTTTGTGCATATCGCCATCTACTGGGCAGGAAGGATACTTTGTTGTATAAAAGGACTTTATATAAAATGTTGATCTGTTTCTCACCCAGACCTATAATATTGCTTCTGGATATATGGATTTAACCATTGGAGTCTTATGAATGCTGGCATAAAAGACAGCTGCCTATCTAGGCAGGAGACAGCAAGTATTCTTAGCAGTTTATTTAACAAACATTAACGCATATTAAACTGACCTCAGTCAGAGGACCTAACTGCAGATTAGAGATAAAGAAAGAATATTGAATGCAAAGAAAATGTTTTTTTTTATGAATAAGCTTTTGGCAAAAGTACAATGAAGATTGATTCAGGTTTAAAAGCAAGAAATTTCCCATTGAAAAACACTGATGTGGGGAGAATAGTGGGATTCATTGGTACAGCTAAAAATAAATAATAATAGTTACTACATGCAAGACAGTTCTAAAAAACATCTAGAGTCTACATTTAAATTTACATTTACACATTTGGCAGATACTTTTATCCAAAGCAACTTATGGGGCTTTTCCACTGCATGGTACAACTCGACTTGACTTGACTCTGTGGATAGTACCTGGTACTTTTTTTGTACCATCTCGGTCGAGGTTCCAAGCGAGCCAAGCCGATACTAAATGTGACGTCAAAACCCTGCAGATCACTGATTGTTCAGAGAGAATTGTCAATACCAGCATCACTGGATTTGCGACATGGGACATCAACCTGCTATTTTTAAATTTATCTACAGTATAGCCGTATCATTTGTACATGCGATTTTCAAATTGTAAAAAGAAATGGCTGTGCATAAAACCACACCGTGGTCAATAAACGAGGTGCAGACATTCCTCTCATTAGCGATGAACGAAACGACGTGAAACAGAAAAGTCTTTCAGGAAGTGTTGGCCACACACGGCTACCACCGGACCTACCAACAGTGTAGGGAAAAGTAAAAAAATAATTAAAAGTGACTACAGAAACATCACGGAAAAGTGGAAATGGTTTGACCAAATGGACGCTACGGGTATAAAGGGAAGCGGGGCAGCGAGTGCCAGTCAGAATTTTTCTTCGGAACCGAACGATTGTGCAACAGCAAAGCTGAGTTCACCACTGTTTCACTCACATCTGTTGGCAAGAAGCACTTCTGTTGGATCTACAGTGCGTTTCCAGCTGGCGTTTTCTCTCTCTGCATGCTGTGCAGTCCACGGCCCTGGGCGCTTCGACAGTGCTTTCATAGTCATGGCAACATTGCGGTCGCGGCTTTCTTTCCTCACGAAAGAAAGCCACTTCAGCCGTCGTTCCTTCTGCGTCGTTCCTTCATCCCATGGGAGAAGGCGATTTGGGTTTCGCCGGGTAAATCCCCACGAACCACCCGCCCCCCGGCATGCTTGCTTGCTTCCGTCCGAGCTCGGGATGAGTGCGGCTCGCCTCGCGGCCAGCCCGCATTCGCCCTTGAGCCCCCGGAATTGGAGGACTGCCCGGTACTCCCCTCCAGAGCCTGTAGAATGACGTCATCACTGACCTCGAATGTCTACAGCGCCACCAGGCTGTCCACCTCTGCCCTGCATGCCATAGCTCTCCTGCAAGTTCACCAAGCCAAGGAACTCTAAGATCTGCACCTGGGTAGTTCCGACCCTGACGTGCTGCAGGAACTGCGCTCTGCCACCGACCTTGCTCTCAGAGCCACGAAGGTCACAGCGCAAGCACTCGGGAGGACGATGGCCACCCTCGTGGTCAAGGAGCGTCACCTGAACAAGGTCGAGATGCGCAACATTGACAAGGCACGCTTTCTCAACGCCCCAGTCTCCCAGCTTGGCCTCTTCGGTGGCACCATCGACGACTTCGGCCAGCATCTTGCCGTGGCGCCGCCAAGCCAGTGCACCCCACCTGCTCGCCGAGGGCGTCCCCCTGCGGCTAAACAACAGGTAGCTCCGCCTCAAACTGGTCCCAGCTCTCAGCCCCAGCGTCGAGCACGTATGCCCGCGTATGCCCGCCGTCTCCAGGACCCCTTCCAGGACCGTGAAAGCTCCAAAGCTATCCTGAGACGGGCGACCCAGGCGGTCAGACGTTCGCTCCAGAGGTGGTACCAAGACCACTCCGTCCCCCGGTGGAGGGCCGGGAGGAGAATCCTTGTTTCAGTCTCCGGGCACCTTTCAGGAACCTGATAATCAAGTCGTGCTTACCTAGGGACTTGCCATCTACTACGTCACCATCATCCACGTTGAGGCAGCACTAAACTGCAGTGGAAAAGCAAGCTCAGAAAAGTAAAGCGAGTAGAGTCGAGTTGAACCGTAACATGCAGAGGAAAAGTGCCATTACAGTGCATTCATGCTATATATTTTATCAGTTTGTGTTCACTGGGAAGTGAACCCATAATCTTAGCATTGCCAGTGAGCTACTTAGCTCTACCAGTTGAGCTACAGGAACAGATCTAGAGTTAAAATATATGCACTTAAAGGAATAATTCTCCAAAAAACAAAAAATTCTCTCATAATTCACTTACCCGATGCCATCCCAGATGTGTATGACTGACTTTCTTCAGCAGAACACAAATTAAATATTTATTTTTTACACAAACATATTGATTTGCTTCAGAAGATATTCTCTGATCAACTGGAGTCATATGGATTACTTTTTGTGCTGTCTAAATATGACTTTTGGACCGTCAAAGTGCTGTCACACGTGTACTTTCATTATAAGGACCTCACAGAGCTCTTAAATCTTAATTTGTGTTCTGCTGACAGTCATACACATCTGGAATGGCATCAGGGTGAGTGCATAATGAGAGAAGATTTGGGTGAATTATTCCTTCAAGTAAAACATCAGACAAAAAATAGATCTGCTCATGTTTAAAAATAATTTGCTATTCTCATACATGTGCAGCTTGGTTTTGGTGCTATTGTACCATATATGGCCACCTGAAATATAAAACTCATCTCTCCATTTCAAAATAAAGGTTAGTTATTGTCTGATATAGACTGCTATTTCATTACATGCATAAACAAACCATTAATCTCTTACATTTATGTAGATTGTGCATAATTAAAAAAAAATTGAAATAGATGAAATATGTGTTCATTTGCAGGATCTCTTCACACCAAAGTTTTTCTTCCACTTCTTGTGTTGTCACCAGGGAATGCTTGCACAAAGCAGTCCTAAACAAAATTTTGGCTCATCCGATTGCCTTGCAATTAAAATAACATTCAAGTGGAAATTAGGCATAAACATAAATTAATACATAAAAATGAAAAAATAAAAAGCAACTATATATATATATATATATATATATATATATATATATATATATATATATATATATATATATATATATATATATATTATTATTATTATTATTATTATTATATATTTTTTTTATTTTATTTTTTTATTTCACTTCAAAGTTAAAAGTGGACTTAAAAGGTATGGGCCTAATAGGTGCACTACCCTTGAGGTTTTTCTTTGAAAATCAGTGACATATGGAAGACAAATGAATGGGGACTGAAGTGTAGACAGAGTTTCAGGGGAGTTTAAGCACTTGTAAGACTAAATGCTTTCCTATAAATGTATTCATAGAAAATGAAATGATGAATCCTATTGGTAGACAGACAACATCAAGAGGGTCTCATTTAGAGCACAGTGCATTTGCATGCACACTCTCTCCTTCAGTTGACTTTGCTGTGCTGTTTCATTTACGTTCCCCAGATGGAAGATGAAAAATATTCTCCTCACAATCACTCCACCCTTCCTCCTTTACTCACCCTCAGTGGAAACAGAGTGATTTGAATACAAAGCAGTAGACGGATATAATCAGATCCAGAGTGAAATTATTTATTTCCTTGAAACTTTAGCAAACTGGCCAAACTCTCACTTTATATAAATGTACATTTTCTAAAAAAATGTAAAAACATGCTGTAAAACTATTACTCATTGTTAGTAAATATAACTTTATTGTAAAGTGTTTAAAGTGTTCTTATTGCATAAAATGTTTTCCTTTTGGAATGATCCTTTTCACTCTGATGTCAGATTACAGACGTAAAAATGGGTTGCAAACAACGTTTTAGATTGACTTTAAAGGGATAGTTCACTCTAAAATTACAATGTTTGGGTGAACTTTTCTTTTAAAACACCCAACATGTGAAGGAATGGTGCAGCTTTGAATCTGTCCTGTGATTAAGATTCAACTTTATTGTCATTGTGCAATTGAAATGCAATTGTTTTCACATATCCCATATCAGTGCACAGGGTCAGCCATTAAACAGCACCCCTGAAGCAGATAGGGTCAAGGGCCTTGCTTAAGGGCCCAACAGTGGTATCTTGGTGGTGCTGGGGCTTGAACCGCCTGACCTTTCAGTCAGTAATCCAGAGCCTTACCCACTGAGCCACCACTGACACCCTTTTTATAAAATTATTAACAACTTTTATTTATTCCATACAACAACTTAAATAGACATAACAGAACATGTTGAATCAAATTATATACAATTATAACCCTTCCCCCAAACAAACCGAATGCATAATAATAAAACAAAATCTTGGGTAGGCCTAGTTCCACCTTTGTCAATCGGCCTATGTAACTTACAGAAATGTAATCTGGGATGCTTACCATTCCAAATGAAGGACTTCACTATGCTATCAAATTGCTTGAAATAAGAGAGGGGGGCAAAGCAAAAGATTATGTGCCACACCTCCTGCCAACATCCCTGGAAAACCATCATGTTTTTTTTTATCGTGGCTGCTAATTTTTCCAGGGCAAGATTGAACAACCATGGGGAAAGAGGGCAACCCTGACGTGTGCCCCTATCTAAAATAAAATACTCTGAAATTAATCTATTCGTTTGAACCTACTGGGTGTCTATTAATTAACTTAATTCAACCAATAAAAGATAATCCCATTCTACCATATCAAATGCATTTTTGGCATCAAGAGTGATAGCAGTGAACTGAGTCTGATCGTTTGCCACTGCCCACATGACATTAATGAAATGCTTAATGTTATCAGAAGAGCTGCAGCCCCGAATAAACCCCACCTGATCTATATGTATAAGAGATGTCATAACTTTACTTAATCGGTTAGCCAAAAAATGTTTTAACATCTAGCTGGATCAGGGAAATTGGAAGGTAACACTTGCTTGGATCTTTGTCCTTTTTAACAATCAGAGTGATCTGGGTTTGTGTCATGGGTGGCAGAAGAATTCCATTCTTTAATGATTCCGTATAAACTTCTTGTAAAAGTGGAGCCAATTCTGTAGCATAAGATCTAAAATAATCAGCGACAAAGCCATCTGGCCCCGGAGACTTGCCTGTAGGCAAGGCCTTAATTACGTTGCCAAGCTCCTCCAAGGTTATCTCAGAATCAACAGAATTTCTTTGCTCAGCCATCAGTTTAGGAAGTTCTAATGTTTCCACAAAGTTTCTAATATCCTCTTCAGTTAACGAAGACGTGGAACTATAAAGATCAAGATAGAATTCTTGTATTATATCTGTATTTCAATTGAGGCCAATAGATGACATTCGGTGCTTCAGCTCAGCCACTGCACTTTTAATATTCCCTTCCAATTCCAATTCCACAAGTTCTTGTGCTTTGGATGTTTTTGGTGAAAGAGGCATAATGTATGATCTGGCCCCTAAGAACTGCCTTAAGTGCCTCCCAAGCCATGCCCACAGAGGATACTGAGGACCAGATGGTTTCAATATAGACACTGATTTCAGCCTTTAACATTTGTTGGAATTCAGAATTTTGCAATAGGGATACATTAAAGCACCAACTATATGATTTCCTTTTCTCCATATGTGGCAAAACCTCTAAACACAGCAAGGCGTGACCTGAGACTAAAAAACAATAGATTAAATGAGGGAATTAGATATATTTAAAAAAATCTATTCTTGAGTAAATCTTATGGACTGATGAAAAAAATGTATAGTCTCTCCCAAAAGGGTTCAAAAGTCTCCAAATATCTGCAAGACCAAGATTTTTACACATCCTGTGAAGCATCAATGTTGCTCTAGGGGGCTTGCACACTTTTGCTTCACTATGATAAACCTCCCATTATTATATCATGAGGCGTGCCAGTGGCATGCAACAAGTGCACAGAGCTCACCGTTCACATGTCTGATCCTTGCATGGCGTCACGTGACTCCTGGTTTAATGGACTTTAAAATATACAAAGCAACAATGCACGGCCCTGGAGCTAAAACTGTAGCAGCATCAGAACAGTGGAAGTGGATGATTAATGTTAATCTATGATTTACATAAATATTAATGTTTTTATGACCTTGAATACTGTTCTTTCTAATGATGAAATGGACTATGGTTTCCTTCTGCGTCTTGCAAAAACAATAAGAAAACCTCTAGGGAGCATGTTGCAGCAAAAAGCAATAGCTGTACGTGCTTATTCTTTACGTTTTACCAAACAAATAGATAAGAAGTTTTGCTTTAATGGCGAAAATTTAGTTTCCCAGCTGTTGAAATGATCCCTTGATTTAATTGTTTTTGCAACCAAATTTATTTGGACTGAAACCAATGGGAAATTAAAAAATTTACATCTATTCTTTGAAGGTAAGTACATTCATCTTCAGATCTACGTTCCCCAGTTCTCTCACAAATCAGGCTGTAATACACTTCACAGTACGAGTAGAATTCATAATGATGAGACCATGCCTGCCTTCTTCACAGCAAAAATCTTAAATATTTTGTTATTCCCTGTTGTTCAAAGAATAAACATAATGACCTGATTAGAATCTTTCTACATCATATTATTCAAAAGCTTCACTTTGACATGTTGTAGCTTCAGTAAACTTTCCTTCCTTTTTCACACACACACACACACACACACACATGTTGTGTTTCCATGTTTTTTGGGGACTTTCCATAGACATAATGGTTTTTATACTGTACAAACTTTATATTCTATCCCCGAAACCTAACCCTACCCCTAAACCTAACCCTCACAGAAAACTTTCTGCATTTTTACATTTTCAAAAACATAATTTAGTATGATTTATAAGCTGTTTTCCTCATGGGGACCGACAAAATGTCCCCACAAGGTCAAAAATTTCGGGTTTTACTATCCTTATGGGGACATTTGGTCCCCACAAAGTGATAAATACACGCTCACACACACACACACACACACACACACACACACACACACACACACACACACACACACACACACACACACACACACACTCTGTTGTGTTCTTCTGTGCATACTGGACAGTAGGTGGCGGTAGAGGTTCGGGATATGTGAATATTGAGAATAGGGGAATAAGAGAAGTGAAGCGTTGCACAAGCTACTATCTGTGCTGTACTAGTTTGCTACTGATACTGTTCATTAAAGAATTCCTTATTTAAGAATCTCCTTCATTCTTTCTTACTAAGGATATAACAAATTGGCGACGAGGTACTTTTTTTTTTTGACGATGGCAGCTGTTTCTACATTTCCCACGCCATTTTTGCCATGTCCTGGAGAAGCAACTATTCCTTTTGGCACGTGGCAACGGATGTTCCGGAATTATTTGCTGGTTGTTGGTGCATCTGGAGATGCATGGCCGGTCGAGCGCAAACGAGCACTACTGCTACATTGTCTGGGGACTGAAGGACAAAGATTGTTCTATTTCTTGCCAAATCAAGGTGATTCGATGGAAGATGCGATTGCGGCCTTGGAAGCGCATTTTACCCCCCGACGGAACATAGTGGCTGAGCGCCACGCTTTCAGGAAACGTGTTCAGGCACCAGGGGAAACTATAATTCAGTACGTAGCTGCTTTACGGGACTTAGCAGTTACTTGTGACTTTGCAGCTACTCTGGACGAAATGTTGCGTGACCAGTTGGTGGAGCATGTGTCCAGTCATCGGATTCGTGAGAGACTGCTTTTGGAATCTGATTTGACTCTGGAAAAAGCCATTACTATTGCCACCCAAACAGAAGCTGCTGGTGAACAAGCCAAATTATTATCAAATACTCGTTCTGTTCCTGTGCAAGTAATACATGCAAAGCCTTCACCTGCAGCTGGACGTTTCCGTCGTAGACCACCTTTTAAGCCACCGTCTACAAAGCGTTCTTCAAAGCCTTCGTCAACTACTGCACCTGCTTCGTCCTCTCGTGAATGCTATCGCTGTGGATCTCAGAAACACCTTGCAAATGATAGTAGTTGTCCTGCTGTCTCGGCACAGTGTAATAACTGTCAAAAGATGGGACATTATTCGCGGGTGTGTCGTTCGGGACAAGCTTGCTCAGTGCATGAAATTGACTTGCCTGAAGTTCAGATTCTTTATATGCATGACTCACTAACGGATAAAATTCGGTGCACTACTCTTATTGCAACCGCAACTACGTCTGTGCCTATCGAGATTATCGTGGATTCTGGGTCATCTGTTTCTATCTTGCCGAAAATTGTGTATGACACACACTTCAAGGAAGACGCTTTGCTGCCACCTTCATTGAAACTAGTGACATATTCTCGTGCTCCGATTCCTGTACTTGGCTGCTTACCTGTCACTGTCTCTAAGGATGCCATCACCTGCTCTACGTCATTCTTCGTGGTGGAATCTGGCACAGCTCTGCTCGGCATGGATCTTGTTAATGGGTTACGTCTCCGGTTTGAAGGCAATTCAATTTTGCCAGAGCAGTCTTCAACTCCTGTGCTTCGATTGTCTGCGTTGACGCCTTCTGCTTTGGGATGTGCAAAAGGCTTTGTTCACAAAGTAAAGACTTCTCTAGCTGTTGCTCCTGTGCGCCAGAAACTTCGCCGCTTACCGTTGTCTGTTAGAGCCGCAGTCAGTGAGGTAATTCAGCACCTTCTCGAGTCTGACATTATCGAGAGAGCGGACGCTTCACCGTGGGTCTCCCCGATTGTGGTAGTACAGAAAAAGTCGAATGTGCGTGGTCTGCGAGAACCCAACAAGGCTGTAGTTACGGATAGCTACCCACTACCACACATTGATGAATTGTTGTCTTTGTTAAGGGGAGCGTCTGTATTTTCCACTATTGATTTGGAGAGTGCTTATTTTCAGTTGCCCTTACATGAGGAGAGCCGCGATCTGACCGCCTTCATTACTCACGAAGGACTTTTCAGATTTTGCCGCGTACCGTACGGACTTGCTTCAGAACCTTCTGCTTTTCAGAAAATGTTGGCAACAGTTTTGCAGGGACTTCCAATTGTTGCCAATTACCTTGATGATATTATTCTCTGGGGACAGATGCAAACTGAACACGATCACACGCTTAAAGCCGTTATTCAGCGCTTACAAGATGCTGGACTGAAGCTGAATCAATCGAAATGTCAGTTTAACAAAACCAGTCTGCGCTTTCTGGGTCATATGGTGAACGCGCAAGGAATTCAACCTGATGAGGATCACCTTTCTGCCATTCTTCATGCACCAGCTCCAAAAGATGCTCCTCAACTCCGTTCTTTCATCGGGCTACTATCGTGGTACAATAAGTTTATTCCTAACTTTGCCACTGTAGTTGAACCTCTGCGTGCGTGCATCAGGCAGGGCTCAGATTTCGTCTGGTCGGAGGAAGCTCAGCAATGCTTTGATGCTGTAAAAAAGTTGCTCATTGACAGTCCTGCACTTTCATTGTTCGACCCAGATTTGCCTACGGTGGTATCTACAGATGCCTCTGACTATGGTCTGGGCGCTGTTCTTGCTCAAGTTCATGAGAACAAGACTGAGCGCATTGTCGCTTTTGCGTCCCGGACATTGTCACCTGCTGAACGCAAGTACTCAACTATTGAAAAGGAAGCACTTGCATGTGTATGGGCCGTTGAAAAGTGGCGAACCTACTTGTGGGGTCGTAAATTCCTCCTGCGGACGGACCACCAAGCGTTAACTGTGCTCCTCTCATCCAAAGGTACTGATCGCGCCGGAATGCGTATTGCGCGCTGGGCAGCGCGGTTACTGTGCTTTAACTATGATGTGATGTACCGGCCTGGGGCTCAAAATTGCACTGCTGACTGTCTGTCTCGTCCGCCTTTACCTGCTTCGGATGAAGACTGCATGGATGCTGAACCTGAGTTTGTGGCATTTATGTATCCTGCAATGTCAGCTCTGTCACCTGCTGAGTTTGCTTCTGCTTCCGCGACGTGCTCTGAACTGAGTGCATTACGCACACAAATTGCTCGCGGTTGGCCTTCCTCTTCAACTTCTGTGGATAATATGCTACGTCCTTACTTTAAACTACGTGATGAACTGAGTGTGCAGCACGATTATGTGTTCAGAGGATCACGTCTGGTTGTACCTGTCGCGCTGAGGCACACATTGGTGAGGTTAGCTCATGAAGGCCACCAGGGAATTGTGCGCACAAAACAACGCCTTCGTGAACAGTACTGGTGGCCAGGCATAGATTGTCTGGTTAAAGAGCATATACAGACCTGTCAAATGTGTCTGTCCTCTGACAAGACTGCCAACACCTCTGCTGCGCCGCTGCAGCCAGTGCCTTTTCCGTCTGTACCGTGGGAAAAGGTAGCTATAGATGTGGTTGGTCCATTTGAAACCGCTGTATGGGACTGTCGTTATGCGCTGACATTGATTGATTATCACAGTATGTGGCCTGAAGTCGCTTTCATCGCTTCCATCACTACTCGCAATGTTACCACCTTCTTGTCATCTGTGTTTAGTAGATACGGGAATCCATGTACTCTCATGTCTGATAATGGAACGCAATTTACGTCAGCAGAATTTGCTATGTTCCTAAAAGAGAGAAACATTCAACACATACGTACTTCTTTGTACCACCCTGCCGTGAATAGAGCTGTCGAACGATTTCATCGCGTGTTGAAAGGCTGCATTCAGTCTGCTGTTCTGGAAACGAAGCCGTGGAAACCCGCAGTCACGGAATTTCTCCAAGTGTATCGTGCTACACCACATTCTGCCACAGGACTATCCCCATTTGAGTTGCTTCATGGCAGAAGGATGCGAACGCGTCTTAATGTTCTTCCTCCTCTCACAACGCGTCAGGATGCGCCTGCGCTTCTGCAGCGAGTTTCTTTGAAACAAAAGAAAATGAAAGCATACACTGACTCCAGACGTGTAGCTCGCACTCCTGATTTCAAAGTGGGAGATTGGGTGCGTGTACGCATTCCAACTCATGTTCCGAAAGCGCATCCGAGGTTTTCCAACCCACGTCAAATTGTGCGTAAACTGGGTGCATGTACTTACCTGTTATCAGACGGGAAGAACTGGCATGCTTCCCACCTGGCTCGTTCTGTTGCACCTGTTTCGGAGACTACTGACATGGATGCTGTGGACTTGTCATTTCAGTTTCATCCTCCTCTGGCGCCTCAAGTTCCCGAAACTCTTCAAAGGGTGTCTACCCGTGTGAGCCGACCTCCTCGTTGGCTGGAAGACTGTGTTACTTAGTCACCTTGCATTGCGTGACTATATAAGGATGAGTAATTCATTAAGTCATCTTGTTGTTGATTTTAATATGAATGTTACATTCTTAGAATTTTAGTAAAACTTATTTTTGTTCTTTAGCCTGATTGTGTTAAGTAATTATGTTACATAACCAAGTGAATGCTTTGGTAATTTGGTAACTTTGTTATGGAGTTTCTTTTCTTTTTTTAAATATCTGTGTAGACAGGTTGCTTAAAGTGATGGGGGAATATGTTGTGTTCTTCTGTGCACACTGGACAGTAGGTGGCGGTAGAGGTTCGGGATATGTGAATATTGAGAATAGGGGAATAAGAGAAGTGAAGCGTTGCGCGAGCTACTTACTATCTGTGCTGTACTAGTTTGCTACTGATACTGTTCATTAAAGAATTCCTTATTTAAGAATCTCCTTCATTCTTTCTTACTAAGGATATAACACACACGTTTGGTTTCCATGTTTTATGGGGACTTTCCATAGACATAATGGTTTTTATACTGTACAAACTTTATATTCTATCCCCTAACCCTACCCCTAAACCTAACCCTCACAGAAAATTTTCTGCATTTTTACATTTTCAAAAAACATAATTTAGTATGATTTATAAGCTGTTTTCCTCATGGGGACCGACAAAATGTCCCCACAAGGTCAAAAATTTTCAGGTTTTACTATCCTTATGGGGACATTTGGTCCCCACAAAGTGATAAATACACGCTCACACATACACACACACACACACACACAAACATTGGTGCGGCCATCCTTATAAGGACTCTCCATAGACATACTGTAATGATTTTTATACTGTACGAGCTATAGATTCTATCCCCTAACCCTAAACCTGAACCTCACAAAAACCTTTCTGCATTTTTACATTTTCAAAAAAAACATCATTTAGTATGTTTTTGAAACTATTTAAATTATGGGGAGGTCGTCATAAACCACATTTATAGCAGAATACCCTTGCAATTACTACTTTGTAACCTAAAAAATGTCCTCGTAAACCACCAAAACCTGCACACACAGACACACACACACATGTGTATGCTTTATGCATTTATAAAAAGAAACATGCAGCCACTGTAATGCTCACATTTTTTTTTATCTCATCCCATGGCTTCTTAAAATGAAAATGAATATGAAAAAGAAAACCAGTGGTGGCATTTAGTGGCTTCTATGTGCTCAGCAATATTAACTCAATACTGTAGTAGTATGGCAAAGGATACTAAAGATGAGAGTGCTTTTCATTATGCCCAACAGTGTGTAGTTGGTTAGACAAAAATCTGGTAATATGAATGAAGTGTGTGTCATTTCATGCAAACGTTTGATTTTGATAATGCTATATGTAATTTTGGATGCAGTGCTTAATTTTGCAGTATATATGAGGTATTTTGCAGTTTGGGTGTGTGGTTTTGTGAATTGTGTTAAGTATTTTGATAAAACCAGCCTAGTTTGCAAAATTGTGTGTTAGCAATTGGAAAAAACTGTAATCTAACCTATAAATATTATATGTGCTTCTAAAGCAGTTAAAGCATATAGAGCTTGTGGAATATAAGTGACAAATTGAAGAAAAAAAATCCACAAACAATTACAAATGTATAGCATTTGATGTATTAAATGCTATGCCTTTGAAAAAAGATAAATTACTTACCCATCTATTGATTACTTTCTCCAGGAGTCTTTTACTACTACATGGGTTCTAAAGGACATTAAAGAACTTTGTTTCATCAATAAAATACTTTAAAGGTTCAGCAAAAAAACAAGCATCATGACCAAAATATATATATCTTTGATAGTGAAGTTACCCTTAATCTAAATTAGAGAGCGCACGAGAGCAGCAGATACGCTGGCTACGCTCATGAGATAGGGCATTCAAGGGAGAAACCACTTTGTTTTACTTCAACAGGACAGCCAACAATACTAACAACAGAAAACACAACACAGCTGCACATAATTCAGAAAACTGATCTTACAAATCCTGTCTGAAAAGTTTGAAGTCGACGAGAAGATGCATTTCTATGCCCAACCTTATTTGTTTGAACTGGAGTACTCTGTGCCCCATCCCCAATGCCCCAAGTAATACATTAGATTTAATTTTGTTTCTCACCAAACCATATCGTTTTTCTTCAGAACACAATCATTTATTAGACTTTTGAATTATACTTTGCAGCCTTTATGAAGCTTGAAAAGGAGGACAGCATAAAATTGTATGACATCACTAAGCATGAAAATAATGTCTCCCTTTATGTTAAGAAAAAGAAAGAAAGTCAGATGGGGTTATAACAACACACAGGTGAGTAAATAATAGTCGCATTCATACATACAGCCTTTTTGAGAAAATTACGAACAATTTCCAGTTTAGAGGTCATGTGTGAACACAACCTAATTTTCCTTAATGTGAAGTTGAATCATTTCCTATAAATGTCCTTATTAATGGTGTGTGCGAACAGAGCCAGAAGATTACCGGTTTGAGTTTGAACGAGATCAGGGCGCACTGACGTAAGAACGAATGATGGAGATTACTCCATTACGCAGTTACTCTGTGCTGTTCAACAAACTGATCAGATAGTGAAACTAGAGCGCTTTTTTTCATCAAAGCATATGAATACATTTCTAGACAGCTGAAATGAACAGTCAGCAATTTCCCATGTATACTCTGTTCTTCACACAGACCAGTGTAGCAAAATACATACTTATTAAGGCGGTTTTACACGGACTCGATGGGCGGAAAGATTTACTAGTGACCTTGTTGCTTCTGTTTGTACAGGCGTTGTCCATTCACACGAGAAGCTGTGCAAAACATGCCAGTAGAAGTGCAACAATGCCCCCTACTGCTTCTGCTCAGATACTGGGGCTCTAAGGTGATTAATGTAAATAATGTATTAGTTTTATGGAGTTAATTTTGTGCCATAATTAAACAAACAAATGCAGCATTTTGCAAACAAACGCGATCTGCTTTGCAAAGGAAAACTCGACTCGCAAACAAACAGAAAGCAATGTGCAAATACAAAGGTCAATTTGAGTGAAAATGAGCAGAGGAGTATCAAATATGTATAGTGTTTTACAAATATAAATAAACGAGCCAAGATCATATTTTACAAATAAATACAAACCATCCTACAAATTGCTTGTAACCTTTAAACAAATACCAAACCTATTGCATACAAATGCATACCTGTCTGTTACGACTGTGCAGATGGCTTTTTATGAGATCCCTCATCTCGATTTTCTCACAAATGCATCCAGGCAGATTTTCTCACAAATGCATCCAGGCAGATTTTCTCACAAATGCAGTAGATCCTCTTCCAAAACAGTAGATGGCGCTAAGCTATGCGATTAATTTAGAGTTAGTCTCCCGGTATGGAAGCATATGGGTAGCAATATTCAATTTGAAATGTAATATGCAAAATGACAATGCAATATGTAAAATGGCAATGCATTCTGTATTTAAATTTACATTACCATTCTAGCAACGTTTGGTGCAAAATGAAAATGAAATTACATAATTTACATTTGCCATTTCATACACTCGTTTTAATATGCATTATTGAAATGCTTTATAAGTTGCAAAATTAAAATGAAAATGTATTACAGAAATGATTAGATATGTGTAACATGTTCAAGCAAAAACTGTGGCAAAATGATCATTCAAATGTTATTTTTCTTAATTGCATTTACACTCACAGTCAAGACACTTGCGATTGCTTTTTCATTAAATGTCCCGCAATGAATGTAGCAAAATTCAATGTGCACATTGAAAATGCATTCCGAGCCGATCACGCCCTAGCTCGAATTGCATTTTTCTTGACTGTGAGTGTAAATGCAATTAAGAAAAATAACATTTGAATGATCATTTTGCCACAGTTTTTGCTTGAACATGTTACACATATCTAATCATTTCTGTAATACATTTTCATTTTAATTTTGCAACTTATAAAGCGTTTCAATAATGCATATTAAAACGAGTGTATGAAGTGGCAAATGTAAATTATGTAATTTCATTTTCATTTTCATTTTGCACCAAACGTTGCTAGAATGGTAATGTAAAATGTAAATTTAAATACAGAATACATTGCCATTTTACATATTGCATTGTCATTTTGCATATTAAATTTCAAATTGAATATGGCTACCCATATGCTTCCATACAGGGAGACTAACTCTAAATTAATCGCATAGCTTAGCGCCATCTACTGTTTTGGAAGAGGATCTACTGCATTTGTGAGAAAATCTGCCTGGATGCATTTGTGAGAAAATCGAGATGAGGGATCTCATAAAAAGCCATCTGCACAGTCGTAACAGACAGGTATGCATTTGTATGCAATAGGTTTGGTATTTGTTTAAAGGTTACAAGCAATTTGTAGGATGGTTTGTATTTATTTGTAAAATATGATCTTGGCTCGTTTATTTATATTTGTAAAACACTATACATATTTGATACTCCTCTGCTAATTTTCACTCAAATTGACCTTTGTATTTGCACATTGCTTTCTGTTTGTTTGCGAGTCGAGTTTTCCTTTGCAAAGCAGATCGCGTTTGTTTGCGAGTCGGTTTTTCCTTTGCAAAGCAGATTGAGTTTGTTTGCGAAATGCTGCATTTGTTTGTTTAATTATGGCACAAAATTAACTCCATATAGTTTTCATGTATGTCACTGCACATAAATAAAACGACACTTATTTCTCCAAAAAAATTGTTGTATTTACAAATATTTTAATAATATTTTTTTTTATTAATGTGAAATATCACGGTTAAATAGCTAAATAATATAATTGTAAGTATTGATGGCGTCTTGCCATCCTTTGATGAATTCCACATTTTTCAATGACTTTAGAAACAGACTGCATTACTTAATGTCTCTATTGTCAAATTGATTTAGTATAAACAACAACACAGCAATCATTAAAATGGGAGGGCTACAAATGAACATTCAACATCCACAAAACACTCTGCAAATAAACCTGGGAAATGGTATTTTATGTTTATCTAAAGCTGATGTTTCAGACACTTGTTGCAGAAGAGAACATTAAAGGATACGGGTCATTTGCATATATCGCACAGTCGTCTGTCACCTATTTTCACCTGGTACACCGACTCGGCAGTTTTCCTATTTCTATCTCTATAAACGCTTAAAGAAACGTTATATCTCAGGACATTCAGCAACAATGTTCTTTTGCAAGACGCACAACCCCTAGAGGGCAAAAAGTTACATAGTCAGTTTTAAATTGATACAACTCACATGAGCAGAAGGAGAGAGAGACCGATGTGGGGTTTTCCCTCTCCCGAAATGATTCAGTGTGTATGATATTAACACGAGGGACAGATAGTACAAGAGGCATGCACACACATGAGAATCTCAGTTACTGATACACTAAAATAACTATGAACGTCACGTTTGATTATATTTCATTTCTTATAATGAAGAGGTTTTAGCGCTTTCCTTCTCTTCGTTTAATTTTTGAGCTTTTTTAAGCGGTGTTAAGTAATACACAGACGTAATGATTTATGTACTTATAAAACGAGAGACTAGTCTTTAGCTTCAAACGTCATACTTCAAAACAGTAACACCAACTAGATGGGTACATTTCCTGAAGAAAATGTGAGTGGTGCTTGCCGTGGCAAAACTCGTCAAACAGCATGCTGTAACTCGAAAAGAACAAAAATCACGGTCGTAAATAAATCAACCCGGAATTCTGTACGATTTTCTGGTGCAGAAATATGTGATTTGTTACTCGGTTGCTAGGGTAAGCCCGTGTGGTTGCTATGTAGTTACCAAGGTAATACAATACGCGGCTCCTTTCCATCCCGAGCGAAATAAGTCAACCCGTCTCAACCAAGTCTCTACGTTTTTCCGATGCAGAGATATGTGATTTGTTACTCTGTTGCTAGGGTAACCCCATGTGGTTGATAGGCAGTTACTGTAGTGATACTTATGAAGTGTCCTTGCCATCCTGATTGGAATAAATCAACCCAGAAGTCTCTCTGATTTTCTCGTGCAGAGATATAGTTGTAGCTGAACGGTTGCTAGGGTACTCTGTTTAGTTGCTAGGGAGTGGCTTGGCAGCTGCCAATCGTGAAACTTCAAAGGCTGCTTGTCAGTATGAGTGATATAAACCAACTCCCATGCCTCTGTGACATTCAGAATCAAAGATATGCCTCTATGGATTTTGGTTGCTAAGGTGCTCGACAATGGTTTCTAGGGAGGGGCTAGGAAGTGTTGAGGTGATTCATGATTGGCTGTTTGCTGCCCCGAGTCAAACGATACCACCCTTGTGTTTCTATGACGCTTCTATCCGGAGATATCCCTTTGATGTCTTTCATTAGAAGTCTATGGGACTTGTTGCTAAGGTGCTTTAAATTGTTGTTAGGGCGTGGCTTGATAGCTTCACAATGATCCCGAGAGACTGATTGGTCGTCTGAGTAAAATGAGCCCACCCCCTTGTCTCTACGACACTGTGATCCAGAGCTATGTTCAATACAAAATCCCTATTTCATGGTCCGTCCTACACCATTGTAAGTCAATGGGGGCAACTTTGGGCTGCTCCTGCCCCCAGGGGTGCAACTTTTACCCCATATTGAGGCATGCTCTTACAGAGCCTGCCAGCCTCTTCAAATGTAGCAAATCACACGTTTCTGCGAAATCCTCGCTCTGAGCTGTGATGCGTCAAAGTTTCTCGCAATGTTAAGTCTATGGGATTTTGCGGCGCTTTTTTGCCCCTGGGGCAAATACCGTACCCCGATCAGCTTACAAAAGTCATAGCACACGTGTCCTCAATAGGCCGTTCGATTTGATACCTCATTCGTGGGTCTACGCCAAACGGTGCGGGACGAGTTAGGTGCCGAACTTTTGTACGGAGATATAAAAATAAAAACTAGATAGGTACATTTCCTGAAGAAAATGTGAGTGGTGCTTGCCGTGGCAAAACTCGATCAAATAGCCTGCTTGAAAAGAACAGAAATTGTGGTCATAAATAAATCAACCCAGAAGTCTGTATAATGTTCTGGTGCAGAAATATGTGATTTGTTAGTAGGTTGCTAGGGTAACCCCATGTGGTTGCTAGGCAGTCACCATAGTGATACTAATCAAGTGTCTTTGCCATCCTGATTGAAATAAGTCAAACCGGAAGTCTGTATGTTTTTGTGATGCAGAGATATGTGATTTGTTACTCTGTTGCTAGGGTAAGCCCATCTGGTTGCTAGGCAGTTACCATAGTGATACTAATCAAGTCTCCTGGCCATCCTGATTAAAATAAATCAACCCAGAATTCTCTTCAATTTTCTGGTGCAGAGATATGTGATTTGTTACTCGGTTGCTAGGGTAACCCCTCCTTGTTGCTAGGCAGTTACCATAGTGATCATAATGAAGTGTCTTTGCCATCCTGATTGAAATAAACCAACCCAGAAGTATCTACGTTTTCTGATGCAGAGATATTTGATTTGTTACTTGGTTGCTAGGGTAACCCCATATGGTTGCTAGGCAGTTACCATAGTGATACTAATGAAGTGTCCTTGCCATCCTGAGTAAAATAAGTCAACCCGGAAGTCTCTACTGTTTTGTAGTGCAGAGATATGTGATTTGTTACTCGGTTGCTAGGGTAACCCCATCTGGTTGCTAGGCAGTTACCATAGTGATAGTAATCAGGTCTCCTTGCCATCCTGAGTGAAATAAACCAACCCAGAAGTCTGTACGTTTTTCTGATGCAGAGATATGTGATTTGTTACTTGGTTGCTAGGGTAACCCCATATGGTTGCTAGGCAGTTACCATAGTGATAGTAATGAAGTCTCCTTGCCATCCTGAGTGAAATAAGTCAACCCGGAAATCTCTACAAATTTCTGGTGGAAAGATATGTGATTTGTTACTTCGGTTGCTAGGTTAACCCCATCTGGTTTCTAGGCAGTTACCATAGTGATACTAATCAAGTCTCCTGGCCATCCTGATTAAAATAAATCAACCCAGAATTCTCTTCAATTTTCTGGTGCAGAGATATGTGATTTGTTACTCGGTTGCTAGGGTAACCCCTCCTTGTTGCTAGGCAGTTACCATAGTGATCATAATCAAGTGTCTTTGCCATCCTGATTGAAATAAACCAACCCAGAAGTATCTACGTTTTTCTGATGCAGAGATATGTGATTTGTTACTTGGTTGCTAGGGTAACCCCATATGGTTGCTAGGCAGTTACCATAGTGATACTAATGAAGTCTCCTTGCCATCCTGAGTAAAATAAGTCAACCCGGAAGTCTCTACTGTTTTCTAGTGCAGAGATATGTGATTTGTTACTCGGTTGCTAGGGTAACCCCATCTGGTTGCTAGGCAGTTACCATAGTGATAGTAATCAAGTGTCCTTGCCATCCTGAGTGAAATAAATCAACCCAGAGGTCTGTGATATTTTCTGGTGCAGAGATATGTGATTTGTTACTTGGTTGCTAGGGTAACCCCATCTGGTTGCTAGGCAGTTACCATAGTGATAGTAATAAAGTGTCCTTGCCATCCTGAATGAAATAAATCAACCCAGAGGTCTGTACTATTTTGTGGTGCAGAGATATGTGATTTGTTACTCGGTTGCTAGGGTAACCCCATCTGGTTGCTAGGCAGTTACCATAGTGATACTAATCAAGTGTCCTTGCCAGCCTGATTGAAATAAGTCAACCCGGAAGTCTCTATGTTTTTGTGATGCAGAGATATGTGATTTGTTACTCGGTTGCTAGGGTAAGCCCATCTGGTTGCTAGGCAGTTACCATAGTGATACTAATGAAGTGTCCTTTCCATCCTGATTGAAATAAGTCAACCCGGAAGTCTCTACGTTTTTCTGATGCAGAGATATGTGATTTGTTACTCGGTTGCTAGGGTAACCCCATCTGGTTGCTAGGCAGTTACCATAGTGATACTAATCAAGTCTCCTTGCCATCCTGATTGAAATAAATCAACCCAGAAGTCTCTCTGATTTTCTGGTGCAGAGATATAGTTACTGCTAAACGGTTGCTAGGGTACTCTGTTTAGTTGCTAGGGAGTGGCTTGGCAGCTGCCAATCATGAATCTCCAAAGGCTGCTTGTCAGTATGAATGATATAAACCAACTCCCATGCCTCTGTGACATTCAGAATGGAAGATATCCCTCTATGGATTTTGGTTGTTAAGGTGCTCGACAATGGTTGCTAGGGAGGGGCTAGGAAGTGTTGATTTGATGCATGATTGGCTGTTTGCTGTCCCGAGTCAAACGAGACCACCCTTGTGTTTCTATGACACTTCTATCCGGAGATATCCCTTTGATATGTTTCAATAGAAGTCTATGGGACTTGTTGCTAAGGTGCTCTTAATGGTTGCTAGGGCGTGGCTTGATAGCTTCACAATGATCCTGAGAGACTGATTGGTCGTCTGAGTAAAATGAGCCCACCCCCTCGTCTCTATGACACTGTGATCCAGAGCTATGTTCAATACAAATCCCTATGCCTTTTCATTTCATGGGCCGTCCTACACCATTATAAGTCAATTGGGGCATTTTTGGGCAGCTCCTGCCCCCAGGGGTGCAACTTTTACCCCATATTGAGGTATGCTCTTACAGAGCCTGCCAGCCTCTTCAAATGTGGCAAATCACACGTTTCTACTGAAATCCTCGCTTGGAGCTGTGACGCGTCAAAGTTTGTCTCAATGTTAAGTCTATGTGATTTTTCGGCCGCTTTTTTGCCCCTGGGGCAAATACCGTACTCCGATCAGCTTATAAAAGTCATAGCACACGTGTCCTCAATAGGCCGTTCGATTTGACACCTCATTCGTGGGTCTACGCCAAACGGTGCGGGACGAGTTAGGTGCGAGTTTTGTTAAGAGATATAAAATAAAATAAAATAAAAATAATAAGTATGTGAGATTACAATAGTGATGCTTGCAAGCACCACTAACTAGATAGGTACATTTCCTGAAGAAAATGTGAGTGGTGCTTGCCGTGGCAAAACTCGATCAAATAGCCTGCTTGAAAAGAACAGAAATTGTGGTCATAAATAAATCAACCCAGAAGTCTGTATAATGTTCTGGTGCAGAAATATGTGATTTGTTAGTAGGTTGCTAGGGTAACCCCATGTGGTTGCTAGGCAGTTACCATAGTGATACTAATCAAGTGTCCTTGCCATCCTGATTGAAATAAGTCAAACCCGAAGTCTGTATGTTTTTGTGATGCAGAGATATGTGATTTGTTACTCTGGTTGCTAGGGTAAGCCCATCTGGTTGCTAGGCAGTTACCATAGTGATACTAATCAAGTCTCCTGGCCATCCTGATTAAAATAAATCAACCCAGAAGTCTCTTCAATTTTCTGGTGCAGAGATATGTGATTTGTTACTCGGTTGCTAGGGTAACCCCTCCTTGTTGCTAGGCAGTTACCATAGTGATCACTAATCAAGTGTCTTTGCCATCCTGATTGAAATAAACCAACCCAGAAGTATCTACGTTTTTCTGATGCAGAGATATGTGATTTGTTACTTGGTTGCTAGGGTAACCCCATATGGTTGCTAGGCAGTTACCATAGTGATACTAATGAAGTGTCCTTGCCATCCTGAGTAAAATAAGTCAACCCGGAAGTCTCTACTGTTTTGTAGTGCAGAGATATGTGATTTGTTACTCGGTTGCTAGGGTAACCCCATCTGGTTGCTAGGCAGTTACCATAGTGATAGTAATCAGGTCTCCTTGCCATCCTGAGTGAAATAAACCAACCCAGAAGTCTGTACGTTTTTCTGATGCAGAGATATGTGATTTGTTACTTGGTTGCTAGGGTAACCCCATATGGTTGCTAGGCAGTTACCATAGTGATAGTAATGAAGTCTCCTTGCCATCCTGAGTGAAATAAGTCAACCCGGAAATCTCTACAAATTTCTGGTGGAAAGATATGTGATTTGTTACTCGGTTGCTAGGTTAACCCCATCTGGTTTCTAGGCAGTTACCATAGTGATACTAATCAAGTCTCCTGGCCATCCTGATTAAAATAAATCAACCCAGAATTCTCTTCAATTTTCTGGTGCAGAGATATGTGATTTGTTACTCGGTTGCTAGGGTAACCCCTCCTTGTTGCTAGGCAGTTACCATAGTGATCATAATCAAGTGTCTTTGCCATCCTGATTGAAATAAACCAACCCAGAAGTATCTACGTTTTCTGATGCAGAGATATGTGATTTGTTACTTGGTTGCTAGGGTAACCCCATATGGTTGCTAGGCAGTTACCATAGTGATACTAATGAAGTCTCCTTGCCATCCTGAGTAAAATAAGTCAACCCGGAAGTCTCTACTGTTTTCTAGTGCAGAGATATGTGATTTGTTACTCGGTTGCTAGGGTAACCCCATCTGGTTGCTAGGCAGTTACCATAGTGATAGTAATCAAGTGTCCTTGCCATCCTGAGTGAAATAAATCAACCCAGAGGTCTGTGATATTTTCTGGTGCAGAGATATGTGATTTGTTACTTGGTTGCTAGGGTAACCCCATCTGGTTGCTAGGCAGTTACCATAGTGATAGTAATAAAGTGTCCTTGCCATCCTGAATGAAATAAATCAACCCAGAGGTCTGTACTATTTTGTGGTGCAGAGATATGTGATTTGTTACTCGGTTGCTAGGGTAACCCCATCTGGTTGCTAGGCAGTTACCATAGTGATACTAATCAAGTGTCCTTGCCAGCCTGATTGAAATAAGTCAACCCGGAAGTCTCTATGTTTTTGTGATGCAGAGATATGTGATTTGTTACTCGGTTGCTAGGGTAAGCCCATCTGGTTGCTAGGCAGTTACCATAGTGATACTAATGAAGTGTCCTTTCCATCCTGATTGAAATAAGTCAACCCGGAAGTCTCTACGTTTTTCTGATGCAGAGATATGTGATTTGTTACTCGGTTGCTAGGGTAACCCCATCTGGTTGCTAGGCAGTTACCATAGTGATACTAATCAAGTCTCCTTGCCATCCTGATTGAAATAAATCAACCCAGAAGTCTCTCTGATTTTCTGGTGCAGAGATATAGTTACTGCTAAACGGTTGCTAGGGTACTCTGTTTAGTTGCTAGGGAGTGGCTTGGCAGCTGCCAATCATGAATCTCCAAAGGCTGCTTGTCAGTATGAATGATATAAACCAACTCCCATGCCTCTGTGACATTCAGAATGGAAGATATCCCTCTATGGATTTTGGTTGTTAAGGTGCTCGACAATGGTTGCTAGGGAGGGGCTAGGAAGTGTTGATTTGATGCATGATTGGCTGTTTGCTGTCCCGAGTCAAACGAGACCACCCTTGTGTTTCTATGACACTTCTATCCGGAGATATCCCTTTGATATGTTTCAATAGAAGTCTATGGGACTTGTTGCTAAGGTGCTCTTAATGGTTGCTAGGGCGTGGCTTGATAGCTTCACAATGATCCTGAGAGACTGATTGGTCGTCTGAGTAAAATGAGCCCACCCCTCGTCTCTATGACACTGTGATCCAGAGCTATGTTCAATACAAATCCCTATGCCTTTTCATTTCATGGGCCGTCCTACACCATTATAAGTCAATTGGGGCATTTTTGGGCAGCTCCTGCCCCCAGGGGTGCAACTTTTACCCCATATTGAGGTATGCTCTTACAGAGCCTGCCAGCCTCTTCAAATGTGGCAAATCACACGTTTCTACGAAATCCTCGCTTGGAGCTGTGACGCGTCAAAGTTTGTCTCAATGTTAAGTCTATGTGATTTTTCGGCCGCTTTTTTGCCCCTGGGGCAAATACCGTACCCCGATCGCTTATAAAAGTCATAGCACACGTGTCCTCAATAGGCCGTTCGATTTGACACCTCATTCGTGGGTCTACGCCAAACGGTGCGGGACGAGTTAGGTGCCGAAGTTTTGTTAAGAGATATAAAAATAAAAATAAAAATAAAAATAATAAGTATGTGAGATTACAATAGTGATGCTTTGCAAGCACCACTAATAAGTATGTGAGATTACAATAGTGATGCTTTGCAAGCACCACTAATAAGCTCTTCTGTATAAACCAATGAAATCGGGTGTGGGCGGAGCTAAATGTTTCGCCACGCCCCATCAACAGACTGCACTCTGAATACTTGTCACAACCTTTTCGAGGGGAAACCAGAAATAATCATGAATAAAGTGAAGCGGCGGAGAATTTCAGCATGAGATAGAGGAAATATAAAACATTGCATTTCGGAAGACAAGGGGATTTAAATAATAAACCCACAGCTGATATGATGTTCCGACACGTGTTTTTATAGAATTGTGAACATTATGTCCATCGTGAGATTCTTTCAGCTTCTTTACTTTATTTAAGCCGTGTTTGATTGGAAGGATCAATTATCACGTTATAAACGAAGCCGTTCAGAAGCAACAAGACGACAACATCTATTTGGATTCTTTGACGTTTTGAGAGGAGGAAAATACCTAGCCAGGTCTAGATATGGCTCGCCTTCTTGTCCTCGTTAACTCTGTCGGACTGTTGCTCTTCGGTAGTGAAATGTTTCTGGTGGGAGCAAGTAAGTTTATACTTACTGTGAAACATTCCCGTAATTGTCTGTGATAGTCAGTGTACTGTCCTGTATTGCCTGGGTGCGCGTAACAGTGAGCGTGTTGAAATGGATTTAACTGAACATTTGCTTTTATTTTGATTTTGCATGGATGCTGTATGTTGGTGGTTTTTGTGTGTTTGTAAATCTATGAGTAAAATCATGTAATGCAAAGGATTAAATTACAACAACATCCAGCATCATGCATGCTCTAACAATGCCAAGGACATATGTTAACATGCTGACCACTCCTGGTGTGCTTTGACCGATTAAGAAATTAGCGAAACAATTGGACTGCACTGACCCAAGTGTTTACCTTTTAATTGTATTTTTATATAATGCTTAAAGTCATTTCTCCAATTTCCACAGAATATTGATTGCATTTCTTTCTAATTGAAATCCTCTAAATGTAATAAAAAAGGGGGACATTTATATGATTTTAACCTTGTTTGCATGTTCTTATCTGCATTGTTCTAATTCATTCCCTTGCTTTTTCTTGATTGAGTAATCTGGGATTTTGTGGTAGCGTTAATAAGGCAGTAGTTGGCTAGTATGAATGCTCCCAGTGCTGGAAGTTGCTAAGATCTCTTTAGAAGCCAGGACATATCTGCTACTTCAAAATAATGAAGAACTGTCAGAGGTAGCATAACAGAAATATAATTGACTGCTTATTAAATTCAACAATTTAGCACATCACACTTATCAACCATTATACTGTATTTCTCCCCAGTTATGAATTCGGCATAAGAGCAAAATCTCAAACACTAATATATGTAAACTGTTGATACTATAGTTGTGTCCAGTATGTCTACTATACAATATTGGATTCAATTTGCATTATGGATCAATTTACAAGTGATCAAACAGACTGATATCTGTATCTAGATATGCTTCTTTGCATATGCTTCTGAGACAGATATTTTGGATTGGAGAATAATTTAAATTCATCAACAGACATCTGGAATGAGCTACTGTTGTTAGTGTCATGCAGAACATTGCTCTTGACACTACAGGAAAACCAAGCTCGATAAGACTCGATGTAGATTAAGACTGAGCTTGATGCTGGTGAAATAGAACAATTAACTGATTACATTGACCTTAAACTGTCACATAGTCCTACTCTGCCCTTTGTGCACCCAGTAAGTGGAGTTTTTCACAGATCACTGCTAGAGCAGAAACAAACCAATCAAATTAGTTTGCATAACTGGGGATACCATTGTCAGCAGGATATAAGGCTGCAATTGTGTGCAGGTGACATGGTGGAGCGTGACGTGCATGTATGATAGTACATGTTGTGTGTAGTGCGGCTATTGATTACATTTGGAACAAAGAAAAATAAAGCAAGAATTCAGGAGGGGCTGTTCATTACAGTGATTAAGACGTGTTCTTAGGCACGACGTTAAGCACTTCTAACCCATGGTAAAATCACTCTTATCTCACAGTCTCGAGTAGCTTATTGTTTGTATAACATGGGAACAACAGCATTGAAGGGACTGTTCACCCTAAAATTATAATTATCTCATCATATACTCACTCTCATGCCATCTCAAACTAGTATGACTCTCTTTCCTCTGCAGAACACAAATGAAGATATTTTGAACGATTTAAAGTATGATGTGTTTTTGTCCATAAGTGTAAGTCAATCCAAAACTTTCATGAGGTCCAAAACATTTAAGATCCAAAAAAGGACATAAAATCAGCATAAAAATAATCCATAAGGCTTGAGTGGTTTAATCCATGTTGGTGGAGAAACACACCAAAATGTAAATACTTATTCACTAAAAATCTTGACATCCACAGTCTCCTTGGTGCATTCATGAGAGACAGGGGTGGAGCTATGGGGTGGTCACCATTGAACGAAGCCTGGCCACCCCACTCTCAATTGCCATTTTGGGCGCAATTTAGTTTTTTAGAGGTGGAACCGTCTCTGTACAACTACAACACAGGAGACTCAACATGGGCGCACACCAAGGTTGCCGTACCTCTCTGTCCCAGGTGTCACTATATCCACACTCCTCCGTTTTTGTATCCACGTGCCTCCACTTTCTACACCAACAACACCCCCCCATCTAACGATATGAAAATGCTGCCCAAAAATTTCTGTGCGACCACAGACTGATCGCTGACCCCTGCCCAGCCACCCCTGTGAATAAATCCTGGCCTTGCCACTGATGAGAGAAGCTCGTTTACACACTTCTACATGCTTGATGCATGCACAAAGCGAACAAACTTCCAGAGTTATGGACAGATTATTGTTGTCACTCATATCAATAATCTTTGTAGAATGTCTACATTTCACTTTATTTCTAAAGACAGTTATTATAGAACTACTTAGCCTAAAATAAACCTCAATTATCTAGTGATACAGAATGTCATGGTAAAGGAAATATTAGAATTGATATTGATGATCAAATTTAGCACAAAATCCACAACAATCGCTTTGTCAAGCTACTTTGCACTAAATGAATGAAGATGTATGCCATTTCATAGATTTGGAGGTAAATGGGCCCCCCTTATTATAGCTGTGATATCAAAGAAAAGAAAATTGCTTTCCGGTTGTGTTTATAAACACAGTAGAAAACTGTCCATTACAAACATGCGCTGACTACACACATAATGTTCATTTTAAAACATTTGAGGGAAACTTTTCTGTAAATTTCACTGATACTATTTTAGAGAGTGGTCTAAACAATTAGTAATTTCTTTCCTGTTCAACAAAAAAGAAGCAAAATTGACACCACTACTCAGATTTTTCTGCATCATCAAATCTTTACACCTCGTGTATGCTGTACCGATGTTTACTCTAGTTTTATTGTTTTTGCCGGACTTTCTGTTTTCTTGCTTCAGACCTTCTTCGGCATTACAGCTACTAAAACTATTGTTGTCTCTGCTGCTAATGCACAATATAAAGTATGTCCCACTGCATTCTTTTTGATCTTTGCATCACCAAACAACACAGCTCTAAGCATAGCCAAGCGTATCTACATAGGCGGCAGTCAATTATTCTCTTTGACATTTAGTGAAACACAGCGGGTCTTGTCATTTCAACACGGCAAAACACATTGAAGGGGTGAACTGCACCATGTATAATAAAACACTTTTTATAGAAGACTATTATGAGTATACAGTCTTCATCTAATGTGAGTGTAGACCATTCAGATCACTCTTCACAATAACAAAATTAATTTGTTAATGTGTGAAACTTTTTAAATTAGCCCCAAATTACTCAATGCACCTTTAAAACATACCGCAGTTGTTGATGGTAAACAGTTGAAAATGTAAATGCAATGTCTTTTTGATTTATAATGATCAATGTCTTTTTGAAGCCTGCAGTGTTCCAATCGGGCCAGATATGAAGATTTATAGTGAATAAGGACTTACATTTTGGTCTGTTTCTCACCCAAAGCAAATGTATCTCTTCAGAAGACACGGATTAAACCACTCAAGTCATGTAGATAACTTTTATGCTGCCTTAATGTCCTTTTTGGAGTTTGAAAATTTTAGACCCCATTGACTTATATTGAATGGACAAAAACACATCATACATCCTTCAAAATATCTTTGTTTGTGTTCCGCAGTAGAAAGAAAGACACATGCAATTAAAATGGTATAAGGGGGAATAAATGATGAGCGAATAATAATTTTTGTCTGAACCATACCTTTAAGATAAAAGAAAACAATGTTCAATAAAGAGGTACTGATTTATTATTAATAGTCATAATGAATTCTTCCCTGTATTAATATACTTCATTACCCTAACAGTAGACTGTGGTCACCAAGCAATGTAGCATCTTTTATGACTGATATGACTAATTTCTTTCTGGATTTGCAGTGTAAATCTATCACATTTTTATGTTTTGAAATTTTTTTTATTATTTGATGTAAATTAAATAAAAAATAATATATTATTTTTTGTGTTATATTGCCCTGGCATTAATAAATAAATAACTAACAGTCACCACTGCTGTGATGGGGTTTCTAATACTGCTGCTGAGGAAGTCACATTAAATTTGTCATATTTCTCTTTTCTGAGCATTAATAATGGACTATTCCACAAGTCTTTCACACAAACTATACAGTATAGTTTTACAAAAAAAATTAAACTGTGAGTAAAAGGTTCAGCGGTGCTTGAGTCTTCTATTATGTGTCTTTTGAAAAGTGCTTTGCCTTGAAATAAGAATACTGTAGCAGCAATGGCTAATCATTTCCATCAATGCCTTATATACAGTTATAATCAAACTATACAAATCAATCTGAATTTGATTAGAGAAGAATATCAAACATAGGGAATTTGTTTAAGAGACAGCATAATATTTCATATCTTCCTGTAGGTATACATTCAAGCATAACCCTGGGTTTGAATTCTTCAACTTGTTCAACTTGTCTTTGTCCTTAAACATTGCAGGCTGATTACAAATAACTATTCAAGGGCAGTGTGGGGTGCTGTAGTATTACAGTGACGCCTCACTCCACAGGGAAAGTGTAATGTTCCTCTGAGACTGAGAAATGCTCCCACTGTCTCTTTGTGTTGATAAAATCCTGCAGCTTCATCTCTTGAGTGCATTGTCTATACTGAGAGGATCAGTAGAACATTTCATGAAATCTGTCATGCAGCACTAACCCCTCACCACAATCCATTGCAAGCCTTGAGGTCATTAGATTACTGGAGCCTGAGAAAGATAACATGGTGATGGACCAAGCTGCGAGAGAGATGCCAGATTGAGGTTGTGAAGACAAATTATTTTCTGTTGTGTTCTCTTATTGCACTCACCAAATTGATCTTCTGTTGTAGCAAGACAATTCATTTAAATCCTCAATTCAGACAAGAAAGCAGTTGTTCAAAGAATCAATATATACTCTTGCCATTTCAGCTGGGAGTACTGCTCTTGAATTTTAAAGAAAAAGAGGAGGGAAAAGAATTACATAAACATCATGTGTATTTTTAGCTTTAGCTGGTTTAATACCATGCAAAATATGCCTGTGACAGAATTGAAAGAAGCCTGATCTCATGAACATTACATGATCCTGGCAACGTTTTTGCTAAATAAATTACGTGCCTTATTACACATTGTGCTGCAGTTTCTAAGTCAAATGTCCAGTGGGGGACGCCAAAAGCAAGTGCAATGGTGTCCTAATAAGACAATGCTTTTAAGGTGAATGTTAGATGAAGGTTTTAAGGAGTAAAATGTACCTTCCTAAATTAAAACTATAAACCTAACAAATAGTGTCCAAAAACAAAATGCGAAATGAAAAGCACATTTTCTAAAGCAACCACATCATCTCGTGTCACTTCTATGACAATTCCGTCTCACATGTCAGCTTGCATGCTGGCTGGTCTTAGATCAGTTCCAAGTCCAAAGTCCAACACTGTTTCTGGTGATCTACTGGAGAGGTTGGAATAAGTGTGTAAATATAGGTGAGTCTGTCAAAAAAAACATTATAATAAAAGGGTTTCCATATCATAACATAGCAGTGTGTGATAATAGAGTGAATAATATGTGTTTATAAAGTCATAATCAGCCATTGTAGTCATAATTTGTGTGAAAGTGAATAAAACACACAATTTGTTTAGTGCCTCTAGTGTTTATTTCACCAGGAAACTGCAAAAAATGTTGAATTCAGCACGTAAAAGTCAGTTTGCATCATTTTAGTTATAGTAATGTTCGTTCTATGAGACTAGGTTGATTTAACCCTTACATGCATGGTAATTTCCACAAACATTACATATTCGGGTCTTTAGTGACCTGGCACGGCAATTATATCTTTCAAAAATGGATGTAAAAAATTCCCAGATAGTGTCAAATTTTCATAATGTTTTCAAGACAATTAGAGAATAATAAAATACAAATATTTTGATAGATTTTGATGTTTTTTATTTTTAATAAAAAAATAATAAATAAAGATAAATAAATAAAGATAGTGTAAATAGAACAGAATTATTTATTTCATGAAATGCAACTGGTTGTCAAACATATATTGAGCTACACATAACACATAATCTACACATAAGCTAATCCTAAATTACACATACATTACACATACAGTATGTATTTTCCAAGGCATTTATTGAGTCTATATATATGTGTGTGTGTGTGTGTGAGTGTGTGTTTACGAATATAGTATTCATTTCTATAGTAATAAACAAAGAAATATATACAGTCAGTTTATATAAAAATTAAGTAATCATAAAAAATGTATTTTATGAAAGATCTTTTCTGCTCCCAGGATAGATCACGAAGAGCAGCTGAAGTCTGCTATGTCTGTTTCCTTTGAATTACTCTGACAGGATGCCTGTGTCCCATTTGGCTTCTTGCTTTTTAACTCTATGCTCAATGTATTACCCAGGGTGACCTGTTCACATCTTTCTGTTATGTAACATATTTAAGTGCTTCTGATTTGTGCTTGAGTGGTTGAGGCTTGGCAGGGATTTCGACATAGAATATATGTAATAAAAAGTCTTGTAATAAATCTAAATTAATCTATTGGTTTGATCTGTTGGTCTACATTTATAAACACTATATCAATCACTTCTAGTGGAGCTATACAAATCTTGCTACAATATATTCAAACATTTGCCATGCATGTTTGAGAGATACTGCAAAATCTCATGTACAGTGTCACACAAAACGAACTGGAGAGGACTTAGAAAGCTGAAGCAGTCACTTGCAAGGATTAATTATTGGTACTGGAATTTGTTCCAATTTTTGCTGTAACAGATGTGTTTAAAAGATTAGATCAAGAATTTGTTTTTCCAACCGTGTATTATTTTCTTTCTTTTGTGAAACACAAAATTAGATGTAAGGAAGAATGCCTGAGGGTCCATACAATGAAAGTGCAAGGTGATTTAATCTGCCAATCTCCAAAATGGACAAAAATGTATCACTAAAGTAGTCAATGCTACTCATGAACTACTGTATATTGGAAGTCTTCTTAAGACATAGTCAAGTCAAGTCATTTTGTATTTGTATAGCGCCTTTCACAACACACATCATATCAAAGCAGCTTTACAGAAGATCAGGCATTAACAGAAGATAAAACTGTAATGTCTATAAAGTCTTAGTCATCATTGTGTAGTTTGAGAAAATATGATTGCGAATTGTGTTTAAAAACAAGTAATTAAATAATAATTATATTAATAACCCCAGTGAGCAAGCTGAAGGAGAATGTGGCAAGGAACACAAAACTCCATATGATGTTGGTTAATGGAGAAAAATAACCTTGGGAGAAACCAGACTCACTGGGGGTCCAGTTCCCCTCTGGCTAACAGCATGAATATAATTACATTATTACTTATGTATAGTGCAAGTCATGGTTTAAAATGATTAAACTAAGTAAGTGTTAACATAGATTTTGTATGAACTAAGATTACTGACTAATGTCTTTTGAAGTCCATTCTGTATTAACTGCTGAAGTTCACATAGATGCTATTGTCCTTGTTAGTTTGCTGATGAGGGTTTTGTTGGTAATTAATTGATAGTCTATGTATTCTATTATAAGAGTGTAGTCCATCATTAGACCGAGGTGATGCAGGCAGAGATCAGTGAGGTGCATCGCAGTTCAACCGGACGGCAATTTCTGTGAGGTCTATCCTGAAGTATCCTATGTCTTATGGTTGGAGTTGGCACCAGTTCATCCTCTGAAGGCATTGTAATAGACTGAAGTGATGTTTGGCTGGTACCAGCTGCTATTAGTCATCATTACACAGTGACACGTAGCAGTGGAGTCCAATATAGGATAGCTTGGTGTGAGGAACAGATACAAATTAGGCTGATGTTCACTGATAATCTCTACTACTAATCTCTAAAATGTACTACTGTACATTTGACCGTAGATCAGTTTGGACATCCTATAAAGTTTGCACGTTGCACAATTTTATACACACAAACCTTTAGTAAATCAGGGCCAAATAGGAATATAGACAACTTTTATGATAGTGCTTGTGTGTCCTTTTTGGAACTCTTTTCCAAATTTTGGAACTGCATTATTAATCATCATGTACTTTATGGAAAACAGTAGCTTGGACATTCTACTTAAGATCTCATTTAGGGTTTCAAGAAAGAAATATACAAATGTGACAAGAACAATATAGGATTGTGATGATTGACAATTTTTGGGTGTAATATTCCTTTAAATATTTCTATTAGAGCTGTCAAAATGAATGCATGTGATTAATTTAAAAGGTTTAACACGTAAATTTTTCTTAAACATGATGAACGCATTTACCGTAAATACAGCAAAAACCTGCATAAACAGTGGTTGGAAGGATGAAACCTTTGCAATGTGTTGCCCAGAATCATTACACTGACACACACCACAAACACATACAGCAGTGATTCGTTTTCGGTGATAAAATAATGGGGAAAGGAGTTCTTTACGCTGGTTGTTGTATGCAAGCGCTTTTCATGTGGAGTTTCAAGTGGCACTTGACACTACCGTTGATGCCCTGATGCGAATCATGAACACAGCTTTATGATTGTTGTAACATAGTGGATATCCTCAGTCTGCTGGCTGATTAATATTGTGGAGGATAAGAGGTTAAGGGATTTATTGCCCATTGCAATAAATATGCCACCTATGTGAAGACTAGTTCTTTCAATTAGTCAAACTCCCACTTAGACTTTGGGAAACATTTAAAGTTACTTGAATTTATGCTATTTTAGTGCATTTTTATCTTTAAACTGTGGAAGACTTTGTTTGAAAAATGTTAATAAAGCATTATATTGTCACAATTTGTTTTGTTTTCATTCCAAAGGAGGAAATACATTTATTTTGACAGGAAAATAAGTATATTACGAATTAAAGCTCAACACTTTACAACGGAAATTATGCAATTCATTGCAATTTATCATTTTTTATCGACTGACACTGGCACTAATTTCTAAACATTCAGGCAGTAAAACAAAACATTGTTTTCAACTGTGAACAGCAAATACTGACAGTGCCACTATAACGTATGTGTTCCTTTATACAAAAAAATATTTTACACATCAAAAATAGAGCATATTCATGCCAGGTATCAAAATTATTTTTAAAATACCTTTAGTCACATGTAACCCCTATTACAGGAAAATGAGCTTTCTGGGGGGAAGAGCTTGCTTGAGGTAAGTGTCATGGTTAAAATTAAAAATGCCTGATGAATGATTTCATAAGCTTATGTTCCTGGCCAGTGGGGAATGTTTACAACATGAAGTTAATTTTTGTATATATGTGGAGGACCTGTGAGTGCGTAATGTGGTGCTTGGCAATTTATTACCTGCTTTATATTTGTTTAGCATCAAACTGAAGACTGAATTATCTGTGACTTTGTGTAATATGCTGAAAAAACAAAGTTGAATGTAAATGTTTTTTTGATGAATCACCATTGTAATCATGATAGATAATAACTGACCCTGAGGCACAAACACAATACATATCTAGTTAATGTGCCAAACATGACCCCTGCAGATGTTCTCTACATTTTTGAAAATCTTAAATTTTTTGGAAAGTTGATATTAAACTGGACAAATGAATCTGGCTTGTTCCAAATTATATATATCAACAGTTAGTTCCGGTTGTCTAATTTGATTTAACGAGCGCATTCCAAATTGTAAACACATGCAAGAAAACTGACAGATGCATCTGCTACTGGCAAGAACAGTCTTTTCAAACCAGTTTTCACAAAATTTGATTTGTCATGTAGTATATGTCAGACAATTCTGCTTATTATAGATGACAGAAAGTCAAAACTAAATAGAACATGGGTACCTCTAATAAATAATATTGATCATCAAAGCACAGCCTGATTACTTGAATCTTCTAATAAGAGCGGTGGGACTAGTGATCTTAAACGCAATAGTATGGATAGGTTATAACCGTAAATGAATCAATCTCCAAAAACATCCATAATATATTTGCTTATTCAAATGCTATTTTTGTAATCAATTCATATTGTACATAGCAGCAATCATTCACATAGGCTAGAAATGGTTTTTATCCATGTATAAATTTATCATAAACCTGATCCTGGACTTGTATTAAAAATAGATAATAAATCATCAGCAGACATGTACATCCATTGTCATGATCCCACACACTTTGCTCTGTGGTCCCTGTCTGTTTTCTGTCTGTGTGTGTTTGTCATGTGCATGAGCAATTGGCTGTGTCTGTGTTTGTGTTAGCCATGCTCTCTCCTGACCCTGCCTCCTTATTCCCTCTGGCCTCACCCTCTTGTCTGGTCTTCAAGGTAATGTTAATTGCCTTCACCTGTTCCTCATGTGCCATACCTCTATATATTGTGCCCTTTTCTCTCTTCTGTTGTTTTTAAATGTGCTCTTTAAATATAGGTTGACTTGACTGGATTCTTGTATTTGTCAGATTGGTTTGTTTGTTTGTTTGTTTGTTTGTTTGTTTGTTTGTTTGTTTGTTCGTTCGTTCGTTCGTTCGTTCGTTCGCTCGTCGCTCGCTCCTGTCGTCTTCATGTTTATATCTTTTTCAGGTTTATGTTTTGTTTTGATGGGGCCAGTGGTAGCACAGCGGTTAAGGCTCTGGGTTATTGACTGAAAGGTCAGGGGTTCAAGCCCCAGCACCATCAAGATACCACTGTTGGTCCCTTGAGCAAGGCCCTTGAGCAAGGCCCCAGCCTGAGGACAATAATACTCACTCACTGGCAATGAACAGGTTGGTTGCTTGTCCAACCCGCTGCTGACCGTCAGGAGATGGGGGAGCCTGCCATTGGCAAGAATAGAAGGAGGAAATGGGTCCCTATTTGCAAGCCTGCATCAGCACCCTCTGGAGTGGTCAGAGTCTGCTGCTGTTCTCTGGGCGGGCACAAATTTCCATTCACCTGTGGCTGTCGACGAGCCTGTCCAGTTCCCTCTTGTATTTGTGAGTTGGTTTGTTTTCTGTTTCCAGTTGGTTCCTGTTTATGTTTTTTCCTGGTTTTATTTTGTTTCTTTCCTCTCCCATGAGTTTTGTTTAGCTTGTTCTATTGTTTAATATTATTTTTCACTCATTCCTGCATTTGGGTCCTCATCTATAATAAATCCTTGATATAAAAATTCTTACCATAAAATTAATTTGTATTAAACAGAATTATTACATTTACATTTAGTCATTAAACAGACACTTTTATCCAAAGCGACGTATAATGACAGTGCAGTATACATAATTTACATTAGGGTAGTCAGTCTTTTTATTTCTGAGTATAACAAACATGGATATGAAAATGCTTTCAATACTTGGAGCTATAAATAAATCCTACTTGAAACAAAAATTCCCATGACTTCTCTTATAAAACAGTATTATAAGAGAAGTTTGGCAAACTCAAAAAAATAAATAAAATAATGTTCCCTACAAATATTTAATGGCAACATTGAAAATGAGCCCCCAGGCAGTCAATTTATTATATGAGGAACTGTTTCCACACAAAAGAAATTTCTTCAGCGTGCTAAGACTTCTCATCCATTGACTTGCATTCAAACCGGTCTCTTTGTTGATGATTCTAAGATGGTGGCACAACTGCCATTTCCAAACCAGCTGAATGTGGTATCTTCATTTGGATATCTATGCATGTTTGCTCACTGACAGGTGCGCACTGCGTTCAAACACATGACGGTTGATCCTATTGGTCATTGGCTTCTTTTGGAACTATTTTTGTTGGTGCAGCAAAAATAAATAAAATGGCTGGCAATATTTTGTCTAAATGTAAATTTTTTCGTCACACGAATATGGGACACTTTTGCATTTTGAGTGCTTCAATTTCAGGACAGGGTTTCCCCTCAAGCATTTCGCTGCTAAAATATGGGACAATAGGCTTCCCATACAGGATGTTGTTTTTGGCAAAAAATAAGGGATGTCCCGGGACAGTTGGGACCCTATTCAAAACAAAAGTTTATCTATAGTAACTTTTGGTTTATAAAACTATTGTATAAAGGCAATATCACACTTGCGATTGTGCTGTTGTACTGAATATTTTCAGATATGGGTCAGGAGCTTCAGTTAATTTTCTTATCAACCATCAGAATGAGGAAAAAGGTGATCTCAGTGATTTCGACCGTGGTATGATTGTTGGTGCCTGATGGGCTGGTTTGAGTATTTCTGTAACTGCTGATCTCCTGGGATTTTCACACATAACAGTCTCTAGAGTTTACTCAGAATGGTGCCAAAAACAAAAAACATCCTCTGATCGGCAGTTCTGCTGACAGAAACACCTTTTTTATGAGAGAAGTTAAAGGAGAATGGCCAGACTGGTTCGAGCTGACAGAAAGGCTACGGTAAATCAGATTACCACTCTGTACAATTGTAGTGAGCAGAATAGTACCACAGAATGCACAACACATCGAACCTTGAGGCTGATGGGTAACAATAGCAGAAGACCACGTCGAGTTCCATTTCTGTCAGCCAAGAACAGAGCACATCAAAATGTGCTTCGGTGTCAGCATCTTGAACGGGAGTCTATGCAAGGCCCGGTTCAGAGCTCGCAGGTCCAGGATTGGCCACAAACCACCGCCCTTCAACCGGAATGATGAAGTATTTGGTGTAAAACCCCGGCCTCACCTCGGCTGGAGGGACAAGCTCTATCGCGCCCTTCTGCACGTAGTCCGGCAGCGTTCCGCGGAACCGGAGCGGCCACCTGGTGAATTGAACCCCATAGCCGGGCTGGATGGTTCTGGCCAACCAGCGCGGCGGGTAGAAAAGCACTTGCCACACGTCCAAACTCCAGGCAAGGGGCACTAATGGAAGGATCACATACGATGTACCTGGAGGAATCCCACATCGGGGAGGGATGCTCCGACATGAGGTGGCCGCGCTGAGGGAGCCCTCGAAGCACTTACCTTGCTCTGCATACCTGCTGTAAGGTCCTGGCTGCAAGCACTTGGTGTCTGGTCGCCGTGGTAACGGTGACCGTGGGCACCAACGGTGTAACCCAAGCAGAGAGGAAACTTCTCTTTTAAAAAGTGCTGTACAAAGTTAAAAAAAGTACAAAAGTACTTACAGAGTTGTAGTGAAAAGTCATTTTAATTGTTAGGAAAAAATATGCAATATAAATTAAAAGTAACTGAGGATGTCCATTCTTAACATTCTGCATTATATCTCCTTTTATGTTCCATGGAAAAAAGAATGTCATACTGTTTTGGAACATCATGAGGGTGAATAAACAATGACAAAATTGTATTTGTTAGTTTATTTATTTATTTGGGGTGAACTATCCCTTTAATACACTGTAAACCCTAATGCTGTCTTTACTGGAAAAATAAAGTTGTCTTAATTAAACAGTACTTGAAATGTCAGGTTTTGGGCTAATAACTCAAATATCTATGCTGCTTGAACTTATTTATCTTAAAAATCCACAGACTTAAGATTTTAAGAGTTAAAATCTATGGCTATGGGGAATATCCAAAGTGATGCTTCCTTTGTCAAAGGGAACTTAGAGAGGCATTTAAATAGCTGTTATTAAGAATTCACAGACGTTTGAATTATAGCTCTTTTGTAGTATAATATATGTTGTTTTTTGCAAATAGTTGTTTTGTGTGATATCTCTATTCTAAGGGATGGTCGAATGGTAAAGTTGTACTCTGTTAACACTATCTCAGTTCTTCTTGTGCACATGCAACTGAAATATAGGCATATATGCATTTCTGTGGAGAATTAAATGTATTTTTTGATTCACCTAGAATCAGTTCTAATCTATTTTATTTGTAATCTAAATTTGAGTCCTTTCAATTAAAATTATTGAGTAGGAAGAACAATATTTAAAGAGCAAATCTGAGTTTAATCTTAACTTTAATAGATAGTGTATGTTTATTCTATATGAACACAAATTTAAGTGAGCTTAATAACACAAGTTTTGGAAACGGCATTACTCAATTTAATTGAGGGATGAGTTTACTATCGAATAAAGTCAACTTATTAGAGTTTTCACTGTAGTTTTGTGTCAAATGCTCAGGGAAGAATTGTGTCTTCAGCAAAAAATCTTGCTTGTTCTAGTAGAGTTAGAAAGATTATCCATTCCCTTCATTTAAGGAAGTCTTTTTTTTTTTGGCGTGTGTGTTTGTACCATGTTGGTGCCATTATACATCTGAAATGAAATCGCTGTGCAACAAACCAATTTTTCCTTTTTTAAAACAGGCTGTTATGTAACTATGCTAAGAGTTGGCATGTGTTATTATTGATGTTATTGCATAGGTTTGGGTACTGGAACAAAAAGTACATTACCCGTTTTTACAATCGCCCACACAAACACATAAAGTCCATTAGAGCTCTGCTCAAAGGAGATGCTTGAAAATGCTCATGCAGTTCAGCCGAGTTCACCATCTTCCTTTTTCCTCCACAGTGACAGAGGCATGTGCTCAAGTCACAAGTCATGTTACTGTGTCACTGTGCTTTTTGTGAGGCTAATTAACTTGTCTATTGCCTCCAAAATCATGATCGAGCACCCTACAGCTGAGCTGAATTATATAAAAAGTAGGACCCACATAAAAGTCCAATAGGACAACATGTACAGAATTCAATCAATTTCAGAAAGCAATTTAAATAAAAATATAGTTATGAGGAGAGCACTTCTGCTTTGCATCCTTCCATTTCCATTTGTTTATATGTTTCAGAATCCTGCATGGAAAGCCTTGATTCTTTGATTAAATCGGTAGTGATGTCTGCCATTGCTATGACAAAATCAGATTTTGATTCAGTATGATTTCCTAACATTTATGTCTAAAAAAAGCCAATTTAAAGACTGTGTTTACAGTGCCTCGTTTGTTTTCATTACATTCTGTACAAAGAAAAACAATCCCTTGACCACCATATGAGAAATGGGAAATGCACTTGAACCACAACTAATGCCATCTTTACACTATCTGTATCTGAACAGCAACATAGACTGTAGCTGTATACCATGAAAAGTTGCATTTACTCTTTTTAATGCTGCACAGAAGCAGCAAAAATGCATTTACACAGAAATTACAATAGCAGAAATAATAAATAATACAAATAAAGTTTTAAACATGAAATGTAGATAGATACACTAATTGACAAATTATATATAATAAAATATTATTAGGGTTAGTTTTCACTGTGTGTGTGTGTGTGTGTGTGTGTGTGTGTGTGTGTGTGTGTGTGTGTGTGTGTGTGTGTGTGTGTGTCATGAGTGTGTCTGTCCGTGCTGTTTTTCAGTTGATTTTCTATGTGAATATGCACTAGAGGGACATTTTTTTTTTTACTGTTTGCCACAAATCATTGTTATTTCAGCATCTGGCCCAGAAGAGCAGCTTTTTTAAATACGTATTTAGCTTTGCATTTCACATCTCTGGGTGCTTTGTTAGGATTGCTTTTAAACTGTATACTCTTAGACAGCTAACCGGCCAGAAGAGATCAATCCATACAGTAGATGTTGTAAATACTAAATCTGATTGTTCAGATTGGAAAGCTTTCTTGGCAAGCAACTCAGCCCATCTGTAAAAGGAAAACAAATAAAAAACAAGACACGGCAACATTTTTCAGACCTGTGAAATATTGATGTTTCTTCATGGAGAAGTGAACAGCTTGTCCACGACTTTCATGGAATTCTGTTTAATAGTATCAATGCCAGGTTATTGCTTAGAGACTTTCTCGAAAATATATCTTGAATGTAGTATGGTAGTATTAAGTATTAGTAACAAAGGGTTCCCATCACTACCACCCTGCAACTAATAACATACATCATGTTCTCTCTGCACAATTACACCTGTCAAGTTGTGAATTACTGCACAGACATTACAAAGAACCAGGGGCAAAAATTTCATCAAAATGTTGGGGGGACAATAAACATAACAATTCTCAAGAGCAATTTTTTAAGGGGACACCAGTAATACAGGCAAAATTGTACTTGACCAAAGCACTGTGAGGCAACGGAGGGGAGACTCAAAATGTTTAAAACGTTTTTTTGTTGTTGCCCCGTTTGCATTTGTATTATTTTATGTTATGACATTTTCTACATGAACTGGCATCAAGGTGTGGGTTCAAAGTTTATTTAGCATTTATTTGTATCTTGTGCCTCTAGACCGTCCACCTGCTCCAGTGAATGTGTCAGTCATGCACCTGAGAGCTGACTCAGCAACAGTGTCCTGGGAGGTGCCCGATGGTGACATCATCATTGGCTTTTCTATTTCTCAACAGGTAATTCATTTTCAAAATTTTGGTTTGTTTGTTTGATCATGAATCATGATTTGCTACTTGTTACTTGGTTGTAGGTGGTATTGGGGGAGGGACATTCTCATTCTGGAGAGCATTTGATTGGACAAAAATCTGTGAAGTGCAACATGAGTCATCAGTGTTTTTGCTCCCTATACCTGGTAGAGAATAACTTTAAATCTTAAAGGAATAGGAAAGAGAGAAGGAATAAACCTTCCTGCCATCCCAGATATGTTTGACTTTCTAGAAAGTCTGATTTCTGATTTTTAGAAGTATTTCAGCTCCGTATTGGTCCATACAATTTTTTGAAGCTCAAAAAAAAAAAAAAAAAAAGCATATAAAGGTTACTTAAAAGTAATCCATAAGGCTCCAGTGGTTAAATATATTTCTTCAGAAGCTATATGATAGGTGTGGGTGAGAAACAGATTTACATCCTTTTTTACAACAATTCTCCTTCTTCATCTTCTTTTGTTTTTGGTAATTCACATTATTTGTGCATATAGCACCTACAGGGCAGGAAGAAGAATTTATAATATATATAATATTAATTTGTTTCTCACCCGCACCTATCATATCACTTCTGAAGATATGGCTTTAACCACCAGAGTCATATGGATTATGCTGCCTTTATGTGCTTTTTGTGCCACCATGTTCTGGCCACCATTCACTTGGATTGTATGGACCTACAGAGCTGAGATATTCTTCTGAAAAATCTTTGTTTGTGTTCAGCAGAAGAAAGCAAGTCACACATTTGAAATGGAATGAGAGTGAGTAAATTATGAGATAGTTTTTCCATTTTGAGCTTAACCTCATTGTAAAGATTAACATAGTTTTCTGACATTCCTGAGGAGCTATTTATTCTGTCTAAATGGCTGACTGCATATTGTATTCAAGCAATTACAAATAATCTGTCATTAATTTTATGCAGTAGGTTGTCTGCATGTCTGTAATGGTTATGTATTATTCATTTAGCCATGGACTTCCATCAGACTCCCCCACACCGGAAGGCAGCCTCAGAGCCCAAGGGCAGAGGAAAGTGCTTTGGATCTATTTGCAGCCTTTAAAGACCAACAGAGCCAGACTTAAATGCAACACTAAGTTAGAGGGGAGAATAATAATGGAAGTAAAAGACTCTTAGGACTTCAAGAAGATTCTTTAGTGCCCTAATATGTGATTTATATTTATTACAGTAGGTGACCTCAAAGAAAGTGCTTACTGTTACAGTACTGCTGACCTCTAGACAGTGTGAGGAGTTTGAAATGTCAGCAAATAACAAGCTAACACTCTAGATGATGCTTCAGAATTTTTAAATTCAAGGGAACCCTTGCAAAGTTTTTGTTGTTTGAATGGACATCTTTATGCAGGCAGTTTAGACTAATGATCAAAGGGCTTTTCAAGGCAAGTCAGTCCACTCTGCCGCTATATTTGGAATGCACTTGGGCAGGCTGGGCAGCTATTTTTATGGATACCAGCTAATTAACATGCATGCTGTCATGATTCCCTTGTTGTCTGCCCCGTGTTTCACTAGTCATTGTCACAAACTACAATTCCCATAATTCCCGGCCCTCATCACTGCCAGCACTTAGTCATTGTCCTCACCTGTATGTCGTTTAGTCCTCATTACCCCTGTGTATTTAAGCCCCGTTGTTTGTTCAGTCCTTGTTGATCGTTGTTTGTGACAATGACTAGTGAAACACGGGACAGACAACAAGGGAATCATGACACATGCTCTCGTGTTGATTGACAGGTGATGTCTGTATTTAAAGGTGATTGGCTCGTTTACCTGTAATGTGGGACTTCCTTTCTATATCTATTGGCTGTTGGGCGTTCCAGTTTCTCCCATTTATTTTTATAGAAGTGGCCCATCTTTCAAATAGTGGGTCTGTTCTGATAGCATCGAGGACAGTAGGAAAAACAATTCTAAATGCAAATTATAGCATAAGCATAGTTACAATAGCAAAACAAATAGGCTTATCAAATTTTAATGGGTGTTTTGCCAATCATGATTGCATACCTTGAGTCTTTAGCTTCCTGTCACGTATATCTATCATAAATGGATATACAAAATTCACAAATAGTGAAATTTTTTCAAAGTATGTTCAATTTAATTAAAAAGAGAGAAAGAAACAGAATAGAATATGTTTTGTTATATTTTGATGTTTTATTTTTCATTTATAAAAGAGATGATTCAACAAAACACAGACTGGAATTTATTGCTTTTGTTCCAAAAATTCATGAAATACAACACCTTCTCAAACACATTTTCACCTACATATAACACATAAGGTACAAATGTTTTTTTTCTCTGGCACTTATTGAGATGAAATTGACGTATAGCTTACAAATTTCTGTATTCACATAAAAGGCAATAGCCGTATTATACTGTTCATATGTTGTACTTGTTGTACTTCCACACTGCTTTGTCAAATAGCAATGTCAAATGTAAAACAAGTCAGTCACTGAAACAACAGTGCCACCTTATAAAACAAACAAGGACAGCCGTGTACATGTGCCCTTTACCTGGGGAAGTGCTGGCACCAGGATGCAGTCTGGGAATATGATAAGCCGGTGGAGGGCCATCTATACCTAAACATCATTGCAGAGCAGGTACATCCCTTCATGGCAATGGTGTTCCCTCATGGCAGTGGCCACTTTCAGCAGGATAATTTACCCTGCCACACTGCACACATTGTTTGGGAATGATTTGAGAAACATGATGAAGAGTACAAGGTGTTTCCCTAGCCTCCAAATTCCCCAATCTCAATCCGATTGAGCATCTGTTTAATGTGCTAAAACGTCCAATCCACGGCTACTAATGTCTTGGTGCCAGATACCAAAGGACATCTTCAGAGGTCTTGTAGAGGCCATGTTTTAGCTTATCAGTGTATATTGCAATATTATTTAATATCTTGGATTACTGAGGACTCTATAAACCTTTGGTATTTAAGCAATTAAAAAATTAATATATTTAGCAGTTTTGCCTTTTTTTTATTGTTACGCTATTCCTACGAGAATAGTTGAGGAATACCAAAGAGGTGAGGGCCAAGAATAGTGTGACAGGGCTGAGCGGTCAGGGCCGCTGCCAGGGGCAGATGAGTCCCCTACCAGTCGCTGAAACGTGGCGGGGTCTCCCTCATTCTCTCAGGCCAGGGAGCTCCCGGCATGATGTTCACCCCATTTAAAGGTTAATCGTTCATGGTGTGATATTAATAATTTTCAATGCTTAATTTAAAGGATTTAAATGATATTGATAAATATCAATATCTGGCAAAAACCAGTTGGCAAAACCAGTTGAGAACCAACGATTCAGACCTTTTTTATATACTTTTTTATACTGTATATTATATCATGAATCAACTGTATATCATGTCTTGTTCAATATCTGTGATGTTATGGTCCTGTTACCACTGCTGATCTATACTGGTGTTTTAACTCCTCTAGAGAATGGACGGCAAAATGCAGAGGTTTATCAGAGAGGTGAACACTACCAGCAGGTCTTGTGTGCTGTGGGACCTGGAAGAGGAGACAGATTACATCATCCAGGTGCAGTCCATCGGCCTGTACGGAGACAGTCAAGCCAGCAAACGTGTCCACTTCAGAACCCTGAAGAAAACTGACCGGTTCCCCTCAAACAGTTCAAACCAAGGTAACCCTCTTATGGTTTTCTGCTTTCATGATTTTGACTTTAAGATGCAATACACCATTGTTTGACAGTTTGTGTGCTTTAAAATGTGCATGTGCATGCCACAGTGCAGTGACCGTTTGATATTCCCAGCAGATTCTGCCATTGTGTTCAACAGTTCTCTGTCCTACAACCCAATTAATTACTGATGAACTCTTCACACATGGAAGCAGGTAGACCATATTACAACCTTTCGTTTTCAGCTCCAATTTCTAATCAGCTCACTGCCTCTCAGGGGAATGAGCTGTATATTGGCATTGTGCACTGGTGGGCCCTAATAGCAGTCCAGTTGAGTGGATTATTAATACCCCTTTCAGTGTCGTGTTGAAAAGAGATGTTTTTATGTCTGATGTTTTTTGAGTGATTTTCTGTTATATGTAGAGTGTGAGATCCGGCAGAGCACTCAAAACCAGATCAATGAAGTCACTTTCGAGAGAAAACGAGAGCTATTTTTGTTAGCCATGTTGATAAAAACAAAATATCCAGGCATATGCACACTGTCACAAATGGAGTAGTTCAGTATTTTGCTCAATAGGTCATTAATGTTCTCCTGCACTGCACTAAATAACATATTCAAATAACTAAGTATATATCATTAGGTTTGATTTGAAGACATATTTTTTTACGTTTATTGACAGAAGAAGGCATGCAGTTAAGGAAGGTTGAAACACATTTATCAACAGAACTTCATGTTACCTTTAAAATGAGTGAACATTTCTTTTCTTTCATATAGTTGCTATCGTCTTCACTGTCATATGTGTGTATATGGCCAAAGTCTAAATTTAACCAAGTGAAGAGGAAAGATCTTTCATTAAAATTGCCCAGCCAGATGAAACCTGGACAGAAACTGTACACAGTGAGGTATTAAAAAAGGTTCATTATAAATGAAGGTTCTGGCAGCTCCCACTCATTTTCTAAGCTTATTTTTGAAAGTTATATTTTTCACCATACACAAAACCATCCAATCCACATATTTCTTTCTTATCATCTTACAGTGGCTGAAATTCATACTCTCAAACTGTTCACACTTGAGATCTTTATAAATATTTTTCTGTTTTTCAAATTTGTATTGACTGACAGCATATATATATATATATGTGTGTGTGTGTTGTGTGTGATCATAATTATAATAATGTAATAATTATATTGTATATAAAAACATTTTTTGGGGTGCCTTTCTCTAATCAACATTTCATGCATTTAATTCAATAAAAATTGTCATCGATTGACAGCCCTTATATAAATATATATACAGTATAAACACTAGCGGCCAAAGGTTTGGAATAATGTACAGATTTAGCTGTTTTGGAAGAAGGTGATAGTCTATACTGACTATCACAAAGTATAGTCAGTATAGACAAGAAAACCACTTGCCATTATATCAAACACAGTTTAAAGCTATTTGGTTCATTAAATGAAGAATAATTAGCATATCAACCCACTAACTCACTTCATCAAGACCATGCCGGTTGACTTGGCTCTGCTAGACCAGCACCTAACCTGCATAAACCATTTTAGACAAGCATGGAAATTGGTTATCTAAGCTGTTTTTTTCAGCAGGGTTTTGTTTTGGGTTTTGCTGGCACTTAATTGCCACTGCAGTGATTCTCTTTTTATTCCTCACAAGAATGTCACAGTGATGCATACATGTGTCTTTGAACTGATTGTAGGCTGATAGAACTTATGAGCAGATGTCTTGCTTTGGATCCTAGTGACAAAGTACAGCGAGGCAGCATTATGTAGTCTAGCATATGCATGCTCTTAAAGGGTTCTAAAGAGCTTCCCTTCTGGGCTTTTGGAATATAATCAGTTAAATAACAGCCTCCCACACGAGGCTCTTATTGCTGTTGAGAAAGGTGACAAGGGTGTGCTGGAACTGCTTAACATCTCACATTGTGGAGCACATACTGCGTTGATTCTATTTATTAATTTGCCACAGATGAGTGAAAAAACTCCACACTTGACATTATACATATTCATCGAGCTGATAAGAGGAATGGTTTGCTTGCCATATGCTGCGACTCTTTAGTGGCGGAAAATGCAAACGGGAGCAGCACTCATCTCAATACCATGAAACTGTAACTGAAAATCACTGCAATACATGTGATCTTTCCCATAATTGGCTGAGTGGGAAGAGTCCCTCCCCAATCCCTTCATTTTTCAATTTATGACAGCAGATGTCTCTAAGCCAGCGCTGTTTTCATCCAGAAAGCAATATCAATTGATAGAAGTGGTGCTCTGGACCAACTCCACACAGGTTAAAGATATTTGGATGAGGAAATGAGTCTGCAGTCAGTCCCTTTAACACTGGATTCATAATGAAGACAGATGGCTGGTTAGATCAGCACTTCCGTAGGGCTGTGGTTGGATGGTGATGGTGATGCTGATGCTGGTAATTGATCAGCTGTGGGGTGATCTAAAGTGAAATGAATCACATTAGCATCTGGCTGCATTTTACAGGCATACTAGGATTTTTTTCATAGCCCTAGAGACATACTTATTTAAAAAAAAAAAAAAAGTTTTTTGGGGAGTCAAGTGATGCCATATGAGGATCGGACGTGTGAACGGTGAGCTCCACACCTTGTTAGTTTTATACTTTTAATTATATAAATTGGTGAGATTCGACACACTCTGTTCCATAACTGTTCTAGGAGGACAATATGTCAAAGAATTCTAAATCCTCAGGCTTTGGAGACATTAAAAGACACTTTCATGCTCAAGCTGAAACCCCCGAGCAGGCCACGAGCCTGGGAGTCGATTTGGTCGGAGAGATGCGGGAGATGTTGAGCATGTCGACAATGCTAATGAAGGTCGTTGCTGACTTGGAGGATCTTGCTGTGATACGTCGATCGATCACTGCCATGGAGGCGAAGTTCTCTTAGGTGGTTGCAAGAGTAGGGGATGTCAAGAAATGGATTGATTATTTGGAGTCGTCGTAGAGGGAATAATCTGCTAATCCACTAGCGACCAAGGTGGATTTGGAGTGTATCTGAGAGAAGTTGGAGGATATGGAGAAATGTAGCCGGCTGAATAACGTCCATATTGTCGGAATTCCTAAGGCCGAATATTGTCAACATATGGTGAAAATCTGCTCAACATAACAAATTGAGGCTAGATGCTAAGGATGGCCGTAAAACATTCAGATGCACACAGCAAGTGATGTCCTTCATAAAGTCAATGGAGTGAGTAAGTCATCTTGTTGTACTCACGTTGCAGCCGATTGGACCGGCTCACTGAACGTTCACTTGACTGCTCGAGGAGACTGAGCACTTTTTTTGTGCTGGTTCTGCCTAGCAGCAAGAGTTTATTTTGTAGAGCAACAAACCTTCAGGACAGCTTTGTGGATAAATCTACACGCTCTTTGTACTTATTCCTCCCATTGACTGGAAATTGTTTTGTGGGGAATTTCTTGCAAGAGATTGGAGTGATTAAGTATTTTGTTGCACTCATGTTGCAGCCGAGTGGACCGGCTCACTGAACATCCGGTTGACTGTTTGGGCAATCGGCACACTCTTCTTGTGCCGGTTCCGCCTAGCGGCTTGAGTTTATTTTGTAGAATATCACACCTTCAGAACAGTTGTATGGATGAATCTACATGCTCTTTGTGTTTATTCTGCCTATTGGCTGGAGTTTGTTTTATAGATTAGATATTGCCATGTAATTCTGTCTCACAAAATTTGTGTAGAAAAACCAGACTTGAGGGTTAGTGCGCACTAGTACGCAGGGTTACGCAGGGTTAATGTGCACATTTTTATTTTTTCTGTTTGTTTGGTTCTGGGTGATGATTGGGGTTTGATGGATGCACTAATGTTGAAATGTGGTCTTTATAATCTTGTTTTTGACACATGAGCTATCTTTTTCTTTTATGTCAAAATGTGAAATGTTAATATGAGTGGATTGTCTCTACACATGGAATGTGAATGTATTGGGGCATGCCATACAAATAATTGTATTTCTTTTATTTTATTTATAAAGTTATTTCTCTTCTTAAGTGTAAGAAATATGATATAGTGTCTCTTCAAGAAACACATATTTCTCTGCAGGAAGCTGAAAAATTTAGGAGGATGTGGGGTCTTATTTTGGCTAATATTTATGCACCTAACGTTGATGATCAGGGCTTTTTTATAGATCTTGTAGGGATGCTGCAAGCCACTGGCTCCCCTCATGATATAATATTGGGAGGAGACTTGAACCTTTTGATGGATCAGTCCTTGATCATAGTGAAGCAAAAGTGTGCAAGCCCCATAGAGCAAAATTGATGCTTCACAGGTTGTGTAAAATCTTGGTCTTACAGATATTTGGAGACTTTTGAACCCATTTGGGAGGGACAATACATTTTTTACATCAGTCCATAAGATTTATTCTAGAATATATTTTCTTAAATCTTAGTCCCTAATTCCATCTGTTGTTGATTGCTCAATTGGAGACATTTTAGTCTCAGATCACATCCTGGTGTGTTTAGAGGTGTTGCCACATATGGAGAAAAGGAAATAATATAGTTGGTGCTTTAATGTATCTCTTTTGCAAAATCCTGAATTCCAACAAATGCTAAAGGCTGAAATCAGTGTCTAAATGGAGACCAACTGGTCCTCAGTATCCTCTGTGGGCGTAGCTTGGGAGGCACTTAAGGTGGTTCTTAGGAGCCAGATCATACAGTATGCATCATTCACCAAATTATCCAAAGCTGTATTATTTATTTATTATATCCCATTTTATCCTCAATTTGGCATGCCCAATTCCCAATGTGCTCTTAATTCCTTGTTGGGCTGGGACTCCTCGATTCCGAGGAATTGGAAATCGAGAATCGACTTGAAATTGTCGATTCCTTTCAGGGAAACCAATTAATCTAGCACATGTAAACGGATAGTTCACCCTCGTCAGAAATAATTTACTCACCCTCATGTCATCCCAGATGTGTATGACTTTGTTTCTTTAGTACAACACAACAGCTCTGTAGGTCTATGCAATGCAAGTAAATGGTGAACATAATTTTGTAGGCATAATAAAAGTAATCCATAAGACTTCAGTGGTTTAATCCATGTCTTCTGAAGTGATCTAATCGGTTTTGGATGAGAACAAACCAAAATATAACAAATTTTTCACTGTACATCTTGCCATTGCAATCTCTAGGCACTGTCATGATTTTTAAGCTTGATTACACTTCCTAGTGCTTGACGCATGTGCAGCGTGCTAGATGGCACAGTAAGAAGTGTTACGTGCTTGAAATCATGATCGCCAAAGAGTCTCCAGATGTCAAGATTCAGTGAAAAATTTAAGTTATGGTCCATTCTCATCCAAAACTGATTTGATTGCATCAGAAGACATGGATTAAACAAAGGGAGTCTTATTGATTACCTTTATGCTGCCTTTATGTACTTTTTGCTTCAAAGATTTGGTCACAATTCACTTGCATTATACGGAACTACATAGCTGAAATATTCCTTTAAAAATCTTTGTTTGTGTTCTGCAGAAGAAAGTCATACATATCTGGGATGACATGAGGGTGAATAAATGATGAGAGAAGTTTCATTTTTGAGTAAACTATTCCTTTAAGAATATTTCGCTAAGTACTATTTAAGTAGGAAAAAATAACTGAGTGCAACATTAATTGATTAATGTGTTATGCTGTCTTATGTTTCATTTCAGAGTTGGCTCAGTCTGTATCAGCTATAAATGACTCAGTTTTCAACACAATCACTCACAGATGACCCTCTCTCTCCTCTAACAGATGACCCTACGGTCCAAGGCCTGGATAAAGCTAGACACCTGCAGACAGGGGAGATGATCATTATTGTGGTGGTACTTCTCATGTGGGCAGGTGAGACACTAATTCAACTAGCTCAAGGAAAATATGCTGAATCTATTTATCATACATTAATCGCAAACTATGCTTACAAACATGAAATTACCTCAGGAGAAAGGGAGAGGGAGAGAATTTTAATTAGTCATGTATATGTTAATGGTTATTAATTTTTCACTTGAATAATTTCAAAATCAAATGAGGTTAGTGGTCGTTGAAATTTCACTGTACTTGCCAACCTTGTAAATGCACGCAAAACCATAATTTGCATTAAACTGATAAAATATGAAATGTCCTGGCTGAATACTGAGAAAAGCACAAGAACAGAGGAGCGCTTCATTCCTTATATAAGACACTTGGGCATGTCTGCCTCTCTTTCACAAAATTATTCATGCACCCAATTGCAACAACCCCTCCTCCAGCAAACAAGAAATGTCCTTATACAGCTTGACTCTGACTACTGAAAGGAATTCTGTCTGCACCTTTCAGTCCAGAACGTGTCAACATGAAAAGCAGAGACAGACCTGCACGCCGAGAAACAGAGATTTAAAAATAGGCTCAGCATCTCTATGTTTACACACAGGAATGTACATTTACATGTATTTCTTTTGGCATGTGCTTTTACCCAATGTGACTGGCATTCGAGGTATACCTTTCATTAGTATGTACTTTCCCATTTTATACTTAAAGTACATAGTATATATAGCAATATTTCACCCAGAAATAAAAATTCTGTCATCATTTACTCTGTAATTTACTTGTTTCATACTAGTATGACTTTCTTTCATCCATGTACACATGAAGAAATTTTAGGCTGAAGGACAGCCTTAGTCGTTAGCTAAATCGACAGCATTAGTAGTATAATGTCTAGGTTACTAGTGTAAACCCCGTTCCCTGATGGAGGGAACGAGACTTTGTGTCGATTGTAGTGACACAAGGGGCTTCTTTTGGGAGCCTCAGATACCTCTGAATATGAATAAGGCCAATGAAAAATTGGCAAACAGAATTAGCATGTCCCGCCCCCGGACATACGGGTATAAAAGGCGGGATCGTGCACCGCGTTCAATCAGGTTCTGCACTGAGGAGCTAAGAATAAATTACAGCGGCTTGGTACAGTGTTGTGGCAAGGGAGACACAATGTCTCGTTCCCTCCATCAGGGAACAGGGGTTACACTAGTAACCTAGACAATCCCCTTCTGTCACTCACTTGAAGTTGTGTCGATTGTAGTGACACAAGGGGTCCCTATTCAATAGCGCCACCTACACTGAAACAGTGTTACGTGATCTGCTGATGCTGGTGCATCAAGCTGTAGCATGCTAAAGGAGCATGGGCATCAGACTGCACCTTCCCCAACACCCCACTAAGACGTCATATTGTTTTTATTAGGTTCCCGGAATCTGACAAAGGTTTTCCCTTGAGGGGTGGGAACAAGTGATGTGACAAGCATGGGAGTAGGCCACGCCAGCTATAACATGCATAGGGGAAGGCGTTCTTTTCCAGTCCTATTCTTTCAGGGGGAAAAGACCCTGATGAGACCACATCCTGCCCAGGCTGGGTGGTGGTAGGTCCTGCCTAATGAGGGAGGAGCTCTACAAACATGGCGAGCGGGGCAGTGGGGACTGCCCAAGGGAGACGCGGGTCCAAGGCGATCGTACCACGGAAAATAAATCACAGGGGGTTACCGTGATAACCAGCACCTATGGAGCACCTATTCCAGTACAGAGTAATTAGTACCCGTAGTGGGTCTGGTTGGGAATTCCGCTGCTGAATTCGCGAGCCAGAGGGCTGGGGTGGAAGAACATCCATGGAGTGCGAGTTTGAGGACTCACCTATGAGTAAAAGCGCACGTGTTCGCCTCAGTGGAGGGGAAAGGCGCTAGCGCAAGTGGTATACCCAGTCTCAACCCAGAGATTGTAGAATCTCGCAAAGGTATTGAGTGTTGCCCAGCCCGCTGCTCTACAGATGTCTGCTAGAGAGGTGCCGTTGGCCAGTGCCCACGAGGATTCCACACTCCTTGAAGAGTGTGCTCGGACCCGCAAGGGGGCGGGCACGGCCTAGGTCTGATAGGCCAATGTGATGGTGTTGACTACCCAGTGGGCAAGCCTCTGTTTGGAGACAACACTTCCTTTCCTCTGTCCGCCAAAGCAAACAAAGAGCTGCTCAGAGAGTCTAAAGCTCTTTGTGCGGTCCAAATAGGTACGCAAAGCACGTACTTGACACAGCAACGATAAGGCTGGGTCTGCCTCCTCCTGGGGCAGCACTTGCAGTTTCACTCCCTGGTCCATGAAATGGGTCGTAGGAACCTTGGGCACATAGCCCGGCCGAGGTCTTAGGATGACATGAGTACTTGGGTAACACGGTACCAGAGCGGACATCTGCTGGACCGAACTCCAGGCAAGTGTTGCTGACAGAGAACACTTGCAGGTCTCCAACCCTCTTGATGAAAGACAACGCTCCCTTTCCTCTGTCCGCCAAAGCAAACAAAGAGCTGCTCAGAGAGCCTAAAGCTCTAAAGTTAGGAACGACATGAGGGTGAGTAAATTAATACAGAATATACATTTTTAGGTGAACTATCCCTATAATGACACTAAAGAGACAGAGATGGTTAAACTTAGAGAAATAATTAATTTAAATGAATACAGAATATACATTTTTAGGTGAACTATCCCTATAATGACACTAAAGAGACAGAGATGGTTAAACTTAGAGAAATAATTATTTCTCTGAATTCAACTATTCATCTTTTAGGGTTGGATGCTTTGTCCTCTGTGACTCATCATTTAAGTATTTTTCTACAGAGCTTTGTGTAGTTGCATTCAAATTTTTATAAAGACCCTTAAGTACAAAATCACCATTTCTTCTTTGTGTTTGTAGCCGTAATTGCCCTGTTTTGCCGGCAGTATGACATAATAAAGGACAATGATTCCAGCAATAGTAAAGAGAAAGTAAAACCCTCTTCAGAGAGAAGCACACCAGAGCATCACAGTGGGGGACTGCTCCGGAGCAAGGTGGGACATCTGTGACACTGTGCATCTCATTCTCAACATCAAAGCATCTGTTCTTTTAATTCAGTTTTCATGAGCTTGTCATATTCCTCTTAAAGTCTTCATCCAGTGTCAGAAATAGTTTTTAGAGCACACATATTTCCATTGTTTTTTCTAAACAACAATGAGATTAATTGGAGAGCAAAGGGAGAATTTTTCTGTACTTCACCAGAAAATGCTAATTCTGTTATCATTTACTCATGTTCATCCCATGTTCATGTATCACCCTCATGTTGTGTCCAGACTCATACTCTAAGGCTTTCTTCATGGAACACAAAAATATTATCAGCCTTAGTCACCATTCACTTTGATTGTGCTGGAAAAAAGATACAATGAAAGTGAATGTTTACTGAGGCTAACCTTCTGCCTAACATCTATATTTAGTAAGTAAATTACATTGTAAAACCGCTGTAGATTCAACCCAATCTCATGAAAAGTCGGATATAATTTACGATCATAATGCACGATGTTGTTCGGATAAACTCGTACGACTTCACGTGCAAATTCCCGGATGTCTAATGCGGAAGTAAGTGTTAAGGATGTCCTTATTAATGTTATGCCCTAAACCAAACCACTTATCAAAACTTAACCAATCAGTAGAGTGTGCAAACATGATATGAAGCAGTTGTGTGTGACAAGTAAAAAGCAAGTAATTGTCGCAAATTAGATGGAAACAATGTCCAGTGATGTCATTGGCTGTAGTGAAAGTCGTAGGAATTCAAACGAGTGCAGTCACACAATATCATACAAATTAGCCAAATTTAGAAAAGTACGAATCATGACGATTTCGACATGAGAGTGTGTTAGTAGATTTGTACTTTTTTCTGTGACTTTCCACATTCCACCATTTTCAAAACAACAAACTGAGTTGAAATGGAGACATCTTTTCCCCTGTAAATTTAGAAACCATACTTTCCATTTGTTCTTAATAAATAGCGGCGTAAGCATTTAGAGCTATGAGAATGTGAAAAACAACCCAATCCCTTTCAACGCCTGCAGAAAGACTAAAACAGAATGGAGAAAAGCATTTATATAGCAATCCATCTCACTTTTCACAGAAATCATCTGCCCAGAACCTGCCAATACCTTTGATTGATAAAACCTTTTTGCGGTTTGTCTGATGAAATTGGCCAGCTGTGACGGATGAGACTAAATACTATGATGGCCACAGTTTACAGCCAGTCTGTCTCACCTTCTCAAACTCCTGCATTCCCTCACTCTACCCATTTGAAAAGCCTGAGGGACTTGTTCTCTTGTACCATTTGAATAAGATCATAAAGAAAGTGAAGTGTTGATTCTTATATTGGTGAGAGCAATGTTAGCATTCAATGTTTTCCTTATAATTGTCTGCCTCTAATTAGTAATGCTAAATAATTTGCTAGATTAACTATTTATTGGAGCAAAAGTGTGCCAGTGTCCGAGAAAAATTATTGGTTATTTATAAATATAGAACAGCAGCTAAAACATTACTAAATTAGAACACACTTAAATGAAATAGAATAAAACTAAATCTTTCATCAAATCATTTGCTTATTCTGTGTCTTATTCATGAAGAGACAGAATGTTGAATAATGTCGAAGGCATGGGTGCCATTTAATTTTAGAAGCAAAGATATAGTTATGCGTAAGTGCAGTGGCTCAAACACCAGCGCTACTGACCTACTTCGGTAATAGACCTTCTCAGGAAAATCGCTGCTCGTCTTTGATCTGTCTTCTTGTGGACTTCTTTTTCACCCACATCCTGGCTTTAGTTCATCACTTGGCACTTTCTCATGAGATAAAAGGACAGATGCTTCACATTTCACCCTTTCCACTCTGGCCATGAGTACTTATAACACATCAAAGACCAGGACTTTATAAACACATGATAACATCAATATCAGGCCCTGTGATTATGCCATTCCCTGGAATGATTTTCATTTCCTGTACTCTGATTGTAGTTTTCTACCAAATTGCACTGCTGAATTTTTTATTTAATTCATCACTTTGATTTATTATTTTTGTGTTGACATATTTCCTATTGACTGTGCTGGGTAGTAATGGATTACGTGTAATCAGGATTGTGTAATTAGACTACAGAAATCAATTACTTGTAATTATATTAAATAAATATTAAAATACTCATAAACAGATTACTTTTTATGGATTACATGATTACTTATTAATTTATTGATCCCTCTAATTAATTCTAAATCAGCTTACAGCTGTCATACGTTTGTCTTCGAGTGTTTTCAAATTGTGGTGGTATTGCAGACACAGAACTGATACTAGCCATCAGCCATAATTACACTCAAGATGGAGTAATAATCCAAATATAAATGTCGAACCGTCGAACTACATCTAAGCAAAATTATGTCAAAATGGTACAAGATTATCCTACTCAAATGCATTTGACATCAAATAATTTAGAATTAGGTCAGAAGTAATCTAAAAGCAATTAGATTACCTCAAAATGTAATCCCAATACAATTTTAGTATTATAATTTGTAATTAGTACCAGATTACAATTCAGAAGTAATCTGTCCAGCACTGCCTATTCAGACAGGAAGATTGAGTGGGACATATCGAAGGGCTCATCTCATCTTTTTCTTTCTGTCTTTTTTTAAATAGCCAATAGGCTTAAGTAACTTCACAGTCATGAGCCATCATTTCCTGCTTTCTATTTGGTTGTAAGTGGTATTAAGTGGCGGGACATATTCATACTACAGAGTATTTGATTGGACAAAGATCTGTGTTGTGCACAGTGTCTGGAACTTGTTAACTAAAAGTATAGATGATACTAATTTAACTACTTTTTTCAATTGTGTGAAAATAGTTCAGCTATTTTGCACAATAGTAGCTTTTCCAGTGACAGGCTACAATTTCTAACAAGTAGCACTGTGTTACAAAATGCTACATTTGTCACATTCATTGTATTCTGAACGCAGCAATGAAACGGAGGGAGTAATCGAACACTCTTACATAAACTGTCTGCTCTCTCATATAGTGCTGAGAAAATCAAATTATCTAAGTGGATCAATTCTGAACTGGTTAAAATAACCAATTCCCTTATATGTTGCTTTGGGAATTTGTAATTATTTTAGTCAGATGGTTCTTTTGGAGAGTTCATGTAAATTAAGTAGTTCACATAAATGATTCACTGATTCACTTGAGCCCCTCGCAGCCTTAAAGGGACTTCTTTTTTAAAGTAAAATATTTGGTGTATTGAAGCTGTTTATTACTGTATTTCGATTCAGTTATATACAGTTAACTAGGGATGTTTCTTGTTTATTAGTGTATTTTAAAGGAATAGTTCACCTAAAAATGAAAATTCTCTCATCATGTCCTAATCCTCATGACATCCCAGATGTGTATGACTTCCTTTCTTCTGCAGAACACAAACAAAGATTTTCTCAGAAGAATATATCGGCTCTGTACTGTAGGTGCTTTCAATGCAAGTGAATGGTGGCCAGAAATCTGTAGGCCCAAAAAGCAGATAAAAGCAGCATAAAAGTAATCCATAAGACTACAGTGGTTAAATCCATATTTTCAGAAGCAATAGGTGTGGGTGAGAAACAGATCCATATATAAGCCTTTTTTTTTTTTTACTATAAATCTCCACTTTTATTTTCTGAAAGATGCATGTGGTGCCTGTTTAGCTTCACTTTCACATCTGAAAGTGAAAGTGGAAATTTATAGTAAAAAAAAAATGAAAGGACTTATATATTGATCTGTTTCTCACCCACACAAATCATATCGCTTTTGAAGATATGGAATTAACCACTGGTAATGTATGGATTACTTTTATGCTGCTTTTATCAAATTTTTTGGACCATTCACTTGCATTGTATGAACCTACAGAACTGTAATTTGTTTAAAAAATTAGCATTTATGTTCAGCAGAAGAAAGAAAGTCATACACATCTGGGATGGCATGAGAGTAAGTAAATGATGAGAGAATTTTCATTTTAGGGTGAACTTTCCCTTTAAGAATAAACATATGTTCTCTTCCTAATTATATAACTATCAGCTGATATCACTGAATTCAGAACTGATTGCTGTATTGCCGACAAAAATGTTTTCCATTTTAAATAGTTTAATTGTAGTGCGATACTTTTTATTATTAGCTTGTAGTGAAGCAACCTGCTTTTTTAAAAGAGTAGCTTGACTTTAGTTTAACTAATGTTATGAGTAGCTTGTAGCAAAGCTACAGTTTCAAAGTAAATTCCAGACACTGGTACTGCAACATGAGTCATCAAAATAGTTGTTCTGTTTTCCTGGAAGAGAAAGACTATCAATTTGTTTTTTAATGTATTTGCTAAAAGTGAATTTTGTCAATATTTAGGAGAACACTATGTGTATGGCCTCAAAGCTAACACATATTGACTTAAAAGCCAGCCAGAAAACTCTCATTTTGATTTCACAGGGGCAATAATCTCTTGCAGCAAATATATCAAGCAGCATTCTATCATAAAAGTCCTTTCCCAGACTGCTACACTTTCAAAATGATTGAAGTTATTGAAGAAATGGGCCCTTCAGAGGAGAGTAACATTTCCATTTTTATCCTTGTGTCTGTTGCAGTTTCACCCGTCTGTGTCATCTATCAACATCATTGATGTGTGATGGAAGTATTGTAGATGCCAGTTACACTCTCCAGTGCACCACCTGCAGTTTCAAGATGACAGGAAATCGCTCAAAGCCTCCATAACCAAACAGTCAAGAATCCACATGATTCTACTGCAAGATCTATTGCATTTTATAGTCATGTCCAGCCCACCCATATACAAACACGCAGATACATATTAAAGCAATCTAGTCCAGCAGTGGGGCTGCAAATAACATATAATGCATTTAATATATGACTGTATGTCTATATTTTATGACCATACAATGGAAGGAGGGATACAACTTAGTTACTGCATTGCAACAGACTTAATAAGTTGTATCCTTTAGTGTTGTATAGTAAGGGAAGTGTATTTTTTTATATAGTATTGGCAGTATTAAAGGGTTTCTACGCTTTATCAGCTCAGTTAAGTTGTATAGTTTGTGCATGTACATCTCATAGTCCAGTGGCTTGTTAGAATTGTACAGATACTATAGATGTGTACAGAGGCAGGTCATTAGATTAAACTTGTGGTCTTATTTTGAATTAATGGTAAAAGTGATGAAATTGTGCCTGCTCTTCTTATTAGAGAGAAGAGATTGAGGCAAAATTTTGTAATTTCTGCTTGCAAATAGTTTCATCGGCTCACCTTCTTAAATACAACTAACAGTGTTTACAGTTTATCCTAAATACAACTAGAAATATGTATGTATTTATTTAATGCTTGTTTCTTTAGATGTTAACATGATTTAATAAGGTACCTGTATGGATACTCCTCAAGAATAGACATGGGAGTACAGATGTTGAGAATGAAAGAAATAATTTACCTTTTGATTAATAAGGAATAAGTGAGTTTATTTTCTTCATAAAGCCAGCTGATCGGATAAAAATAGCCCTTCACAAACTAACAACTGTGATTTCTCATAAAGAGGAAATACATATCGAAAATAGTTTTTTTTATGCACATGTGTACTGTAATGAGCCCCTAAGTAGTACTGCATACAGTCTTTTCCACTACTTTATATGTTAATCTGCCACAGTAAATAATGTACATAACTACTCATCTCACTGTATAGAGCATAAACATTTTAGATATCATGAAAAAGTGTAAATTATGACTGGATGATTGTTATTTAAAATATTAAGAAAATGCCATATACCTCATCATGAAATGTGCATGCATAGTTCTTACCTCTTCTAAATGCATATTGTACATTCTGCACTCAATTTTGGTATCTTCTATTTCTCCTTGTCATCAATTTTTAATAAAGATAATGAATGGCTTGATGGAAGCTTGGGGTTTTCTAATTTTCCTTGTGGCATAATGGCACATTTATACATACAATAATGTGATCGCACTATCATAAAGACCCAAACTGGTGTTTTGTTTTAACATTTAGATGTGTTCATGAAGAGAAAAGAAATGTAATAGTAAATTCAACCATCAAAAGAAGTACATTAAAAGTAATTAACATTTAATCAAAACATGATGAGGTAATCACTCTCATGGGACAATATACTCAAAATGAAATAATAATAATCATTATTGTTCATCATAAACTTTTATCTTTATTGTCTTTAACAATGAAAAATATTCTTTGGTCTAATGGACCACATAAAAAGGACAGGAAAAGATGTGGGATGCATTTTAGGGTTGCATGTTTTACAGATTTACACTGATTCACCAGTCTGATCCTGAGATAATAATTTATACATTAGAAGCTAGCTCAATTTAATGCATCACTCAGGACTTTAATGTGCAATTTTGGATGAAACTGGTTGCCATCGTTCCAAACACTTCCCTGAGCACATAATGCAGTGTGGAAAGGGGGTACAAAACTTCTGTCCATCATTTAAGCAATTTGTGAATTTCTAAAACCATTAGGTATCTCTCAGTTCTTGTGCATACTGCATAGTCTGGAAAATTATAAATTTTATTTTTGTCTTGTGATAGTTAGAATCAGATTCAAGGATATAGGAGAATATGGACTGACTCACTGTGGCTTAAACAAGTAACTGAATAAGTGATAATTACCAACCAGACATGCAGTATAATTTGTCCTCAGAATTAATCAGTACTGAGACAGACACAGTAGGTCACCAACAAGACTAAAAAATTATTCCACAGCAATTATTATGGTTGACAGCAGCATGAACTGGAAAAATAGACCAAATCCACGAAATAGGTAAGAGGTTGTATTTTACCAAAATGACATTATCTTCAGCAAACTAACTAATACTACACTACAGCTGAGGAATAGAGTTAAGCAGCTTTAGTTTTATTGTTCAAATCTGTCTCTCTCTCTCAAACACACAAACACATCCTTGTTTCTCCAATAACTTGTAAGAAAACTTGTAAGCCATAATTTCTAGTTCTCAAGTGACAATTTTGAATTAGAAACTGATGCTTGTGTGCATCTTTTAAACTAGCAATGGCAGATCCCAATCAGTGTAAGAAAGAATTTCCTGTATTTTTGTGACAGTTCTTAGTTTTAACAATTTTTTTTATTTACTTGTTCATTGAACTGTTATATATAAGCAATATCATACTCACAACCATGCTTTATGGCCCTAAATCAGTACTGCTGTGTGGCTGAAACACAGCAGTGCTGATATAGGGCCATACACCCCTCTTGCTCATGTGATATTGCTTTAATATCAGATTTCTGCATAGGTTTAAACTGAGGTTTAAACTGAGAACTATGTAAAGTCTATTTGAACTGAATTATGAATTTACATTGGACTAAAAAAACATGAACCCTGAGATGGCCCTCTGCCTCTTCATTTCAATAGTCCTCCTCACGCCACTGATATACAACAAATAAATACATTTAATACATATGTAATAAATAATAATAATAAATATATGACATTCTCATTTTCGAACAAATATTTTATTATACATTATTAAATATCAAAGTTGCATGTTCAATGTTGATGTTAAATAATACAATTAGTGTATACAAATCCAAACATATATTGCATAGATTGTGATTAATAAGCACCAACCTCAATTTTTACAAGAAAATGATAAATAAAATAAAATGCACATTATAAAATCTACACTATTTCTCATTTAACAATATGAAACCATTTCATCTCAAGTCACAAACAAATGAGCTAATAATAACAAAGTTGTGCTGTGCTGGGGTTGTAGCAGTTCCCAAATCCTTTCATAGAATACACTGATTTGATGATTGATTGATCTTTAATACATTGATCTTGCTTTATCTTAAATTAGGCAGTCAAACAATAACAAACATTTAAAATAATGAAATACTGAACTGAGACATTCAACATATGATAAATCAAAATAACTAGAACACCGCTAAATGAACTAAGACACTGCTACAGTATTATATACTGTATTCTATCATTACTTTCAGCTTATTCCATTTAAAGATGTAAAGAAATTGGTAAAACAGACCTGTAATTTTGAGAGAAAATACTGGATGGACTAACTTTTTTTTTAAAACCACACAAAGGATAAAAAAGCTGACAGAGCCACTTGGACTCAAAGTCCTTAATGTTTAATGATTTTAGAGAACGATGAAGAGAGAGTTGCATTTCAGTATAACTTTGAGCCAAAAATAGTGGAGTTACATTATACAATTATTTCACACTTAATAGGTTCTGGAAACTGATTTGGTATCTCTAAACCCCAGGAAAAATATATAATATTTCATTTCTAAATAACAAAGTATAATATTTTTCAGCTCAGCACTTACAAAACAAAGATAGCATGGCAGACAAAACTACAGAAATAATAGAAATGTTACATAAGATTAAGATAATTAAATTTCTTATTAAATAAGATCGGATTATATTACAAGCAAATGATCATTCTAAAATGTATCAATGTGTTGTTTATGACCTTTTATCTGGCTTATCACACCATAGGCGGAGTTACTGGTATAGTCTACTGACGATGTTTCATGGTACACAGAGAAATTTAATTTCATGTAATATTATTCCTGCTTGTCATGATAAACAGAAATCTTTCATCATCACTGCATTGTATTGCTCCCTTTATGATGTTACAGTCACATATTTAAAAGGGTTAAATTAACTGAAAAAAAAATTAACTAGTGTCTTTCAATGACAAAATACAAGACTAGCAATGAAACAGAATTAAACTCTCAAATGTAAATATACATAATAATGATAATCTATGTTTGGAAGCCAGTCTGAAAAGTTTCTTGACAGGACTAGTTTGGATTTTATATATGTTTATATATGTATATATATATATATATATATATATATATATATATATATATATATATATATATATATAAAACAATTAGAGAAAAAAATCAAAAGTGTTTCGAGGCCTTAGTATACACATTTAAATATTATATTTAAAGTTCCATGGTACACAGAAAATAACTTCTGTAATGATTGCCTAAGCAAATGTCCCTTGACCCACAATATGTATTTAATTACAGTGATTAAAAATACAAACATTGTTATATAAATAATGTAAATGTATCCTGAACAGGTCTACACACTTTAACTAGAGATTATAACTGGATATAAAGTTCCCTTGCAAATTTACATTATTAAACAACATGCACAGCTTGTTGGGTTGGATGTATGCAAAGCAAGTATAGTACAATACTGATCCTCATGGGGTTTTTGTTTGTTTGTTTCTACACTTGGCTGGGATGACCCATGCATTTTAATTATCAGATGAGGGTCTTGTTGCTGTGGCAGTTTAATATAATATAGACTGGAGTTTGAGATACACTGGAGAGGGCATCATACAGAGCATTACATAAAAGGAATAGATATTTCTGAATGATGGGTTGAAGGACAGACAACTATTCTACCTGGAATGTGTTTTGGTCTCCCTTTCAAGAACATGTTTCCATTTATTGTGTATTAATTTACTTACTATGACCAAACTATCTACAAGATAGCACCAATGCATTGCAAGGTTTTTACACTCTTTACATTATATATGTAGCAAATCTACTTACACATATACGTGAGTACAATGTAACAACGTGCAATTTCAAACATGTTGTATGCTGTCACGAAATTACCCTGAACTTACAGTTTTGTCATGTGAGTACATTGGCATTCAAGACTTGGGATAGTTTACTAAAAAGTCATAATTTATTCCCCCTCATTTTGTTCCAAACATGTATGGCTTTCTATCTTCCACAAAATAAGTTATTTAGCAGTAGAAAAGTAGAAAAGAAGTCCATGTTTCGATCCAATGGAAGTGAATGGTGACCACAGCCAGGTTTTCAGTGAATAAGTAATGCTTTGGCCTGTTCCTTGCAAACGCTTTTTTATGGCTTCATTAGATTTGAAATATAGTCATTTGGACTGCTATTATGGTGCTTTTTTGTCCTTTTATGGGCTTGACGCCCACAATCCCCATTTACTTTCATTGCATGGAAGAGTAGCGAGGACACTAAATATCTCTTATTGTGTTCCACTGAAAACACAAAATCATGCTGGTTTGGAACAACATGAGAGTGAGTAAATTATGTCAGAATTTTCATTTTTTGGGTGAAATATTCCATTAATTAATCATCTAGTTGAATCATACAAATCTATGCTGCTTTCTTTGTACAGTAGTATTGTTAGGTAGTACAAACGATTCTAAGTGTAGATACTGTGGCAGTGGTCTTTTCTACAGTCCAGAAGTCATTCACTGAGGCATGTTTTGCACTTTGTGTGAAGTGCTGGGATGTATTGTGTTCTGAGGGCACTTTCTGATAGGCTGGCGAGAGTGATGTGTGTTCATTATGAGTCCTCAATGTTGAAAGACAGAAGATCTTCTTCTGCTGGACTCATAGCTGCATCCTCAGACACGGTTCTGCTGCAGGACGTGGCCAGTCTGATGGAGGGAGCAGAGCGGGAATGAAAGGAGGACAGAAGAGGAAGAGAGCGTGAGAGAGAGAAATCCAAGCTGAATAATTTAAATGTATGAAAACCTGTGTATACACAAGGGGTCAATATAGATAGTAAGCATGGGCAGTTCGTCCCTGCTGGTAGATCGCGTAGCTACACCATGTGGAGGCAAAAGCTGCTTTCTTCATTGACGGCCATTGAAAAGCACAGAGCCCATTAGAGGACACAGAGGGAATATAGTTTCTGTTCACTCACAATAAGATATGCGTTCCCTCACAATTATTTTGGGTTCCCTGACTTCCCTCACAATAGCTTTATCAATCCTGTATGAAAATGAACCATGGTTTTACAACAGTAACCATATTTTTACCATGATATCTGTAGTAAAACCATAGTAATAATCATGGTGTGAATTATGGGGGGTCTAGGGGGGTCTCAGACATCTAAATGCAACAGGAGACCCCCTGGAAAGCTAATTTGTGCATTCTTTATTTACAATAATGTGATAATACAACTATTAAAAGTTAAACAAATTAACTTTTATTTTTTATTACATTTTTTTAGCATTTTAGTAATGAACATCAAATTGTTTAATTCTGTTCGGTGTGACTTTCTAAATCCTGATAAGAAACTGATCAAGATCGTAGTAGCAGCGCTTTTCTCTTTCTCGCTCAAGCGTGCATGTGTGGGATGTTTAACATGTCATTTGCACTCCTATGAGGAATTTAATAATCATGGGAGATCAACAAGAAAAGTATCACCCATGAGTGCTACAAAGGCATGAAACATGAACACCAGCGTAGTGGTAGGCCTACTGCAATCAGCATCGAAACATTTTAAAGTGTGGGTCTCAAAAATTGGAGAAATTCTGTTTTTATCAAAACGTCAATGTGTATATTATGTGAAAGTTTGCATAGAGTATAAAGATGTTAGCACAAAACCTGCCATCTTTCCATTATCTCTATTATTATTATTATTATTATTTGGTCCAAAATGGAAAAATTATGCAGAAAAACATTTCTGCCCTTTCCCCAGACTTTTTCCCTTCATTCACAATGAACGCCTAATGGACAATACCTGAAAAAACATATTATATTAAATAATATATTATATTATAATTTATAAAGATTTTAATATAGACTTTTTTTATATAAAAGTATATCAACAACAACAACAACAACAAAAATAACCTTTTTTTAACCTATAATATCCTAAAAATTATCTATTGTTAGTAGTATGTGTAATGCTGGGAAGAAGCCAAGAGAGCTGGATCTAGGTGCAGCTAAGGATTTTTAATGAAAATAAAATAACTGGTAGACACAGGAACAAATAAAACATCCACGATGGGGAAACAAGAACACAAACAGGAGCAAACCTCTATGAAGGACACTGGTTAAACACAGGAGGTCAAACACATACAACAACTGACAACGAATGATCAAACAACAGGGCTTAAATACACAAAGGATAATGACTAAATGAAACACAGGTGAGGACAATGAAGGACAGCTGGCAGAGATGAGAGCAGGGAATTATGGGAAGTGTAGTCCGGGAACAGATGACAGGGGAGAAACACAGGCCAGACAACAGTGAATCGTGACAGTATGTTATAACTATAAAGTAACCTTTTTGTGTGTGTGTGTGTGTGTGTGTGTGTGTGTGGTAAGAACCAAAACTGGTACAATTAATTTTTTTACGATATTAATTACCAGTTTTTTTAATCTATTATTACTCTGATTTTACCATGAATATCATGGTTAATTTCTACAACGTTAACCTAAGTATGACCATGGTATTTTGTAGGAAATCATAGTAGCCACAACATTAAAAATGGTTACTATATAAACAACACCATATCACTGAAATAATGCCATTGTTAATTGCATCAAATGGTCTCTGACCAAACGCATGGTTACAACAATTGTACTATAGTACAAATACCTTTATATTTATTTTTATGTTTTATCAAAAAGTATTAAAGAAAATATTAAGAGACAGGAAACACAGAATTGAACCCGGGTCAAAAAGGGATAGTATCACTGGTGTTATGGCCCACACAACTGAAGTGACACTTCCAATGCAGTTTGTTGTAAATTTCTATGTTTGCATTAGACCATTGGGGTGCAAAGAGCCGCACTGTGTGGCAGGTGTTATTTACACTTAGGTGCAAATTGTCACTCTGTACTTTTATTGTGGCATGTGACATTTGACTTGCTCAGTATAGTAATGAAGGGCTAATTAAGGCATTGGGACTGTACACATTCTTGTAGTGCCAACAGTCAGTCAGCACTCTCATGATGTCATATACCTGTAGCTCCGGAATTATTAGTCATGTGACATTTACGGCTCAGGTTATTGCCTAAAAAAAAACGTAATGCAGAAGTAAGTGTCTATCAAAGATGGCGAAATTCAAATTGCATACTGCCACCAACAATAACTGGTCGCAACTGGCATTGTATGGGCCAACTGATTAAGATAAATGGCAATGTTAATGGGTCTATAATGGGGTATTATAGACCTTCTTGTGTATACCGCACAAACATACTTCAATTTGCCAGGGATTTAAGAAAATGCAATGGTGTGCCTGTAAATATCAATCACACCAAAAGAAACAGAGATACTGCAGCATGCACATGCATCAAGCTTTTAAAGTTTTCACAGAAGACAATGCTGTTGGTGATGCAAGAAACTGTACTACCTTTGCGTAGTACAGTTTCTAAAGAATGTTATTGAAATCTCTCACCTCACTTACCTGTGTCCATCTCCCCCACCTCCATATTGCTGCACGGAAGGTGAGAAAATGACAAACAATTACATTCAAGATCTTTCTCCATCACTAGCTAGTATCGCGACTTTATCATGTCATGGTCCTGTCACTCTGTCAGTCTGGGTTTTTGTCTGACAGGACTGTGGCATTATCGTCCCATTGTGTCATGTGTTTCTGGTCGGTCATGTTTCATGTCTGGAGCATGGTGTCTGTATCCTGACCCTTCTGTCTGGTTCGGTTTCGGTGTTGTATCCGGACACTCATGTTCCATGTCTTGTCCTGTATTGGCGTGAATGCATTGAGCTTGTCAGCTTGGTGGGATGCACTCACGTCAATAATCTATGTCTGACTCTTGCAAACACTGACACACGTTGCACTCGCTTTGTGCTGTGTGCCTGGGTCGCGAGCTGTCTTCATGTTTTGCTACGGTTCGGTCACTTCGGTCTGAGGTTTCGGGTTTGCTCAGGTTTTGTTTAGTGTGAGAATCTGTGGCATTGCTTTATTTGCCATTGCTATGCATTCTCTCGTCTTGTTTGTCATGGCCGTATATCGCCTTATTGACTTGGGGGTGTGCGCGCATGCCATTTGTGTGTTTTGTTGTCTTGTGAGAGCACGTGGCTTTGTTTTGTTTCTGTATCGCCGCATGTCTCTCTGTGTTAAATCATACCCCGCCTCCTTGTTTGCCCATTATTCGTTTATTAGTCACACCTGTCTGTCTTGTTAACCTGTTCATTCTCTCCCTATTTTAGTCTCCTCATATGTTATGTCCAGGGCCAGTTTGTCTTGTGTGTCTTTTGTGTATTCTAGTCAGTCCTGTTGGTGGGTCTTGTTCTGGATAAGCAGCTTAACAGCTACAGCAGGATGATAAGCCTGTGTGGGGTAATGCACTTGAATTTTTATCATTGTCCTAGGGTCTGAGATACAATCAGACCTTCCTAATCAATCTATTTTGTCCCAGAACTTGGAGGGGATGTGGAGTTTCCCCGAGGCAGTCAGGCTTGCCCTTAAATGGGAGGAGAACATTACGGCCTTTGCCTCAGGGGACTTCCTGCCGCTGTCAGCACCCACGGCCACAGAGGCCGTTCCCCTGCCGCTGCCAGTGCCCATGGCAATGGAGGTCCTTCCACTGCTGCTGCCAGTGCCCATGCCTGCCACAGACAACGAGCCAGCGCCCACGCCTGCCACGGCCAATGAGCCAGCGGCCACGCCTGCCATGGCCAATGAGCCAGTGCCCATGCCTGCCACAGACAACGACCCAGCGCCCATGCCTGCCACGGTCAATGAGCCAATTCCTGAAGACTTGTCCATCCCAGAGCCAGCGACTGAAGCCTTGTCCATCCCAGAGATGGCGTCTGAAGCCTCGGTCATTCTAGAGCTGACGCCTGAAGCCTCAGTCATCCCAGAGCCAGCACCTGAAGCCTCGGCCATCCCAGTGCCAGCATCTTTGTTCATCTTGGCCGCTCCCACAGTACTTCCGGTCACCTGGAAGAGGAGGATGAGAAGGGCTCCTGCTCCCCAGTCACTGCCTGCACTCCCCGCCATGGTGGCTGTTCCCAGGTTGCTGCCAGCACTCCATGGCGGCCGTCACTGCCTGTCACTGCCAGTGCCCATGACCACAGAGGTCATTCTCCTGTCACTGCCTGTGCTCACAGCCTCGAAGGCTGTTCCCCTGTCACTGCCATTGCCCCCAGCCATGCATGCCATTCCCCTGTCACTGCCTGTGCTCAAAGCCACAAAGTCTGTTCCCCTGCCAGTGCCCATGAGCACAGAGGCCATTCCCATGTCACTGCCTGTGCTCACAGGCACTGAGACTGTTCCCCTGTCCCTGTCAGTGCTCATGACCAGGGAGATCATTCCCCTGTCACTGCCAGTGCTAACAATCAAGGAGACCATTCCCCAGTCTCTGCTGGTGTTCACGGCCACGGAGGCCGATTCCATGTCATGTCAGTGCCCGAGCCTTCCACGGCTCCACCCTTGAGCCGCTCTCTCCTGAATCCTGTCCAGCGGATGTCCTCAGTTCACTGCTCCCTGTCTAGAGGCCGCCACCCAGTACTTTGACCGCTGTCAAGCTGTCGCTGCCCAGTACACTGTCCCCTCAGCCATGAGGCCTCCTCTCAGGCCACTGGACCCTGCCTCTGCCCTGAGGTCTCCTCCCAGGCTGGCAGACCCTGCTCCACCCTGAGGCCTCCTTCCAGGCCTCCAGACCCCACCTCTGCCTGTAGGCCACCTCCCAGGCCTCCAGACGTCACCAATTCCTGGAAGCCACCTCCCAGGCCTCCAGACATCACCAATGCCTGGAAGCCACCTCCCAGGCCACCAGACCCCTTCTCTGTCCTGAGGTCCCACCACTTTCCTTAAGTTCACGTCTTGTGTATTGTTTGATGTTCCAATTTTGAGATGCTGGGTCTGACAGGGCCGTGGAATTATCATCCTATGTCTGTCTTGTGTTTTCAGTCAGTCGGTTTGTTGGTCTTGATCCCGTTGGCCCTGTATGTTTTCCCCATTTTGCAGTCCAGCTGGTTTCCATTACCCTCTAGTTTAAGTTTGTTTTCCACCTTGTTGGAGTTTTAGTTTGTGTTTGATTCATTTTTGTGTTTAAATAAATTCCTTGTATTTTATCTCTGCGCTTGGGTCCTTAGCCTCTTATTCCAGACATATCATTCCAAACTTCAGCCTTTGTCAGCAAGTGAAGATCTTGATCTGTTATTATGGTTGTATTATTGTTATAATACACATAATATAATTAGTTTGTGCTAGTGGCCTTGTAATTGTTTTAAGTTGCATTTAGAAGATTTGTCTGCATGATGTTTTGCTCATGTTTGAATGGTAGAGCTGACTCTTTGAATTCACCTCCTCTGATTTACTTCCTAAAAACTAGTATAATGTAATATAATGGTCCTTTTTGTCCATTACATTGCTAATAATGTATGGCCTCCATTATCAAGATGAGAGAACAGATTCTGACCTGCTGCATGCCAATATTGAAGTCATAGTAATGCACTGGCTTAACAATTAGTTACAGCTGCCACATTATGGCAGAGGAGAACCTGAATCAATGTGGTGAGAAATTATTTAAAAAGTTAACATAACATTTATCATGTGTTTGACTGATTGTCATTCCTAGAAAGCACATTTATGTGTTTAAGAATGCTTGATGTATGTTAATGTTTTACTTGGTGGCAAATTGCTTTGCTAGGTGTCCATACACACATAGTTAAAATCCTCACTGTATTTGTTTAAGTATCTAATATAATTCAGGGTAAATCATGATTCATTGTGGATTGATCAGTTACCAAGAACTCAGGCTTGAAAACAAAGTTTGTTTTGTTTTCTGGTATTCTCATCACAGGCATCCAGAGGCCCTGTTCAACAGAAAATGTCCAGTAGTTTGCCTTTTCTTGATAGCTTGAAAAACTGCCTATGAGGCAGCCTAACTCCATTCTCTAAAGGACTATTTAAAGTGACAGGAAATATTTAACATGAATTTAAGTGCTGCGAATGAGTCAAGTCAAAAAAATATTCACATTGGGGACAATGAATTAACAATTATTCTCTTTGGTTTTGTTCCTGCCTGTCTGTTTGTTAATCTGGGTTATTAAAATATATTTATCATATAATGTGTGTTTATAAACACCTGCAATCATTCAGTTATAGGAAATGATTACAGAACAGAACCGCTTCCACTTGTGTTGTTGTCATTTGCAAGTTGCTTTTGATAAAAGATTCTACTACATGAATAATTGTAAATGTAAATGCAGAACAGAAAGTATGAACATGCATGAAATATTCTTCATATACCATCTGCTACTGTCCATTAAACCTAGCTAGGTATGAATAACAGTGGCAGGCCATGCATTTAAAGTCTAAGCCTTCAGTGGGATTCATGCCATTAAGAAAACACAGTTTCAAAATGAATAAGACTCCCTATGCTTTTGGGCATCATAAATTATGTTGCAGCTAACTAGTAATACCAATTGACATTTTAAAAACACGCTCATGCATGAAAGCCAGAACTTGAAACAACAGTTAATGCTCAAGCAAGCCTAATTTTAACTGCAGCATGACTGTTTTTTTAAACAAACGTCTCCCGAACAGACATAAAAAATCATATTTTTTCATATGAATCTACCAAGGAGGTCTAAGGAAAAATCTATCAAATAATATTTGCGATTTGTTGCTTGCAATAAATTTAGTTTCGTCAGGGTTCACGGTTATGCTGCGTTTCATTCAAGTTGGATGAGGAATATTCCTACTTGATATCTCCGAACATTAATTAAATCTATTCCCTGATATTCAGAACTGCAACGCTCCCGTTAGCTTAGCAGGGGTTTGAATCTCATTAGAGATGTCTCCTAGCAACCCAACTGATAAACAATGCTGTAGTTTTTTGTGCATTTTGTGATTCATGTGTACGATTATCATAAGAGATTATAATTTACCATGTTTTAAACACCTGTTTCTGCAGGCATTTGTTAAACGAGCTTTAATATCATGTAATGTGGAAATGAACTCATTTATCGATATTACTTAATAAAGTATCTTTTAAGAATCACTTACTTTGTATATCTCGAGTGTCGACATGTTTGTGTGACATCATGCCCCTGCATCTCGGCAAAATCATAGTTGAGAGTTTCTGCACGAGCCTACAAGTAGTAATTCTGACTTCAGGATCCATTCCATATCACTTTTCCTAGTAGGAAGTTGTAAAATCTGACTTTCCAAGATGAATGGAACACAGCACTACTTTTCAAATTGTGATCCGACTCTGAATGCTCAAGCAGACTGATTTACACTCAGAAAACTCCTGATGTTGCTATAACAATGCAAAAAGCACTTACCAATTTACTTGAAGTAAAATCAGTCCTCCTTTCCTGTTTAATAAATTAAGCAATCACACGGTTATGCAAAACATCTTGTGTTTTTAAATCCATAAGGATCTCTTTCTCAACGGCAATACCAGCAGTGATGACAGCTGACTCCTCAGCAAGATCTTGCGCTTTTCACTCTTGAATTACATACATCACTTAAAGCGTGATTGCGTCACTCACGGCGAGCTAGAAGGCCTCGACTGGGACATATCCTAAAGATCACACCCACCAAGAACAAATAAATCAATCTGATTGGCTGATTAATCTGACAATCTGACTTTAGTTGCTCATTCATTTGCACTGGTGAGGGATTCTGTAGAAATCAATAAAATAGAAAGTATTGTAATCGGTAAAAACAACAAACTGATGACATCATGGACAGAGAGGATCATTCCCTCTAATTGTATAAGACCATCAGAAGATGACGTCAAGTACATGACACAGACTCAATGACGAATGGAATATAATGAGATCTTGTTACTCATACCTGCATGCTTTGGAGAGAGAAAAGAACTTAAGTCGTTGTTGAATTTGTATGTGTAATGAGTTCTTATGCACAATTATCATGTTTTATTTGTTTGAAGAGGCATTTTGACACTAGGATAAATATTTTTTGGAATGCTATAACATTTGATTACTTTGTCGTATCAACACATAATCCCTTATTTCCACCCCAAGATACAGTGAGGAAAATAAGTATTTGAACACCCTGCTATTTTGCAAGTTCTCCCACTTAGAAATCATGGAGGGGTCTGAAATTGTCATCGTAGGTGCATGTCCACTGTGAGAGACATAATCTAAAAAAAAAATCCAGAAATCACAATGTATGATTTTTTAACTATTTATTTGTATGATACAGCTGCAAATAAGTATTTGAACACCTGAGAAAATCAATGTTAATATTTGGTACAGTAGCCTTTGTTTGCAATTAAACGCTTCCTGTAGTTTTTCACCAGGTTTGCACACACTGCAGGAGGGATTTTGGCCCACTCCTCCACACAGATCTTCTCTAGATCAGTCAGGTTTCTGGGCTGTCGCTGAGAAACACGGAGTTTGAGCTCCCTCCAAAGATTCTCTATTGGGTTTAGGTCTGAGACTGGCTAGGCCACGCCAGAACCTTGATATGCTTCTTACAGAGCCACTCCTTGGTTATCCTGGCTGTGTGCTTCGGGTCATTGTCATGTTGGAAGCCCCAGCCTCGACCCATCTTCAATGCTCTAACTGAGGGAAGGAGGTTGTTCCCCAAAATCTCGCAATACATGGCCCCGGTCATCCTCTCCTTAATACAGTGCAGTCAGCCCTGTCCCATGTGCAGAAAAACACCCCTAAAGCATGATGCTACCACCCCATGCTTCACAGTAGGGATGGTGTTCTTGGGATGGTACTCATCATTCTTCTTCCTCCAAACACGGTTAGTGGAATTATGACCAAAAGGTCTCATCTGACCACATGACTTTCTCCCATGACTCCTCTGGATCATCCAAATGGTCATTGGCAAACTTAAGACGGGCCTTGACATGTGCTGGTTTAAGCAGGGGAACCTTCCGTGCCATGCATGATTTCAAACCGTGACGCCTTAGTGTATTACCAACAGTAACCTTGGAAACGGTGGTCCCAGCTCTTTTCAGGTCATTGACCAGCTCCTCCCGTGTAGTTCTGGGCTGATTTTTCACCTTTCTTAGGATCATTGAGACCCCACGAGGTGAGATCTTGCACGGAGCCCCAGTCCGAGGGAGATTGACAGTCATGTTTAGCTTCTTCCATTTTCTAATGATTGCTCCAACAGTGGACCTTTTTTCACCAAGCTGCTTGGCGATTTCCCTGTAGCCCTTTCCAGCCTTGTGGAGGTGTACAATTTTGTCTCTAGTGTCTTTGGACAGCTCTTTGGTCTTGGCCATGTTAGTAGTTGGATTCTTACTGATTGTATGGGGTGGACAGGTGTCTTTATGCAGCTAACGACCTCAAACAGGTGCATCTAATTTAGGATAATAAATGGAGTGGAGGTGGACATTTTAAAGGCAGACTAACAGGTCTTTGAGGGTCAGAATTCTAGCTGATAGACAGGTGTTCAAATACTTATTTGCAGCTGTATCATACAAATAAATAGTTAAAAAATCATACATTGTGATTTCTGGATTTTTTTTTAGATTATGTCTCTCACAGTGGACATGCACCTCACGATGACAATTTCAGACCCTCCATGATTTCTAAGTGGGAGAACTTGCAAAATAGCAGGGTGTTCAAATACTTATTTTCCTCACTGTATATATAATGTCAAATCAGGAAAAAAAAAAAAAAAAAGAAAAAAGTAAATTTTTAGCTCACGTATTTTTTTTCAGCAGTTTTTTAAGTTGAGAGTCTCAAAATTTATCATTATGCATATCATAAAACAATTGAGAAAAGTTGTATAAAATGATACCAAACAATTTACCCTCTTTGGATTTTTTATAGAGTAATAAGCCTTTAGTTTTGGGCATGCCACTGAAAAATGGAAATCTTTAAAAACACCTTCAGATCTTGAAGGCTTAAGGAGAAAATCAACCCCATCTCTTCTTGCCTGCATATGAGCAGAGAAAAAAGCAAAGAACATTAGACTATTTCCATATGCTTCTAAGTATATAGGATGTTATGGTGAATCTCCACCGAGAAACGAGATCAGAAGTTATAAGTTGGGGTGCCAAGGTGTTTGCATTCAAAGGACAAAACTCACCAGGGAGTCAAAGAGCAAGTGTATGATCAGCATAGAAACTTTCTGGATTCTGCCATTGGGCAAGCAAGGTGGCATTTTTACAAAGTCTAGGTCCAAATGTTTCTACTTTTATGTTCTTGTTAGACAGAAAGTATGGTTTTGTCACAGTCAGATGCTTTCTATTTGTGTGTACTCTATGCAGTTGGTTTGAGAGATGAGTAGTGATCTCCTCCTCCTCTCCCTAAATTCACAGTTTCTGTGAGGCCTGACAGAGAGATGTGATCAAAAGTGCATGGGAGGCAACGCAAACCTACCTTGAAAATGCATCATCAAGGCTATCTTCCACATCCTGAAAATAAAGAAGAGAACACAGACTAAATACAACATTTTCACAGTGTTAACCTAAATAAACTCACAATAGATCAAATCTATACCATGATATACATTATTTTAAGATTATAGAAGACATGTATAGTGTAACAATTATCCCTTCTCTCCTCTAAATTCATTAAACAAATAACATAAGCAATGACCGACTCCAACAGTCTCTCCAGCAAGTCATTGTCATGTGCTCTAGATTGTTTCTGCATTTCCAGACACTTAATCTCTCATTCAGTCATTATCTGAAACCTGCATATGAAGATTCTAATTGGGTTTTAGAACCTGCCTGAACCGTGGAAAGGAATTAAATCACTGTGCTGAAAAGTAATTAACAAGGCACAGTCGAACAAAGTGCACAGACAGAGGCTGATGGATCCAATCTTTTATAAAAGAGACCTGGTAAGCAAATTATGGAGAAGCAACTCTTGGAATGGAACTGGAAAAGGCAGCTCCCCACCTAGTGGTCAAATGTTTGTGCTTGATGGCAGAGGCAGGCTAAATACAAAATGTGCCGTTGTGATGAAATGTGCTGAGTAACGTTATTTTTCCCACCGTGTCCGATATTAAAATCAGTGCGACACATTTAGCAAAAGGCGTGGGCACTGTCGATATGGCTTCGATATATTAAATTAAATTATTGCGTGCAGCTGTTGTTCAATTTACATGAATATTTTGGGGGATTTTTTCCGCCGGAGCACAAATTGAGGCCCTGATCCAAATGGCACACTCCGGACTTGTGGACTTCCTCAGAGTCCACACTTCGGTGACGTCATGTAGTGCAGACTTATAGGGCCCCTCGCGCAAGTCCACAAGGGCGCATTGAGAAGTATTTTTGGGACAGACTCGATCGTGAAGCATGGTTATTGTTGGACAGGAGCTGCAGGTTCGGTTCGGGAAAATATGCTGCCTATTGTTGTTGTTTTTACTATTGTGTTTGCGAGATGGCTTGCCATGCAGAGAAATCACATTTATACGCTCCGACGTCGTAGAAGACAAGATTATTTTTCATGCATACAAATGCTGATGTTATGCACGGAGGAAAGGATAAGCAAGTAAATTTATCCTCATGCATTAACAAGTCGTTAATGCATTAAGTAATTATTATTTGATTTACTGTTTAATTTTCTTTTTCTTTATATATATATATATATATATATATATATATATATATATATATATATATATATATATATATATAAAGAAAAAGAAAAAAATATATATATATATATATATATATATATATATATATATATATATATATATATATATATATATATATATATATATTATGTGTACCTTGTTTTTTTTATGTCGTTTTTTCTCTTTTTCTTTTCTTTTCTCTTGTCTTGTATTAATCAATACCAGTGAAAGGTGACGCTCATTCCATTTGATTGCTAATTATGTAGCTATAAAGGGTAGGCTTAATAAGCAGTGGCTTAAGCCATAATGATACTTTTACACTTAAATATTTTCTTCTCAGCCATGTTATCAATTGTCTGTGTCCGTGAGCGAAAGCGCTCTTCACACCAGTTGTCTGATTGGCCTTTCGCAAGGACTCCTGGGTACTTGAAGTGCGTGAAGCCTGGATCTATGCGGGCTTCGCGGAAGACCGCTTCAAGGGTACAAAGGGGGCGCTGCTGAGCACACTTCAGAGCGTTAAAATGCTAAATGGGACGGCCTACGGACTCGTAGACTCAGCGAGCACGCGCAATTTAAGTCCACGAGACCGAAAGTCCGCATGAAGTGCGCCATTTGCGACAGGGCATGAGTCTTCTACCTACCACTGATGTTTGATTCAACTTCCCGCCTCTACTACCTGCGCAAATATCAATAGCGCAACTGGGTTGTAGGTTGCCAGGTTGAGGTCATACATTTGTATGATATGTCGATTGTGTGCGTAAGATGCGTTTCATACAAGATCTGGCAACTGGACAACCTTGGAATAATATATTTATGTGATTATTCATATAACGAGGTTTGGGTCATACAAATTACGGGATAAACGGGAGTGTTGACAGGTGCTCGGGTGGCTGGAGTCTCTGATGATCCTCCGAGATTTTTTCACACACCGCCTGGTATAGATGTCCTGGAGTTTGGGAAGCTCACCTCCGATTATGTGTCTGTGAGTTCGCACCACCCTTTGCAGGGCTTTACGGTTGAGGGCGGTGGTGTTGCCATACCAGACGGTGATGCAGCCAGATGCACCACTTAGTGGTGACTATTTGCTATCGCAACAGGAGAAGCCATGCTTACTGATATTACAATACAATTCACCAATGGAAAAGGTAATTACTGTATTTGGCATTTTGCTTGGTATCAAAAAAAAATGAATTTTGGAGCTAATATTCAATACAATAGTGGCACTGTTTAGAAAATGAATAAAAATGAGCAAGGATTCTAATTATCAATAAGGCAAATGAGGTGCAGCACTATATATTAGTTTACCAGATAAGGTTTGCCTGATGTTTAAGTCATATTCTAGCACATGCTAGAGAAATTATTCAAAATAACCCCAGCACAGCACTACTGTACACTTTTACCATTTTTAAAATCTCAGTTGAATGTGTGTAGAGAAAATCAGTAGAGATACAGTACATTATTCTATACATTGAGCTTTGTTAATATAGAATTCAAATCTCAGACAAAAAGGATGACATCATACCCAGGAATCATGTTTGATTGGCCGTCTCCTAGTGCTGCTGCGTGGAGATGGTAAAAGAAAGGCAGGCAAGAAGGGCTTTCTAAGTTTGTGCTCCATCATAGCCTGAGTCTCCTTCTCCTCTGTCACACAAGTACAATCAATGCATTAGAAAAGAACAGTCCTAAATATAATTAATATACAAATATATATATAGATAGATAGATAGATAGATAGATAGATAGATAGATAGATAGATAGATAGATAGATAGATAGATAGATAGATATAGATACCATAAATGTAATTCAAATATGTCCATTTATGTACGTACATATTGACAATCCCACTATTTGTTTATGACATATATTCTAAAGTACATGTGCAAACATGAAGCAGAGAACATGGTTTTTCATTTATACAATCTTATACATACTGTATATCAATACATGTGATATTTACATTTACATTTATGCATTTGGCAGATGCTTTTATCCAAAGCGACTTACAGAGCCCTTATTACAGGGACAATCCCCCTGGAGCAACCTGGAGTTAAGTGCCTTGCTCAAGGACACAATTGTGGTGACTACCAGTTTACCAGTTACTGATATGTACAAATGAATGAAAAATAAATGTCATATATGTTTTAGTATTTGGGAAAATGTATGAAACCCCAGTATTTTGAAGTATTTTAAAATGTGTTACATATATGTACAGTATGTACGTGACAGTATGTGACATATTTTCTTATCAGTGAAGCCATATATGAACATACAGTACATATTTTAGGCCTACTGTATAAGTGTTTTACATGTTTTGCCATACATGGATTAGATCTGGGGTTGGTCTGAATGGGGTTGTAGGCTTTAATAAAGCCAATAATGAAAACTAAACTTGAATATTCTAATTAATTAAACAATATTATGATCAAATACCAAGCAATACCACTACTGAAGTGTTTAAACTGATAAATGCATGCTGTAATAATGTACCTGAAACACTGTTTTGATCTGATTCAGGATGAGACTCGGGGTCTGTACAGGAATAGCATGTGCGACCTTTCTTACTTTTGTCTGAAAAGGGAAAGCATTTATGATGATTCTAGTAACTTTAAATTCTCAAGTATGCATTTAGTCATATTCATCAAACACATTTTATTTGATATCTGTGATTTGCGCTGTTTGCACATTGTATTATGTGCAATTCACTCAAAAAAGCAAGTGCAATGTCTATTTGTTAATCTGTTCATCAAACTTCCATACAACCTCACCTTCCTGTGCAATCTCCCACAGATCCAGTGCTATTTTAAAAGCTTGTGCTACTGTCAAAGTCACTGCCTGAGCCTGTGGGTGCATGGAGCAAAAAATATTTGAATATGCTGTACTCCACAAGATGGCGTTAGATACCATCTAAACATTAAAGGAATAGTTCATACAAAAATGAAATTTCCCTCATCATTTACTCCCTCCCCCTCATTTACTCCCTCCCCCTCATGACACCCCAGATGACTTTCATTACCTTTATGATTTTCATTGTTCTGTTGAACACAAAGTTTTTTTAGAAGAATATCTCTGTAGGTACATGCAATGCCTAAAAACTGCAATGGCAAGACTTACATTTTTGTTTGTTCTCGCCCAAAACTGATTGGATCACTTCAAAAGCCTTATGGATTACTTTTATGCTGAAATGTGCTTTTTGGAGCTTCAAATTTTGGTCACCATTCACTTGCATTGTATGGACCTAGAGCTGAGATACTCTTCTAAAAATCTTAAATTGAGTAAATGATTAGAGAATTTTTATTTTTGGATGAACTATTCCTTTAAGATCAAGAGAAAAGGCTAAGGTTTTCCTAATAACTAGTGTGTAAATTACAATACAAGTTATTAAGCTAAACATTAACCAGGTAAAATGACACAGTGATGTAGGACAGCAAAACCATCAAAATTGTAACTTGTAACAAACAATAATAAAAGTGAATCAGAGACACTGAGTGTAAATAAAAGAAGATAGCTAGGACCTTTGTTACTGTATGTTGTGCTATCTGTTATATTCAAATATGCATGTGAAGACACTCACTATTTTCTTTTTTTGGCATAGGAAGGCATGGCACTCCAGAGTTTCATTGAATTGGCTTTGGGAGACGTAGGCAAATACCTTATCCTGAGTTTTATCTGTTGTGCAGTAAGAAATTCTGCAGGGAAAAGAAATACAAGATATATAATTGTCGACTGTACTTTTTCCCATATAAGGGACTTAGCAGACGTATTAGTCTCATATAATCATAACTTTTTTCTTTAAAACTTTCTTAAAACTCTGAACTTAAATAAGCCATTGTAGTGTGGTTACCAGGTAAACCTGTTAGTCTTTAGATTTCAGTTTCTGCAAAGGGATGAGTCAGTCAAGAGTGGAGAGCTCACACACCACAACATAGAAAACGGTGTAAAGATGACAATTGCACACCCAATGCTGACATTATCAGATATTATATCATAATGACAGCCTTTTCAAAATGATCAATGAAAATATTTATGAACCATTAGAAACACTGTCTGCACAACACCCAGATAGCACACATACATCTCTGAGATGTCTCCATTTAATAAACATCTTTAAAAGACCAGATTTACAAACATTCTAAATAATAACTGCTGTATGTCTTATTGACATCCAGAACATTATTTGCATATGAGCAGAACATGTAAAAAATATGTCTTCCAGATGTAAACACACACACACACACACACACACACATCAAATAGACATCTGGGTGATGTATACGTGTGCTATCAATGATGACAACTTGAATACAGAAATTTAGAGCATTGCATAAAAAAGTGTTCTATAACAAATAATGAGATCCATTAGACAAAAAGGGAAAAGCTACGGAGCTCTGATACATTTCTTGTGCACTGCCTCTGATGCACAACCTACATAAAAATGCCCAAGACTATCTATTCCCTGTTTCCCTCCCTTTCTCACTCTGAACATGGGGAGTGCGGTGAATTATCATTTATTCCTGTCTGTGGTACATTGCAAAATGTAATTTCCCTATCTGTCACTCACTCGAAGATGTGTCGATGAAGTGACACTAGGGGTCGCTCTTGGCAGCCTCAAACACCGATGATCTTTGAGAAAAGGCCAATGGGAATTGGCGAGTGGAATTTGCATGACACTACCCCGGACATACGGGTATAAAATGAGCTGGCTCGCAACCACTCATTCAGATTCTTTCTTCGGAGATGAGTGGTGTTGAGCTGCGAGTTCCACTGCCGTTCCATTCACTTCACAGTGAGAAGCATATGCTGTTGGATATACGGCGCATTTCAGTGGCTTTCTCCCCCTCTACGCGATTGATGCAGAGTACGTCTTATATATTCTTGCAGAAAAGAGTATATTTCCTTCTAAAAGAGTGCGCACTGATGGAGAGCATCTTTTTAAAGATGCTCTTTACACTGTGTGTAAATCCTGGATGCCTACGGGTACGAGGCCGGATCGGTTATCTCTGGGGACGATTTGGGGACAACTCGCCTCAGGGCGAGTTTAATGTCTATTTTGGAGCTCTTGAGCAGGATGAGCTTTTGATCGCAGCATCGGAAAGTGGGTCGGTGCAGTCAGATGCTGAAGACTCGACTGGGCTTCCACCCTCAGTTGTGGCTGCCCAGTCTGAGGCTGATCCAGGGCTGACCACCATGCTTGCCTGGGCTGCCACGAGTGTCGGGCTGGAGTGGAAACCTCCACCCTGCCCTAAGCCGTCACAGCTTGATGATTGGTTCCTGTGTAAGGAGTCCGCTCACTGCCACACCCTGCCCCGGTCCCATTCTTTACAGAGGTGCACGAAGAACTCACAAAGTCGTGGCGGGCACCTTTTACTACCCAGACCAGGCTTCTGGATTCGTCCGCTCTCAGTACCCTTGGCAGTGGGGCGGCCAATACAGTATTGGTATGGATAAGGCAGTTGCGGTGCGGAATCGCCAGAGACTTTTAGCTATTTGGGGCTTATAGCAGCAGTGACTGGTGCATAAAAGAGACGTTTGTGTTTGATGTCTTACAAATATCATGAGATCTGCGACACAAATATTTTCAGGCCTAATTTTGTTATTTTTGTTATTTTTTTATGCCTGATTATGTATTCGAAGACTTGAACATTTTAAGCGTACATATTTTTCGCGATATAGTGCCCCCTTTTGGCAAGTCTGCAGAGTTGAAGAGGTTTAGTGAAGAATCTTAATTATTTTAACATCGTAGCATTACATTTCATTCATCAAATAATGTTACCTTTTCATTTCATTGTTTTAATTTTTTTCAAATCCAAATAATTCGATTTTTCAGCTTTTAAAGAAATTTTCACTGTGCTCTTAGATTTCTGGCCCCACTTTATATGAGAACACAAATATGGTCAATCATTTAAATACTAAGAAATTGATTCCATGCCAATCAGAGAGCATAGATACAGTAAAATGTCCATGCACACAGTCTGAGCATTCATCATCTATAAAATTAGCTTTTGTAGCCTTTTATAAGCAAGGAGGAGACAAATACTTTTTAAATTTCAACAAATGCATTATCAAGAAAAAATATAAATTGGGGGCTTTCACAAGGCTAACTCAAGGCTAACTAACATGACCTAGTGGCTCTGACTAGAACAGGAGCTTCCACATTTCATGAGTAATGTAAAGCAAAACATAGTGTATACCTGCATACTGTACATCGATTAAATCAGTCTGTGAATACAGAAAAACAAGAACAAGCCCTTGCTTCTTTCAGGCTTTCAGACATTGTTTGCATTTATGTTGCAGCCATGTTGGTAATGTGTGACAATATCACAGATTGCTCCCTCACAAATTCCCTGCTGCCTACCCTCTCTTGTCGAACACTTTACAGTGGAACATAATGGGGGGAAAGCCAGAGTGCCATTTAATCTTTTCATGAACCCCATACACTTAGGGGGCTTTCACACTTGGTTCGATTGCCTGTTCCGAACCCGAGTTCGATTGCTCCCCCCTCCCCCCTGCCCCCGATGGACTGTGTTCACATTATATATTTGTATCCGAACCGCGGTACGCTTGCGTCATCAAGCTGCAGCTGGTGCGTAATCGTGTTGCTTGATAACCGCGAAATGAAAAGGCGTCAAAATTCAATGAATAGACTTGCTCGGTTTACATTTGTTCTTCTTTTTTTAACCTTTGGTTTTGTTTTCAACATCAAGATACAGAAACACACTTGCGTCAAAGACAGCGGGCTGTCCTCCGAAGACAATTTTTGCGAAGGCAAGCAGAAATCATCTCTCTGCTTGCAGTGCGTGTGCGTCAATCCCGCTTTTCGTCAAGGTAAGTGTATACACGCACGAAAGTAAACCCTTTCCGCTCATTTTGAAAGTGACGCGTGTGAGACTGACGACCACATTATACGTCATCAATAGCGGTTTACTTCCGCGGTTTGGTTCGACTGCGTTCATATCAGCAGCGAACCATACTGGAGTTCACATGAACCGTACCCCAGACCACCTTTTTAAGCGGACTCGAGTACGGTTCGCGGGTGCGCACCCGAGTTCGGAAGACAGCGTTCACATCATCCAAACGAACCGAACTCTGACGTCATTCGAACCGGGGTGCGCACCAAAAGTGCTAGTGTGAAAGCCCCCTAATGCTGCACCGTAGTGAATCTCATTACACAAATCACTGTGAAAGATTTGTAGCTTAGCAAAATACAGTCTTGACAAAAATATAATGTTTTATTTGAAAGAGACAAGCTGGCAGTATTGAAACTGACATATCTGCATAACAAGTCACAGAAAAAATATAAATGACAGTGAGCATTGACTGTAATAAAACAGAAGCAGCACAAAAAAAAAGAAAAGGAAAAAGACCCAGATTGCCCAGATTTCTGATGTAATAAAACTGACAACTCAATCTGAGCCTAGACACAACATCATCTCATCTTATTCACTAAAAATAGTAGAGCTGTCTTTTTTCTTCCTTATTTGTGTACTCGGCTGTGGGGAATGGGACTCAAAAGAGTGAATAGGAATATGATTCATATCATCAGGGCAAAGATGTTTCCTTCTTTTCAAACCCCCACCACTTCATTCAGAATGCTCCAAATTTCCCTATTCCTCTTTACTGTCAGTGGGTCTGTTGCCCATGATTATGTGCTTCACCCTCTGTCCAAAACCCCCTTAGGGTTGAAACAGCATTAGTTATAGCATTTCGACTGAACTCTGAGGAATTGTCCCCTGGCACTGGTGTTTATTTTCCAGCCCCTTTGAAATTCAGACAGGCTGCATGATCAAAGTCTACTCTGATTGCATTCTTCCATATACGACTCACATCCCCAGGGTGTTTTCTTTTAGACCAAAGTATGCATTACCTGAATCAGACTAATAATACAGACTTAAAATATAAGCAGAAGCTTGGTGCTGTGAAGAGCAATTTGTCCTGATATTTGAGCTCTCTGCATTCCACAGTCTTACACAGAAATCCATATGTTATTACACTAAATAGCCAGAGCCCCACTGAGGCTCACTGAAGGGTGCAGGCAGGACTGCTCCAGGGATGGAAGAGTTCCAGGTGCAAGGACAGAATGTTTGGTGGCAGACCTGATGCTCTGCTGGCATTGAGAGGAAGGACAGAGAGGGCGTGTGTGGTGTATTTGGGTACATTGTAAAAAGTGGTCAGCCTGATGGCATAATTTTTTCTTTCACTTTTTGCGGCAGTTTCAAGGTAAGTTGCTTAAACGCTGCATACATTTTCTTTTTTTACAAAGGTTTTTGAGGTTAATGCTCTAATCCGGTTTAAAATTAAAAACCTAACTTCCTGCTTACCCTAAACTTTAAACCTAAGTGATAGTGTCATAAAAAGCAAATGTAAGATGAGCCCAGATAAGGTTTTTAAGGTTAAATCTCCATCGAGTTTTAAATAAAAAAAAACATACACTAAATCTTAGTGTCATAAAAGCAAAGATAAAGAATACAATTGCTTTAGCTTCACGATTTGTGCTCACATGTCGACCCCCGTCCTTTGCATCACTTTAATTAAGCTACTGCACAATTTGATCTGACTCGAATGTAGTTGATTATGTAATGCAAATTTTAAAAACTAGAAGCCATGTACAAATCATTTTGCAAAAATGTAGGTATTACATGATTACACTTAGGTTTACATGATTCTATGACACATGGTTGCATTGTTACCTTAAGAAGCTTTTTTGTCTAATCCTTAAAGGGATAGTTCTCTCTTGGCTTGAGGGTGAGTAAATACCCTCAAGCCATCCCAGATGTATATGACTTTCTTTCTTCTGCTAAACAAAAACAATGATTTTTGGGTGAGAAGGGAGAGTAATATAAAGAGTAATATAAAAAGGGAGAGTAATATAAAAAAAAAAAAAAATATTGATTTGTTTCTCACCCACGCTTATCATATCACTTCTGTAGACATGGATTTAACCACTGGAGTCAGATTAATTATTTTATGCTGCATTTGTGTGATTTCTGGAGCTTCAAAGGTCTGGTTGCCATTCACTTGCATTGTATGAACCTAAAGAGCTGAGATATTCTTCTAAAAATCTTTGTTTGTGTTTAACAGCAGATAGTCATTCACATCCAGAATGTCATGAGTGAGGGGATTTTCATTTTTGGGTGAAATTTCCCTTTAAAAATTATTTTGATGGTTTAACCTAATGTATTCAGATTGATTCAGTGATGTTAAATAATATATTTGAGTTTAATCTCTCTGCACTCTGAATCACCCATTGTGCCCATTTTGAATTAAACACCTCCCTTTAACAAAGGTGCACAATACAACATTTCTATTTCAACCTAAAATAATTTTGCATTTAAAAAAACCTGAATCTCTGTGATCAAGATGAACCACATGTAGGAAATATAGGAAAAAGATCCAAGCATGTTGTCCCTTGTGTGAACATCTGATTGACATACTTAAATGTTAATGAATCACTGGTTAGTGATCTGACTGCAGAGGTCTTGTTGTTTTCAGTGAAGAAGAAAAAAAACATGAAGCTCTGCAGATCTAGACTGACAGAAAATCTTTACACAGTTAATTGGGAGGGAGTAAAGTAGAGATGCTTATCCAAAGAATTGACTTAATGGCTTTTAAAATTCCTGAGGGACGTCCATTTTCATGTGGGTTATTACCTGTAAATGGAAACGTCCTCAATGAGGTCATTGGTCTCTGTGTCTGAGATGATGATTCCTTTAGGGGAGACAGTGAGGGTCACTTTTTGAAACTTGTTCGCACTGGCATGAGCCTGCCGATGGGAAAAATTATAATATACAAATTAAATCTTTACAATCTGTATAGTTTCTCCAAGACATTAATGGGCTAAACTGAGAGCAAATAGAGACTTGCGTTTCTCAGATGTTTCTCTCAATAAAAATGATTTAGTAATCTTATACAGTATGTGTCTTCTCTAAAGATTCAGATAAGACCTCAACAAATTATCAGACTGAGTTTAGAGTTTGCCAAGATACCAAAGGCTGCCAATACAAGTCAGAAATTTGAATATGAACATTAATATTTATCATCAAATTCTATTCTAACCTATTTTATCAAATTATTTCAAGACCAAATTCAAAGGGGTATTCTATTTATACAAGCAGTTTACTCTTAATGTATGCCAATAACTGTCTCATTTGGGGCTATTTTTATTTCTCCTTAGGCAAAACATCTGAGACAAAGTTGATAAAAAGTTGACATAACTGAAAACATATCTGAGACTTCCATTATGTCTCCAGAGCTTTGAAAATGCACTCTCTGAGCAATAAAATTAGTTTGAGCCTTAGACAAACAAATTTGTCATACTCAACTTTTAAATGTCATTCATAACTCAATGACCATAAACAATAACCTCAAAAGGTCAGCAAAGCCTGTGTGGACCTTTAACTGTAACAAGGCTGTCTGTACTGTAGGTAAAAGAGCTAAAAAGACATGACACTTCATGCAAATGGTGCATATTCGACCTTGCTTAAGTTGTGTTACTATGATCCAGCCATATAAACAGATTGGTACATTACTGAAGTGTACTGCCATGAAAGAAAAATGGGTGAGGATGTGGGGAAATTATGGTTCAAATGCAGAAGAGGAGAGAGAGGAGACTTGTGTCAAGGACAAAGGAAATCAGGCAAAGCATATCTAGAGGGTCTTTCTCCCTCCCCGGGAGACATTCAACACTCATTTAAAACACAAATGACGAAGACTGCAGTTATACTCATCTCAGGTATTCAAAGGCTGACAGTTAGTTTGGACAGAGAGTTAATTTCATACAGTCTGATTTGGTTGTACTATTATAAGAAACTAATCTATTTTCACATTGTGTACTTAAAGGAATAGTTCAACCCAAAATAATCATTCTCTCATCAAGTACTCACCCTTATGTCATCTCAAACTCATATGACTTCTTCTGCGGAACAGAAATAAAGATATTTTAATGGAAATGTGATGTTTGTCCATTCAATGCAAGTGAATGGTGACCACATTTTCAAGCTCCAAAATGGACATAAAGGAAGCATAAAAGTAATCCATAAAACTCCAGTAGTTTAATCCATGACTTCTGAAGAGATCCAATCCCTTTTGTGTGAGAACATACCAAAATGAAACTCAATTTTCACTATAAAACTTGACATCATCCTTGGCGACCATGATTTCAAGCTCAATTACACTTCCTAGCGCAACCTAGCACTCTGCGCATGCATGAAGCAATAGGAAGTGTAATCAAGCTTGCCATATCACCCTGCAGCTCTTGCCTAAAACTAAGCAAGGTTGAGCCTGACCAGTACCTGGATGGGAGACCTCCTGGGGAAAACTAAGGTTGCTACTGGAAGTGGTATTAGGGAGGCCAGCAGGGGGTGCTCACCCTGCAGTCTGTGTGGGTCCTAATGCCCCAGTATAGTGGTGGGGACACTATACTGTAAAATAAAAGCACCGTATTTCGGATGAGATGTTAAACCGAGGTCCTGACTCTCTGTGGTCATTAAAACAAATCCCAGGGCTAAGAGTAGGGTATAACCCCGGTGTCCTGGCCAAATTCCCTCCATTGGCCCCTACCTATCATGGCCTCCTAATAATCTCCATCCCTGAAATAGCTACTTCACTCTACTCTCCTCTCCACCAATACCTGGTGTGTGGTGGGTGTTCTGGCATACTATGGCTACAGTTGCATCATCCAGGTGGATGCTGCACAATGGTGGTTGTTGAAGAGATTCCCCCATACCATGTGGAGTGTTTTGAGTGCCTAGAAAAGTACTATATAAAAGGAATTATTATTATTATTATTATTATTGTGCCTTGAGACAGCAATGGATTACTTTTATGTTGCCTTCAAAGTTTGTTCAACATTGGTCATATGGATTACTTTTATGTTGCCTTCAAAGTTTGTTCAACATTCACTTGCATTGCAAGGCCCTACAGAGCTGAAATATTCTTCAAAAAATTTTTGTTTGTGTTCTGCAGAAAGGACAAAATAAAATTAACCCATAAGACTCCAATGGTTTGATCCATGTTTTCTAAAGCAATTCAGTTGGTTTGGGTGAGAACAGACAAAAATATAACATATTTTTACTGTTCTTCTGGCCATTGCTGTCTCTAGGCACAATCATGATTTCAAGCTTGATTACACTTCCTATTTCTTGAGGCGCAAAGTGCTAGGAAGTGTAATCAAGCTTGAAATCATGATCACCAAGGAAACCGCTTGGATCGCTTCAGAAAACATAGATTAAACTATTGGAGTGTTATTGATTACTTTTATGCTGCCTTTATGTGCTTTTTAGCTTAAAAATTTGGTCACCATTATTTGGCATTGTATGGACATACAGACATCATATATCAATTAAAATATCTTCGTTTGTGTTTTGGGGAAGAAAGAAAACTTGATACAACATAGCGTAAGGGTGAGTAAATGAGAGAATTATAATTTTTTGGTGAACTATTCCTTTAAATTGAATACCATGTGGGACCTACATTATATAATATGAGGATTGAGAAGGAAACTCTTCATAGCATGTCAAGCAGATTTTATTGAAAGCCTGGGATACTTTTGTACTCTACAACATTTTCCCACCCACAATAGGGTGAATACAGGTGGGGCCTAGACTATTGATCAAAAAAAGCATTTGGTTTCAGTTTTGTTTTGTTAATCAACTGGAAGCTAATGGGAGCAATGGGACAATGGAGGTACAATGAACATCATTCTATATCATTCACTACAAACTGTCAAAGGAATAACAGTAATCTTTGTCAGAAGCTGCTAAAAATGTAACAGCAAAATAACACAATCCATCTGCTTTACCAGGTTTTGGACCAATTTGATGTTTGTTACTTTCTAATCTCAAGACCACACTTTTACCCTGTTACTTTGGTGACTGACCGTGGTAACAATCCTCCTGATAGCTGCCGCTGCCATGTCTTCACCTTTAGGTTGACCAACCAGAGTCATGCCTAGATACTTTACATTGAACACCATCCCTTCCAGGAGTGTCTCCTTGGTGTCTGTCCAGTTCTCTGGGAGCTCTAAAAACACAAAATAAAACATTATGATGCATGGTCTTCAAATATAAATTTCAATTCAATTTATTTGTATAGCAAATGCATATTGTTCCAAAGCAGCTTTACAAAGAACATTGCCTTTCAAACCCCTCAGAAATCACATTAAAGGTGGCCATGGCAAGAACAAACTTCCTAAGATGTTTAAGTAGATGAGAAAGAAACCTTGGGAGGAACCAAGGGGTCAAAATGAATTACATGAACCTTTATTGATTATCACTGCAGGATATCACAAGTGATCAAAACATGGAAATTACAAAGATTTTGTTTTTGACTAAATACATTTTTTCCACAATTCTCTCATTAAACATTGATGGCAGGTTTTATACCTATTTCCATTTTAAAAAGTGGACTCCTTCCCTTGTAAGTAGAAATTCTAAAAACTGTGCCACACAGTGAGCTTTAAATAGCATTTTAGTTCCTTTTGGGTCCAGTACAATGCCCTGCAAGAGTTCAGAGTTGGATCCTCAGATATGGAGACAGACTGTACCTGACTACACAACACAACATTTACTGCCCTGCCAGTACTATTCTGAAACAAATCTCTATATGAAGCAAGCAATTGAAGCACTATCACTGTTAGGGCTGGGTATTGATGCAGATTTCAGGCTTCCATCAACAGGCTCTCGATTCGATTCAGTTCCAATTCGATATCCATTCATATGGGTGTATTTCAGTAATAATGTCCCTTTTGCTTATATCTGAAATACATTCTCTCCCATCTAATGCTGTTAATTATACAGGGGACCAGGTACATTATGAAAATATAAATTTTACTAGTTATATTTTATTAATGTTTCTTCATTTTGGTCACATTTTAGCTTTTTAAAATGAAAAAATCCATGTATTTAATCAATAAATAAGATATTATATTGCATATATAACTTTTTTATGAAATGTTTATTGTTAAATTGCATAATGTTTTTTTATTTACAAGTATTAAGATTGATTTGTTGAATACATCCAAAACTGGTACCATCTCTTTTTATCCCCTTTTCTCCCAATTTGGAGTGCTCAATTCCCAGTACTTTGTAGGTCCTGGTGGTGCGGTTACTCACCTCAACCCAGGTGGTGGAGGACAAGTCCCAGTTGTCTCCACTTCTGAGACAGACAATGTGCGTATCTTATCACATGGCTCGTTGTGCATGACACCGCAAAGACTCCACATGTAGAGGCTCATGTTACTCTCCGCGATCCACGCACAACTTACCACGTGCCCCATTGAGAGCGAGAACTACTAATCGCAACCATGAGGAGGTCACCCCATGTGACTCTACCCTTCCTAGCAGCCGGGCCAAGTTGGTTGCTTAGGAGACCTGGCTGGAGTCACTCAGCACACCCTGGATTCCAACTCGTAACTCCAGGGGTGGTAGTCAGTGTCAATTTTTGACAAATGAATTTACTTGGCCTTTCCAGTTGTTGGAATTATTGTATACAGACTTTTAGAAATTTAGACTTTTTGAGTCTGGTTTGCTTACGAATCAATTAGACTGATTTGTGAACCAATTCAACTAATTCATTGAAACTAAGTTTTAAACAAGCAGAGAAGAAACTCCTTGAAAGATCACCTTCTTGAATTATACATTAGATCACTTATAACTAATTGCTGCTGTATTCTTTTTCCTAAAAGTGCTTCTAGGAGGCAGACAACTTGTCTAATATGACTGTCCTGTGTCCTCTGACAGCTCTGTGCTTGGAGCCATCTGGCCCTCCCAGCAGCACCAGCTGTTTGGGGCTAGGAAGACAATTCTGCCATCCCACCTTGTCCAACTGCAACTAAATTATTAACCTACAAAGACACAAAATCTATCTTAGCACAAAATGGGCAGGAAAACTAACACTCAACGCTCAGCATTGCAGTCATCTCTTACTGTTCTAGCCTGTTTCAGAAGGCATTCAGGGCCAAAAAGCTCTAAGGGAGACTCCCTGGCATGTAAGCTCATTACATTTCCTTGTGTTATTTCAGAGCATTTGTTGTGCTGATTGAAATCCTAGAGTGGAAATGCTGACACACACAAAAAATCTTTTTATCCCATAATAAAGCTTCAACAGCATCATTCTCTTAATGGAGTGATGCCTCCATACGTACACCAGGCTGCTAAAATTAATAGTTTATCAGATTCATGTTGATGCCCCAGGCCTTTGCTCAGATTAGATTGAATTAGGACATGTTTTCTTAAAACTTTGCAAATGTTTTGACAAAAATGTGAACCAAACAAATAAAGCAAAGAGTGCTGATGTTAATTGGATTTTTACAGGTTTATTTCTAACAGCAGGGTGCATGTGATCACAGAAACAGCCAGTATTGGGTGTTTGGTGTGAGTGTGGCATTTTTAACAGCACATAATTTGACGTCTGGGTTGGTACATGTTTGTCACGGTGATAGAGTGATACGATTAATGCAAACATAAAATGCGATTACTAGAGGCGCTGAGCAGTGGCAGTTCCCCTAACAGAAGCCTTATTTGTAGTTTATGTGTAGATTATGTGATATGTGTAGCTCAATATGTGTTTTACAGCCAGTTGTGTCTCTGAAATTTCAGTGTGAAAGTAATAAATCCTGTTCTAGATTTGTCCAGATTTGTTGCATTATTTCTTTCTATATTTGAAAATAAAACATCAAAATATATTTTATTCTATTACTTTCTAATTGACTTGAAATATTTAGAGAATTTTACTCTAGCTGGGCATTTTGTACATCCATTTTTGATATACGTGCCGGGCAGTGGAGATTTCTTTAAGACTGCAAGGGAAGCTCAGCTTCCCCTATAATGTCAAAAAAATAATGGTCAAATATGTACTATTGTGTAAACAATTTATTGACTAAAAATGCGTTAGAACACGTTCATCTCGAAGACGAGTTCGTTCAGAATCAGCTACATTACATATAGCAGGTCGGCTGACTCGATTTACTTCTCATACATTCCCGTAGCGTCAGTGCATTTCCCTGTTGAAGCCGAGCGTCCATTGACTTCAATGGGGCTGCTCTGAACAGTTTTTTCAGTGCTCCGAAAATAGACGGTCATTGGATAAATGCTGCGATTATGTCCCGCCCACGGACGCTCAGCGTCTCTGGGGGTGAATGAGGAGTGGGCTGGCCCGGACTCCGGGCTTCCGCGTGATGATTGGAGGATCTGTCGAAAGACTGCATCTCCTTTTGATTGACAGCGAATCTGTACTATAAGAAGTCACTGAAGCTATTTCAGCTCAGTCCCATCGCGGATTTCTCAAGTGTAGTCGAAAGACAAACTGCTGCAACCTATTTCTTTATATTTGTTTGGCGAAATTGCTAGTCAATTTGCATAATACATTTCACACAATTATACACCACATTCCTTGTTTCAGTTTTACCAAGTTTAATATATTTTGTTTTAGAGCGTTCGTTCGTTTGTTCGTTCATTCATTCATTCATACAGTAGGCTAGGCTAGCGTCAGTACGGGTGAAACTGCGCACGATGGCAGACGGTGCTAATATTGTCGACCTGATTTTGGCGAAGCCATTTGAAAGTCTTCCTTACGAGGAAAAAATTAGAATTAAACAGCAGGGCAGATCAACACCTAAGATTGATTTAGTGCAAAAAATAGGGAAAAATAACAGGTCTTTTCAGCTCTCCTGGTATGACAAAGTTAGCTGGCTGACTGGAAGTGCTGTGACAAATAAAATGTACTGCTGGCCATGCCTCTTGATGAAACCATCTCACGGATGTGTTGTTTGGTCAAAAGTGGGGTTTGGAGATCTGTCTAACTTTGACAGGGCATATAAAAGACTTGAAAAGAGCAATGAACATGTGAGTGCATGTGCAAGATTAAGTTGCATGGGCAGGATCAGGGTTGAGCATGCAATCAATGAAGGTGCTCGCATTCAAGTGACTAAACATAATGAAACAGTCAAACAAAACAGGGCCTTCCTAAACCGCCTTATTGATGTAACATCCTTGCTTGGCCGACAGGAGCTGTCATTTATGATGAGAGTAGTGAATCATCCAACAAGGGCCAAGTAACACAATGGGCCAAGGTCATTTAAGCAGCCTAGCTCTGCTGGCCATTGAGAAGACACTGGTCAAGTCACTGGAAAAGACGCCTAGTTGGTACGACAGAGTCACAGTGCATTTTCTCGAAAAGGAACGTAGGGCAGAATTTACTTTTAAATAAGTTTATAATGTAGGCCGAAAATGAGCTTCCCCTCTTTGAAAGACCAGCAGCCGCCACTGGTGCCGGGTCTCTAAGGACATGAATATGTAAGAGTGTTTGGTGAAATTCCCTGCATTTAAGGGTTAATATATATATATATATTTTAGAAGTGTTACAATGTAATATTACTATATATATATATATATATATATATATATATATATATATATATATATATATAGCAGTGTTTCATCATTTGCAGCTGCATGCACTGCCAAAAAATATATATAATAATTATAATAAGTATATTTGATAATGAGTATTTTTGGTATGTTTTACAGTTAAAATATTTAAACATGCTTAAAACAAGATACATTTATTTGAACAGCAAAATTACACATTTTGTCTTGTTTTCAAACAAATATAATAGTATTTATTGGGTTTTATGCTAAAAAAAGAAAAAGATTATTTGCAAATGGGGTAAGAAAAATGTAGCCAACCCATTGGCAAATAGTTTTTTCTTGTTTTAAGCATAAATCATAAAAGTCATATTTGTATATACTTACTAAATTTCATTACATTTATCTGGAAAACAGTCTTAAAATCTAAATTCATGCTGCTTCTTCTATTTTTTTTTTTTTTAATATATATATATAGATATATTTTTACTGGAAAATCAAACAAAAATACCAAGTAAAAAAAAATATTTTCAGGTCAAAAATATAATTGCCTCAAGATTTTTATTTTTTTTAAATACAGCACAGATTAGACAGAAGAGAAGAGCATGCAGTTAATTTTCTTTGAGCTCAGGGTGTTTTTACACATTTGATAATTTTGCATGTGGTGCCTTTAACTGTAGCACTGAAGGAAAGCGAGTGAGACGGCCACCAGATATGAATACTACAGGCTTAATGGTCTCAGTTACACTCAAAAGCCAAATGAATACTCAAGCGTGTCAAACCCCAGTGAATATAAAAACTGCATTTCCATGATGAGATGATTAATTAAAACATGAGCTCACACATGGTCACATGGCCAGGACAGTTGCCCATAGCAACGAATAAATCAAATGCCCAGATTTCTGGAATGCTGAAGCATTATATGTTCACAGAAACTTATTGACAGCATTTGTATGTATCACAGTATATTGTTCAATAGGAATGCCTTAGAATTGAATGGTTTTTCCTCCAATCTATACAAGCAAAAGAGATGGTTTCCTAATGGAGTCTCTGTAAAGAGAGAAATACTCTTAAATTCACTTAAACGTGTGACAGCTAAAAACGTGTGACAGCAGTTGCTTCCTGCAATTTAGAGTGTCTAAATAATGAGTGTTGGTAAGAATCTAGGGCATAACATTTACAGAATATAGGACATGAGGAGACTGATAAGGTGGAGAGGGAGGGCAGAGAGCAGTTGGGGAATAGAACTGATTCTATCGACCCATAAGTGGAATACAAAGATTCTGTTCAATCATATTCAAGACACCTGAGTATATGTATATGTTTTTGTGGAGGAAAAACAGGAAGGACTCGATTTATAGTTTTGTCTTCATAGACACAGAGATGTAGGAGCTGTGTTGAACATGCCATATCTTTATCAGATCTCTGCTCAGGACAACCGCATGCCAAGAAGACCACTATAGTGTCAGGCCAAGCTGCGTTACCTAGCAACAAAAGTCAATGGGAGACAGTCAATGGTGGTGTTAGCATGTGAACATCAGCAGTCACAATACACACAGAACTCTATGTAAGTATCGTAACGAAGATCATAAAATGATAACAATAACAATATTTCGAAAAAGAAATATTGCATATCTTTTTGAAAAATAAAACACTACATATTTCTTCTCTGTAATAATCTAACAATCTTTTGGCCTTAGCTCTGTCACGTTTTTCCTGTCACAAAATTCCCTATATGCAAATAATGTGAATAATTAAGCAAAATGTTAAAACAATGTTTTAATTAGGGCTGTCAATCGATTTTTTTTATTGAATTAATTACGTGGTGTATATATGTATACTATATATATATATATATATATATATATATATATATATATATATATGTGTATGATACTGTTCCAGTGCAGATGAGAGGCAAACACATAGCAAAATCGATTCGTTTTCAACCTGAAAAGTATTAGTGTGGACATGGCCATTAGAGAAAACACTTTATTCCAAATTTTCCTAATCTACAGTAATCTCCCTATTAATTCATTCTTTTCTCCCTAAAAAGACTTAGAAATGTAAAAAAGTTACAAATGATTTAGTTACAAAATTGCATAAAGGCTGCAGAGTCATTTCAGAGACTCAATGTAATCTCATCGTATGATTCATATTGATTAAAGCTAAAGAATTACTTGAAAATAACCCTCATTTATCTCAGACTTCAGTTCCTTATACTCCAAAGTTTTCCATGTCTGCAGAGGCCTGTAATTACGAATGTTATCACTCATATGCTTGAGTGCACAAATGGAATTAATGAACAGAGAAACAAGGTTTATCTTATAACTGGGAGAAGAAAGACAACATCTCCTGCCTCAAGGTGACAAGGGGAATTTTCTTCCAAAACTGAATGAATTAATGGCTTGCTGCATGACTTGCCAACCAATTGGACTAATACATACAGAGCAACATAGCACACATATTCATAGATATTTACATGTGCATCAATGGTATCTTCTGCGATTTCCACTTCATCTCTCTTTTGGTTAGAATTAAATTGACAAATATAGACACTTGAAGGCAGATGCAGTATATATCATGGATTTTATATAAACATTGAGAGTCATCTGCTCTGTCAGAACTTAGTGAGTAATATAATCAGCTTCAGTAATGAGCTGCATGAATTAACCTTTATAATGGCAATTCTTTCTTCTCCCATTTTACATTCACATTCACAACAAAGCTTACATAATTGTAATAAAGTAAATTTCCCGCCAAATCCTTTTAAATATAAAAAATGTGAATGAATAATAATGTTTGCCTTTTGACCTCAAACTAATCCAAAATCCAAATGAAATTCAAGTTTTTTTTTAGCTTAGAAGAATATATATATATATTTTTTTTTTAGTTTTTTTTTTTTTTAGTTTTTTTTTTTTTTTTTTTTTAAATCCCAAAAGCCTTGAGTCTTATCAGTAGCAAAACAGCAACTCAAACTTTGTGCCTTCTGTTATATTACAAAGTCGCATTCTATTGGGCAACATGCATGCTAACGTTTGATTCTAAGGAAATGTAAACATTTCTTTGTACTTCAGAACAGACAGGGATTATTTCTGTACAGCCCTTTTGTTCTATGTCCAACTGAATACAAAGTTATTTTAGGTCAAATAGGTCTGTTGCATATAAAGCCAGGCACACCATTAACATATGTCAAAAATTATCTGAAATGCAAGAAAAAGTAGACTGATTTTTAATCCGCATTGTTTAATCAAAAAGTAAAGTAAGATCAAATTCTGTATCAAAAGGATGTGCTGAGGATTTCAAGGAAACACACATCCAAATTATGATACAGGTCTAATTTCTGGTAAGAAGAAAACTTTGTATAGTAATTGCTACACACTCTATTAGTTTAAGTTATGAGTGCTTCCTCAGCACATTTTATGGTGTTGTCCTGATAAGAGAGCAGGCAAAAAAACTATAGGCTGTAGAAAACCCATATTCAAAGGTCATGTTTGAAACCATTTTTCAAGGTCTGCTATTCATAGGGATGTTTTGCTAGATAAGAGAGGCCAGGCACAAGCCACTCTTGTTTAAGTGGAAACACAAAGTTTTAGTATATACAGTTGGTGAATTGGCCTAATCAGCCGGGAGGGGGATAAAGCAGTGTCGGGGGTGCCAGTTCAAGACCAGTTAAATGGTTAGATGTACGTGGCCACTGTGTAGGTGTTTGTGTGTTTATGTTTGTTTAAGTTGACTTATGTCATTAAAGTTATATTAACGGTTCGGCCGGTTCCCACTTCCTTCTTGCCCATCCTTGAACCCCGTTACAACAGTGCATTCAACAGTGCAGAAAGTATTCAGACCCCTTCATATTTTGTTATGTTACAGCCTAATACTAAAATGCTTTAGATTAAAAAAATTTCTCACATAAATCTACACTCCATACCCCATAATGACAAAGCAAAAAAAACGACCATTGATAACTTTGCAAATGTATTAAAAAGAAAAAAAATGAAATATCACAGTGACATAAGTATTCAGACCCTTAACTCAGTACTTTGTTGAAGCACCTTTGGCAGTGATTACAGCCTCAAGTCTTTTTGGGTATAATGCAACAAGCTTTGCACATATGGATTTGGGGATTTTCTGCCATTCTTCTCTGCAGATCCTCTCATGCTCTGTCAGGTTGGATAGGGACCATCGGTGGACAGCCATTTTCAGGTTTCTCCAGAGATGTTTAATAGGGTTCCAGTCCAGGCTCTGGCTGGGCCATTCTGTCCCTAAGCCACTCTTATGTTGTCTTGGCTGTGTGCTTAGGGTCATTGTCCTTTATGAAGGTTGATCATTTGGCCAGTCTGAGGTCCTGAGTATCATTAAAGATACCTCTGTATTTTGCAGCGTTCAGCTTTCCTTCAACCCTGACCAGTCCCCCAGTCCCTGCCACTGAAAAACATCCCCACAGCATGATGCTACCACCACTATGCTTCATCGTTGGGATGGTATTGCGCAGGGGATGAGCGGTGCCTGCTTTCCTCCAGACATGCTTGGAATTGAGGACAAACAGTTCAATCTTCATTTCATCAGACCAGATAATCTTGTTTATCACAATCTCAGATTCCTTTAGGTGCTTTTTCATGTGTCTTGCACTGAGGAGAGGCTCCTGTCTGGCCACTCAGCCATAAAGGTGGAGTGTTGCAGTGATGACTGTCTTTCTGCAAGTTTCTCCCATCTCCACACATGATCACTGGAGCTCAACGAGAGTGACCATCAGGTTCTTGGTCACCTCTCATACCAAGGCTCTACTCCTCCTAGGAAGAGTCCTGGTTGTTCCAAACCTCTTCCATTTAAGAATTATGGAGGCCACTGTGCTCTTAGGAACCTTCACATAGAATTTTTAAAAGCCAGGAGAAAAAGCTTCCCATATATATTGTTGTTGATGTTAAAGGCCATGCGTTCAATTAATCTCTACAGTATTTTGGTTCAAAGTCACTTTGACAGAAGCTAGTCAAATTAGTTGGTTCAGCAGAACATAAAGAAGATATTAAGAAGAATATTTCAGCTCTGTAGATCCATACAATGCAAATTAATGGTGGCCAGAATTTGAAGCTCCAAAAATGACATAAAGGCAGCATAAAAGTAATCCATATGACTCCAGTGTTTAAATCCATATCTATAAAAGCTAAATATGTGTGGATGAGAAACAGTTAAATATTTAAGCCCTTTTTTACCATATATTTCCACTTTCACATTCTTGTACTTTTGTTTTTTGGCTATTTGCATTCTTTGTGCATATCGACACATACTGGGCAGGGAGAAGAACATAAAAGGACTTAAATGTTTATATTTTTCTCGCCCACACTTATCATATCTCTTCTGAAGACATGGTTTTAACCAACGGAGTCATGTGGATAACTTTTTTGCTGCCTTTATGTACTTTTTGGACCTTCACGTTTCTAGCCACCATTCATTTGAATGGTATGGACCAACAGAGCTGAAACATGTTTTCAAAAATATTCGTTTGTGTTCTGCAGAAGAAAGAAAGTCATACAATCTAGGATTGCAGAAGGGTGAGTAAATGATGAGAGAATTTTCAAGAATTCATGATAATTAACGAGTTAACTGTTGAAGCTCATTGACACCACCCATGGGTTTAACTTTACTTTGCTTAAATTAGCTACATTTACTATATAGTGTGTTGTTCAAACTTTTACATAATGTTGACACATTATACATCTGCATGCATATCAACTTATCTATTTAATTTTGTCACTTCCTGCTATAGGCTGACTGGCAAAAGTTATAGTTTTAGTTGAACACATGAAGAAGGATGTGATGGGTAGAACAATGGTTAAATGTTTTAGATTTTAGTGGTTTTGTTGTAGTACTGTAAATGTCATAGTCTGAACCACCACTTAAAACATCATGCTTTCAATTACTAGATGAATTGTAATTTATAAAATGTAATTTATAAAATAGTTGTTGCATATCCACAGTTTAATCTTGTTCAAGGTGCACAGTATTATATTTAGGCATCATCAAATCTCCTTTAAGAGCTCAGTAATGGACCCCCTCCCCCCAGTGTAAACAGCCCACTACTGTATTTCCATTATATGATGATGCCTCATTATCAGAAACAGGATTATGTCCATCAAAGGTCCTCAGCTGGTGTGAATAGCATAAGTGGTGTCCCATGGGGGTTTGGCTCTAAAATGCAGCCCCTTTCAAGAGCGGCTGATTGGTGGGATTTGGTTGGTTCTGAGCAGGAGGCCGCACACCCTGCTCGCATTCAGTAATGGCTGAGGTTAAAGTTCAAAGCACTGAAAACACTGGCAAAGGATGAAAGAAGTGCAACAGCAACATCAGCATGCTAAACTGAACACTGCTTCCAGCATGCCTACTGACTGACTGAGGAACTAAACTTTACACTATACGCAGAAAAACAATGCAACCTTAAAAAAATGCTTCATGTGCTATAACACCTTAATTAAATGGTTTTATTTTAGATTACACCAAAAAAAAGAAGAGAAAATAGTAATTGTAATTAAAAAAAATGAAAGGTTAGATCAGGTAGAAATACTGTATTGACCTAGATTGTACGACTATTGTCAGATGATTTAAAACATACAAGGCCTTTTTTTCCCACAAAAACCACAACACAGTTACTGTAATTATCAACAATAATCTGCCTCATTAAGCTATGTTAAGGATTCTATAGCCCAGTTTACATGGATTGTACTATATTGCATATATGACATTCATACCATAATATATAAATTGGCTGAAACACACAAACCACAGTATTTAACCTGTCATCAATCTATCAGTGGTGAGAGAAGCAGTTTGTTTTTCAGGTGCTCAGAGCAGTCTGAATCCCCCGAGCTCAACAGCAAAGATAAAAGACAATAAAGTATGTAGCGAGACTGACAGACAGAACAAGAGAAGGCTCAGTGACAAGGTTCACTCTCATAATACTGGAAGCTGGGAAGGCCAAAAATATAATTATCAAGGGAATATCTTCATAGGGAAGAGGTACCTAAAATCAACAGATGAAAAGAGAGCTGTCAGATGAGTGGGAAGAGAAACATACAGAAAGAAAGATAGATAGAGAGAGAGAGAGAGAGAGAGAGAGAGAGAGAGAGAGAGAGAGAGAGAGCGCGCAAGAGCGAGTGTCAATTTCCCTGCTGCCTGTCGAGGTTGTCAAACTGGGAGGAAGGTTTGGATGTCACTGATCTCTCTAAGGGAGGATGTGGAGACTCTAGATACTCGATACTCTGTATTACTCATGCAGCGTGTGCATGGGCTCCAGACTGACATACAGTATGAGAGCAGTGCAACTGAGTTCTACAGATGGTAGCACTAGTACCTGATTTCATAGCACCGGTGGGGGGTGGGGGTCAGGGGCTTTAAAATGAAACATTTAAAGACAGAAACTAAAATAAAAGTGATGTTATTATTGTATTACAACAACAAGTGCATTTACCAATAATATAGCATATGTTGTCAAACTAAAATACACATTTGTCAGTAAGGCATTGATTTTGAATTGGAATACAGATGTAAATTTACTGATATTAAAACCAGTAAAATTGATAAGAGGTTGTCTAAAACATCCATAAAAAGTAAATACACCTAATTTATATAGGGCTAAAATATTATTCTGAAAGTGCGAATGAGTTTGGATTCCTTTCATCAGACTCTTATTAGAGACTTTTGATTAAAGTTCAGTCATCTGTTGGAATTTCTGAAGGCAAACTAAATTTAATGCTTCACACTTTCTAGAGTATTTGTGTCCATTTAGACTTACTATTACCATGTAACAAAGATCAATCAATGTATATCAGCAAGAACTGTATTCTTTCAATATCCACCAATGTTTTTTTTTAACGTTTTTATATTACTACAATTATGTCACTAGTGCAGATAATCTATCAATCCTGCTGTCGAGAAGAACACATTCCATGACTCAACTGAGGAGTAACATTTTAACTAAAACTTTATTCAACTAATTAAAACCAGATGATGTTTATACTGTATATGCCTCCACAACCTGCCAATGGGATTAGTATAATATAATGCAGAGGTGAAGACGTATAAGTGAATAATGCTGTTTAGTTTTGGTGAACATGAGAAAATATATAATTGTGAGGGCTGTGACATTGACCTCTCTCAAAAGTCTAACTTAGGCAAAGCAGGCTCAGACTAATTAAAAACCCATGCAACTTATAAGATAAACATAAATCAGTTACTTTATAGATACATGTAGCAGTGTATTGGTTGTTTAAGGAAAGCATGATAAAATTATGTAGATATGCAAATTTATCCAATTTGAATAATAAACTGTAAACTGAGCTCACCTTACATTACCAGTACTGCCCCATGCTTTTCACCTGAGAAACAATGCCATTTATCACATGTATTCAAGGTATTCTATCTGTCCTATCCTATCTTACTGCAAATACTGATCATTGTAAAACAGTGCTAATGTTGCATATATTACATGTTACTGATTACAATAAAAAGTAGAAAAGGTCGTTTGAAGCTTAAAGTTTGAAGGTTATATTGGCCAAACAGAGAGAGAGAGACTTCTATTATGGATGGAAAGACAGAAGATGGATGGATGGATGGATGGATGGATGGATGGATGGATGGATGGATGGATGGATGGATGGATGGATGGATGGATGGATAGGGTGGATGGATGGATATTCCTTATTCTTTATCTTGGACAGAGGAGAGAATGCGATTGCTTGGTTTTTGCAGATTGTGTCTTGAGTGTGGCCAGATATTGCCTTAGTGCATTAGTCTGTCTCTAAAATCCATTTCTCCTCTTTTATTCACAACCTGCCCTTAAGGGAACAAACCACAGGGAGCCTTTGTGTGCACAGACACTAAGGAAAAATAATGACAAAGACTAGAGGATCGAAAGAAGGAGAGAGAGAAAGAAACCTTGTCAATGGTCTGAGGGGATTTTGCCTTTGTTTGATAGTCATTTGGGGGCTAGAAAGTAAACAAATCAAAAGAGGAGGGGAAAACAGAGAGACTGGTTGTCATTTGGTTTAAAAAGAAGGGACGGGTAATTATTGAGCTAAATCTCTCTTTGCTGACAGATGTGAGAGCTGGCAGTTCAAACTGAATACATTTATATTTAAAGCAGAAAAAAGAAACTGTCAAAATATAATATTCACTTTACAACACAGCAAAACAGCACAGTTCAGACCATTTCAAACTGACAGCCAGATATTTATCTAAGCAGATTCCAAGTCATGCAGTGGAAAATTTGAACAATGATAATATGCAGCACTAGAATTCCCAATTAAATGTATGTAAAAGCTGAAATGTGTCATTTCTGTGCCACTTGCATCACCGAACAGAATTGTAAAAATAACTATTGCTCTCAAACAGGTTTCCCGAACATGTTCCACATCTTCCACTGGGGCAAACAGATCACCGACCCACATTCACTTCAATGGTTGAGCCAATGTTGTTGTGTCAGGCTGCGGTGCGTTTCCCGAAAGCATTATTAACCAACTATGGTCGCAAGTTCCATCGTTAGCAACATAGTTCAAAGATTTGAAACTGTAGTTCCAACGAATATTTGCAAACAGCATTGCAAAGTTCTGTGGTTAGAACGACAGCTCTTTACCTGTAGTTAGAAGCATAGTTTCTTGTTAGTTTGCAGTGTGGACATTATTTCACTTTGTTGAGGCTTCTAAATGTTATATTCCATATATTTTTTTCATTCTGTCAACACCATGACATGGTCAAGATATTTTCTTCTTGACCATGTTTACATGCATCTAAGGAAAGGCTTATTGCGATATTTTACAGAAAGCACTGTTCTGAAACTGTGCTTAAACCACACTGTTTCTGTCGGAAAACACATGTGTTTATGTTAATGCATAAGTACCATTTAGTGTGTCAGGGGAACCCCAAAGTTTGATGTGAAGGGAAACCCATCTATTGCAGTGTATGTATCTACACAGTGCATGCCGCTTTCCTGTCTTCAACAGCTTCTTGCATTAAACATCTTTCTGGTGTATGTGTAAGTAAGATTTTATTATTATATATTTATAGAGGTTATCACTCCACACCCTGCAAAATATCATTAACGACAGCTCTATATTTCTGAACCAATACGGCTCAAACGGTGGATGTGCGACATAGTTGCTACTGTTTCGGGAAAAAGTTGAGTAGCTAGTTAATTTCTCCAAAGATACATTGTATAATGGTTGTTATGCATTGAGTTACTTCGTTATATGGGAAACGCACCCCTGGTCAGGATGTTCAAACAAACAGGGCTCTTATGAGCATTCTCTACGTGTGAAGTTACGAATGTTCTTTCCATTTTCAAGAGCGTTTTTCCAAAACTGCACTTAATACAAATGCAACGGCACACTATAAGTGCTTCTTAAGAGTCACATATGTGAAGTGATGACATGAGACTGTATAGTGTCACTCGTAATTGTAATTTCATTATAGCTTTGTAAATATTTCTAATTTACCTTGCTGGGAAATGTAATTCTCTCAGAACGATCTATTATTTCTACACAATCACAGCATTGTTCATCATATGTGCATTTTTAATGTTTCGTTTTCACAAATTAATTTATTGCTCGAGTGTCAAGCTTCCAGGGTCAGTGACATATGTTAACAGGAGTGTTTATCCACTGATCCCCTGTGATTGGTCCAAGGCAATGACAATGATATTGAGTATAATGAGGTTTACCATATTGGCAGGCACACAATATGTAGTCAAAGCACTTATGTAAAGGCTACATGTGCATACATTCACTGATCAAGAGGTCTTCTGCTCTTTGATCCTAAAATATTGACATCAATGCTGTACAACAATGTTGCGGTGCGAGCCACAGCACCCTTTGCTCATAGATCTACAGCAATTTTAAACTTAAGTAATGATGTTTTTGGGAAACAGTATAAGAAACAATTCTAAGATGATTCGTACAATCGTTTCTACGGTCTACTTAGGCTTACAATGGTTTTGGGAAACGAGGTCCAATGAAAGTGCCAATGAACCACTGTGTTTACACTTTTCAAGAACATTTATGTACAAATTATTTGTCACTTTGAGAATAAGGTGAAGACAATTTAAAGTCTTTTTGTAAAGAAATAAAAACCTTATTGTCAACATAAGTGGGCTGTGCTGAGACACAACTACAGGCAGACATGCTGTTGCGCAGAGCTGTCATAGTGTCTGATCTGAGAGTGATCGCAATAACAATGTCTGGGAGTCAGCAAGGCCTCAGGTTAAAGCAGAGGGGATTAGAAGTAATAAAGGAGGAGAGGAAAGATTCTGCTCAGTCTTCATAAAAACTTCCCTTAGTGCCAAGCTGTTGGACACACTCTGAAATACAGTATACAGCAGGCTTATGAAACCTAATAGGGTGTTTTTGTACAGAACTGCGCACATGTCTAAGTAAGACTGTATTCCTACATATCCCCAATAAAGTGTTTGTAAAAGAGAGGAGAAGCATGTTCATCCAGGAGCCAAAATGCTTGCCTTAGCTCAATATGGACTTACTCAACTGTACCTTTGGGCTGTGCGGATCTGACATATTGATCTCTTGCATTATTTAACATTGTGCACAGGTAATCAACACCTGATTGATGCAGAGGAAGTCTAGCCGTAACAGATAATTTTTTAAGTCCTTTAATCATATAAATATACATTTTCACGTCTGAAAATCACGTGGCGCCTGTTTAGTTTCACTTTAAGAGGAGATTTATAGTAGAAGGTTAGACTTAAATATCTGTTTCTCACCCACACCTATCGTATGTATTCTGAAGATATATATTTAACCACTGGAGTCTTATGGATTACTTCTATGCTGCTAATATCTTCTTTTTGGACCTTCAGATTTCTGGCCACCATTCACATGCATTCAAAGCACAAACAAAGCTGAGATATTCTTCTAAAAATCTTTGTTTGTTTTCAGCAGAAAACAGAAAGTCATACACATCTGGGGTGGCATGAGTTTGAGTAAATTATGAAATAATTTTTAACTTAACTGTACTATAACTCTTAGTCAGTTGATTTACTGTATGGAGCACATGAGTTTAATCTTCATTAAACCCTTTATTCTTCAAATCGTGTTTTTTTAATTCTACCTGAGTAAAGCAAGGAAGTTCCCGCTTACTCCATGTTACATCCCAATCAAGGAAATTGCAAAACAATTGTTTTGGAAATTGTAAAATATTACAGAGTAAAAAACTGATATGGGTGTCAACCATTTGTAGCAACTAATGTGACCTTCAGATCAGTCAGTATTTACAGTAAAACACATTAAGAAGGGATGGTGTCCTCTCTCTGTGTGCATGGATCCTGACTGTACAAATATCAACCCTGTGACTTCAAAGAAATGATGTCACAATCTATAGGAGCCTCACAATGATATTTCAGCACTAAAGTTTCCTCTCATCAACACAATCAAATTGACTTTTTTTTTTTACTGATCCCAGATAAAAGAAGTGCAAGGGGAAAATGTGACATTTATCTCTAAGTTAAATGACGAAAGCTATATATCATTAAAAACTCAAATGCACAATTGAGAGACATCATTCAGAATATTCAACATACCTACACACACAGCTTATTTATTTACTTGTGTGTTGTACCCTCACCCTCTTGCTCTTAAAGGGATAGTTCACCAAAAAAATGAAAATTCTGTCATCATTTACTTAACCTTATGTTGTTCTAACCCTATATGACTTTCTTCTGTGAAACACAAAATTAGATGTTAGCCAGAATTTTAAGGACTAACAGGCTCAGTCACCATTTACTTTCATTATATGGGGGAAAAAAGAGCAGCATCAACATTCTTCACTATTTCTCCTTTTGTGTTTCACAGAAGACATTAAAGGCTAATTAATGATATTTTTGTTCTGCCAAGGTGTTTGATTGGTGATATTTCTCCTGTTCATGCACATCTCTGAAGTTCTTGTCCAAGGAGAACTTGGCTGGTTGATGAGCGTTGATGACTGGTTTAAACTAATCATGGGTGTGGTTTGAACGTGGCATTTTTTTATTTACAATTGAGCATGAAAGCTGAGGAGTAGTTGCCTCCTAGGTCACTATCATTCAAATTGTCTCTCAGATTTTGTGCATAACTACAGTTTTTTACATGATTCACAACATAAACTCCACAAAGACAGCATGGCCAAGATAAATGCATGAATAGAGATTTTTTTTCTTTTTATGATGTCAGTTTAGATAACTTGTCGCCAAAAGTGAAAGGGGCTCCGTGACAAGTTTAATAAGTGATGCATTATTGGCATTGCTTTCGTGGCTGAAACAGCATGTGACTTCACCCTAAACTAACTAATTTCAAAATGACGGCAGGCATAGTATAAATGCCGACTTCTTTCATGTAGGGTGCTTTAGTTCTAGAAAAAAGTTTGGCTGCTTCTATAGTATAAATTAGGCTTAAGTAATACAACATTGGAAAGACATGAGGATGAGTAAGTGACAACATACATTTTAAATAACATATTTTTGGGCAAACTGTCCCTTTAAGTTAATAATACTTTTAATCTCAGTTTTATTTGGCATGGAAGCACAAAGTAAGGTCATTTTTTCAAATATGCAATGAGGGGTGAATAAAACATAATGTAGCTTTATACTCCTCCACAACCCGCTTTCTTGAGGCAAAACTACTCTTATCGTGTAAACACCAGTTCACATTCATCAGCATTGCTTCAGCAGCATCTCCATACACAAAAATCATTATTAACGCAGGCAGTTCTTTCATAATGGCAAGGTAATCATTATTTTTATATGATTTATTACATGTCTGTTGTGGTTGGAAGCTAGGTATCACATCTTGGATAACTGTAAAACCTAACTGTCATTTTCATTTATATTCTGACACTGCTAGTGGTTTCTTCGAACTTATACAATGAACATGATGAGTAATTAGCAAAATCATCAGGTAGAACAAGATGATATTAAGTGGTCGCCAGTCAATTTCATAACCAGCAATTAAAGCAATGCATTGTATTACAGACATAGGGTGAATGATTCACCTTATCCCTGTAATACAATGCATTGCTAAAGAGACAGATCAAAACATAAAAATGTAATCCTCAGACAGCACAGCAAAATTCCCAATACACACGTTGATTTGAATAATTCAACAAGCTTATTTTCTTGGTTCTCAGTCAAACATGCATTCTCTCATAAATGAGACACGGTGTGAGGGTCAGTTTCCTCCTATCTGTATGCTTGAAACACAGTTCAAGTGGGAAACTGGGATGTTTTCTGCCCAGAGTGTCTCCTGAACTTCACATCTCACACATCAGAATGACAGCGTGTTGAGCCTCAGGCTTCAGACTGCCACAAACGCCTGTCACTGCTGATGTGACACAGGCTGTCTCCTAATACCACTTCCCTCTTTTCCATACAAGAGCACTGAATTCTTCCTCCTCACAGAACAACAGCTGACAAGACTGAAGAACTGGCCAATTGGTTTAATAATTAATAGCATAGATGGAGGAAGTGTGAAAGTGTGTTTTGCAACAGAGTCAGCGAAAGTGTGGACATCAGGAATGGAGGCTGTGATTTCACTTGTTCAGATTGGACAGAATAAATTTTAAACCAAGTTTGAACACATTTCATAGAACCAGCCAACCTTAACAGTGCAAATATCGTAAGCTATGTTCAGTATACAGTCATATTGGGTTTTCGGTAACACTTTACAATTAGGTTCCGTCCATTAGTTAATAATATTAGTTAATATGGACTAACAATGATCAATACTTTTATAGCATTTATTAATCATGTTTAACCCCTTAAACTCTGGTGCATCAGCCTGCCCTTTTGCCACCCTCGCTGACCTGACTTCCTCGGCTATATGTGCCGGTCCTGAATGAAGGCAAGCTTCTGTCACCAACATTCTCGTGCTTGCGTAAAATTGGATGCTGGATCATTTCGCATGCACACGCTGCTTTTTGTCAATATCAAAGTGTCTGTTATCAGATCTGTTGCAGTTGAGTTTCTGTTTAATTTATCAGCCAAAGTCTTCAGCAGTATCCCAGACATTTTTGAAATCCCAGCCAGGATTTTTCAAAGTCTTTACAGGTATGGTTACTCAAGGTACACAAATTTACAGAGATATAAAATTTGTTAAACAATAGTGATATAAGATTTTGGTCATTTTGCCCCCCTACAGTATAAGTCTTTAATTTAATACAGATAATTCATTTCCTATTTGACTTTCTCTACTCACAGGTAAATTTTTAAAAAATGTTGTACACACCCATCTGTGCATTTCATTTGTCAATCACAAGATGTCACTGTGGCCTCCAAGCTTCACTCTGGAGCACTCTGAGCTCCACTGCTGTGCCTGAATTGTAAAGCACCCCCCCCTTATTAACATATGACACAGAAATATTTACATAAACATATTTACACATAAATGTATCAATAAATATATATGGAAATTAATAAAAGTGGAAATATATAAATATGGACATATACATGTAGAAATAAATACATGTAAAAAAATAAATGAGGAAATAAATTCATGTGGAGATAAATTTATGGAAATAAATAAATAAAATTATACATAAATAAGGAAATAAAAGTATAAATACAAATTTATGTCAGATTTTAAAATGTATTTATTTATATGCACACTTTTTTAATTTTAAAACATTTATTTAAAAATATGTTTATTTATATATCTATATATGTATTGTATTTTTTTTTTTTTTTTTTTTTTTTTTGCAGTCCTGGTCCTCCGTACCTAATGCATTAATTAATGCTAACGAATGGAACCTGATTGTAAAGTGTCATCGTTTTTTACTATACAGTTCTGGGAAAAAGAGAAAGTGAGAAACAGATGGAGATCTTGTTAAACAATAACCGGATTGTTACCTATAGCGTCATTGTTTGTGCAACGATCCTTCATGTATAATGTAATAAAATTTGCAGAATGATTTCAAATTGCATGTATCACATTGGAAGAAGTGCAGCAGCATTTTATTAACAGTGGAATGCAAACAGCTAACATATAATATGCAGAGCCGAAAAGAAGTAAACCAGACAATTGTGCAAATTATACTGCATTAACCAAATATATTGCTCACTTGCATACAGTGAGAGGACAAACAATAGATTTTAATAGTTCTTAGAAGAAAATGTATTGTAAAAGAGACGGCAATCTTGAGACATCGTTTTACAATTGTATTGTAATCAGCATGATGTCTCGTTGTTGCTGTATTCAGTCATTATAAACACACATAAACATACTCACTTTCATGCTTGGAGGTTCCCCATGTGTGCCGCGGAGCTCCAGGACTTTTGATTATTGCTCTCCCGGCTGATTTTAACGCATCCATGCCGTATGGTGTCTGCAGAGCAGGTGCAGAGCTCTTCTTTGGTACCTACTGTGGGAATGGGGAAAGTAAAGTAGCATGCAACGAGTGTTGAAGCGAGTGGACACGAGCATCCTACATGCACCGCACACACTTCTGTATCTGTACAGTAACATTAACCCTTTGCTGTCCTGCCGCTGTCTGTGAGGAATCCACGAGGTGCTCCGTTTACATGTGTTTCATGTGACGTCTCTCGTGACATTGAATGAGATGAAGTGCATGGAAAACTTATGGAAAAACACATACAGTAATTATCCATTTACCCTGACAATTCAGAATGTTTTTCAACGGAGATTAATCCAAAAACATAGTAGGCTTATTGTAACTATTTGCGCAATTTCTTTTAGAATCTTAACATTATGGTGGTACAAATCTGAACAAAATATAGACCATGTCTATTTTAAATCGTAAGGGAGAAACTACTTATGGACGCGTAGAACGAGTAGGCTACACAAACTAAAACATGGGCTAGCTGAAAAAAGGAAGCATGCTGCAGTATCGAGCATCATATGTTCGTTAACTAGACCTAGTTAATTTGTGAAAACTTATATTGAATATATAAAATATAAAAAACCTCTGTATTGCCTGGGTTTCTTTTAAAAGCATACATGTGTTGGAATCGGTTGGAATATGTATCTATTCCTGATCTTGTCGCAGTTTTTAGAACTCTTGCGCCCTCTGTCTGTGCGCTACTGTTACTACGACAGTTCTTAGAAACTTAAATTATATTATACTGGATATCCATTGTTAGTAATAATAAAAACGTCCCGTTCTTCAACATCTTGAGATGTTGCGATATGTATGTTGAATTTGTACAGGATTTGATCAAATACGTATTAATGCCATTTATAAATTGTATTTTGCAACTGTTTTGAATATATAGGCCTATAATGGCATGGAAATGTATAGGCTATATTGTATTTTATCTTTATGTATGTTTATACATGTATACTTTATTGTATGATTGTATGAAAGATATTATCATGTAAACTTTACCATTTAAGATGGCGGTTCTTTGAATTAATGTTATGTCTGATGAAGAGTGGAATGCTCGAAACGTTACTATTTATATTAAAATCCCGTTGATGGGAATTTTGTTTTAGGTGTGCACCTCTGTTTCTACTTTTGGACTATTAGTTTTGGTAAATTGGGTGTGAGTGATTATGTTTATATTTATTAGTTTGCATCACTGAACATTACTTTTGCATTACATTACATAAATATATATTACATTTATGCATTTGGCAGACGCTTTTATCCAAAGCGACTTACAGGGACAATCACCCTTGAGCAATCTGGAGTTAAGTGCCTTGCTCAAGGACACAATGGTGGTGGCTGTGGGGACCGAACCAGCGACCTTCTGATTACTACACCACCACCACCCTAACCTAACCACCACAGTGTGTGTGTGTGTGTGTGTGCGTGCGTGCGTGCGTGCGTGCGTGTGCGAACAAACCCCGTTTTAAAGGAAGAAAAAAAGTCATTTGTCGGAAGACGCAGTAGGCCTACACAGCTGTTTAAAAGAACTAGCGATGCCCGATTTGCGAATGAATACATATTTTGAGTTGGTTCATTTCAGTGAATCAACCAAATAGGCTTGCAAAACGGTCTGAATCGATTCGTGATTCAGTGCAAGACTCTGAATCACTGAATCATTTGGAGCTTTCACACAGTAAAACAGTATCAAGATATTTACGAACGCAGAACAAATAGCGCTGGATACAATGACAATTTACCTACAGTCAACGGAAAAAAATTCTGTCTTTTTGAGAGGAAACTTTGAGAAACTTCAGCTAGTGATGTGTCACCTGAACAAGGGGCTGTTCAAACTGAACTTGTTGTTGCATCCGCTATTTTTCAGTCGTTTCCCATGTAGGAGCTGGATTTCTTTTGAAAACCGCGTCACGTTTCATTGTGTTTTTAGCATCTCTCACAGGAGCTCTGCATTTTTAGATGCTGTGTCACATTAAAAAAACTTCTTCAAGCGATAAAACACGTCTCGAGACGCCTGCGTTCTGCTCTATTCGTTGTGCGCGTTTTGTTTTTAGCGCGAAAACGCGTCTGTGTGAAAGGTTACTGGAAGAAATGACAATAGTTACATGAATGCTACTCATACTCGAGAGAGCAAGGGAGCAGGCCCCCGGACACCCCTAAATAAACGTTGCCTGTGCCCATGTTTAAAGCTGTATAACATCCAGAAAGTCAGATTTGAAAGGACACTTTCTGCTAAAGTGAGGTCAGAGACGGCGAACACATGGTTATTCAGAGGGAGAAAGAGATGGAACAAAATTTGTTTTAAATGGTTATTTCTCTTGAACAATAACTTCAAAAACTTTATTTTGTTTGTTTTGATGGTCTTGACAAAGTCACAATGTTTGGTTCCAGAACCAAAAACTATGGAGTATTTATAACATATTTTTTACCTGTCCCAGGTCAAAAATGACCCTGAGACAATAGAAGGGTTAAGAGAGACAATATTTAGAGCAGTGGTTTTCAACTGGTTTTTCATCAGGAGCCAGATTTTATACTGGACATCAAGTGATGACCCAACACAGTACCAAAATTGTTTATCTTACAAAGGTTATTATTAATTAGATTTATATGCCAAATAATTAACTCTACAAAACACATTGTGAATGACAAACATCATGTTTATCCTTGCTGCAAGTAACATTTTCTTGTACCTTGCAAAGTTTTGTCCATGTTGACTTCTAAGTGATAGATAAGTGTTTTATTGGACAGACTGCCTTTGATGTAAATAACAAAAGACAAGTGTTTTCTCCCCCCTTTAAAAATTTGATTAGCCTATGTATTTTGCAATCTTTACTATGAACGATATATGCTTAGTTGCATATTAGACCTGCGAGTAGCAAAACACTAGTTAAGAACCACTTATTTGGAGCAATTTGACATGATGGTTATTTTTATCAGTTTTCTTAGCAGCAATCAAAATCACAGTCTTTATAATGTTAACTTTCCCCAAAGATCACAAACTTTGACCTAAGATTTTCATTCTCAGGATATAACAGCAACAGAATGAGAATTGGGGCTAAATCTCAATCCCCCAGATCTCGCCGCTCCTTCATGAAAATGGGACAGCGACCCATGTTATGCAACAAATTACAGAATTCAGATGAATGAATACCATGAGGGAAAAGCCCATTTACAACTCTGTAAGCATTAACCTGCAGCATACTAATCTTCAGACAAAGAGGTATTGCATTTCACCTTGTTGGTAGTCACATGTCACATCAGGCTACCAATCCTTGCCGAACAAACCATGCTTTTAATCTGCTTTTATTCTTGGGATCAGTCAGAGGACATAAACCGTATGGTCATTAGATAAAAGCGAATAACTATCAAATAAATGAAACAGATCAGCATCCAGATAGGCAATGTTTTTTATAGAACGCAGTAAAAAAGTTGGTTATCACTCTTTAAACTTGCTGACAAACATGCGCTTGATCATTTCAGTTTATATTGTCTTTAATCTCCTTTATAGTATTTTGGCAGCTGCCCTGGACATTCATCTCCTTTTGTTGTCTTTCTGTCTTTATTTTCGCTCACACACACACTCTCTCTCTCTCTCTCTGTTGGTTTCCATGAAGCTGACTCTCCACGTTAGCAGGCAGAGCTGGATGAACCTGTTGAGAGTATTGGTGTGTGGTGGAAGCAGTTGTTTCCAAGGAGTCGTTCAGAGGCTGTCAATCTCGGGAGCTGTCTGCTGAGAGGCACACCAAGTTTCACAGGGCTGGCTGAGTGATTCTGAGGACAGGCTCTTACAAGACAGAATACTGCTAAGACTCGGCTTCCGCCCTCCAGGAGGCTGGGCCTCGATCTCTACACGAACCTCAATATTGGCCCCTTCCCTACTCATTTTAAGAAAAAAACACAAAGGCACAAATACAGTATATAAAATATGGTTCTCTGGTTTTCTTTATTGTTTTATTTACAATATGAAATGTGCTCACCTTAGAGCAAATGTTTGTGTGCTACTGAAGGCACACTCCTCAACTACATCCACTTCATCTGACTGGACATCCTGCTCAGGGTTGACAATATGTCTATCCATTGGCAGTTCAGTGGAGCCATCTGCTCCTGACTGGACCACACTGGTGCCGGGAAGTGGCATCACATCCTCCACACTGCCACTCTCTTCCTGTATGCTTCCATCAGTTAGAGTTGGATTAGGCTGGCTGGTCCAAGGGTCACTGACTACATGAGAAAATAGAAGATCTTCAAGAGAAGTTTAAATGTCATCAGATCAGGCCAATGCTAATACTTTCTGCATTAGAATTACAGTTACAATCATTATACTCAAATGCAAACTCAAATGTTAGGGTATTGCAAACTAAGGTTTAAAGGAATAGTTCACCCAAAAATGAAAATTCCCTCATCATTTACTCACCCTCATGCCATCCCAGATGTGTATGACTTTCTTTCTTCTGCAGAACACAAAGATTTTTAGAAGAATATTTCAGCTCTGTAGGTACTTTCAATGAAAGTGAATGGTGGCCTGATCTTTCAAGCTCCAAAAATCACATACAGCATTAAAGTAATCCATAGGACTCCAGTGGTTTTCTGAAGTGATGCAATCACTTTGGATGAGAAACTGATCAATATTTAAATACTTTTTTACTATAAATCTCCACTTTCACTTTAAGAATGTGAAAGTGGGGATTTATAGTTAAAAAAGGACTTAAATAATGATCTGTTTCTTACCCACACCAATCATATCGCTTCTGAAGACATAGACCACTGGAGTCTTATGGACTACTTTTATGCTGAAGTTATGTGATTTTTGGAGCTTCAAAGTTGATCAAGTTTGGTCACCATTCACTTGCATTGTGAGGACCTACAGATATGAGATATTATTCTAAAAATCTTTGTTTGTGTTCTGCAGAAGAAAGAAAGTCCTACACATCTGGGATGGCATGAGGGTGAGGACATGATGAGAGAATTTTAATTTTTGGGTGAACTATTCCAATGAAGGTTAGCTGTGTTGTAATACAGCAGGGCTTAATCCTGTTCTGGTAAACAGGGACTACATCATGGGTTATATATTATCATATTTTCCAATTTTTTGGAAAGGTGGATTTTAAAGTTGAACTTACAATTGGCCAGATCTTCAAGCTGTATATTCCGTATTTCAGGAGGTTCGGTTTGTGGCCTGCACCAGCCATTCCGGCACAATGACATGGGCACTACCCCATAGACATAGGTCAACATAAGTGGCACTCCAACCCCTTAAAAAAAAAAAAAAAATGTAATTAGAAATTATTATTTAGTGCAATTATTAATAATAATAATAATAATAATAAAACAACAATCATTAATGCAATTAATCATGACCCCTGACCCAAATTGTCAATTTCATAATAAGAGCAATTCAAGTATAAAGCACCAACTTTGCATATCATGTTTTAGCCCAAGAGCTGGTTGCAAAACATTGTAAGGTGTTGTTCAGACAAGGTGCGCTCTTGCATTCAAAACAGCAAAACACATCAGAATGGAACAGAATGCAGGGGTTTGAGAGTTGCTTTTTTCATTTTATTTGATTTAACTACTTTTTTAATTACTTCAGTATTTTAAAATATCCATCTGTATGCATACATAGACAAACAATTAAAAAAATTTGCACAGATGGAACACAAGAACACTTCCCATGTGAACGGCCCTGAAGTTTACCATGGCTTGACAACATGATTGCAAAATGGATTGCAGTGGACTGAAAGCAAGGCTTATGTTCAATAATATAAAACATATTAAAACATGTAAAATATATTGGCTTCTAAAGCCACTTTTTGTAATGTCTATTTAATGATTTACTCATCAGCTATAATGTTTGGGGGCTTATATGAAAAAAAAAAACTACACAGGGAAATATTCTGATCAAAGGTTAGACATAGTTAGAGATAAAGGGTCTCTTATTTTGAATCAAATAATTTTGAAGAAGGAAAAATGGGGGCAATAATTCACATAGCACTATAACACTGAGGCATAATGCAACAGTAAATACAAGGACAACAATCCATAAACAAAACAGGACACAAAAGCTCATCATCCTCTGGGTTACAGATACGAACAGAGTGTCTTTGTTGGCAGGAGCATTCAGGGGACGAGGCCCCTCTATGGCTCTGCTAAAGAGAGGTCAGAGCTGGAGAACACACATGGTTATTCAGAGGGGAGTAAGAGATGGAACACAAGCTTTGGGTTTAGGGTGGATTGGACAGAGTAATGAATGCGCTGTGCTCAGGAATTCACGTTAGGCCATGGAGATCGCTCTGACATTTGAGTTGCAGCCAGCTGCTGTACTTTTTCCCTCCCTTTCACAGCTCTAACAGGGGTGCCAAAGCAGAAGATAGATGAGTCATCTGAGACGATTGGGGCGGTTGCCGTGTGTGCACATATGCATGTGTGGATATGAATGAAAGATCTAAGGATCTGAGTTTCTTAAAAGCAACCTGTGTGTTATATGAAAAGTGACTGAGTGTTTGGTCTATTCGATGAGTGCAGTGACAAAATGTACTTACTCCTGCAGCCTGTTGGGTCTTTATTTCTTGTATGTTATTGTTTTTATATATATATATATATATATATATATATATATATACATACATACTGTATATGCACTGCCTTGAAACAGCCCTCAGTCCTCAGATTCAAAATATAGAACAAATTAAATTATAGGGCTGGGTATCAATACAGATTTCCCAATTCGCTTCACAAGCTTTCGATTTGATTTCAATTTCGATTTGATTAAATATCGATTCATATGGGTATATTTCAATTTAATTGCATAAATTCTACTATTTACATGGATTTGTTGAACATGTGATTAAACCGGTTTTGTCTCTTTAAAAAAAAACGGCATTTGTAAACAGCGTCTTTAAGTTAGCACATGCACAAGTTAGCTCATTGTAGTAGAGTGTTGCACATAGAGTAAAAGGTTGATCCATGGCTTTTGAGAATTGATATCGAATCATCAAAAAATAAATAAATACATTTTTTTTTTTTGCCCAGCCCTATTAAAGCATGACTTTTCCCCCCAGCTGGTACACAGTATTGTATATCATGACAAATAAAATACAAACATCTCCAAAACCTCTTAAAATAAAAATACAAAAATAAAACTAAACTTTTTACTTTTTACAACTTTAATACTTGGTTGAACCACCTTTTGCAGCTGTTACAGCTCTCAGTCTTTTTAGATAAGTCTCTATCAACCTTGCACAATGTGATGAAGCAATATTAGCCCATTCCTCTTGCACAATTGCTCAAGTTGTACTTAGTTGGGGATCGGTGATGGACAGCAATTTAGAGGTCAGCATTCATTATCCCATCAATCTTCACAAGATTTCCATTCCCTGCTGCTACCAACAGTGTGTTTCACTGTGAGGATGGTGCAATGCGGCTGATGTGCAGTGTTGGCTTTTTCACCAAACATAGGTTTTGTGTTTAAGCCAAAAAGTTCTTCCAAATGACGTTTTGCAAAAACATGTGTTTTGTTTTGTTTTGTTTTTCTTCAGTTCACTGGAGATATGGGACTGGAGTTCCATATTTCTTCAGCTTTTGTATGATGTCATTGTCTTTTAAATGGCCATGTATCCTTCCCCAGATTTGTGCTTCTTCACAATTATATCCCTTACTTGCTTTGAAAGCTCTTTTATCTTCCTTTTTGTTCATTCAAAGTATACATATATATATGTATACTTTGAATATATATATATATATATATATATATATATATATATATATATACTGTAAAAAAATCCTGTTAAATTTACAGTAAAAACTGGCAGCTGTGTTTGACAGAAAGTCACTGTGAAAAATACGGTATTCAGGCTTTACAGGATGTAATTTTGATGCCTGTATATTTTACGCCGCATTACCATTTATATTATGCAATTATATAAACGTAATACTTTAACCTTATGAAACTGTAAAAATCTGCTTTTCACTTTATAATGTATTGTTACTCACCGTAATATTTACAGAAAGGCACATGATGACATGAAGTTCATCAATAGTGGCCTATCCAAGAGCAGTGACAAATAAACATGTAGAGAAAGTGCTCAAGTGTCACTCACACAAACACTAAACACCATCAGCGTAACACATATAAAATTAAAATAATGCAATAAACATTAACTAAACTACATCAACTATAACAATATTACACAGAACACCCCAATGTACATGATTGATATTAAAAATAAGAAGAAACAACTATTCCCATTAAATATAATGAAATGTGATGGGAAACGCAGGGAATTCTGGGAATTCCCGATAATTGTTTTTTTACCGTAACTTTAACAACAATTTACTGTAAAAAGTACACATACTCTCTTGTTACACATAATATACATTTTTACCGTTATTTATACAGTAAAATCAACTTTTTACATGTTACAATGTAATTTTTATAACATTGTACTCTAAAATTAAATGTATTGACTTTTTAAATATATTATAATGTTTTACCGTATATTTTAAGGTTACTGCCCGTTTACCAATGAAAAAATGTTTACCGTTAAAATTACGGACATTTTTGTCCGTAATTTTAACGGTGTATACACTGTAAAAAAAATCCATAATTTTAACAGTATATATATATATATATATATATATATATATATGTATATATACTGTATATATATTATGGGTGTTTGTTGCTGTTTGCCTTGCTCATTCATGGGATCTTCTGTGAGAGACAGGAATCTTTAAGGAATAGTTCACCCAAAATTGGAAATTCTCTCATTATTCACGTATCCTGATGCCATCCAAGATGTGTATTACTGTCTTTCTTCAGTATGACACACATTAAGATTTTTAGAGAAAGACAGAGGTTTGTGAGGTCCTTATAATGCAAGTACATGGGTGCCATCACTTTGATGGTCCAAAAGTCATATTTAGGCAGCAATAAAGTAATCCACATGACTGAGTCGATCAATGAATGTCTTTTGAAGCAAATCTATAGGTTTATGTAAAAAACAAGTAGATAGTTAAAACTTTTATAACTTTAAATTGCAGTTTGAAATGGATGAACTCTCAAATAAGCGCCGCTTCCGAATTCTCACAAGAACTCGCCAACACGTTTACATCATGCTTTGCGTCAGCTGCTGGCAGGTGGAGCTTTTTAAAAGTTAATAACGTTTTAATTATCTATTTATTTTTACACAAATATATCAAACATATTCATTGATCAATTGGAGTCACATGATTACTTTTATGCTGCCTAAATATGACTTTTGGACGGTCAAAATGCTGGCACCGATGTACTTCTATTATAAGCACCTGACAGAGCTCTATCTTCTAAAAATCTTCATTTGTGTTCTGCTGAAGAAAGAAAGTCATACACATCTGGGATGGCATCAGAGTGAGTGAAAAAGTTGAGAAGTTGCTTAATTTGTTTGGGCTCATGCCAGAGGAATTAATATGAAGAAATACTGCTCAACTCAGCACTTTTATGCTGCTGTAAGCCAACAAAATGACCCCTGCTTGTTGACCGTTCTTCTACATCAGTTTTCATTTTGCGTTCAATTAGCATTAGAAACCAAAAATATACATAAAATAAAATGACCTCAATTATATTTAAAACAATGCAAAGCTAAGCAACTTACATATAGGGCAAGTTACCACAATATTTCAAATGCTCATCATTCCATGAATACACAACCTCGATCAAAATGTATGGATGAGGTTCTTACCCACAGTAATAGCCGCTATGACTGGAGACACAAAAACAGACATCATGACCCCACTGGCCACTGTCAAATAATGCTTACTTCCTGAGATATTGTTTTTCTTACAGCGACCGTGGACCTGAGAGGCAAGCAACAGATACAGACTTAAAGAGTTGCGTAAAAGAATTAGAATGAAGCATTACCTACAAACGGAAGTAATCACATTTTAAGATTTATGTGATTTACTAAAAAATATCTTGGCAGTTGCTCTTGACTTGGAGTCCTTAAAGGTGGGCCTCTACCAGCACCAAACAGAAATGCAAAAATAATAAATTGTTTTACAAACAGGTTTCCAGAACTAATCTGCCATTGTTTGATAAAAAGATAGTCCCGCCCCAAACTGATGCTTTTGGTTGAGCCAATGTTGCTATGTCGGGCTGGTTGGGATGCTCAAACAAACAGAGCAATGTTGTGATAGCGCCACAGAGAAAAAGGGGGGAAATCAACCTACAAATGGCTTACTTATAGTTATCTCTGCAATTTAACATTGGGAAAATAATACACTTCATCTTTGCATAATGGTTTCCTTAATCAAATGGAACAGTGAAAGACTCCCTACAAAAGTTTTCTATATTACATTTACCTGTCTTGAAAGGTCTGGTTGATTTGCATAAATTTACATTCATGCATACAGCAGCACTTTTGTTATGATGAGCATACAGCCAGGGGCATGACCTTGTCTCCTACTCAACCCAAAGCTATTAAACAGTCACCTGATCCATTTCACCACAGAGAGACATAAGACATAACAGCTCACTGGATGGGTTAGAATTTAGAGTTAAATAATGCAGCACAGTTTAGGTCGTTACCTTGCGGCCCATATAAATTGGGATGCCCACAATGATGACAGGTATTGCAATACCCGCTATGAGTGATATCACCACAGGAGCCCCAAGCAGCATGCCAACCTGCCACAAAACCTTTCGGGTTTTTGACCACGGCTTCTTTCCCCAGAAAGTGCAGCCAGAGGGGCTAAAGAAAGATAGGTAAACGGAAAGAGAATATAAGCACTTTTAATGTCATCAGACAGAAATAAAGCAGACATGTACAACAGGGATCTATTTTGTGTTAAAGGGATAGTTCTTCCAAACATTATTTCATTATTTACTCAGCCTGATGTCGTTCCAAACCAGGAGATGCACAAGAACCAATGAGGCTTGATGTTTGTGACGTGTCGCCATATTTAATTTACTGACATTACAACTGACTTAATTTGATTTCCGAGTCAATTACAAGACTTGGAATATGATGCACGAGTTGCATGAATTATGAAACTTTAGGTGCTTTTTTTAAGATTAAATTGAGGCAATATCAACTGCTATGTTATGGAAATCAGCATCCCAACATTCTTTAAATCATATCCTTTTGTGCTCCGCAGAAGAAAGAAAGTCATTCATGTTTGGAACAACATAAGAGTGAGCAAATAATGACAGAATTTTCTAATTATTGAAGAGAGCTTTTAACAATTGTTGATTTGGCATTCTCCTATTATCTTCTTGTAACTACATATATACTGTATATATGATATAGTTCTACTAAAATAGAATTATGTTAATATACTATCCAGACTCCAAAATGAACACTCTAAAAGCATTCAAGGTGAGAAAAATGGCTTTAGCAAAAACATTAAATTCACCAGTTGGTTATGGGATCAACATCCCGTCAAAATATTGTGGTCACGGATCCAAATATAATACGCATGAATCTAAAATATATAAACACATTTAAAATATGCTGTAAAAAAACAACAGAAACATAAAAGCAAACAAATAAAATCATGTTTTCCTTGGTTATATTACTTTTTGTGATCTCTGACAATTTTGCTCATATTTTCATTTTGTTTTTTGTACACTTACTCTGTATTTTTCTTTGCTTTTGTTTCCAAGTTCTGCACTTGGTACTCCAAAACTTATGAGTAGAGTTTCATGTAAATCAGGCGGCATTTTGCATCCCTATTGGTCCACTAGTTCTTGATCGACAGCTCCTCCTCTAGCCAATCATTTGAAGAGGGGCATTATTTGTGGTTGATAGATACGTTGCTTGTGTCTGTTTTGAGTATTTTCTGCCTGCTCCAGGAAACAATGTGTTGTCCGAGTAGGCCATTATCATAGTCCGTTAACACATGTATCGAGTCAGCTGAATTTAGTTAGCAGAGTCTTTAGTTTAGGCATTATTTAAGACTTCCTTGTTTGTAGGTTATCGGCTGCATATCTAAAAAAAAAAAAAAAAAGAACAAGGCTTGGTTGGTTTTGATGTTTGATTAATGTTTTCACTTACTATTTTTTATTTGTGATTATTATTTTTTGATTCATGCTTAATATTTTTGGATCTGTGACCATGATACCTGTTTGATCCCATAGTTGGCTGGCATTTTTATTATGAAATGCAACATAATACATGTTTTAAATTGCAAATCAAACAGTCTACTAAAGACTAAAGCTTCATGAAATTATATTTCTTTATTTTTTCTTTATCCATAAGACTCTAGTGGTTAAATCTATAGCCTCAGAAGTGATACCATAGGTGTGGTAACCATTTTCATAAATACAAATATAAATATTTTTAATTAATAAAAAAATTATGCAAAATACAGTTTTGCTAGTAATAAAAATGTATGCCTGTTAAATATTCTTAATTCATCAGCCATTAGCTGGTGTGGTAAATTTCTATTTTTTTATTTATTTATTTGTTTGTTTTTTCAAAAGTTAATTCAGTTTATTGAAAAAATCTCCACCTGGCTAGAGCCCAGCAAAATGGGGCATTAATTAAATTAAGAAAATCTGCTTCGAACCAATACTGGGGGTTGGGTTGCATGGACAGGGAAATATGAACAGACATTTGTACTGATTAATTGATGAATGTTGAGCTGGCCGGCATCCAAGAGTGGAAAAAATCTATCCGAAATCAACTTTAGTGAAGTGATATTCCACTGAAACTGGAAGCAAAGTCACTACTTTAAAGATCAAAGACCTCTGTAATGCATCAGCCTTTGAAAGCTTTGTGTTGATTAAGAGTAATTAACCAAATCTGATAATTTGAAATGTTCAGAAAGTAAGCCAAGTAAACAACTCTGTACAACGACAGCATTGTAGGACTGGAAAGGATTATCCCTGTTTAGCTTGGACCGAATGTGTTTTAAGTGTAGCTTAACTAGCACACAAACTCTGGCGCTGATGATGAATGTGGGCTACAGTATGTGGTTGCTGGCAAATGCCTTATATTTGTCTGTGAAAGCCACTGTGCTACGTACAGTACACTGGTTAAAAGTTTTCTCATTGTTAATTATAGAGAGTGAACTGTACCCTACATCATTTTATGTGAACTTAATAAATACAGGTATATTTGACAGCAGAATGGTTTCTCTTACTGCAACATGATGACTGTGCGTGTGTGTGTGTGTGTGTTTACCTGAGGTAGTGAACGTCTGTGATCTCCTGCATACACAGCCAACAGAACTGACAGGCACACACTGTACAGTTCATTCTGTTACAGCTGCCATCATTAGTCTTCATGATGTAGGCACCACAGCGTGGACAGGGCTTGATCTCCTCTGCATCTTTAACAGAAAGAGCAGAATAAACTTAAGAGATAGAGAAGATGCATAAGCTGTGGAATAGCATACTAGCATATTACTTACTCTTACAGCATACTCCATAGTATACTAGCACATTACTTACTATAGTTGCTGTTCTGTACTGTATGTAGTGTGTATACTGTGTACAGTGTGCACATTTTCTATATGTATGGAATGACCTACAGCATTTGTCAAAATGTGCAGCATCCAACGAGAACACATTCGCATTGTTCAGAGGAGCACACTACCATATTACTCTTACTTCGTAAGCTATTCTGAATATAGCCACTGCACCCTATCCTGTATCCCACAACGTTTGACATGGCCATCAAGATCAAAAGCAATTAAAGCTGCTTGACAAAAGTTTTTATCAGATAGTTGAGACATGCTTGCACAAAATTGGATTAAAAACACAAAATAACTATTTTTATTTCTTAGATGTTAACTAGATGCTACTCATATGCAATGTGATAAGGTCATGTGACAAACAAAATGAGGTCATGTGACATCCATGTAGCATACCACTTGAAATCTTGGAATGAAGCTACATCCACATTAATCTAGCTACATTTGAAAATGGCGTTTTCCTTTTTGAAACACTTCGTTTTTACGTGTTTTCCAAACGTTGCTTGTCCACACTTAAATGTGTGTCAACTCTTAAATCACCTTACTGTGCATGCAAAAAACAGCCGTTCCATGTACTGTCTGAAACGTAACTGTCCTTGTGTTCCATCGCCGAACAGCAATTCTGGGCAAACTTCTCGTCGCCTTTGATGGAATGCAATGTGTAGGTTGCACAAAGTAACATTTATCTTAACAATGCTCTCAAAGTAAATAGCAGGCACAAAAACTGTGTTATAACATGGGCTGCCATCTTGATTGTTTTGGGATGAATGGATCACATGACTGAATCACATGACAACAAATATGCCATAATTTTCAGATATCTCTGTTTTTCCTGTCCACACTACAAGGCGAAGACGGCTTTTTCAAATGTATCCACTTGGGAGAGCGTTTTCAAGATGCCGCCACCTCAGTGTGGACGTAAGGCCAAAACATAGAGAAAAACGTGTGCTTTCAAATGAAAATGTATTAGTGTGGACGTAGCCTAAAACTTCAATTACTGTTTTTAGTAAACAGTAAGCAGCATACAGTGTATACTGCACAGTAATTGGTAAGTAGTAAGCAAGTATTCCATTACAAACATAGCTTTAGTTGGGAAACTGAGATAAACCAACATATATTGGCACTATCAAAATATCTGTGCCATACCACCAGGTTCCTCGTTGAACACATAGAGTGTGGAAATATCATTGGCCCCTGACGTGTGGCGAGCACGCTGACGTCTGGCTTGGTCACAGGTCTGGTCTGGGTGCCACAGCTGGCGGCAGTGGTAGCAAAACTCTGTATCACAACCTTCCCGACCACAGCTTAGCTTGGGACACTCTGCACAGCCATAAGCTATCACTGCAAAGCTAATGAACAACACAAACAACATAATTACATGAGGAAATATCAAAGAACGCTGGTTGTGTTTAATCAATATTTTAAAGGCCCCAAGCAGTGGGCAGATGAGCACAGTTTTATTTCCTATGTTGACATATTTCCTATTGAAACAAGAAGTTTGATAGGCTCATTTTTCTTTCTTTTAAAATAGACTTTCGTTACATCACAGCCACAAACTATGTTTTGCAACTTACTAATGGACTGGACAAAAATCTGTGGAGTGCAAGATGAGTCATCAATATTTTTGGTCTATTTTTTGGTAGAGAAAGACACTAAGTTATAAAGAAACGGCCCTTTTTCAGGACACTGTATTTTAAATATAATTTTGTAAAAATCCAAATAACTTTACAGATCTTATAAACAATTAATGAACATGCACCTGTGGAATGGTCGTTAAGCAATTAAGGTCACAGTAATACAAACTTAGGACACTAAAGATACCTTTCTACTGACTCTGAAAAACACAAATAGAAAGATGCCCAGGGTTCATGCTCATCCACGTGAACGTGCCTTAGGCATGCTGCATGGAGGCATGAGGACTGCAGATGTGGCCAGGGCAATAAATTGCAATATCTGTACTGTGAGACGCCAAGACAGCACTACAGGGAGGCAGGAAGGATGGCTGATCATCCTCGCAGTGGCAGACCATGTGTAACAACACCTGCACAGGATTGGTACATCTGAATATCACACCTGCGGGACAGGTACAGGATGGCAACAACAACTGCCCAAGTTACACCAGGAATGCAATATATCCCTCCATCAGTGCTCAGACTGTCTGCAATAGGCTGAGAGAGGCTGGACTGAGGGCTTGTAGACCTGTTGTAAGGCAGGTCCTTACCAGACATCACCGGTAACAACGTCAACTATGGGCACAAACCCACCTTTGCTGGACCAGACAGGGCTGGCAAAAAGTGCTCTTCACCGACAAGATATGGTTTAGTCTCACCAGGGGTGAAGGTCGGACTCACATTTATCGTCGAAGGAATGAGTCTTACACCGAGGCCTGTACTCTGGAGCGGGATTCATTTGGAGGTGGAGGGTCCTTCATGGTCTGAGGTGGTGTGTCACAGCATCATCGGACTGAGCTTGTTGTCATTGCAGGCAATATCAACACTGTGTGTTACAGGGAAGACATCCTCCTCCCTCATCCTGACATGACCCTTCAGCATGACAATGCCACCAGCCTTACTGTTCGTTCTGTGCATGATTTCCTGCAAGACAGGAATGTCAGTGTTCTGCCATGACCAGCGAAGAGCCTGGATCTCAATCCAGTCTGGGAGCACATCTGGGACCTGTTGGATCGGAGAGTGAGAGCTAGGACCATTCCCCCAGAAATGTCTGGGAACTTGCAAGTGCCTTAGAGGAAGATTGAGGTAACATCTCACAGCAATAACTGGCAAATCTGGTGCAGTCCATGAGGAGGAGATGTACTGCAGTACATAATGCAGCTGGAGGCCACACCAGATACTGACAGTTACTTTTGATTTGGACCCCCCTTTGTACAGGGACACATTAATCAATTTCTGTTTGTCACATGTCTGTGAAACAGTTTATGTCTTAGTTGTTGAATCTATTTATGTTCATACAAATAGTTACACGTTATGTTTGCTGAAAATAAAAGCAGTTGAAAATGAGAGGACATTTCTTTTTTTGCTGAGTTTACATGAATTTTGTCAACTTTTAGGAGAACACTATATATAGATGGCTTCAAATCAGATAGACATGAACTAAAAGCCACAAAACTCTCATTTTGATTTGACTTTAAACACATTTGATAAATGAACATATGTCAATGGGTTAGCAGATACTGTGGCATTTACTATCAACAAAGCATCCAGTATTGTCCTTTTGCTCCTCTCATCAGTCACAGGTAGTAAAGAGAGAGAATGCTCTGAGGCCCCATGTGGTGTGATGGCAGGAGGTGATACCTAATACAACCTTGTTGACAAGATATACCAAGCATACAGCCATTTAGCTAAGGCTTCCCATCACTACTCCGATCCAGTTACCGTGGCGAAACCTAACACTAGCATCCAGAACTATACATAATGCACAATGGAGTAGAGGGTGATTCACACTGCAGCACGGGTGACACTCTGATCTGCCTTTCTCCCCATTTTTCTCCCCTTTATAACACATGCAACGCTTATTAAAACAATTACAGCAAATATGACTGCTGGACAAAACAGCTAAAACCAGTTTGATATGAGTTTACATAGTTTCTAGCTGGTCGAAGCAGGATAAAGTGTTAGATCAGCTGGAATGCCAACTGGTGGAGCTGAGGCCAACCTAGCTGTTGGAGCTGGTAGACCACCTATGTTTTTCAGTTGATTTCCTATGTAAATATGCTCTAAAACAAGGCCATAGATTTGGCTTGAACATTGGGAGTGTTGCAGCATGAAGCATTTACTCATGTTTCAATTGATCATTGTATAAATAATGAGGGATTGTGTTTGCTTGTTCTGATTATTGGGGGTTCCCTGGAATCTATGCCTCTGCTCTAGATGGACATCTTTGACTGTTATAATGCATCTTGCAGAGGAGCGGCACATTTTTTAAATTAAAAATTCAACTGTTCCAGGCGTGTCTCTAGACATTCAAAGTTTTACTCTTTTGTGGTGCTTTTTTAGCGCTATAATACATTTGGTCTGAAGAGCCCCTAAAGCTTTACAAGTTGAGAGATTATATTTTCCAGGAGAACTCATTTTGATTCAAAATAGTTTCTTTGAACGAGTTAATTCTGTTTCTCACTAGCAATTGCATTGTGATATATTATGTGTTGCTGCTATGTCAGCAAGCTTATTGATGAAAGCACAATCTAACCTCCTGTGACTAGCAGCAGAGGAAAATCAAATGTTGGTCACACATTAGAGATAATTTACCGTTATCATCTCACAAAAAAACAAAAAAAAAAACAATCCTGCTTAGAACATGCTACTTACCAAATAAATGGACACATAAATGGAAATATTTGAAATGTAATATTTAGTTGTTAAAGGAATATTCCAGGTTAAATACAAGTTAATCTCAATTGACAGCATTTGTGGCATAATGTTGATAATCACAAACATTTATTTCAATTTGTCCCTTCGTTTCTTAAAAAAAAGGAAAAATCAAGGTTACAGTGAGGCTTAAAAGCAGAAATATGATGCCAAAAAAGAGCACTTATATTAATTCTTCTGTTGTTTGAGCTTTATTAAAATCATAATTTTTACAGTCCTTTTATTTATTTATTTTTTTTGTTGACTTCAATGACATGGCAACAAATGACATAACATACAAAGAGACTGAACGTGATTCACTGGCATCATGCTGACAGATGAGGTAGTATAATTGAAATTACAGTTATGATTGTTTTACTACAAACATTGAGACTAAACTAAAACTTCTTATCAGCTAACATAGCATCCTGATACACACATACAGCTACACACTACTGAACTATACCAGACAGTTTACTAATGCACTGCACCGTTATGATGCACTATTGTATGTTTTGTATGACATATGTTGTACTACGATCAAGAAACCAGCGTATTTGTTTAAATTTATCCGGTATACCTGACTTTTAGTATAAAGAGAATAATGTTGAAATAATTTGAAAGTTACGAAAAGGTTGCCTGGCCAAACAAAAGTCACTATTTGGATTTAAATAAGCAGATACTTAAGAGCCTATGATTGGATCATTATTGCAGTAATTAATATGTTTCAGATGGCAACAATTCTTTTAAATCTAATTGATGCAGCATGTAGATTCTCGTTTCTCAAACAACAATGCCGGAAGATGTATCCCATAGTCGTGAAAAAGATGGTAAATGATTGGCCTGCATCAAGCAAAGAAAACAACTAAGGAGATTGCTGAAATCAATGGAATTGGGTTAAGAACTGTCCAAAGTATTATTAAAACCTGGAAGGATAGTGGTGAACCAACAGCTTCAAAATGTGGTCAGAAAAAGATCTTGGATGACCATGATCGGAGATCAATAAAATGCTTGGTGAAGTCACATTGTAAAAAATCGACAGTAGAACTCACAGCTAAGTTTAATAGTGAAAGCAAGAGGAGGCCTGGATAGCTCAGTGAGTAAAGACGCTGACTACCACCCCTGGAGTTTGCGAGTTAAAATCTCAGGGCATGCTGAGTGACTCCAACCAGGTCTCCTTAGCAACCCAAATTGGCCCGGTTGCTAGGGATAGCGCAATAGTGTGAATGCCAAGGTTATCCCATCAATGGATTTTTTCTTCCCTGATGGCACGGCATATTCCAGAACGATGATGCCAAGATTCATCAGGCTCAAATTGTGAAAGAGTGGTTCAGCGAGCATGAGGAATCATTTTCACACATTAATTGGCTACCACAGAGTCCAGACCTTAACTCCAATGAAAGTCTTTGGGATGTACTGATGAAGACTTTACAGAGTGGTTAAACTCTATCTCTTGGCCAAAAATGAATGCAACTCTGAAAGGAAATGAATGTTGTGATGTTGCATAAGGTTAGCGAAACAATGCCACGACAAATGTTAGAGTATGTGACTTTTTTTTGGGCCTGGCAGTGTACATATTGTTTATGCCTTGAGCCTATACTTTTGAAAAAGTGAGCATTTTAATGTTCAAATATTGGCCCAATTCTCTTCCATAGTAAGTTCCTCAATGTAACCCATATTTGGGCTTTTTTTTTAAGAAAAGGAGGGGCAAGTCAAAATAAATGTTTGTGGTGATCAATATTATGGCACAAATGCTGTCGATTGAGCTTAATTTGTATTGAACCTGAAATATTACTTTAATATGTGAGAAGACAGAGACCGTAGAGTTATACTAGAGAAATTAAACTAGAACAGCTATGTAAGAAATCGGTCTGGAAAAACCTTAGAGTTTAGTGGCATTAGACAATATATTTGACTGCAAAATGCCGCTACTGACCAATCAGAATCAAGTAGTGCAGAGAGCCGTCTAATAACTCTTTACAATGCCATTTAATTAAATTGATGTTACATGGTTAACCTGCAGTCTGGTGCCGGACACCAGCGAGTGTCTGGATCAGCAGCCAGAAAGCGGCGTAGCTGGAAGTCTTCAAACCGCTCCAGCAGTGTGCCGTCATCCAGGATGGCACGGACATCAGGCAGCGCCAACACTTCAGGGCACTGCGGGCAGGCAATACCCACACGGTTCTCAGAGATCTCGATGCGTAGGTATTGGCGCAAACAGTCCGTGCATGCACGATGATGACAGGATGACAGATGGGGGAAGTGGCCACGTGGTTGACTCAGGAGGCAGAGTGGGCACTCAACCAGGTGCTCCAGCAGCTGCTCCTGACTGGAGGAGGACAAGGACAGTACTCCCAATGAGCCCCTGCTTCCAGACTCTGCAGCTTGCTCACTATCTCCCATTCCACCTCCTTTAACTTTCCTGGGATCTCCTCCAGCCACTCCACTGCCACCTCCTTCACTTTGAGCCTGGACATGACAGGAGAAACAAAGTTACTAAGAGCACTGCAAGAAAATGAGAATGAATGTGCTATACAAGTAACGACTCGCTTCAATCTTATTAAAGAGTTAGTTCAGCCAAAAATGATTCATTTTGATTCATTATTTGATGATGCCATTGTTACACAAAGTGACATAACTCTATAAATTTGAATAAATTGTAAACAATGTAAAGATTACAAGTGTAGATGTCAACTATCTTACTTGTTCCACATGCTCATGCTCATTGGGTGTGAGAGTGATGGCCACCTCCTCCTTGTTCAATGTCCCAGAAGGCTTTTCAATCCTTGGCTCAGATTTAGGCTTTCGGCTGAAGAAGCTGAGAAAACTAAGGGACTGTGACTGCTGCTTGGGTCTCTTCATTGTACAGAGCTGGACAGTCCAGCCACAACACCATAAGTGAGGCAGGCCCCTTTTGTTTGTGTGTCTCTGGAAGTGGGTCTGCTCCTTTATGGTCTGACAGTGAATATTGGTAAAGAGAACATTGTGAGGAAGTAAGAAAGTCATCCACAACACTGTCACCTCATTAAGGTTATTGTTTTCTTCTCACATAAAGACAAGGCTTGCACTGCATTTTTTATTCCTTCAGTTCTCCAAATGCATCAGACATTTTCAGCCCTGCAAAATACAAGTAAGATTAAAAGTAAGATTGTTGTAAAAGTAAGATTGTTGTATAACATATGTGTAAGTGCACATACTGTACAGTTGACCCAAAAAGTATTTGTACACTTAAGCCACACAAAAATTATGAATGTGTTTGCATTACATAACACAATATTAAACCTTTGAGACCATATGGAATCTATTTTAAATAAATAGACCAAAAACACTTAACAAAGAATTTCACAAAAGTAAGTTGTCAAACATTAGTGGAACATGTCAGTTAAAAGTAATTGCAAAATGGCTCGGAAAAGTGTAATTCTGAGAATTTGTTTGCAAATACCACTTGGTTTGATCATTTTGTTTTCCAACGCAATTAAATGAATACATTTTTAAAGGAGTCATGACATGAGGAATCAAATTTTCCTTGAACTTTTGATATGTAAGGGGTCATTGTACTATAAAAACATACTGTAAGCTTCAGAACTCAAAACTTCCTCCTCACAGCAAAAAGAGCATTTGTTGAAACCAAGCTGCCAAAATGACTAGTTCTCTACTTCCTCCACATTGTGATGTCACGCTGTGGTAGGTATTTGCTTGTGGCCGCCTCCTCAACACATCAACGCCTAATTTACCTTTAATCACTTCCGTAGCCCCGCCTAGTAACAGTGAGCAGTGAGATGGCAATAAAGAGAGAAGATCAGTCAAGAGCAAAGAATCAATCATAACAATGGCAGTTTACTGTCAAGTCTTAAAGGAGAAGCAGCACAGAAACTGAGCATTTATGACAGAGGGTCAGAATGAGAGTGGAAAATGATCATGTTTTACAAACATTTGACTGTTTTTTGTCCAAACAAATGTACTAATATTACAAGTGAAACTTAAGGAACATATATGTAAAAAAAAGGCATGTCATGACCCCTTTAAGTCTCCAAATACTTTTTGCATGCAACTCATAGTAAATAAAAAATAAAAAATATGTTATTTTATTGAGATGGAAGATTAAATAAGCTAACATCACTTTAAACTGAGCTTGCCTTTTAGATATTGTACACTTAAAAACAGTGTTATTTATATAGCAGTGTATCTCAATTCCAAGTTGTGTCTGATTAATGAACTACAACCAAATGTTTCCAAAACTCTGATTATTTTTACTGGCTTGTAAAAGACACATGCACATCATTTCTTAGAGAACAAGAGAGGAAAGCTGTTACAGTACATGCAATGGAGTGAGTAGCCAGTGAAACTGAGAAATCTTATAACTTGATATTCATAAAATGTGATCATGTAAACTAATCTCCCAACTCATCCAAATGGACCATGCACAGATACCGTCATATCAACAGTCAACATGTAATAAGAGTTGGAGATGGAGACAGAGAGGCCCAGAGATATATTATAAAGACTTCTTTTTCCCTTTGAAAGGGTGCAGAGGCTGTGATTTGGAGGATGGGGCTATTTTTCAATTGTTAATGTTATCCTCTTCCAAAAAAAATGGTCTTGAAGAGACCCAGATATGGAAATGGACACGGATGCTACTGGCAGACACTACATCAGTGAATAGCATTACAGAGGGACATAATGTTTAAACATTTCAAATTGAACAGACAAACCTAACTTCAAAATCTGAACTCATTTGACATCTTGTGCATCGTTTTTATTGAAGAATGAATATAAACATATTTTATCTAAAGAGAAAGCATATAATCATGAGGATCAATCTCTTTCAGGAGTCACAAAAACAATTTTGCAGATGGAAATGTAGTCCAACATTAATTTTGATTGTCAGCCTTTTACTACAGTTAGCAGATTAAATTCTGTGATACTGTGTACAGTATAAAGCAATTTCAAGAAGCAGAACCTGATGTTCCATGGCACTAAAAAAAATCAATGACTGAAAAGACCAAAGAGTTGGCTATTTCGTATGGTTTTGCATGATGTTGTTGGCATAAACTTGTGACTTCATCACATGCAAATTCCCGGATGTCTAATGCAGAAGCGCGCATTCTGTGCACAAGGCGTGCCCTCAAGCCCCTTATCTAAACTCAAACAATCAGTAGAGTGTATAAACATGAAAGGAAGCTGTTGTGTGTGACAGACGCAAGTAATTGTTGTTTATTAGATGGAAACAATGTCCAGTGACATCATTGGCTGTAGTGAACGTTGTAGGAATTCAAACGAGTGCAGTCGCACGATAGCATACAAATTAGCCAAATTTAGAAAAGTCATACGAATCCTGACGATTTCGCCGTGACAGTGTGTTGGCACTCCTCGTGAATTATTATTATGCTAATGGATCTTAAGAGTTCAACAACTAAATGACTTACATTGTCCCCTGTTTAAAAAAATCTCATGAATTTTATGTCATTTCTGCATGTGCACATTTGTAATAGAGAGCTGAATATGAAACCCCTGTTTTCATAAAATATTTACAAAAATCATGATCCTCTAAAAATCTATATTTTGATCTCACATCTAAAAGCAACATCAGCCCCTCTCACAGCATTACATAATAAACCTGAGAGCCTATGTCTTGTATTTGACTGCTCCATTACTCAATAGAACAGAAACCAATGAAGAGGATAGACCTATAGTATCAAGGCCATTCAACACAATTGACAAGCAGGGCTCTTATAATGCACTGGAGTGAATGTGAGTGAAAATCTGATCCCTGTCAGGCAAAGGCTCCATAGTTGAGGAAAGATTTATAAACAATGCTCTGAACACTGAGGAAAAAAGACAAAAATCAGCATTCTACATATCTATCCCTTCTTCTAGATAGATAGATAGATAGATAGACAGACAGACAGACAGACAGACAGACAGACAGACAGACAGACAGACAACTCTTGTTTGGAATAGAGACATAATTATATTATTAGCATTTCTACATTCTGCATTCAAATGAAATGTTAGAGCCACTGATTTCAGTTATATTAACTGTAATTCCTATGATATGCTCATTGGTAACACTTCACAATAAGGTTCCATTTGTTAACATTAGTTATCCACATGAGTTAACATGCGCTAACAATGAACAAAACTTTTACAGCATGTCTTAATGTTAAACATTTTTAAAATCAAACATTGTGTTAACATTAGTTAATCCACTATGAACTAACATGAACTAACAATGAACAATTGTATTATTATTAACTAAAATGAAGAAAGATTAACAAATGCTGTGAAATATATATTGTTAATTGTTTGTTTGTTACATATAATGCATTAACTAATGTTAACGAATAGAACCTTACTGTAAAGTGTAACCTGCTCATTGCATTAATGAAGAATAAATATTAAAATGAGTTCAAATGAAAACAGAAATATTCCAGTGACAGTGGACCTCAAAGCTAAGAGCTCAAATGTGACTTCTTTGGCCACAGAGCAAAATCCTGTGCCTGAGATTTTGGGATTGACTTTTATGTGTTTTGTTTCTCTCTGTGTGTTCCCTGAACTGCTTTTAAACCACATTAAACGAAGTGGTGAAACAGCTTACTGTATATCAGCCTCTTTTTCCAGACAAATTACTGTATCAGCATTTTGATCAGGTCAGCATTATGTCAAAAAGCCATTTTTGACGTTAGATGAGGACACACCTCCACATTTCGGCCAAGAGTGCATCAGTTATTTACACCAACTGTTACTTTAGTGCTACAGTTACACACAGACCTTTAAATTTCACTGACACGACTCTGTATTCTCTCTTGTGCTTACATGTGTCTATTTATACTGGCTTAAAAGATCATTCACGACCATGTTTTGTTTATAAGCAGAATTTTAAATAATTAATTAGAGGGTTTGACCAGGGCATCACAGCACTGCAGGGAGTGGCAAGATTATTACGTATTGCCTTTTACCCCTGCCAAATATAATACTTCCATGGTTAAATGCAGCTTATGATATCCATTCGCTGAAAGAGAAACAAATATTCTGACTAAACAATAGTGCACAATAATGTTATGAAATCAGTCTCTTACCTCTGCTCAGTGCGTTTTCTTATTGCTGCTCAGCACCATCAGTTGGCTCCTCCCACTGAGCGGACGAGGACGCACAGCTAGGCTTCTATGGCTCCTCCCACTGCTGTAAACCGTAGCCTATTTGCTTATTTTTTTAAGCGTTTTTCTTGACCCTGTGTGGTCCGAGATAGAGAGCATGACGATGGCGAGGAGATCACTTTGAACTGAGAGTCCCCCCCTCTGCTTGAGAGGATGTAATGTCCTTCGGGAGAGCAGTAGTGATCCGAATCGACGGATGATGTAGAAATGACTTACTGTATTTCATTGAATGAAATAATTTATTTAGCAAAACTATCATTCGGACCACAGTGACATTCACTGAATAATGCTAATGAGTGGGACCTGGTAAAAAAAAAAAATGACATTATATTACAATGTAATAATCTTACAATATAATAAATATGTAAAATTGAGATAGCAGATATAATTGCTTTACTGTTAATAAATGGTCATATAGTGAATTATCCTTGCGGCACGAACAATGTGTGAAAAAAAAAAGTCTCATTATACCACCACCAACATTATTATTATTACTGTATTATGATTATTATTATTCATTATAATATCACTTGGTAATATATGGTAATATATAGTATATATTAAATAATTATTGTATTAGGACTATACAGTATGTTACCATATGTTGTTATAGTAGGCTAATATAATAATAATTATATGTGAACAACAATAACATAATAAAATTATAATTATTATTATATAGATCGTCATAAAATAGTGCATTATCCTTACAGCACAAACAATGTGGGGAAAAGTAAAAAAATAATAATAAACTAACAACAATAACAACATTCTTCTTTTTCTTCTTCGCCTTCTTCTTCTTGTTAGTATCATTATTATCATTCCATGGTAATGTAATAAAACATTGTAGTTATTATTATTTTTATTAAAATTACAAAGTTATTACATGGTTATTAAATTATTATTGTACTAGGCCTAAATTATAGGATATGTTGTTATGGTAACATTATAATTATTATAAGACAACAGCAGCAACAAAAACAACAACTACATAATAATAATTATCATCATAGTTAATAATACAAATAATAATATAGATTGTTATAATGCAGTACATTTTATTGCAATTATACATCACAAAACAACATAAGACACAATAGCCAGGGTGAACTCACACAGAACAAACATAAAGGAACAAGGACAAGGAGCAAGGTTCAAGACAGAACAGGATAAACAAGACACTACTCAATAATGCACTAAAACAATGAATATTTTGGCATATAAGAACATATGGATTCCATCTTTCTATTTTCTTTTTTTTAATATTTGAATCTCTGTAATGATTTCACAAAATCACAGGGAAATAAATTAAAGGAGGACGTTTTTTCTATTTACATGTGTGAATATGATATTTACCCAGAAATAACAATAGTCAGAAATATGGGCATTCAAATTGCTAGAACAATAGGAGTTATTTTCTCCATTTTTACTGACAACCAGTTATATATGTCAAGCCAAAATTGTGAAGTAAATTCACATTGAAATCATAAAGAGGATTTTGCAATGAGTTACCTTGACCTTTGGAGCAACAGGATATGTAAGATGAAAGGCGAAAGATTTATCCCTTACTGAAACTTCAACATCTCCTAGAAAATAACACTTAATGAAAATCGCCAATGATAATATGCTCATTGTAAGTTTGTTACTACACTCAGGGTTGGGAGGGTTACTTTTGAAATGTATTCCACGACAGATTACAGAATACATGCTGTAAAATGTCAAGAATATGATTTTTGCCCTAATATCAAAGTTCTTACAAGAAAAATAGAAATTATGACCCAACGTGAAGTTTCTTGATAAACGAATATGATCATGTCTGGTAACATATGCGTGTAAATCTGACAATTTACACAAGGTTTATTTCAATTTCTTCTGCTCCAAACTTACTTCTCTGTCTGCTCGTATGAATGTAACACATCATAAGAAAGTGTTTCACTGCTGTTCAGATGCACTTTAGATCACATCGTTTATTTGTTTAAATGTTTTCCATCTGAAAGGATGAAACATTAAAACGAAACAAATGACAATAAATCTCTTCATAGTGGAATACAGTTACTTATAAGCTCCTGTCACAAAGACAAATTACTTGTATAACTGGCAATAAAGCTGATTCTGATATCTATTAATAAAATCGTTATAAGAAATTCCATCCTAAATCGAATAAACCTTGAATAACAATAATGCCTTTGACATATCAAAAAATATTTCCTATTGATAACAACATCTTATTCCATATAGTGGAATTGTGAGGGGGAAAGTTGTGAGTATATATATATATATATATATATATATATATATATATATATATATATATATATATATATATATATATATAAATTTCAAAGGAATTTTAAATAAATCAAGATCACATCCTAACACGAACTCAAGGCCACCAATAGTTTTAAAAATATGTTTAGGAACGTGGTACCATATTTAATGTGGCTTTGATAAACACTCTTTCAGCCATTTTATTCTGAATGTAGAGGTTCAAAATCAATGGCTTTAAAACCACAATGTTCATCCTCAAACCATATGGAATTTACAAAAATATTGTGTTTTATTTTTCCATATCAATTTAAATAGAACGGAATTCACTGATTTAATTACTGTTGGGGCAGTATAGGGCATAAATAAGTTTGGATATTCCCTCAGTTTTAGTTAGAAGAATCCGATTCCGGCCCAATATAGATAAGTCTCTAGGCAACCAATGATTAAAGGATTTTTGCATATCCTCTATTTTATGATTAAAGTTAAAATTTCCTCTATGAATAAAATTCAATAATATAGTACACGTCTTTGCCGCACAGACAATGTGGGAAAACAAATAAAAATAAATCAACACCAACAACAACATTCTTCTTCTTGTAATTATGATCATTATTATTATTATTATTGCCACTGATGCGGTCAAAACTAATCTAACATTAGGCTACCTTATCGGACAAGAAAAATATAAAAAAATGGATTTACAAGACATACCCGGAAATACGTAACGGAAGGAACCGGATATACGCAATATAGCGGAAGAAAATGGATACAATGGCAATTTGGAAATCAATTAAGTTATGAAAAAAAATTCCACTAATTGCCTTTCTTTGTGGTCGATGTCTTCTAGAATAACGGACTGCGAGCAGAGGTGCACTGTTAAACGTCGCTCTTTTTCCTCGACCAGAAGCGTTATTTGACGTGTCAGGCAGAAGGAGGAGGTATATTTATGACAACTGCTGAGCTTGACATTATAGTTTGAGTATTTAGATGTGTGTGTGCTTCACGTCGACACAGTAAGCAAACAGCCTGGGTGGTAAGGTTCATGCAGTTCTATAGACATACAATACGAATGTGGGAATATAGAGATGTATTCTGTTGCACTATGAATTTGAAATGTCTTTTAAACGCAGTCTTATTAATGTTAAAGGATACTGTAAGATTAGCATGTTAGCCCCATAGATGCGTTGTGTAACTGTGAAATTGATTGTGTTGACATGCAAGTTAGTTTAAACGTGTCTTTTTAACAGTTGAAAAGGCTACTGTGAAGAATGAGTTGGTCATTTGCAAGGGAATCCAGTGGAGGTTGCCAATAATAAAGGCTTTCTGGAAGATGCCTAGAAGAAAACAGCAGAATCCACAACCTGTAAAGTGTAAGCTGCTTTTTGGTCTTGTCAGTTTTACCATTTACAATGTATTTAATTTCCATAAATGTGTTTTGTTTTGGTTGGTGTTAGCTTATTCAGTAAAATCATAGAAACTGGTTTTGTGGTATTAACTAATAGTCAAATAAATAAGCCCCCAGAAGTTATGCATATGTTGTATATGCAGTCATATGACTGCATGAAACTAAAATCACCAATCAGAATTGCAATATTTGTTTAAAGTAATGAATTAATACATATACACTGGCTGCCAAAAGTTTGGAATAATGTATAGATTTTGTATAGTGAGGACATTAATAACGTGAAAAAATACTGTTACAATTTGAAAACATTTTTCACAACTTCTTAAACTACTTCAAAGAGTTCTCATTAAAACATCCTCCACATGCAGCAATGACAGATTTGCAGATCCTTGGCATTCTAGCTGTCAGTTTGTCTTGTCGGGCACTTCTCACGCACCTTACAGTCTAGCTGATCCCACAAAAGCTCAATTGGGTTAAGATCCATAACACACTTTTCCAATTATCTGTTGTCCAATGTCTGTTTCTTTGCCAACTGTAACGTTTTGTTTTTGTTTTTCTGGTTCAAACGTGAAGATGCACAAGTTTAGTTGTGCATCTGGCCTTCCACATCTCTTTCTGTCTTTGTTAGAACCAGTTGTCTTTGAAGACTGTAGTGTAATCCTTTATTTTAAATTTTCAGTTTTTTGGCAGTTTCAAGCATTGAAACTACAGCCTACATTCCTCAAAACAGTGATTGGCTGATGAGTTTCTAGAGAAAGCTGTTTCTTTTTTTTCTTTTTTACAATTTATGACCTAATATTGACCATAAGACATGCCAGTCTATTGCATACTGTGGCAATTCAAAAACAAACACAAAGACAATGTTAAGCTTAATTTAATGTACAAAATAGCTTTCAACTGTGTTTGATATAATGGCAAGTGATTTTTCTAGTACCAATTTAGCATGATTACTCAAGGATAAGGTGTTGGAGTGATGGCTGCTGGAAATGGGATCTGTCTAGATTTGATCAAAAGTGACTTTTTTTTTAGTGATGGTGCTGTTTTTTACATCAGTAATGTCCTGACTATACTTTGGAATGAAAAGTGGTATTCAACTGATCACAAAGCAGCAAAACCTGTATATTATTCCAAACTTTTGGCAACCAGTTTGTCTGTGTGTGTGTGTGTGTGTGTGTGTGTGTGTGTGTGTGTGTGTGTGTGTGTGTGTGTGTGTGTGTGTGTGTGTGTGTGTGTGTGTGTGTGTGTGTGTGTGTGTGTGTGTGTGTGTGTATATATATATCCACCACGGAAAAAGTGTCGGACAATGCCAAAAAGCAATGGTTATATAGATTTTTCAGTAATTATTTTAATTGGTAGGTCTATCTTGCCTGAGTTCAAACCTGTGACTAAATGGAATGGTGCATATTGTAACGATCAAACAAACAAGCTAGGTGGTTATAGATTCATCCACCTCCTCAAGATAATTATTTATCCATTGCACTTTCTCAAAACAAAACAATAAAACCTGGACGTTTCATTGCTACCCCTTGTGCTCTCAAATAATGTGTGTTAATTTCCACATCGCCCAGTAGATGGCAGTAAAAGTACAGAAAAACCGAGGAGTGTATAAGGCCATTGAGAAGTCAACCAATGAACATAAATATTTTAAAAAATGCTTGCTGCCTTAAATGTTCAATATAACGGTTATGAGACTTACAGCTGCTGTTTATAAACGTAACTTCTTTTTTTTCCCCAGTGGATTCTGAAGATGGCTTAGGCACAGTACGTCCAGCAAGCCTTACCTTTGAGAGCGACTTTCTCCTGGGACAAGAACTTGAGTTCTCAGATCCTGACAATGACAACAGGATCATAGGCCTTGAAAAGTTCTCAGGTGAGTTAAATGAGCCTTTAAACCCAGGAACCAAATAATGTGGATTTTATGTTGTTGGTTTATAGTAATCACATGTGTGTTAATTCACCATGCTCTCAACCCCAAGTTGGTATAGCTGCAGGCTGGAGACCTCCAAATTGGGGTGGGATCTCCAAAAGAGGGTGGGGTTACTCCAAAATGGTGTTGCACCAACTCCAAAAGGGTTTAGGATAGGGGTTCCTATATCTTTAATGCCGATTTGGAGCTATGCCTGCAGCTCTACTCTTCTCCTCAACCCTCCTAGTGAAGTTTGAGGACAAGGCTGTTTCTCAATGCATTGCAACACAACCGTTTGCAAAATTGGAACGCAACCAGAATACATGATAGTGGTGAGTGATTTCATGATTGATGAAGAAGAGTAATGTTTATTATCTATTATAGATATCTATTATGCTCATACACTCACTGAGCACTTTATTAGAAACACTATGATCCTAATAAAGTGCCCAACGTGGTCTTCTGCTATTGTTATTTTTTTTTTTTGCCGTATATTGAAAGACTATGGTCTGTTCTGTTATCACCATCTTGTGAACATGTGGGCACACACGCACACGTACGTACATACATACATACACACACAGAGACACATAGAGGTCAATTAATAGTGGATTTTACCGATACTGATAACTACGTTGGGAAGAATCTGCAGATAACCAATTAATCAACCAGTAGTTTTTGATACGGAATCAAAAATAACACTCAAAATAAATAGTGATGAACTTTTTTACAAAAATAAACAGTACTGACTGAACCATGAAAATGTATTGTACTTTTTTAATAAAATAAATATATAAACATTAATATATATATATATATATATATATATATATATGGACTAATATTCAAATTTTTTAAGTCAGATGATTTTTAAATTGACCTAGTTTCCTTAGTCCATTAGAGGGCTCAATAAATACATAAACAAAACAAATCTCATGAAAAAGAGAATTAAATTTTCAACTAATGTGCATGAAATAAAAAAAAGTTTATTCCGTCCATATTCTCAAACGTTAAGTCAAAAATAAAATGAGGTGGGAAAACGGTTCAGAAGACAGTTCACATGGTGTCACACTGATTCCTACTACTTCAGACTCATGCTTCATAATAACAGCAAAATACCACATTGTTTTTATTCAGTACAGTTGTATGTAGAGTAGCAATATTCACAGATAGTAGTGGTATTTGGCTGAACTCTGTGATGAAGTGGCTCAGACTATAAGCACAGGCCAGGGGATGTTAAAACAGATGGAACACAACAGACTGGAGCAGAACGCAAGGATCTCAAGACACACATTTACAAGTTGAAAATCTTTCCTGACAAAGCATTTAAACAACTCATTGCTTAATCTGAGAAATGCTTATAAGAGAGCAAGACACAATAGCCAAAGACCTCCACCAACTGTAATGGGCTGTTCACACCGAATGCTTTTTCAACCATCCATTTGTTTTTCTATGTGAACGCGCTAGAATAACATGTTTTTTTTTTACTTTGTTTTTGTTTATTCAGTGTCTCGTGCAGGAGTGCTGTTTTTAGATGATATGTTTAACTAAAAATAACTTTAAAAGCATCTTGAGACACCTGCTATTTTTTTGTGCTGTGTCTAGTCTTTTTTTTGTGCAAAAATGTGATGAATCTGAAGTCATCATTTAACAGTGAGGATAAAATGTTTTTAATTTTAATCAGATGTGTTTCTGATTTGTTTAATATGTTTCTCTCAGCTGCATGAAGATATTCATTTGCTTTCTCATGTCACTAGCTTGAAATATGCAACGTAGCTGGCTAAGGAATGCATAAATGTGACCAGCTGGATATATAATCTAATGCAAATAGATGTAATAGATGATAACATTCGTGGCATTTAAACATTTGGGTATATCACGTATAGCTTGTAGAATCTAGTCAACAAATTAATTACTTGTAAATTATATGTAATAATGTATATTAATGATAAGACTACATGTACTGTACAGGTACCTTTTTGTTGTTGATGTTTTAAATCCGCATTTGAAGCCATGTAGTGTAGTTTCACGTGTCAAAACAAACACCACAAGGCATCAGTGAAGTGATGGTTTTTATTTCGCCTCTAGAGGCCGCTCTTATACCGTATAAGGACAGCAGACCCTTCCCAGCCACTCCAGCACTGGAGGAAAACTAATGTGTGGATTTTTGCCGATAACCGATAGTTCCAGAAATCTATTATCGGTGCCGATTAATCAGCAAAACCGATATATCGGTCTACGTCTACAGACACACATACACCCACACACCAGAGATACAGTGCCCTCAAAACAAAACATTTGTATCCAAGCTCCAAAAGCGCTCAACTCCATTGTTGCAGAATTACCCTTTTTTCCCTGTTATTATTGTTCAAGATGAACATATACAGTACTGTGCAAAAGTTTTAGGCACTTGTGAAAAATGTTGCATAGTGAGGATGTTTTTAAAACTAATGCCATAAATACGTTTTAATTTATCAATTAACTTAATACAAAGTCCAGTAAACCTAAAAAAAGCTAAATCAGTATTTGGTGTTGGCTCCTTTGCCTTTAAAACAGCCCCAATTCTCCTACGTACACCTGGTCATAGTTTTGCTTGGTTGTTAGCAGATAGGATGTTCCAAGCTTCTTGGAGAAATTGCCACATTTCTTTTACCTATTAAGTCTGAATTGCTTAAATGTAATGCTTTATTTTTCTCTTTATGTAATCTCAGACTGACACGATTTTCAGTGGGGGGGCTTTGTGAGGGCCATTACATCTGTTGCAGGGCTGCCTGTTCTTCTATTCTAATCTTTTCTATTTGCAAAAGTAATGTTTGGGAGTCTAAAATGTATTTTACCTATTGATACACTAAAGCTGAAGACAAATATTTTTGTGAGAACTTTCACACAATACTGTATCTCTGAGTTGTTTGTCACCAGACACTCGATTGATTCTCGCTATGGCAGTGACGAGCAAGCGTAGTAGAGATGTTTAAACTGACTGCGAGTGCGCACAAACTGTTATCAATGCGCAGACTGCAGACTGGGAAAGGTATATTGTTGTTCAAAATGTTGTTTCTATGTCTTGCACTCAAATAAATGCAATAAGTGCAAAAAAAGAATACAGCATTCGTTGCAAATGCACTAGATGCTCACACATTCTCAATAAAGAGCCCCTTTTTCCTCTTCAAAGCACACACATTATGCGCAACTGCTTCCCTATTGTGAGCGTCGAATCATATATGGTGAGCAAACCAAATTGCCCTCTGTCCCATTACGTGGCGAGCCCTAACGGGTATTTCAGAATGGGTGCAAATACGATCGATTATATGGTCCAATTTTGCACACCGGCCACCCCTTTTCAACAGCGTTCTGTCTTCCACGGTTTCATCCGATGACGCGCCAGTGTTACGAGCCGAAATACATGAAAAAAAATGATTACTCCGAAAAGGATCTTATCACATGTATGCCCACACGATTGGTTTGCTTTGATAGATCTGAAGGACGCGTACTGTCATATCAAAATTGTACGACATCAATTTGTTCGAGGGAACAGCGCATCAATTCAAAGTCCTGCCCTTCGGACTGTCTTTGGCTCCTCGTACATTTTCAAAGTGCATTGATGCAGTTCTCGCCCCTCTGAGACTGAGCGGCATGCGCATCTTGAACTACCTCGACAATTGGCTGTTACTGCCACAATCAGAGGCTTTATTATGCCAGCACAGTTTTACTGCTTCAGCCATTTTACAGTGTCCATCTCATTTCAAACTGGGGAGAACATTTCCAGAAAGCATTTGGATATGTGGCGGTGTCATCCACTGTCAAACCCAGGAAAGGCTATGTACCCAAGGTCCTGAACACCCTTCAAAGCGCAGGGGGTTCACCTTCAGGCCTTCTTCCCTCCTCCATTTAATTCAGATGATGAACAATCATTGCATTTGTTATGCGTGTGTGGGCACTACATACGTTGAGTGTACTTGCCAGTTCAGACTGTCTGATCAGATCTTTATATGCTATGGAGGACGCACAAAAGGAATGTCCGTCTCCAAGCATAGACTTTCTCACTGGATTGTCGATGCAATTACCCTGGCTTGCCCAGTTGGTGTTAAAGCACACTCAACTAGAGGCATGGCCTCCTCATGGGCATGGACTCATGGTGTGTCCTTACAAGACATATGTTTTGCAGCAGGATGGTCCTCGCAAAACACGTTCGCAAGGTTTTACAACCTAGATGTAACGTCTCTTTCTTCATAAGTCCTCTCTGTTTAGAGCACTTGCTATTCATTGGCCATATATATATTTATATATATTTTATATATATATATATATATTTATATATATTTATATTTATATTTATTAGGGCTGTCAATCGATAAAACATTTTAATCAAATTAATTACATGGTGTCCCGATTAATTAATCGCGATTAATCACACATACAAATATTTGATGAGAAAGCCCCTCATATAACAATAATTCAATAATGATGAAATAATTATACATAGTTATCTTTAAATATTAAAAAATGATATATATATATAAAATAAAAACATATTCAGATAATTAAAATGAATTACATTCTTGTGGCAGAAGAGTTCATCATTGATAAGAACATTCAAAAAGCAGGTTTAGAATACAATGTATTGTTTACTACCATATTATTGATCGTAAGACAATCATTGGCATACAGTTCACAGCAATCCATTTCACAAGTGAATTTATCAATCAGTTGGAGATTAATTATGAGGGCTTGTTTAAGGACTCGTCAATTTACACCTGCGTCAGACATTTTAAATATTACATTAATGCCAATACATTATATTCATTACATAGTGCAAAGTTTTTCAATGCTTTGGAGTTGTTGGAGGTACAAAGAGTATTTAAATAATATTTTAAGTCTTTCCAAAAAAGTGCAAAGAGGCTTTATAGACATAAATTTACACATGTGTATAAAAAAACTTGGCAAGAAAAATAAACAGATTAATCAGAAAATATTAACTTCAAAACTGTGAAAACCAAATAAAACGTATTTTATAAAACAAAGAAAAACTAGTTAAAATAGAGGTATGTACAAACAAACAATATTTTCTCCAAAATACTACAGCGTGGACACATTCCCACACAGCTGAAATTTCACTTACTGCCCTCTGGAATAAACAGGTGGTACTACAAGCTTGAATCTGTCAGGAAAGCATTGCGATTTAAATGCGTAAATTTTTTTAACACGTTATTTTTTTGTAAAATTAATCTCACGTTATTAAATCGACAGCCCTAATAAATATATATATATACCGGTACTTATGCCCCCTTTTTAAGTATGGGCTCTGCATCATTTACACAACCGCCTGTATTCAGGCTGATATAATTCCATAAGTCACAAACACTTCCCTGCTGGGTTCATAAGGAGTAATTCATACTATATGGTTATAGCTCATATATTCATTATGAGGATCACTCACTGAAACGAGCGGTCAGTTTTGCGCCTAAACAGGCGGGGCTCAAACACCATATCCAATATTAGAATATTGCCGTTATCATAGAGAGGTTTCAAATAGGTTGTGTATGAAGGCCTTCCCCATATGCGTTAGTAAACATCATCTCAGGGAACCGAGGTTATGTACGTAACAGAGACATTAGGAATAGGGTGGGGGCGTGGCTGTGGCCAGGAACCCATATCTTTGTACAAATGGGCTTAAATGTTTTTGCCCAGTTTCAATGGCTAATTGGCATATATACATGTTCAGGAGGTACACACTCGACACAACTGCACATCCTAGCACAGAAACTAATTGTGTGGAGCATTGCAGATTTCGTCATTACACGCAACACATGTCCCAGACATTATAAACATAGGAGCAGATTTACTGTGTAGAGAATAGAGCTGTTCAGTCTTGACATCAATTTGTAGGTGAACCCGGAAGTCTAATTCAGCCAAGTGTATATATATATATATATATATATATATATATATATATATATATATATATATATATATATATATATATATATATATATATATATATATATATATTATTATTTTAAATATTTTTAAATTTTTTTTAACACACAGCGGCTTCAAAATTCACGTTTGACTGTGTGTAATTTATGTTGTAGAACAAAACGTCCACGTTTTGTCAAGTAATGTTTACCACAGACATTTTACTCATAAGTTCCAAAATTATTAAAAGGGAACCCATGGCGAATACTCTTCTGGGTTTTGTGACCACAAGCTGAACAGCTCTATGGAGACTTTGCGAGAGATAGCTGCTGTATCTCTTTGCATCACCTGTAAATTCGCAACTGCTGTCGTCTGAACCAGTGTCAAGCGAAATCGCCAGAGACCTATTGTTTGCGTGATAGAGACTGAGAAGTGACTGTTGAGTAAGCTGCACCCAAGTAAACTCTAGATTGAATGGCTGCCAGAGAAAATAATAGTTTTGAGATTTTAAACTTCAGCAAATTAAACATCAGCATTCAATATGTTTTATATCTGTATGCAGTATCTAATGTATTGGCAATGTACACTTTAAGTTTATCTTACCAATAATGCTTGATATAAATTGAATCAACCCATTTTATCCTATTATTAAAAAAATGTCCACTGTGAAATACCATAGGATTTTGCCCAACATTTAATTACAGCACATCATGGCATGTATGCATATACTTGTATCAAAGTTTAATACCTGTAAATTGTCGGGCGGGGAATGGAACATTTTATCATTTATTTTAATTCAAATAAATGATGACTAACCAATTTCTTGAGATTCATTTGAGACGAAGTATAAAGTACAAATATTTGGTTTTTTTATGTTTGTTGTACCATGTGTCATAATTTAATCGTGGTTTATTACAGAAAATTGTGCAATTTGTTTAAAAACAATTACCGATTCCCAGCCCTAATAAATACTAACTAATATATATATGTGAAGATGCCCCTTTCCTGGTTAGCTTAATATCTTTTTCAGTTGCATTATGCTTACATTTCGTTAAGTCTGGCGAGTAAAAAAAAAGAAAAGTACTAGCCAATAGCGATTCTTTCTCCAACCTGTCCGTAGAGGGTTGAGAGCTGTGACATCACACTGTTTAAGGACTATTATATGTTGGCTTATGCCATATTTGTATTATTTAAAAAACATTTGTTATTTTATTGTATTGTTGGCATTTATAAAGGGCCATATGTGCTCAATATGGGCAGGAACATTATCTGCAAAGATGTATATTTAATGTAAGTAGATTTATGCAGACATATCGCATTCAGCAGTGTGATGCTTAATGTACAGATGGTAGATGTTAGACCCCTGCCCTGGGTGGGATCAAATCTTTTCTGGTTTTGGCATTCTGACAGAACACACCATTTGAAAATGGCAAGTCAGGAAAATATACAGTGTGCAACAACTAATACTGTATATGATGGTCATCGAGACAGCCATCACCATCAAGGACACATTATAGCAAGGCATTTAGTCATCATCATCATCATCATCATCATCATCATCATCATCTCTCAGGGTCTTTATCATAGTTATCAGCATCATCAGCAGGGCCATTATAGTCAGCATCATTATCATTAGGCTGTGTAATCATCCACCCAGGGTTTCAGAAATGCCCAATATAAAGGCCCGTTCAGGCATCAGATTCACACATTTCTACATGTTACATGTCCATAAGGACTTGGCAAAGGAAAACATTTATCAGAAACACTGCAGCCTCTTTCCTTCATTCGGGTGCCACCTTGTATTTGTTTCCTTTTATCAGAATTTACGTAACACTGCAATTTATTTTTCTCTGGCTTATTTGGTAAGTATAAATTTCAAATATTTACAATAATTGTGCTGAATTTGTGCTATCCTCATGTTGTTTTGCACCTTTAAAGCATTTAAAGGGATAATTAACCCACCAAAGTGCAATTCTGTTGTAATTTACTGACCCTCACATTGTTCCAACCCTGTGTTACTTATTTCTTCTGTGGAACACAAAAGGAGATGTTAGGCAGAATGTTAGTTTAATTCATCATTCACGTTCATCGCATATTTTTTCCATGCAATGAACGTGAATGGTGTCCAAGACTGTCATTCTGCCTAATATTGGTTTGTGTCTTGTTCTTAATATCTCATTGTCTTCCCACGGAAGATAGATAGAGAGGCATACTGGTATGGAACAACATGAGCGTGATTCCATGAGGACAGAATAAAATTTCTTGGATAAAATATCCTTTTAAATTTATGTGCAGTATGTTTTCTTTAACCTGTATTACTGTGTGTGTGTGCTTGTGGGTGCGTGTGTGTTAAAACCTTTGTCAGAGACTAGTACCAATACTACACAAAAGTTATGATCAGCTTTAAATATTTATATATTACATACTGTATATTGAAATAATGTACTTTTATCAGCCCTGAATTGCTAGTGTGTGTGTGTGTGTGTGTGTGTCTATATATATATATATATATATATATATATATATATATACATACACACACACTATAATGCAGTGTTCTGTTGTGTGCTTTGTACTGGTCCTGTACAGCTGACATCAGTCTATCTGGCTTCCCCCTTGGAGACGAGGAGTGCTCCCCCTTCAGTCGCCTCAGTATGGAGAGTGATGCTGATGACCTGCACACGACCGAAAGCGAGCGTGAAGAAAGGGGTTCAGAGTCTGCCTTTGCATCGTACCTCTCTTGCCGGGGCTGTAGTCAGGTCTTGGATGACCCTCTGGGATCCAGCATGGACTTAGTAGGGCCCTACTGTATGCGCTGCTGTAAAGGGGTTGTGGAAGAGAGGAAGATTTGCTCAAGCTTAGAATTATATGCCGAGTCTAGAGGGGGAGGGAATGAGAGTGCTGGTGGCGAGGACAGTTCCCTGAAACTCCACTCATGCAAACTTTGTGGTTTCACATCACGCTACACTAATCATGTTAAAAGACACATGAAGACACACAACGGCGAGAAGCCGTATGGGTGTCCTTTGTGCTCTTACGCGTCGGCACAGCTGGTGAACCTCCAAAGGCATTTGCGCATACACACAGGAGAAAAGCCCTATAAGTGCAACAGCTGCACTTTTGCATGCAGTTCTTTAGGGAACCTGAAGAGGCACCAACGCATGCATGCATCCGTAAACCATGCTCAAAGTGATCCTCAACCAATGAGAGACAACAGTTTAAACTGCACTGCTGTAGGTCAAAGAGAAATGGATGTGGCTTCTGCCCCCAGTGAAGGTAAGCTTTTAATTTGTCAAAAGAAAATCAAATACCTTACACCTGGTATTAATGTCCGTTTGGTGGTGAAGAGAGAACTGAGAGTAGAGTCAAAAATCTAAAGTTACTAGTCGCTAGTTCCCATCCCCATCTATAGTCATGAGCTTTGGGTAGTAACCGAAATAATAAGATTGTGGATACAAGCAGCCGAAGTAGTAGAGCCGCTGCTCCACTGGTCATCTTTCAGAGGAGTTCCGGAGGTGCATGTCCAACTAGAAGAAGATCCCGGGGCAGACCCAGAACACACTGGAAGGGTAATATCTCTCGGCTGACCTGGGAACACCTTGAAATCCACAAGGACAAGCTGGAGGACGTGTCAAGGGAAAAGGCTGCTATCCTTAGTCTGCTGCCACCGCAACCAGGACCCAGATAACTGGCAGAAGATGGTTGGATGGAGAGATCATTTAAAGTTAATCAAAATAGAAGTATATTTAGGAAAAACAATGATCCATTTTTCTAAAATTATTTCTTTAGTCACACACAAATGCAGTAAGAGATGTATTTAGTCTCCCCTTGGTATCTGACCTCTTGTGATCAGATCACCCGAGACGCATCTTAATACCAGGTGTAAACTTGGTCAAAGAGAGAGTTTCTCAGTGAGTTGTAACTAAATGTCCTTCAATTGCAGATGCTGTGCAGTCTGAATCGCACCCCCACATGGGAAGGGATGTGAGCTACTTGCAGACCTTTGATGGCCTCAGGTCAACACAGCAATCATCAACAGCTGCATTGCAGTCAGGACAGACTGCTTCTGAACCGGCCACCCTACCCCCCATGTTCTTCCCCTTCACCTGCCGGCTGTGTGGCGTGGTCCTGGATGATGAGGATGGATCCTCAGCCCAGATTTGTGCCAAGTGCACACTGGAGATGCTGACTAAGGACACATCAGGCTGCCCCACAGAGCGAGGGGACAAGGTCTACACCTGTGCCTCCTGCCCCTTCCTTACCCACTACCCCAACCATCTGGCCCGCCACATGAAGACCCACAGTGGAGAGAAGCCATATAAGTGCCCTCAATGCGACTACGCCTCCGCTCACTTCGACAACCTAAAGCGACACCATCGAGTACACACTGGCGAAAAACCCTACAAATGCCACCTGTGTGACTATGCCTGCGGGAACCTGGCTAATCTCAAGAGGCACCAACGGGTACATTCGGGCGCCAAACCCTTTCAGTGTGCAATCTGCAAATACAGCTGTAACCAGAGTATGAACCTGAAGCGCCACATGTTGCGCCACACAGGGGAGAAGCCCCATAAGTGCCAAGAGTGTGGCTACACCACCGGCCACTGGGACAACTACAAACGACACCAGAAGAAGCACAGTCTGGCCACAGATGACTGGGTTAAAGTTCCGATGCCTGGAAATGAAGAAGAGGTGGAGGATGAGGAAGAGGTGTAGCCTTAAAGCTAGGGTATATTTTGTTTGTCTGCATACCGTATGTGAATTTCCTATATGTAGGATGGCAGGGGGAGTGAACATAAATTACTCTTCCAATGCCATCCTATGTTGTGTAAATCCACACGGTCTTGCGCACAGTCGGGTGTTCCAGCCTTTTAAAGTATACTTTTTTGACCGCAAACCTGTACAAATGCATTAGACGCATGCCCACTACGACAACTTTGTCGTATTCTTTAGTACAGTCAACTCCAGGCGCACGCACAGATGGACATTCTCGGACACGGACAGTCCAAGTGTCTATAAAAATTGGGGTGTACACATGGACTGTGCTGATGACGAAATTTACAAATGGGACCCGGAAAATCGAAGTATCATTAAGTCTTTAGAAGACGAAAGTGTGGTGTTCTGAGTATAGGGAGTGAGAGATTTGGAATTCAGAGCGATACTCTAGGACAGCTGTCCACAAGAGATATAACTTTAACAGAAGAAGTTTTAGTGATTCTTTTACCATATGCCCAGAGCATTTTTGAAAATCATTATTTTAGCCATTTGTCATAAATATCCAGAAGCTGCTACACAAAGTCATGCACAACTTTAAAGACAGTCATTTGAATGTTTTAATGCCTTTTGAAAAAGGTAGTTTGGTTTACCCAAAGCTCTCAAAGAGCATTCTGAGCCAGACCTCGGTTCATTTATCAGTGCCAAACAGACGCTACTGCACCACTGCCATAATAAAGAAACTCTTTTTTTTTTTTAAGCATGACATTGCATGGCCACTTATGTTTACCTTAGTTAACTGCTTGGTTAACTCTCAGTCCTAATGGAAAATGCCTTTATAGATCACAATTATTTTCAAAACATGAGTTTTGCTCTAATTAATTCTGGGGAATGTGTTGCCTTTTTGATGTTGTTGTATCGTGTGGACTGTGAAATGTAATTTGTCTGAGTTTACTTGAAGCAAAATGGTGCATAGTGGATATTCGTGTCATGCTGAACATACAGCTTTTATTTTTGTATGTGATTTTATTATATTTTATCTCTGAGGAATGCTCGGCATGTATTTGCAACCTGTGGCATTATGTTAGCTATTTTGGAGGACAAAAGTAAACCCTATTATGCAGTAAAACTTTCAGGTTGTCAAATTATTGAAGGTTAAGGAATTTTGTAGGTGTGTGGTGTTTTCCTGTAATTATGCAGTGGTTTAATTAATGCCTTAAATATCTTAAAAATAAAACACGTGTGGTGAAAAGATCAGTCTTAATTGATCAATTTCCTTTTGTCCCGTTCACTTTTCACCTTGTCGCATAACTGTGTGGCAGAAGTTATGTGTAGGTCAGCAGGATGTGATTAAGATGTTGAGACAGGCAGTGTGTAATCCTCACTTTTATAATGAGAGCTGTAATCCTTGTCACGCACTGCGGTGAACAGCTCTGGTAAACGTGTTAATGAAGACAGAGCCGCAGGCAGCAGTAGCAGTGATCTGCATGCTGTTAGATTGTGACAATGGATTTTTGATCATGTTTCTGAGGTGAGTCACGGTCTATTTTTTAACACAGAGCTTATGTATATTTTAAAGAGATTTGACAACCCGATGATTGAAGTAGTTTACCAGATTGAATTCTAATGCTTTTTGGCTGTTATCTGTTATATTAGGTTGAAATAATGGAGCTTCATTCTAACCATACTCTTCTAGTAAAAGTGAGCTGCTTGTTGTAAAAAGGTCTACACTTTTACAAGTAGACCACAAAATACACAATGACAACAGTCTGGTTCCGGAAGTAAAAATCCCATTTATTTGTATTTATTATATATTTTTATATATGTTTTTCTCCCCAAAAGGTTGCTTAGGAGACCTGGCTTGAGTCAATCGGCAAACCCTGGATTCGAACTCACGACTACAGGGGTAGTAGTCACCATCAATACTTTGATTACCCCATCCCCGACTAATTGATTTTCACCGATAACTTTTATATAAAACTTTAAAGACAGATCTACCATGCTTCCATTGAAGCCATCCTTCTGCGTTGTCAAAACAAATGCTTGATAGCAGAATTCATGGTAAACAACTACATTACCCATGGTACAGCAGAGAAAGGTCCACCAATCAGAGAACCGTGTCCAACGAAACCCACGAATCTTGTCTTGGAATGACCGCGCGCTCCCATGCAGCACTGTGAGTGACATAAATTGTTCTTCCTATTTGTAATAAAATATATTGTTTCTATACTTATAATCAACAACCTTTGTGCCTTCATGAAAGACGGTAAGTACACAGCCTTGTACCTTTGTCTTTATGTCTGATTTTCAAATACTTTTTTGCCTCACAAAAATGTTTGTGATGTTGTGATTTACATCGGAGCTGTTTGGTTCGGTCCATGGCTCACAACTCTTTTATGGAAGAATTTATTTAAACTCTATGGAAGAAATTAATGGGGAAAAACTTTCGGAACCAATAACGGCAGTTTCAATATATGCCAAAATGCCTGATTTCCAAAAGTCATAAAGTTAAAGATGACACATTTCTTTAAAATTTTAAACAATTTATTTTTTAAATCCATATTTTACAGTTTCATAATAACAAAAAAGTAAAAGGGCCTGAAGCAAAACTTTGGGCACCTTGCATGGTCTTTACTTGGTAACACACCCTGGCAAGTATCCCAGCTTGTAAAAGCTCTTTTTAATTCTTGTTTGGGGGATTGTCACCCATTCTTCCTTGCTAAAGGCTTTTAGTTCTGTGAGATTATTGGGCCGTCTTGCATGTACTGTTCTTTTCAGGTCTATCCACATATTTTCGATGATGTTTAGGTCAGGGGACTGTGAGGGCCATGGCAAAACCTTCAGCTTGCGCCTCTTGAGGTAGTCCATTGTGGATTTTGAGGTGTGTTTAGGATCATTATCCTGTTGTAGAAGCAATCCTCTTTTCAGTTTTTTTACAGATTGTGTGATGTTTGCTTCCAGAATATTCTGGGATTTAATTTAATTCTTTCCTCTACCAGAGAAATGTTCCCCATGCACGCTAGCTGCAACCCAAGCCTTAAGCATGATCGATCCTCCCTTGTACTTAACAGTTGGGGAGGTGTTCTTTTCATGAAATTCTGCACCCTTTTTTCTCCAAGCATACCTTTGCTCATTGCGGCCAAAAAGTTATATTTTAACTTCATCAGTCTGCAGGACTTGTTTCTAAAATGCATCAGGCTTGTTTAGATGCCCATTTGCAAAATTCTGACTCAGAAATTTGTGGTGAGGATGCAGGAAAGGTTTCCTTCTCATAACTCTTCCATGAAGGTCATATTTGTGCAGGTGTCGCTACTATTCCAGAGTCTGCTAAACCTTCCTTAAGGTCTTTTGCAGTCAACCAGAGGTTTTGAATTGCCTTTCTAGCAATCCTACGAGGAGTTCTCTCTGAAAGTTTCTTGGACTTCCAGACCTCAACTTGAACTCCACCGTTCCTGTTAACTGCCTTTTCTTTCTATACACTTTTAAGTCCCTGTGGTCGTGTAGTGACTCGCCTCAATCCGGGTGGCAGCGGACGAATCCCAGCTGCTTCATCGTCTGAGACCGTCAACCCGCGCATCTTATCGTGTGGCTTGTTGAGCACGTTGCCACGGAGACATAGCACGCGTGGAGGCATCACATCCACCGCGGTATCCACGCTCAACTCACCACATTCCCCACTGAGAACGAACCATATTATCGTGACCACGAGGAGGTTACCCTATGTTATTACACTCCCTAGCAACCGGGCCAATTTGGTTGCTTAGGAGACCTGGCTGGAGTCACTCAGTACACCCTGGGATTCTAAATCCAAGGGTGGTAGCCAGCGTCTTCACCTCTGAGCTACCCAGGCCCCCAACTGCAATTTCTTAATTACATTATGAATTGAGGAAATGGCTGCCTATTTTCTTTGCTATCTTCTTATAGCCTTCTCCTGCTTTGTGAGCATTAATTATTTAAATTTTCAGAGTGCTAGGCAGCTGTTTCGAGGAGCCCATGGCTGCTGATTGTTGGGACATGATTTAAGGAGTCAGTATGTATAAAGCTTTGAAATTTGCATCACCTGGCCTTTTCAAATGAAGACTGTGAACAAGCCATAGCCCCAACAAGCTAATTAATGTCTGAGACCTTGGTAAAAGATATATGAGAGCTCAAATCTTTTGGGGTGCCCAAACTTTTGCATGGTGCTCCTTTCCTTTTTCACTCTAAAATTTTACAAAATATAAATAATACTTTTGCTTTGGGCTTAAAATTGTGAAAATAATGGTTCATCTTTAACTTTATGCCTTTTGGAGATCAGTTCATCTTCTACTCACTTAACTATTCACAGCAACAGAAATTTTGACCAGTGGTGCCCAAACCTTTGCATGCCACTGTACCTTCATTGTGGTGCACTGTGAGATGCAGTTATGTCACATGCTCACTATTTAACATAATCGAGTCAGATACAATCACATTGGAAATGCACATCGGATGATGTTATTCATAACACACAGTTTATAGAAAAGGTATGTCATAATTGTAATAAAAATCACAATAATCTTAATATATAGTATATATGTAATGTGTTAATACTAATGTTAGTCAATAAACAACAAATAAGATCATAAAGCACAAACTTTGTTCACCCCACCACATATTAATTTAAAACATTTATGCCTCGTTTGCTTTCTGTGTGTTCTTCTTGAGTTAAAAGCAGCTCTTACATTCATACAAACGGGATCATTACAGACGTTTTGTAATAGTTTGACCAAATCAGAGCAGAAACAACACAAACACATGTAACTTCTGAATGAGCAATGTTTACAGTGATGTACAAGTGTCACAAGTGGTTTTCATGTCAATAATACCACATATTTTAATCTGTAAAATGATTCTAGCATCATATAGTAAGTTTACATTTAATGGAGAGCAAAATATTGAGTCAGAAGCATGATTTTCGTAATCAGTGAATGTGCGGCTGGTCATTCACATAGGTGTAAAATGGAAAAAGGTTGCCAGTTAACATGAAAACGCTTCTGTTATGTATGTAGGCCTACTCGGCTCCCTGAGATGAAGGGAATAACACATTATGTTTATTAAGGCATATGGAGAGTGCCTTCTTACACAACCTAGTTGAAACCACTCTACAATAATACCAACATTCTAATATTGGTCACGCTTGTTTTGGCGCGAAGCTGTCCGCTATAAAAGCGGGGCCAGTGGGTTGGCCGCGAAACGGACCGCGAACAAACTAAATAAAGATGATATGTTCTGTTAAAGTCTTGGGAAGGGGGCGCTGAAGCTTGATTTGGCAGTGACGAGCAAACGTGGTAGAGATGTTTAAAGTTAACTGACTGAGAGTGCAGACTGACCCCCCACTCATGTTATAAAAAGTCGATTAATCAGATTTATATTCGTGGGTTTGTCGTTTAATCAATCATTTTCCTCAGTTTATCAATACTGAGAATTACCATACAGGCTCTTGAAAATTGACACCGCCAATAAATGGTATAACCACGTTTAATACCCGAAACAAAACACCTCAAACAAGGAGTGGCATTGTTTGGCACCTACATTTATTGAATCTATAACTTCCATTATTGCATTTATAATAACTGAGGATTTATAAAATAAAATCATACTGATAAGCTTTATGAGAGATGTACAAGGTTTAAGAGTATCAATGGTATACCCTTTTCATACTACACACTGAACTCAATGATCACAAATTACAGTCATTCAAAAATAAATCAGCCAATTAACATGAGCTCATTAACATGAGAATAATCTTTGCATTAAAACACATCGGCAAATGGTTGAAATCATGTGTCTGGAATGTAGGCAACTGCAGAATGGATGATATGGGCATTTAATTCAGCTTGACTATCACTGCAGTCAAAACCCCAAGTGTGAGATTCAGCCATTTTCCAAGCACCATGTTATTAAAGTCCTCTGAGATGATTGCCACAATGTATATAGTGAATTACAAAATGAATTGTAAAAAAAAAAAAAAATGAAATAAAAAATGTGTAGTAAGATAATCACAGAAAATTAGATGTGGAATTTGTAAACACTTCTTAACAATTTTCTCCATTTTTGTAAACAATGATTAATGTTAGTTTAAAATCTTTTCATACAACCTGGAATATTTGATCAACTGTACTTGATTATAATGTACTAAAAGATAATACAGATATATTAGTAAATATTTAGAGTACTTTTGTTTTAATTGCATGTATATTTATAAAAGTGACATTACCATGATCTTATTTTTGTGTGTGCAAAATGCTTTAATGAATGATAATTTTGGCATTTATGAGAAATCTTTTGAATATATTTGTTTGAATAACAGAACACAGACACAAACAAAATCAAATTTCAGACCTACAAACCTCTTGAGAATGGTCCAGGATGTTTTCCCACAGTTAATATCTCAATAAATACCCGAGCAATCTTTTTTCCTTAATACTGTGCAAAAAAACATGGTTCAGCAAGTGCAAGCAGGCCTGTCGAACACTGCAAACAAGCAAAAATTCAGGTCACAACAAAAGCCAAAATACGAGAAACCTTTCAGTCAACTTGTTCCTGCCGCTACAATACATTTTCATTTGCGAAGTTGATTCTAAAGTGTAGTAAGGCGGTTGAGTCAGCGTAAGGCAGAGGCAGGCCACAATAAAGAGAGTGATTTTCAACCTGTTCTTTTGTAATAGAATAGGCCCTGATGCTGCAATGAATTTGCAATAGGCATCAGGTTGATTCAGCAACACGATTCTCCAAAAAATAGGAAGCTTCACAGAGCTACTTCCAATAAGTTGAGAATTGACAAACATTGGCACACTGCACGATACGAAGCAAACCGCTTCTCTATTAAATATTCTTGACAGGTTTTTGAAAAGGAAAATATTAACATACTTTGCTGGTATGGATCTTTCTCTAGTAAGCAATTGCAGTCATGAGCAAGAGAAAATGAGGCAGCAGGAATTACATTTCCCCCCACCTGATGATGAGATGAGGAAAAGCACAGTTTTGTGTCTCTATTAAGGAAGTACGATTCATTGAAGCCTATCTACAGCGGGAACCTTCATCACAGCCTAAAATTAACGTCTCTCTTGGATGCAGTAAATTGCCCTGAGGCAGCTTTGTAACCCTGGATTAATTTAATTGTTGGCATTTTCCCTAATTATGCCCTAAAGGAAAAATCTGAAATGTTATCAAATTTTTGTTTACTTCAACTGAGATATTCAGATTTATACTTCGACATAAGGCTAAATGATTTACTTTATGAGGCAAATCAATTTTTGAGACCCTTAATAGAGCTAAAATGTTTATTTTAGCTCCAATATATACATTTTCAAAACTATTCAGAAAGGAGTTACAACATTTTCCGTATTTAACTACACTCAAGTCAGAGAAACTGCAAAATTATTCTGCGCTCCCCATTTAGTCCAATGTATGAGGGCAGCTCCATCACAGGTCATCGTCTCCGATTCCTTCAAAGGCATAGTTTCCATGGAAATCATTGCCACTGATGTCGCTAGCTGAGTTGGAAGAACTAAGTCCTCTCAGGGAGACTGAAGACAGCTTGGTCTGTAAAGAGATAAGTGTAAGTTTTAAAATTAGTGATGCACCTACATAATAGTTCTTTTCTGAAAAAACTTTAAATTACCCTTTGTTTACAAAAATGTAAATTCTATTAATATTTGAGCTGTCAGATTTAAAGTGTAAACGCATGCAACTCTTTCATTTTTCTTTATATTGATTAACACATTTACTGTAAATTTAACAAACACTGGTTGGTAGAGCAGAACCTTTGCGATGTGTCTGTCCACCCGGAGTCATTACACTGACACACACCACAAACAGTTAACAGTGATTCAGTGATAAAGTGATGGGGAAAGGAGATCTTAACGCTATTTGTTGTACAAAACAAGTCTAGATGGAACTTGTGACAGAAATCAAGTATTTTTCAGGCCAAGTAAGGTGCATTTAAATTACAACGGAAGCACGCTAAGTCTTAATTATCACCAAAATGCAGAATGAGTGATGACGACTTGACGAGAATCATGAACGTGGCTTCACAATTGCGGCTATTGTGGAGGATGAGAGTTTAAGAGATTTAATGCCCATTGCAATGAATATGCAACCTACGTGGGGACAAGTTCTTTCAATTAGTGAGTCTTCCACTTAGACTTTGGGAAACATTCAATGTTACTTGAACTGGTGCAATTTTAGTGCATTTCTATCTTTATACATTAAAAGGCTGTGTTTGGAAAAAATAAGTTTGTCAAATTTCAGCACTTTCAAAATCTGATTACTCATGATTAACTATAATTTTTTTTTTTATGTGATTCAAAATTGTAATTGACTGTCAGCACTAATTAATACGCAGTTCTTCCTTCAGTTGGCATTGCTACAATTTCATCTAGGCTCAAATTACTTCTAATAACTAAATACTGCATACTTTTTTTAATATGTATATTGTATTTGTTAACTGTATAAATGTAGAAACCGTGTTGTTCAATGCAACATTGACTTTCAACAAACTACATTTTAAACATAGTACATGTTTATAACATTCATTTTTGGACACAGGATTATGGAGGTGCAGAAAACAGAAATCTAAGAATAGTTTAAAAATAAATCAAATCGATTTTAAGCTATTCTAATCTGTACCCTACATAAACACATGCTGCAAAAGACAAAATTCATATTTTTGGTACATCCATGGTAAAAATAGTATAGTGCATATTTACATTGTGAGAAAATTTGAAAACTACAAAGGGGAACAAAATTATTCCACTCACAGAAAGTTTGACTACTTGTTCACGACTGGGATCAGGGGAATCCTGAAAAACATTCAATACAATAGCATATTAACAATAGTACATATTCCATTAAAAGTTTAAGTATTCTCCATCAATTATCGTCCAATGCCTACCAGTAAGGGAGGAGACTTCACAGCTTGCTGACTGTCAGATCGATGGAGTGAACCGTTCAGTCGCTTCTTCTGCATCTGCTGGAAACACATTACAACACAAAGTCACAAAGCAATCTCCTACATGGGAACACAAACAATTTTCAAGCTAGAAAACACACTTAAAATTGTATAGTTATCTAAAAACAACATAACATTTCATAATATGGTCCAAAAAGGGCACAGATAACACAGTGACACTTCTTGGTTCATTTCAAATCAGGTATGTAGTAATGATGACTTGGGGTGCTTTCACACTTGATTCAATTGCTTGGATCAAACCAGAGTTCATTTCCTCCCCCTCCCCTTCTGGTCTCTGTTCACATCATATTATTTGGGCCCGAACTGTGATCTGATTGCGTCATCAACGTGAGAACAAGCGACAAGCGTGTTTACCACTGTACTTAGATAACAACTCGAGAAGACATCAGCTTCACTGTGGCATTTAAGTATTCATCTCTTTGGATTAACCACCAAAACTTTATATGCACGGAATGACGCACATATTTGTCTGCCACGTATGCATTGAAAGTGCAATGATGTGATGAATATTAGAGTTTGTCTGCCACGAGCCTGGGGATGTGGTGCAAGAGATGTGAAAAATGTGAGCTGCTGTCTGATGGCGATTTATTTGGAGACAAGCAGGTATGAGAAATGCATTATACCAAAATAATTGCAATTGGGAGCCTGCAAAAACGCAAATTATACACTGTCTGGCCAAAAAAAATGTTGCATACTCTAATATTTAGTTGGACCGCCTTTAGCTTTGATTATGGAGCGCATTCGTTGTGGCAGTGTTTTGACAACCTTATGCAACTTCACAACATTTATTTCAATCCATGTTGCATTAATTTTTGGCTGAAGATCTTGTATTGATGACGGGAGAGTCGAACCACTCTGCAAAGTCTTCATCAGCACAATCCAAAGACTTTCAATGGGGTTAAGGTCAGAACTCTGTGGTGGCCAATTCATGTGTGAAAAATATTCCTCATACTCCCTGAACCACTCGTTCACAATTTGAGCCTGATGAATCTTGGCATCGTCGTCCTGGAATATGCCCATGCCATCAGGGTAGAAAAAATCCATTGATGGGATAACCTGGTCATTGAGTACATTTAGGTAGTCAGCTGATTAATTTTATTGCTGCATAATGTTGCTGAGCTTAGACCTGACCAATTGAAGAAACCCCAGGTCATAACACTGCCTCCAGAGGCTTGTACAGTGGGCATCACTTCATGAGCTTCCCTTCTTACCCTGACCCCCCCTAATCGCTTTGGGATAAGGTAAATCTGGACTCAAATCAGACCACATGACCTTTTTCCATTGGTCCACAGTCCAATCTTTATGCTCCCTAGCAAATTGAAGTTGTTTTTTTCCAAATAAACCTCACTAACAAGTGAACAGCTGTTTAGTCCTTCTCGATGCATTGTACATGTGGAAATTCTCTTAATTTCACTATTAAACATAGCCGTGAGTTCTACTGTCGATTTTTTTATTATGTGACGACTTCTAGCCTTTTAGTGATAGTGATTCACTATCCTTCCAGGTTTTAATAATCCATTGGACAGTAGTTAACCCAATTCCATTGATTTCAGTAATCTCCATAGTCGTTTTCTTTGTTTGATGCAGGCAAATAATTTGTCAGAGTCAGATGTTAATTCAATAACCACTCTGACAAAAATGATTAAAGTATTTGACAGAATGATTTAAACTGAAAACTAAAGAGTCTTTTTGACCGATTCATTTAATGAAACAGAGTATGAAACAGACGTAACTCAGTGAAAATAATTTGGAAAGTTATTTGGCAGGGACTTGCAAAAAGACACACTCACCTTTTTAATACTTCTACCAGATTTCTTCACCATCAGCTCATCTACCATAGACTGGAGACATATACTCATCATGATGGCCTGTGAAAACAAAAGATCCCTGATGATGTCATGATGATGGTGTTGAATTGAATAAACTGAAAGAACATGCAAAAAGGTGATTTAATCCTAAAGGAACAAACCACACCAAACACAACATTCTGTCCAACCCAGGCATGATGCAACAAGTGATGCAAATTGTCCAGTTGCTCATTGCGGTCGTGGGTGATGCGGACAAAAACTCAGATTTACAAGGAAACTATTTGAATATTTCAATCCTTATCCCTTTGCGTCTAGTTAAGACAGTGTGTTAAATAAATATAGCTTATATCAAATTCTGCTATGTGAACTAAGGAACTAACCTGTGGACTGGTGATGGTGACCCACTGCAGGCGGTCTTTGCTCATCAAGTACTCGAAGGCCAGCTCTAGTTTCACATCACATTTACTGGAACTGCTCGGGTTTGCGGTACCATTCGCCACTGGCACCTGCTGTAGAGTCAGGCTAGGTGATTACAAATACTACCACCATAATCATTGTTATTTGTGTCGAGGCAATTATAGAAGCCATTTCTAAAACCCTCTACATGCAATTACTTTCAAACCCCAATTAGTCATCATTAGCTCTGCTCTAAATATCATTTAACTCGATTACACAGCATCACATCACAAAAGTGTCTCATTAGAATTGTCCCCAAAGACATAAAACAGACAACTTGTCCCCCCGTTCAGGAAACGTGGCTACACAGAACCCAGTATCCTGAATGTCAGGTTCTGCTCTCTAGAGATGACCAGTCAGAGCTTATTAGTAACACAACTCTGCTATTCTTGGGCAAAGACCAAGCTAATAGTACTGCGTGAAGTGAAGCAGAGACAACTTCCTCTTGCTAATGAATCACCAGAACATACACAAAGCTGTTTGTATTAAACCAAACTGAAAATATACAGCGTTTACACATTCTCGCTCACACTAAAATCTGTTAGTTAAAAACAGGGAGGGATGGAGCATTAACTTGATTTTTTGTTCTCTTTTACATGATTTAAATCATTTTCATTTTATTTACAATTCTAGCATATTTGCAGGAAAATGTGAAGGCATCATTTCTGTGAAATAATGGGGACGAGTCAAAGCCCATGAAATAAATAAATAATGGATAGATGGATGTGTCTGTTAAGCTGAGGGAAGCGAGCATGGAGACATAGACTTTGGCTATGTTCACACAGTGTTAAGGACTGACAACTCTATTTACAAACAGGTGTGACTCAAATTGTCCTGTTCATGAACAGCTTACAGAAGCAGCTCAAATACTGTATAAGTGAATGATGATAAGCCTTCTATCCTCACAAATGCTATGAATAATGCCTGTAACCAGAACGACAGAGATGAAAAGTAAACATTAAAAATGGCAATTTCCATAACACTGTAAAGCCTTGTCAAATAATAAACATTATTTAATAAACATCCAAACAAGGCTATTAAATCAACATGAAATCGCACTGTATGATGTGACAGACCACTACTTGTCCAGTGTGATTTCATTTACACTGCACAGGCAAAACAAATTCGCTCTCAATATGCGGATGCAAGTACAGAAAATTACTAATTACGAGTCACTTTGCATGTAGAAAGCAGTTGTTCATAACTAAACTGTGGGAACAAATCAGATTTAGTTTTCTAAAACAAGACTGATAACCATATTGTGCCGCTGTGTGAGCCAAGCCATTGAGAACTGAACTTCTCATTTTAAGAACAAAAATAGAATCAGACCAGACATGCCTGAGGATATAGTCATCAAAAGATTTTGGAAAGAAGTTCTTTTTGGAGACACAAAAGGGAGTTTTTATACATCATTGGCTTACTGTAGAAATATACATTTATCATTTTGGAAAAAAGCCTTTATATATTTATTTTGACCTATTATAAAATAAAGGTGTCACTTTATATTTTTATATTGATTGTGTTTGAAATTATTTAAAATACCTGCCTGTTTAAACCGAAATCTTGTACTTCAACAAAACGGCAACTGTGTCGAAAAGACAAACTGTCCTGTTCTTTCAACATAAACATGACCTACTTTTACCTCACAAGGTCAAGCACCTTTCTTAACGATTTACTTACATACTTGAGGGATGGATTTACAGGGAACTACTAAATCAAAAGCTTTTGTGGCATTCAGGTCAAATGCATTCATTCAGATTCTGTACAACTAGACACTAGCTGGGTTTACATCCAACTATTTTTATGTGCATTTTAAAATTGTGAATAAAAAAATCCTGAAAGGAAATGCTTGACATGCGAATAAAATCTCAAAATTAAATGTATTGGATTTTCTAGAGTTTCGCATTAGTTAATATGCACATTAAGGTGAAGGCAACAGTTTATTCCCTAAACAATGACGTGTTTTGACCCATCGTGCATGTGTTAGGAGTGTGTGCGATAGGTTGAAGTGACTGGCCCAACAAAAGATCTGACCTTGGCACACAATCCTTCAAACATAGCCCTTGACATTAGGAAGTGTTTTATCCACAGCTGGAAATTAAAATGGGTCCTCACAATCTGCCAGAAAGGTTTAGAACACGGGCGCTCCCAGGTATGTGGAGGCTGGCAGCTATGGGCATCGCATGGGCATCGCATCCATTTCAGCCCTAATTATATTAGATATTAACACTTATTCGGTTGTGTCCTCTGACATAATTTAATAAAACAAGGTACAATTGGTCCAATCCTATAAATAAAATTCTCCTAGAAGCAAGGAGATCATTCAGTTGCTTCATCATGACAAGGCAGCTCCCTAAAAATAATGTGCATCACATAGTGGATGGAAACGTGCAATGATTCATATTTTCTTTAGTCAAATTAGAAGTAATGTGCTTAAAAAAAATGCTAATTATTTCGATGGAAACCCAGCTAGTTGTCAGGAACATACACTTTCAAATATGTTCAATAGATACATAGTTCAAATATGTTAGAAAATAATGTAAAATACTCTTGATCATTAGTTTTGTTTAAGGTGAATTGTGTAATATCAGTGCTACTAGCAGCACCAAAACAGAATTGCAATCTCACCAGAAGAGAAGTAACAGCACTGGCTCAACTAATACTGTGAGTTTAGGGCACGGCTAGCGGCACTGAAATTACATATGTCACCTTTATATTTTGCTTCAATCCAGTCAAAACTTACAAATGAAGTGACCCGCCAGCATCTCATGCGTGTGACTTTGAAGCTGCCCTCTTTCATCTGCTCACTGGGTAGTTTGACGTGAAAGTTGAGTTCGTTGTTGCCCGCACCAACCATAACATGGCAGCCTTTTTCTGGAAAATCTGTGATGCAAGGATCAAACTTGATATAGCCATAGTACTTCAGTGTCTGAGCCAATCTGATAAACTGTGGAAAAAAAAAAAACAAGAAAAACAAACATGTAAATATTCTTAACTAAAAGACAGCAATTTACAGTAAAGATGCTTCTCTAATATATGAATTCAAGTGTTTTCAATGCTTCACCACTATACTGTCAGGTTTGGGGATGGACTTCAGCTTCACTAGAACCAGTGAATCTCTTTCAGTTCATTGACAAGAGGGAGATCAAATAGCATACGTGGTGGAGCTCAGACGTACCTCCTTCTTTGAGCCCTTCTCCTGCAGAGACTTGAGCTGTCTGTGCTGCTCTTTATTCACCAGGATCCATCCCCACTCTATGTCAGACACTGTCTGAGTAGTGGGGGAGAAATAGTGAATAAATGCAGTTTTAAAATATATATTGTTTTAATGGACCACATGAAGTGGGAAAAGCTAAATTATGTTACAAACAAAAAGATACAAAATCATACATTAATATTGAATGAAAAAACTAAAAAGGAAATAAAATTATGAATAATAACTGCCATTGTTAATAAGTAACATTCAAATACAGTGCAGTGGGGCAGAATATATTTTTTAAGATTTACCTGAGCATATAACAAGTTTAGTCCCACACGATCATCCATGACATCACTGTCATATGCTGTATCCCAGTAGCTGAGAAATAAGTAAGAGTAATGATAAGTTATGTGAGGGACATTCAACAGTTTAACTTCATTCTCTGTGATCACATCTGTTTTCTCAGCTTGCATAAACATGCTTGAGGCCCCAACAAGGAGACGTTTGCCAATACACTGTGCAAACACTTTTTCACTGATAACTGACATTGCACTACAAATGTAAGCTTATCACAGTTACTGAAAAAAGGCTGTTGCAAGTGTATTTGTCTCCTTTTAGCATCTGAAGCAAACAGCAATCTGGCAAACAATGTCTTCAGCTTAATGACCAGACTGACCATTCATGTTGAAATCCATTCTAAATCACAGCATGGGCAGGGAATGGTCTGATAAATAAGATCTCGCACAGTTTTTAAGTGCAGAGAGCTAAAATTTTGCATTTAACAAAAGATACCGGCATTAAGCAGTCAGCGATTGGATATCCGTTAAATCTAATTTAAAGGCTTTTAGTTGTTCTGTGAAAAATAAAGTAAACTCTACAGGCAGTGATCAAATAAAAAGTGACATTGCCTTTGATGTACAATTGAGGACAATTTCAATGTCTAAATCAACACAGTATTACTGTATTTTAGGCTACTTTGATAAACTGATTAAATCAACCCTTTTTTTATTTTTTTTACTAAATCTACTTTGTTAGTGTTAACTAAATTAGACTCCAAGTTAGACTATTACAAAGAAAAGAAACCTTAAGAGCCAAGACAGCACAGAAATTTAAATAAAACCATATGGGTGGACTCCTGAAACAATAGGTTGTAGACTGTAAAAGGACACAAAGAAACATTTTGTTTGAATAAATAGAGCATCTAATTGTCTAAGGACAAAACTATATTTTTACATTTCTTTAAATGTCAGTGGTTCTTGCTCATGCGAAATTGCCAAAACAACATCACGGTGTTACTAAGGTGTTCATGTGCTCGGATGCTTTTTACTATCTGGGTAGTTGCTAGGGCTTCGCTGGGTCATTCATACTGGCCCATAAGTTAAAAGAGTCCAGTTACAAGTATCTGTGATATTCTGAATCATAGATATTGCTCAGGTCTTTCCTCTACAGTTTGTTTTTCCTCCATTTTTAAAATCTGTCCACCATAAATGGTAAAACTGATCACTTGGAAAAATGACAGCACACCTTTCTTCAACAATTAATGGGATTAAAATAAATTCCACAAATAGTGTTTTTGTCATTTATATCCTGTAAAAAGATTACTGTACCTTTCTTCCCTTTTCATTCGCCTGTTAGCAGCCAGTTAGAGCAGCCAGATCTGTATCCCATTCCTAATCTAGTGAACAGGTGGGATTTGGCTGAAGGCTGCACGCTTATGTTAAGTAGGTCAAGAGGCCTGCTGTTCTCTTGTAAGTTACTACAAAAAGTAATCCACTGCAAATGACTAACTACTTCTCTAAAATTATAATAAGATCACTTTACTGATTACTTTAAGTTACTTTCTAAAACACTTGTCACAAACATTTATTTATTTTTCCATTCAACAAATTCAAAATAATGTCTATTTTCTCCTTGTTCATTGTCGCACACCTTTCAGCTGTAACAGCAATGCAAACAGACATACATATAAACAGTTGAATTACATTTTAATTGTATGACACAATCTATTCTTAAAACATTATTGTAACCCAAGAAATGTACTTAACAGTAATTACTTTAATTGAAAGTCAGTGATTGTAATCTGATTACAAGAATTTAAAATGTAATGCATTACACTACCTTTGTGCCTAAAAGTAATTAGATTACAAATCCAAATTACACCCAACACTGGGGACTGATTACGATGCACACAGTGAACAGGTGTGAGACGAGAGAGGAAAGGTGTGAGAAGAAACGATTTGGCCAAATTTCTACTATGTGGCTAAACTGTGCAAATGCACTAAAAAGGAGGAAATTGGGTTTACAACTTTGTTTTAGGATGATTTAATCTGGATTCCACAGCACAGTGTTGTTCTTATGCTCAAAAGGTTGATTATTAATTAGTGAATCATTAGACTTTAATTTTCTAAAATTATTTCATTACATAATATGTTTACTCCAAAGTGCATTTGGTTATTAAACTGTTGTTAATAAACCACTAAACCGACTGGAACATCGACATTTACATGCTGCATGGCTTTTAACCAATTCAGAGATTCCATGAAGAACAAGTAAAGTCATGTCATTTTTATTTTTATAGCCCTTTTCACAACACACAAAAATATTATTGGTCTTATCTTATACATATGCATAATATATTATAATGCCAATATTAGTTAACTATGTGTAATGACATGGGTTAAATTAGCAAACAGTAGATGTTGGTGGCCTATGTTTGAACAAAATGATTTTGTAAGAACTGAAAAAACAGCACTTCGCAGTTTGAGAGTTTGTTAAAGGAATGTCTGAAGCCAGCATTCCAAAAAGTCCTACATGGAAGTATTTAGTCTTGCACTGCCAAAACATTAGAATCACTGTATGCTACAGCTGCACAGAACCACATGAGAAGACTGCTGTGGAAACTATCATGCCCACCTCTGCAACAGGAAGGCAAAATATGCTTCTCTAGTTAAACAGAGACTGAGCCTTGTGGGGTACCTCTTCCTAAAGCAAATACTTATGGAAAATGGCCCTTTGAGAGCTCTATGTAAAAACATCTCACCATCAAAGTTGTACTTGGGCAAGTGCTCATTAAGTTTCTGAGAAGTCTTTTTAAACTTTTGAAATCTAGAAAAGCTTTTGCTTCTATAATGCAGGTTGTTTTTGTTATTGCATTAGCAGTAGAAAGTTTTGAGGACATTTTAAAAACATCTCATCACAAAATGAAAGAGCAATGAACAATGTTTATCAGAACTGGCTGATATAAAAGTTATTTCTCATTGCCAAGGGGCTGGATTGACTGCCAAATATAACATTTAGACTTACACAAATACATACTATTGCTTTACTCTTTTATTGAATATAATGATATTCACTGCACATTATGTACACTGCATATATTCTGTACATGTAATTTGATTGACTCCCCATTGGAATGGTTTAAATACTTTGCACATTTGTTAAATTGTCTTCACAGATTATTCATTAAATTGCACATTTTATATCTTCTTAATGTATGAAATACTAGCACATTTTGTGAATCTGTATTAGATAATGCATATTTCATATTGTGTTATATAATGTATTGTGTGTATACCATCTATTTGTATACTAATATGTCTGTACATTGTGTATTTTACATTTTCCTGTATTTATATGAATGCAGAATGGGACCATGAACCATCAAGTCTTTCACTCATCATTACACTCATGTACACTCACTGAGCACTTTATTAGGAACACCTGTAGACCTACATATTCATGTGATTATCTAATCAGACAATCATGTGGCAGCAGTACACTGCATAAAATCATGCAAATGCGGGTCAGGAGCTTCATTTAATGTTCCCATCAACCATCAGAATGGGGAAAATCATGACCTCAGTGATTTCAGCCATGGCATGATGGAGTCAGATGGGCTGGTTTGAGTACTTCTGTAACTGCTGATCTCCTGGGATTTTCATGCACAACAGTGCCAAAAACAACAAAGATCCAGTGAGCAGCAGTTCTGCAGGCAGAAATGCCTTGTTGATGAGAGAGGTAAACGGAGAATGGCCAGACTGGTTCGAGCTGACAGAAAGGCTACGGTAACTCAGATAACCACTCTGTACAATTGTAATGAGCAGAATAGCATCTCAGAATGCACAACATGTCAAACATTGAGGCGGATGGGCTACAACAGCAGAAGACCACATCTGGAACTTTATTAGGATCATAGTGTTCCTAATAAAGTGCTCAGTGAGTGTATATGGTGCATTGACAATAAAGTGATTTTGACAAATCACTTCTATAATGCTCCATTATATCTCAAGCCATCAACTGAATTTGTACCTTTTGCGGAGGACGATGTGGTAATCAGGACTTTGCAGACTGGTGACAGACACGTAGGGCAGCTCAAATTCTTGCAGTTTTCTCACGTCTGAGGCACCACGGGAGGTTGCAGAGGTTTCGACAAGGCAATGAGAGACCAGATGAATTGTATGAGTGCTTCAGTCTCAAGGACATTTGGACAGTAATAACAATGACAACAAAGTGAGAAGGGGGAGAATCAATCTGGCTAAAGCTATAGAGGGCACAACAACATGTTTATCACTTTGTGCAAGAGAGAGAGAGGGAAGGACAGAGGGAGGAAGGGAGCGAATAAATGCTGCAACTGTTCAAAAAGACCTTTTTATCTACAGTTGGGAAATAGGAGAGAAATGGTAGCAGGGATTGAGAACTGAAATGGGCACTGGGCTTTTAATAAACAGTTAAAAGAGGAGTGTGAAGAGAAGAAAGAAACAACAGTTACAGTAGATCTATAGCAGAATGCATGCCTTCATAACTTTTAATTCTACTCTTTGGCTTACCCTTTCAGTGGTCTGACATTAGACAGCATGTTAAAACAAGAATGGTATTACGTGATGGGAGTTTCTTATTAAATACATACAGTATGTACTACTCATCTCTATGTTTCTAGTTGGTTTGTGTGGTTGTTGCACATAGTTGTCACTGTAAATATCTCTTTCCCATTTTTTACTGGAAGGGAATGATTTTCATGCCTTTCGGTTCTGCTAATGGTTTGCGAAAGTGCATTATTTTGTCGATGCAGATGGAAAACTCTACTGAATAACTCTGCACTACTTTTCAGCCTAATTACTACTGAATCTACAGTGCAAAACATGCAGCACGACCAGTGAAGTCTGATTCCCAAACAAATGACTCATAAGGCTGAAACTTACTCAACGCAAGTACGTGAAAGCAGACGCTTCTAGTAAGCCTGGTTTTGTACATTGTTGTGTCCCAAAATGTGTAAGATTGCAATAATGAGTACAAAGCAAGTATGCATTGCATTCTCAAAGTTGCCACAAGTTGCACTATAGCAGACATAAGAGTGAACTGTCCGCATCTACTGCGAGTTTCCTCTTTCAAGTCAATTATTGTCATGGCGGAGAAACAGTTTTAAGCAAATACAACTAAACAGGCAAGTTAAAGTCACTTTATTTAAATCAACCAGAATAATAAAACATTCTTCAATGGCACATATTTTTAAAGATAACATTAAAGCCTCATTGATTTCTGCGGTTTGTAGCAGACATAGAAACACAAGAACACGTAAAGCATGTACAACTGGGCCACGCGTATGTGTACGCATACTTGCGTTAAGTATGTTTCTAGCCTTATGAGACTCTTTTTCTGATTAAAAAAAAACATTTTAAATTTTTATGTTTAATATTCTAATTTAATATATAGTTAGGACCAATTTCTGGACTAATTATCGCCTCTAATTATATATTCTTTTGCAAGAATAGCATTACATTTATTTCTGATTAATTATGTTTTGTATATTTGCTAAAATCTGAAATGATCTCATCATATGACAGCAGAATGTGAAGGGGACTAAATACAATAAGAATTGGATTTCTTATTTCCAACTATTTCTTCCTTAAAAGTATGTTAATAATTGTTATTGGAATCGTTAAAAGGAATCAGGTTCATTAAATACTTACAATTCCCATCCCAACTTTTGAATACAGACAAATAAATGCATCCTGAAGTCTGACTGTATCAGGTGAAATATTTTTGAGACTAAGAGGCCTGCAATAGTTGTACAGCCTGCTCTGTGCAATGATACTCTTTATAACATATACTGACATCCTGCATTAAAATAACATAAAAAATAAGCAGGATTTCTTCTGTTTTTAGTATTCTCCGTGGCAGTCAGCCGAACATGTTTTTGGCACAGATATCTTGGTCTTGCTCGATTTTCTGTCTGCCCAAAACTGTGTTCTGTTTGCAGGCCAATATATTCTCAAATGTTTTCCCTCTAAATTCATATTATTGCCAAGAATGAGCAGGGCGCCGGGATCAGCTTTGGGGAGGATTCTTATGGGGACTGGTTTCCATCATATCTGACAATTCTGTCTCTGCTTCCAGGTGTGTAATTGGCAACCATATGAGGGGGAGGCACAAAGCATGCCATTCCACATGGACGCGCAATGATTCGGTGCTTGATGCGAAGAGGAAAGCCTCCAAATAGGCTTACTATACTGTTCTAAAAGTGGTCAAACAATCACAATGCATAACAAAAGAAACATGGAAAGTTCCATAAACAAAACAACATTACATCCAGAAAACGTTAAAGGTTGCCAGACATCTGCATAAAATCAGACCAGAGACGACAACTCTTATGAAGTCTAAAGAAAAATAACAATCCCACTTCAATAACTCTACTGCTCTCCTAGGAATTCATCCTCTGAAAGACTTACAGTTCCATAACATAAAGATGCCAGAATTTGAAACTAAATAGTTGAGGAAAATGGCACACTCTTTTACAATTTGCACTGAAATAATGATGCATATTGCACAATAAATGAAAGAATCTGGGCTTAAGAAACTAATCTATTTTGTCCCTGGGGGTATCCATAGACAGTACATAATCTGTACTGGTCATTCAAGAAACTGCCTGAAACCAGAACATTATTAAATATTATCTGATCTCAGCAGAGCTAGAGCAAACACAACTCCTCAGAATGAGCAAATTGATTAAAACTGGTCTTATTTTGGACCAAGAAATATATCTTTGTACAGGGCATTTAGACAATGCAAAAATCTATCAATACAGTGACAACCAATTTTAATATTGCTGCTATTGCATTTACTTCATGCCAACAAATTCTTAACAAACACTGTTTATAACAGACAAAGGATAAAGCAAAAATGCACATATTTTTTTCAAATAAAGCATTTTTAAATTGTGTTTTTTTCAACTTCTAGGGGACCATTATGCAGTAGTTTCTTTCTTTCTTAGAGTATGTCATTTAGTATTTTATTACAAAGCAGAGTGTGCACAAATGCATCATGCTTGATGAATGCTTATAGAAAAACCTCAAATAATCTTGATTATTGCTTGGCATGACAGCCATTTAGCTATTTTAACTTATATACGTATAATGTATATTGGGTCAGTGACGCGAGGCATTTTTTTCCCCTGTCCAGATCTATTAAATTATTCAAAAATAAATTACAAATGCAACGCTTACAAAACAATTACGTGAATACACCTCTTTTATGTGAACATATTTTCAATTATTGAGTTCCAAGTAATTTTTATTTTTTTCCCCCCTTAGGCTTAAAGTTTAAGAAGTAAAAAATGCCATGTAGGTGTAACTGTCTGAAAAACAAAGTCTTTTACAAAGAAGAAATTCTTGAAAAAAATTAAATGGTAGCCATTTTGTTGTCATGTGGGGAGAAAAAAAAAACCCGACCCTCCAGATTGTTTGTGGGAAAAATATATATATATTTTTTTACATAATTAAAAATGAATATTTTGCCATTTTCATGAAAGGCACATTTTGTTCAATTCATTTGGTGTAACCCTGAGAAAACTTCTTGAAAAATTTGAAAACTTTCTGAAATATTAATTTATTTTAGACTGAGCTATGTACACTTGCTATTCAAGGTTCAAGAAAAGTATTTTAATAACTTTTACACTTTGTTACGTGACATTAAAAATGTAATGTGGACATTTCAGAAATTCAAACAATTCTGAAAACAACATGGACTCAAATTTAATTTCTACAGACTTGACACGTGTTTTAAACCTGTGCCAATCTTATTTGTCAATGATCAATTTACTAGATTTTTTATGAAAGAAATTGTGCTTGCCTGTGCAAAACTTGCCGCCATGATTCTAGGGTGTTGTAGATGGTTGCCAGTGTTTCTAGTATGTTTCTACGTGGTGTACTGGGAGTTTGCTTACTGGTCTATGTAAAAAGAGACCACCTCCAAGAGTCTATTATATTCTGGTCCCTATTTCTGGTCACCTTCAATTCAAGTCTACAGATTTTTTTTTTGCCTGTTTTATCCTTCACAAAGTAAAAAAAAGATAATTATATAAAAAAAGTAATAAAAAAATAAATTAAAAAAACTTTCCTCAACATGTTGTATCAATTCCGACACAAATCTTGTCCGTAGCACAAACTAATGAGTTACGTGTCGAAGATTGATACTTAAGATTAGGGTTTTTTTCAAATTCATAACCCAAAGTATGAGAAATACTAACAGTGACGCCTGCCTGAGCAAACACCACAAATTAAATTAGAGGCCTACGGCAGTGCTGTAGCTAGCCAAAAACAGCTTTATCGAAGCTTCATCCACTTGACCTCAGTTTACTTTTGAGAAGTGTGGGCAGCCCTGTAAACAGAACACGGACTTCTCTTTTGAGTTGCATTTAGCCCCAGTCCCTGAGGAAGTATGGAGATGCTCAGATACCATTTACTAACAACCAAGCCCTTTTCCAGCTGAAGCCAGCAGGACATCTTATGATGCCTTAAAAAGGCCAATGAAGGTTAAATGTCATACTCACATGTGCAGCCCCCATCCCCCCTCTCTTGAAGCAGGAAAAGGCTGAAGTATCCAACAAGCTCTTCAGGGAGGTCAAGCTTAGAGGCCACAGCCTGCAGAGGACATTATGCCATCATTAATCCACTCGCCACGTATTATTACCCAAAATGAAATGAACCAACCTGAAGATAGTGAACCATTTTACAAGATCACTAGTAGCATTAATATTCTTTTTTATATATATTCCTCCTTATGACACATGATGATATATGAAATTAAAATCTTTTTGAAAAAGCTTGTATTTTTATCCTTGGCACAAACCTTTAAACCTACTTAGGATATTTTCTTTTAGAGGAGTGTTTTGTCATCAAGTGTTAAACATTGCACAGAAGGAGGTCCCATGATCAGGTTACTCTTCAGTGCATTTATGTCCCGTTTTATGCGGAACACTTGACTTTTTCACTTTCATTAGGTGCTAAAGGGTGATTTAGGCCTTCACTATGGTTTGGTAGTACAACAGAAAGCAGATGTCCAATGGCAGCATGTGCTGCATTTGCCTGTAGTGTGTAGGGTGCATTTTAATGACACAAAGAGAGCGCCGATCAGCAATTACTCAAATACAGAGCTGTACGGTGCACATGGAAAAGCCATGATCTACAACTGAGAGCTCTTCAATGCATCAAAATCCTACAGATAATATAGATACACTGTCTACATAATGATTATATGAGTTACATGTCACTGTAGTGCAGTTCTTTTTACTTGTAAAATCTGAGAAATGGGGTTTATACAGGCATCGCTGAATGAAAATCAAGGACATTCAATTACTTTTTTCAACACCAATTTTTCATTTTAAAAGGACTTTACAGAAGTGAGAGAAGAGCTTTCATACGATTACAGAAATGTATATAATTTTTATATAATTACTAAATAACTTGTTCTATGAGTGACATAAATAGTATTTAAACAATAAGTCTGAAGCTTGTAATTACAGTAATTCTGACATGGCATGAATGGACAGTTAACGAATGCATAAGAGGTAACCGATCAGCAAAAGTAATTCACTATATACTGAATATAATTTGCTTATCCTCATAATTATATTCACATTTTAGCTTTTTAAAAATGTGCAAATAGTACAATTAATATTATAACATGCATATATTATAAATGATAAGATGTCACATAATTTGCACTATTTACAAGTATTCTGCATTGGGTTTACATTAGATTTTTGGTTGAGAGCACATTAATAAAAGAGGAGTTGCACGGTTTCTTTATCGTGTCCGTGCTATGTCTGATTAGAATTAATGTTTATTTTTACTTTTTGATCAACAACTAGCTGTAAAGAATAGAAAGAATATTAAAAGTGATGTTATACTATTAAAATGTATTGCATAGATCTCATCTTTGATGGAAGCAGGTAAAACTATTTTTTATTTTTTTTTACACTTGTCTACTGAAATCCAATTGTCGCATTACATTGGTCTGTTGAGCCATATGCATTAAAAGGGAGAATGTTGTGAAAACAGCCTGTGGTAAACTTGAACCAAAATCAGAGTTGATACAACATGCAGTGAAAAGAGGTCCATGCAAATCTTCACCACTACACAATTCAATCACGAGTGATTATTTACATCGTAGAGGTCTGTGTTTCCATATCGAGAACAACACAAAGCACAGACCTTTGTTTTTTACCTGCCCCACACACCACGTACACATTTTTTTTTTTTTTGCTGTAGTTGGTTGATTTTCCAGGTATTTCAGTGCTTACATTTATAAAAGCTAAATTCAAGCACTTTAAGGACTTTCAGGACCTTTTGTGAACCCTGGAGATATATCCATAAAGACTAGGGATACTATATATGTGCCGTTTTTGTTTTACTGACCTTGACAACCATATGAGAACACTTCAGTATCTTTACTGCACAACTTTATAATAACTTTCTAGTATCACTACATTAATGCTTTTTAGATCATTAGTTGACTTTCATTCAAATATCATGAAAAATTAAATATATCCCTGCTGTGCCTTCACCTCTAATTGAAAAACTTTCATTTCAAGAGCTTTGAGAACATCAAGACAATAAAAGACAAAAGCAATACAGCACAACTGTCTGGTTCTGAAAGTAAAATCCCACAAATATTTTCCATAGGCAAATTGATTATCAATAACTTTTAAACCTTTAAAGACAGACCTACCTTAAGCTCCTAATCAATAAAATATGTTTCTGTTGTATACATCATTCCAGATTATTTCAACTTTATTTTTTAAAAACAGTGTTTAATTTCACAGCCAACAAAGCACATCAAACGAGCCCAGTAACGACCATCCAATCCCATGGCATGATGTATTGTGAATGATGCAATCCAGTTGGTTTCCCCTACATTCTCAAACTACTTATACATTTGTATATATCTGAAAATTCTGCAAAACTCTTTAAATATATTGCTTCTACACTTATAATCAACAACTTTAAATAAACCGTTTTACACACTGCCAGGCCAAAAAAAAAAAAAAAAAAAACCGTTGCACACTCTAATTTTTTGTTGGACCGCTTTTAGCTTTGATTACGGAGCACAATCATTGTGGCATTAAAAAGTATGCCAAGTCACAACATTTATCTCAGTCCTGAGTTGTGTTAATTTTTGGCTGAGATCTTGTATTGATGACGGGAGAGACGAACCATTCCGTAAAGTCTTCTCCAGCACATCCCAAAGACTTTTCATTGGGTTACGGTCTGTGATGTCCAATTCATGTGTGAAAATTATTCTTCATGCTCCATGAACCACTCGTTCACAATTTGAACCCAATGAACATTGGCATTGTCATCCTGGAATATGCCAGTGCCATCAGGGAAGAAAAAATCCATTGATGGGATAACCTGATTATTCAGTACATTCAGTCAGCTGACTTTATTTGCCGCATAATGTTGCTGACCAATTGAAGCATCCCCAGGTCATAACACTGCCTCCAGAGGCTTGTACAGTGGGCACTATGCATGACGGGTACATCGCTTCATGTGCTTCCCTTCTTACGCTGACGCGCCCATCGCTTCATGTGCTTCACTTCTTACCCTGACGCGCCCATCGCAAAGGAATAGGGTAAATCTGGACTCATCAGACCACATGACCTTTATTCATTGCTCCACAGTCCAATATTTATGATCCCTAGCAAATTGAAGTCGTTTTTTTTCTGATTAGCCTCACTAACGAGGATTTCTTGTGGCCACACAGCTGTTTAGTCCTAATTCTGTAAATTCATGTCGCATTGTACATGTGGAAATGCTCTTACTTTTAGAATTAAACATAGCCATGATTTCCACTGTCGATTTTTTACGATGTGACTTCAAGAGTTTTAGTGATCTCCGATCACGATCATTCAAGATAATTTTCTGACCACATTTTGAAGCTGATGGTCCACCACTATCCTTTCAGTTTAATAATACATTGGACAGTTCTTAACCCAATTCCATTGACTTCAGCAATCTCCATAGATGTTTTCTTTGCTTGATGCAGACCAATAATTTGCCGCTTCTGAAACACAGTAACATCTTTTCCACGACCAATAGATATGTCTTCCGACATGGTTGTTTAAGAAATGAGAAGCTGGGGGTATTTAGAAAAATACTTTCACAACAAAGACAACTAAAAAGTGGACAGGCACTGTTGATCTCTAATGTATGTTTGGAAAGATTAACATAAAACAACATCCTCACCTCAAGAACATCTTCGGTCTGGTCAGATGTGAGGATGTTCACTTTGACCTTCTGGCCATTGGACAGGTAGATTTCAAGCTGCACCTCCTCAGTGGGGATCTGCTGGGTCTCCTATGCGAAAATTTCAAGGAAACAGAAACGTTCAGCATTTTAAAAGGATAGTTCACACCATAAATAAAATTCTCTCATTATTTACTCACCCTTATGCCCTCCCAGATGTTTAAGAATTTGTTTTCGTCTGCAGAAGCCAAACAAATATTTTTAGAAGAATATCTCGGCTCTGTTGGTCCATACAATGCAAGTGAATGGGTACCAACATTTTAAATCTCCAAAAGCACATCAAGGCAGCATAAAATTTATCCATAAAACTCCAGTGGTTTAATCCATATATTCAGAAGTGATATGATAGGTGTAAAGCAGATCAATATTTAAGTTCTTTTTTACTATCAACCTCCACTTTCAGATTCTTCTTTAGTTTTGGGCAATATGCATTCTTTGTGCATATCGGCACATACTGGAAATGGAAGATCATTTATAGTAAATAAGGACTTAAATATCTATCCTTTTCTCATCCACACCCATCATATCAATTCTGAAGATAGTGATTAAACTACTGGAGTCATATGTTTTGCTTTTATGATGTATGTATGTGCTTTTTGGAGGTTCAAAATGTTGGTCACCATTCACTTGCATTGTAAGGACCTACAAAGCTGAAATAATCTTCTAAAAATCTTCGTTTGTGTTCAGCAGAAGAAAGTAAGTCATAAATCTGGGATGGCATGACGGTGAGTAAATGATGAGAGAATTATCATTTTTGGGTGAACAGTCCCTTTAAGAGGATTTGATTAAAGACTTTCGTTCAGTAACAGATCACACCATTTCATGTAGGCCAAGAGCACATGATGGGAAATAGTTTTGTGGTCAGAGAAGATGTTTCATTTCCTGTATATTTTAGCTTAATGTCATTGGGCATTTTCATTTAGGTTCACAGAAATTGTTTGAGAGGTGTTAACTGTATAACTGTACATAGAGTCTGGCTGGTACTAAGGCCAATCAAAAGCTAGAGGAGCTTAGGAAGCAGTAGTGTTCTAGACCCATCTTTCTGAAATTTTCAATGGTCAACGAATGCATACGTCATAGTGTGTTGTAGCAAAAATTTAATTTTTTTTAAACTGTTGGTCACCTGATGGAGCATTATTTTCAAGTGATGCACCATCAATGGATTCAGAGTTCTCTGACGCAGCATAAACTCTATTGTGTATGTGCCCTAACTTCCTTTCTGCCAAATGCATAAATGTGAAACTTTTCAGTGCTGACTAAGCAGCCAACTATTTATGGATGAAAAAAGTGTCACTGTTCTTTCACTGTCCTTCCTTTCACTTTCTGCAAATTCATCCGTTTTCCCTTTCCTGCATGTTTCATCTCCCACTGAGATGCAGGGTCTTAGAGCAGCAGCTGATCTTTGTAAAATTGGAAAATGAAAAAGGAAGGCCAAGTCTAATCTCCTTTTCCTTTCCTGCAGACTGCACTACAATGGGCATCAAAAACAGTGATTCTTTTTTTTTTTCAATTAGTGTTTGGTAACTCAGGTTTGAAGGAAGAGGAGGAGGAAAACAGTTGTCCTAAACAAAGTGAACACATACATAGATGTTTTAAATGTTACATATTAAGTAAAAAAGGCAGGGAAAATGGGAAGGAGATGTTTGAACGTTGAAAAGATAAAAATCATTCAGTTATAAAAGCTTATTTTGAAAAGCTTATATGGATAATCACGCAATGTCATAATTATCAATATAAATAATTTCTTAAATTTTACTTGTATGTTATCTGAATCTTACGATAGCATCATGTAAACAAAAACATTTCAGTTAGCAGCATTTATTAAATTAATATAAAAAATAGAATATGGAAATTTCCACCTGTTGAGCTTTTCTCAAAAAGCTGTTGAACATCTCAGTGGATCCAAGAATTGGGTCTTGACGCACTGTGAAGAGACAAAAAAGGGGGTAAAGCTGTTCATTGAAGGTTACAAGAAAATGCTGAACAGTGTTGGGAAGCTTCTTTGAAAATGTAACTTGCCAGGTTACAAGCAAATGCAACTATAAAGTAGTTATAACAAAACAAAAGTAACCTTAAAGTAACTTATAACAAACACTTACTAAATGAATTTAAGATACTTAAAGAGATAATTTTGCTCACTATTTCTGACAACAAAAGAGAGGCATTTATCTGTCTGGAACGCATTAAGGATCACTCGCACTACTCAAACAGGTTTCTCTCGATATCGTGGGACAAACTACAAAACTTAGGTGACCCATTTGAGTTTTTTTAACTTAAAGCACTATTAACAAAAAGTGAAAATCTCCAACGGCTAGACAACCCAACACTGATGAGGAAAACAGCTAAAACAATGTGTCAAGCGCCAACAATGACAGGTTTTTTTTATCTACACATCATCACATTATGAAAACTGTTCGAATGATGTTAGATATTAGGAAAGAAACTGACAGATATTTATACATTTTCTGTAGAGATTACTTAAATCATTAAGAGCCTAATGAAGTGTTTATTTTTGTTGGATGTTTTTACTTGTGTTTCATTGTTGCATTGCTTTGAGATGATGTAAAGTTTCTTAAGAAAGCTTATATTAATAATAACAATACTAGTCAACAATATCAGACTTATTATCAGAAAAGTGGCATAATGTGAATAATGTGATTGATTTAAAACCAAACAGATTTTTTTTTTGACTATGTCTGTCACTTAAAGTATTTACATGTAATTCACTGACTGAATTATTCACAAATAGGCACTGCAGTATGGTTATTTAATTTATAAACCTATATAGGTTTATAAATTAAATAACCATACTGCAGTGCCTACTTGTGCCTATTAACGAAAAATTTCATTATCATGATATTTCATTATTTATATTGTGATATCAGATTTTGGTCATATCGCCCATCCCAAGCTTCCTGGATTTCCTTTAAGAATGTTTGTAGAATGATTTTCAGGATGTGTTTGCGTGCCTGGAGGGAACGTTTTTCGAACAACTTTCTCATTCTTGTTAGAGACAAAATTAGAGCATACATTATGGCCTGGAGATTTCTGATTTACTTGCTAAATATTTCTGAAATATATCATTGTGTTCTGTCTTAATTGAACCAATGTTTCTATGCAATGTCAAAATCATGTTAAGTCAAACTAATCTGGTATACAATGAAGCCTTTCTTCCCTGACTCAAAATAACCTTAGTTTTAAAGAAAAAATGTTGGAGGCAAACTACACAAACTTTAATGTTTATTTTCACTTTCAATATAGCACACAGGCAAACAACCGCATGAATGACACGAGAGAACACATTTGCATAAACTAATGAAATATTCGCTCTGAACAGGTTTTGTGTTTGTGGCCGTTAATTTTCCATAACCGTGTTACTCAATGATGTAACTTAGTGGAGGCCCAGCCAAGAACAGCTTTCATACTGTGAGCAAATAAGCTCAACAAGGCTCAGCTTGTTCAATGGAAGTGCCAGTGCTGGAATGGACAAGAGCAAATGGTTCTTGGTGCTGCCATCACCATTGATTTCCCTTTGTGTGTACAAAACCTCACCCCTAAACCGTTACAAGAAATGCAAGGTAAACACTCAACACTGCACAATATTGGTGGTCCAAAAAATCCCACTACATCTCTTACTGAGTGTGCCTGATGTTTTCTCACAATAATGACTTAGTGGAGATTAACAAACTTCATTTTCTTTCAGGAAATGCTGTAATGACTCACAGTCAGGCATACAGAACTTCTTATGAGGGGTTGAAGAAATAGTTCAGCTAAACATAAAAAATCTGTTGATTATTACTAATTTAAACCTCTATTGCATTACATTAGAGGAACATATCAATCGTATAGACTAGGGATGCACCAACATTTGTGGCTGATATGATTTAAAAACAAACAAATCAAAAAACAACAACAATGACTATTGGCTGAAACAGATACCAATATTATGCCACTGTTTTGCTCAGGAATTATGTTTTACAAAATGTACAGAGGCAAAATATGTTAACAATAAATAATTTCCATTGAACATGGATTTAATCTGTTGAACACATGACAGGCCAAAAGCCTGTCAAAGATGTAAAGAAGATCAAAAATAAAACAATATAAAAAAATAACTAAATATTGTAGGATGATGATTAATGTTAAAAAAAAGGTTATTTTGTACTTCTAAAACATTTTTGCACTTTTGTTTTTGCAGTTCAAAACAACATAACTCATATTTTACATAATTGTACTGTATAAAGTAAAACATTACAAATTCATATTTATCAGTGTTTCCCATTAAAGTACCTAGACTGTGGCGGCCCACAACAGTTTCGTAATGAACTGAAAATATTTTCACACTTCTCATAATAACATAAAAGACCTCTAACATTGTGTTTTGTGCCATTGCTTCGGCAAAGCATCTCTCACTCCCAGTCAGTTAGTCAGTTGTTTCTTTGTAGCAGAAAAGACAGCAAAGGCAGCAGGAGACAAAAATTACATAAACAAACCATAAAAACACAATTACAGTAGTTCATATGACTCATGTGTTTTATTCAAAGCCACTTGAAGATGTGCTATAGCTCTGTGAATCACAAAAAGCTGCTTTTAATAATTAAATATATAGTATGCGCAGTGCCTGTACGTTAGTGAATGGCGCTGCTCTGTTGACACAAACTCATGCACAGGCTGGTGATGCACTCGCAGCTATTTTTAGACTTCACAGTGATGCACAATATTTGATCGCTACTCAAGAACAGCATCTCAGATGTAGATGCTCAATAGTTTGATTAACTTATAATATGCATTTAAATGGTACCGGAGATGCATTTACCCAGAATTTTAATAAGTGAATTAAACTACTGTGAACTTGCCTACAAACAGACACATACAGGACTTCCTGGAGAGTTCAGAATGTCAAAATAAAAGTGTGAGGGTTTAAAAAGTGCACGATTTAAATATACTGTTGTATTTAAAAGTCAATAATAATAATAATAATAATAATAATATTAATAACAATGTATTATTATTATTATTGTTGTCATGATTAGTATTTGTTAACAATTTATAACAATATGTAATTGAATGAAAAGGGAACTGATGTCTTACAACTAAATTTAACAAAAAAAGAGATTTGAATCCTTTAAAGTCCAGATACAAGTTGAAACATTTTTGGAAAAAAAAAAAGAAGAAAAAAAAAGGCAAAAATAAAACACTGGTTTCTTTTCTATTGAAGACTTGAATTTCACTGCTATTTTATCCAGTATACTAGTTAATAATAAAGTGTTTCTTAATAAGTTATACATTTATATTGAATTAATGTGTAGTTAGAGGTTTGTGTTTCTTTACATATTAAAGAGTACTCCCAATTACTTCACACAATAATGTAAAGATATTATAAACTGATTATTAAAAAAACAACACTGTATCGGCTTGGGATCGGTATCAGCCGATACTGAGATTTCCGATATCGGAATCAGAAGAGAAAAAGTGATATCGGTGTATCCATAGGTCAGAGTAGTTTCAGTTCTGAACTACTCTAAACTCTGTCTCGTTTACTATGCTTTGTGGATGTTACCTTTTTGCCGTGTCATCATCATTCATATCTATACAACCAATGTGTATATGATTAAATTACTACTAGAGCACAAAGTTCTTCATAGAGCTAGCCTCTTAATTTTGCTCTCAAAGTGCACCAGATTGATGCATTTAACTTTAAAATGTAAAACATTTATGTGGGAAACACTGTATTATGCATTTGTAGGGTAAATCCAAGGAAATGTTAACCTCATCATGAAAAAATCAAGTTTAAACCAAAGGAACAAAATGCCCTTTTAAATTATTTTGTGGTATAATAGATAATGGATATTGCTGTCAAGCACTGACTGCAGTTTATTTTTTAAACGCAGCCTTTCAAGCTTTAGTAACCAAACAACCTTAATGGATATATACCAAATCAATGTCTCAGAAGTCAATGTTTACTGGAATGTGCATTTTAATTCAGAGAGTTTTTACAAAGCGTGTTAATAATTAATTATGATTGAACCATTGATTTTTCATAAGTGTTTTCATGCTAAAAACTGATTTGCTGATGGTTTCATTTAGTCAATAATGGGCCGATAAATATCGGCAGCCAATATACATCAGTGCGTCCCTTGTATAGAACAATTTTTTAAATACTTTTATGGTGCCTTTTTTGTTATTTTGGAGCTTGACAGGCCCAGAATATTCTACTAAAATTCACGTTTTATGTTCAACGGAAGAAAACAAATGAGTGAGTAAATTATAACTACATTTTCCTTTTTGGGTGAAGGCTGATCTTGGTCCTGCAGATAAAGTCAGTACACTCTGGCCTGTGATTACTCTGACAGTTAAACAGTTATCTGAACAGAAAATGCATAAATCAACTGGGCCATTCTTAATTTGCAGTAGCAGGTGACCAGCCCATAATTTCAATTAAAATAAGTCAAACAGAAAAAGCTGTTGTGAACCCAGTATTTCTTTAAAAGTATTTCAAAACCTAAATTCCATTTTACTGGAAATATCACTTAACTATTTTTAGATACTCAAAGTAAAGAATGACCCAACTAAATTCTTTCATTATCCATATTTATTCACCCTAGTCGCACATACCTCACATGACTTTCTTCAGTGGAACACAAAAATAAACATTGTGAAAAATCTTTCCTCCCAGCTTTCTGCCATATAATGAAAGTGAGTAATGACTCTAGGCTGTCAAGCTCCAAAAGTTTTGCATTCCACTGAAGAAAGTAATAGGGTAAATAATAACATACTTTTAATTTTTTAAATAACTAGCACTTTAACATGGAACTTTTCAGATGTTTCTTACCAGCTTGCATGTACTTCTCAAGTTGTTCTCTCCTCTGCTCGACTTCAGCTGGTGTGAGTGTGAAGATCTTCTTTGGAGGGAAAGCTGGCACCACATTATTTCCGTATTCTTTCTTTATCTTAAAAAATAAATACAAATAAAACAAGGAAGGAAGTTTTTTATTTTAAATTGAAGAGGTCAAATACTGAAAACAAAAACTTGTTTGGTTATTTTCAGTGGACAAAACTTAGTTGAAAACTGCCTGCCCTTGGCCTTATACATTATGCTCCGTCGTGGATGCTGACTTTGGGTCTCTCAGGCACTGGGCAAATAAATCAGTGTACACTTCAGAGATTTCAGATCTTCTAAAATTATGCCTGCTGTTGTTCCATCTGTGTCATTGGGATTTTGTTCAATGGCACAAGGCAAGACAGATTTGTTTGTTTTGTATTTTTAAGTTTTCAGCATTACAAGTAATTATGCAAGTTCATAAACATGAACATACATTTTTTAGAAAAGGTTAGTTTTTCAAATGTGAAACTTTGGAGAATATCTGTATGAAGGAGCCAAATTATAATTATAAGGGTTAACTGCATCTTCCCTCCATAACAATCTCCACAAACTGCATATGATATACTGACTATGCCCTCAACGCCCTGTTACCTAGCAACAGTGAATGTGAAACAACACAACATGGTGTGGATAGTGAGATCACTGAAGTTTTCTCTTATTCATGAGGAAACGTGACTAAGTGGTTATGAAATTGGCAGGTTTTCGGGAGATGTTAGGAAGTCTCAACGAGCATTTTCATTGTCTCATTCATACATCAATACTGGCAAATATGCTCAGTTTTATAAAAAAAAATAAAAAATAAAAAAATCAAGCATTGGTTCCTCTCTTCCTAATGAGAATAGATTTGACCCTTTAATAAGTACATAAACAAAAAAACAAAAAATGTACCTGCATCAAAAACTGTACAGAACTGTAGATGTGTAGTGCATCACTGTAGATATTTGAATCTGATCAAATGGCTCTCCATCCTAAGGTGCTCAAGGTCAATTCACTTATTCACAGGTACTCTCACTTACTTAAATTTTGTTACAATAATATTTCAAACTCCAACAGACAATAATTTCTTCAATTTCAGTGAAGCGTTATATTTCTGAGAATGTACTTTGCAATCTTGGACGGATTGGGACTTTCTCTCAGACTGCGTCCACAGCATTAACTGATTTATTTTGTAGTCAGTGATTCATAACTAGTTGTTTAAATATGCATATGGTAACAAATTGCTCTTCATGTGCCAGTATTTCAATGCAAAACTGGCTGCAGTTTAAAATTCCTCCAAAAAAAGACTTTCTAAAAAAAAATCTAAAATGAAGGAATACTCCAAGATGTAAATGTGGTTCACCTGTTCATGCAGACCCAGTAGTTGGCTGTAACGTACCCGACAATGCAAGACACCATTGACATGGATATTGTAAGCCTGAAAAAAAAAACAAAAAAAACAAACACACAATTAGCCTTTATAGAGAGGCATAATAAACAGATGTACAGTATACACACACAACTCAATAAAACATAGATACAAAGTGAACACAAAATTATGTGTTTTTTTAATGGCCAGTATAATGTCAATATAGCCTATATAAAATGTAATAACATAAGATGTAGGCTAAACAAATTGCATTTGATTTGAGCAATTATTAAACATCATTTGTATTCAAAATTCACCAAAAATATTTGAAAACGGACCATATGGTATTGGCAGATTTCTGAGAGAGAGAGAGAGAGAGAGAGAGAGAGAGCTTACAATACAGCTTCATGAATAATCTTAAAGGGCCATTAATACAAGCAGGCTGCTCTTTTTAATAGATGTATAGCTATATTCATTATTTAAAAAGAGCAACGATGATTCTTTAATCACCCAGCAATCATGTCACAGACACGGTTGGGGAAATTGGGACAGGTTAATGATTTAAAAGTGGAACAGGTTTTGACATGGAAATCAAACAATATGTGCCAATTATTTACAGTCTTCTGGTAAAGGAGAAAAATTATACATCAAAACAGCTTGTTGGATGGCAATGTCAAAGAGAGTTTAGGCTCCTGCTCTTGTTTCAGTCATACCACAAAAACAAAAAGCATCTCAAGCTGTTTCCCCTTTTCTTTGCCTTGACTTCTGCATTGAATACATACAATCAGGAAGGCACTGCGATCATATTTCAATATACACTGATTTTTCTCCACCATTTGTTGTCATTAGAATGTGAGCTGCCTGTTTTCCATCTTTTCTAACACAGAATTGTTTAGATTTAACTTCCCAACCGTGGTCATTTGTGCACACTGAAATAAAGGGACACGTTTTTTAGCTGTTGTTTAACTCTCTAAACTATTGTTGTATTGAAAACATTTAGCACCCCTTTAGTTGTTTGAAGAAAGTTAAATGTTGGACCAGCAGTAAAAATAATAGAACAAATAATATTTAAATTTCAAAGGATAAGTGCAACTAATAATCAAGACCGGAGAATATTATTAACTCAAGCCACGTCTACACTAATATGTTTTTGGGTTGAAACTTCACATTATCATTTTCAGAAAAATATGGCACTAGAAAGCTAAAATGTTTCTGAAATGCTCAAGTTTAAATGGGATAAGTACATTAAGCAAAATCAACACATTTACAATAAAAAGCATATAAGTGGACTCATTGAAACATGTAAAAACATGCATTGTATCAACTAGACAGAAACCAAAACAAGAAGGTAGTCTAAAAAGTACATAGATTTGCAAGCAAAACACTTCAGAACAGGAAACCCAAATACAAAGATATTGTTTCGAAGTCTTAGGTGGAGTGGTGGAGACAGAAAAAACATTTCTTTGTGCATTCTTGTGGGTTGTGTGGCCTTTAAAATTTGCAATCCAACTAAGGAAGTTATGCACACAATACGAAACAGTTGTGACCCAAAAACAATTCACATAGCTTTGCTTCATTTTATAAGTTTTTTGTGTATCAACTTGACTTTCTTTGTAGTACTGTGGCAAACTATAAAATGCTCTTAAAAGGACTTCACAGTGGATCTCTCTTTTATATACTGTATACTCACATAGCCTATAATAAGTCACATGTAATTATATAGTCCCAGGTGAATGTGTATTCCATGACCCAATTATTGACAGCAAGGCATGCAATCTTTGCTACATACATGAGACATCAAAGCAACATGGTTACACAGGAAGTCAGCATGTTGTTTCTGAGAGTTCCACTACCCAAGAATCAGTCACATTATGCCAACTCACTGACAAGTATCATCTCTCATCAGGCATTTTTTATTAATTTTTCTCTCCCCTTTTCTCTCTAATTTGGTATGCCCAATTCCCTCTAGGTCCTCATGGTGGCATAGGGACTCCCCTCAATCTGGGTAGTGGAGGACAAATCTCAGTTACCTTTGCGTCTGAGACAGTAAATCCTCACATCTTATCACGTGGCTTTTTTAGCACATTACCGAAGAGACAGCGCGTGTGGAGGCTTCAAGCTATTCTCCGTGGCATCCAATCACAACTCACCACGTGCCCCGTTGAAAGCAAGAACCACATTTTAGTGACCATGAGGAGGTTAACCCAATGTGACACTACCCTCCCTAGCAACTGGGCCAATTGGTTGCTTAGGAAGCCTCACTGGATTCATAAGCAGGCATTTTTTAATCGGCTAAAGCGTGTTTACCTTCCCTTATGGTATGATCAGAAGTGTGTTCCATCACAGCGTAATAGAACCGGGTTCGGATCAAGCATTAATACCAGAAAGTAATCACGTTCGCATAATCAGTGACGAGCAAATCGGGGATTGCATTTAACATTCAATTTTTACAAAGTCGACCGATAGTTGGTTTTGAGATCATTCTGATCAAAGATACTCCCAAGCCCTTACTTGTCTCCAAATAAAAATAAAAAAGGAAGAATAAGCATGCAAGTCCTTAGTAAGTATGAACCATAATTCATTTTCCCTTTTGTTTAAACAGGAAGTCTGACGTTTAAATTGCAACCCCTTTATTTTTGTAGCTCCTCTGCATATTCTGTGACATGGATGGCTTCAAAGCATACTACATAGCTCCCTGACTGATATTGAATGAGACTTTACAGTTTAGATGTGAAAGTTTCTGAAGAAAACCACCTCCTTTCACGTGTGAATGCTGAAAGCAACCAGAAACAAAGCACTCATTTTATACTTCTATTCTAAACACTTGTGGTGGCTAAAGGCGGATGCACACTGTACGATTTTGGCTAAGTTTCTGCCGTCTGAGACAAATTTTGGGAATCCTAATCAGGAGTTCTCTCGTCGCAGGGCAAAAACGTCAATCTTACAACGTTCATAGTGACATGTTCACAGACGGCCGATTAATAGCCTTTTGAGAAGAAGTACTGGCAGTGTCTAAAATGTAGCATTGTAGTCGTATAGTGTGACTGCTATTATGACAGGATGAGTGTGGAAGGGGGTATGTCATGCTGGTGGCACCCCAGCGCGCGACATTCCGACCCGGCACCGCACCCCTCCGCTCCACAACGAGATATTCCGCTCCTCTCTCGCACCCTTCACTTGGAAAGAAACCTGCTCCACATTTGCCCCAACGTGGCAACATTTCTGCCCAGTTTTCACTCTACTCAAGCACTTTAAATGTTTTCTCTTTTTTTCCATTTTATATAAAATATTTTTATAAATAACTAAGCAGAAATTACTTGAGAAAAGTGTAACGCGTCAGCAATATGAAATTAACAACATTCAATAAATAGCTTACAAACGAAAATAAACAATTGCATTTTTCTTTACATTTATCATGCATTTTCTTTACACCTTTATTTTCATTACTATTTTACTTTTAATACATTTTATTAAACATCTGTAAACGTCTTTAGTTAAGATTCACATCACTCCAATTTGATTTATAAATAAATAAATAAATAATATAAAATTGAAAGATTGAACAATTTATACTTCTAAGTATTTATGGGATGTTTTAATCCAAATCAGCATATAGGGTTGGATACAATTATAGACATCGATGTCATGTTTGTGCATTATTAATAGGGAATTTGTAAGCATGATATATTATCAGCTTATATGAATTTTTGTAAATTTTGCGTGGCTGATAGTTTACTAATCTAAAAGAGGAGAAAGACAATAACCCTCCTTTTTTGTTTTCTCCAATGTGAACGGAGAAGTTTGCAATTTTTCGTGCCACAAGTCTTTTTATTTCCACAATGAATATTTGCTTGTGGACGATCATTATTAATATAGGCAACTTCCTGCACTCACATTCATTCTCAACATCAACAAATGTTTTGTATTTGGGATCAGGCTTTCTTAGGCCTGTTTGACAAAATCCATCTTTCTTGTAAATGTTAGCCAGTGCTCGTGATGGAGTGGTGTTGGAGCAATGGAAATGCTGATGTCCTGACTTTAAGAGAGAGAAAAAAAATGCTCCTCCATGGTGGCCAAATTTAGCTGTTTCGCCTCTATTCCGCAACACTCCAGTAACGTGAGTCACGTTCACTGATCGGGACGATTGGGACCACAGTCGGCTTCGATGTATATCGTGCAGTCTGACATAATGTCGCACAGTGTGCTATGGTGATATCAATCCCTTCAGGTTGTACAGTATGACAAGCAACAATCGTAAATAACTATTATAAATGGTACAGTGCACCCGCCTTAAGGCAAATTAATTAAGTTTAGTTTTGATTGGTCAGTTGGTCTAAAAAAAAAAGAAAAACTCTACAAACTCGTTGGACGCTGGGTGGTACTATGGGATAATTTTCGTCAAGCAGGGTTTGGGTTATGCCTGCACAATAAGCAAGAAACCTTGATTTCAAACTTTGAACTTTATTTTTATTTATTTTAACTAAAAGTTCAAATGAAACTGGAAATGCATTTAAAATGTGTCTCTGGCAAAGAAGCTTCGTCTGTGCATTCTCTACCGGATGTGTATTTCGTTATCCAGGAAAATATATCATGTGTGTGACTAAATTAGTTTTGTTCCCTCATATATATATATATATATATAGAAGTCACCAAAATCACTAAAGCAAGAATATTCACTGATCCCTCAGTTCCGAGGTTTTTGATGTAATTGGATATTGCGTGAGATATATGTATATCTATATATATCTATATATTATATAGATATATATAAAAAAGTAACCACCTTTCCATTTACCGTCGGGCAAGAATCCGTCTAAACATGCAGGCTGAAATTTACTTACAAAAATGAAGACATAAAAACAATTACAAAATTTTTAAATAATTATAATGATGATAATAATCACTGAAATATAAATCATGGTTCGAGGTGTACGTGTTTTTGTATTATTTTATATATTGTGTATTATTTTACAGGCTGCAGAGTTGCGTTCACAATAAACTGCTCTGTGGATATAATGTGAACTGAACTCAAAGCACCTCCAGAGCCCAGATGTCTGAGGTCATTTGCAGCACTCATAAAAAAAACATTTAAAAATAAATCGGAAGACAGAAACAAAGAGAGAGCTCCTTAGATGTGTTCCACGAGACTGCACGCCTCTGTATCAGCGCGTCATATATGGACATAGAGGCTTTTCTGTCATCTGTACTTAATAATATAATAAGAGTATAATCAAGTGCGTGTCTTTGTGTCTATGGGCAAATTAATTGTAGTATTAATTTGATAATAATAATAATAATAATAGTCTAATAGATTAATAGAAAAACGAGCCAAATATCGCCTTGACATCGTCAAAGGCATCAGTTATTGATGGTCACTCTGACCATCATCAATCCCAGAGATCTTTGTCTGTCGGCACAACTAATGTGCATTTCTCTCTATAAATTAACAAAATGTTCAAACAGTCTCTTGCTGGTTTTCCCAACACATTCAGAATCATTACCGCTTTTGTTGGCATCGCTGCGGCTCGCTTTGGCGCTTGTAAAATTTATATTTTAAAGGCTCATTATTACAGTTTAGTATTTCTCTGTAATGTAGAACAGTGTTAGTAATGTTACTTATAACATTCTTTCTCAAATGCCTGGAACTCAAACCATTTTCTGATGCCCCCCAACATATAAAGCAATTAAATTAATATTATAAATGTGCGAGGACTACTCGACTAATGGCTTAAATTAACGACTACTAGTCGAATAGGAAAATCTTTGGTCGGGGGCAGCTGTACTAGTTATGAAAGAAATGGTTGTATTATAGACGATGATCAAGCAGAGGGAAAAAGTGTAAAAAGTACAGTCATCATTGTTGCCTTGCACGTCTGGACATCTGGCCACAACATTTTAACTCTCAGTGACCTATAAATACTTACCGGTACCTATGAAAACTTTTGATATCATTATCTTAACACTGACAGTCTGTGACAGAGAAATTCACCATGAATCACTGTCACAGAAGGACAACTTTTTCCTGAGTTAGGACTGATTCATATAGATTTTTCTTTAAAGTTGTGAACTTAATGGAGATGTTTTAAATGAAATCACTGAATGAGGATAATAGGGCTGTCAAGCTCCATAAGGCCAAAACTCCCCATTTAAGTATCAAAAAGCAGTCTAAAATTGGTAGACTTGTGTTATATTCCAATTCTTCTGGACCTGTAAGATAGCTTTGTGTGAGAAACGGACCTCAATTTAAGCCATTTTCAATTATAACGTGAGCTGTTAACTCAAGAACAGCTGTGAATGGATCAATGAGGCAGTGAGTTGAACATAACCAGATCAGTCAGATTTGTGAATAATTTATTCAGACTGGTTTTGTGAAATGGATCAATGACTCATTGAAAAAAATCTGACTCAAAAGAACCCTTCGTTCACGAATCGGAGAAAGGTACTTTCATCATGTACGTGCACGAATGTGCCATGGAAAACTAGGGTGGATGTTAAGATTTTAAGTGGATACAGATTTAATTTTAATTTGTTCCTCGTTTGCACATGAATAACTAATATTGGCATTATATTCATGATGTTAGTCAGAGGGGAACTGGCCCCCACAGTGATTCTGGTTTCTCCCAAGGTTATTTTTCTCCATTAACCAACATCTTATGGAGTTTTGTGTTCCTTGCCACAGTCACCTTCTGCTTGCTCACTGGGGTTATAAATACAATTATTTAATTATTTATTTTTATACACAATTTACAATCATATTTAATCAAACTACACAATGATGACTAAGACTTTATTAGATAAATATAGTTTCGTTTTCTGTAATTTCTGTAAACATGATTTTCTGTAAAGCTGCTTTGAAACGATGTGTGTTGTGAAAAGCGCTATGCAAATAAACATGACTTTTCTTGACAACCCCAGTTCTCTTTCATTTTACGGCAAAGATTTGCCGGTATATTCTCCACAGAACAAAAAACCATACAGGTGTGGAACGACATGACGTACCTAATTACAGATTTTTCATTTTTGGGTGAACTATCATTTTAAGAATACTGAAAGCATCCATATGCCATTGCAAAGTGGAGGCCTTTTTTCAAATAATTCGGTGGCTACAGAGAGTCAACACCATACGCTACACATCTGCAATGCATCTGCAGAAACAAAACCAACTAGCAAGGATTCAGGCAGGTCAGACTGCCACGACTGTCCTCCAAAGAGAATATGGATGCACCTTAAATCCGGTTCATGGGGTGGCCTTGCCGCTCAATCGGGAGTCCGGCACACCCTGGCGGACAGGACTCTGAATAGGTTTCATCTGGCCTGTGCCTCTAAATATTGAAAGGTGAGTGCTTGGGACACTATACAGTGCCAGGCAAGAGCGCTTAAAGAAAACGACACTCCTGTAATAATTAGCGGAATGCCCCGTGGCCCACCATGATGGTCACTTGGCCTGGTGCATCTCAATCAATTACCTTGTTCAGTATTGAGTATTGCACTGGTCAGTGAGTCTTTTCTGTCATCTGTACTTAATAATAGTTCCCTGCCGTTTTAAAGGTGTATTCAGTAACTTTTGTTTTAGTGTCATCTTGGACCTACAGTTAAACCTAGTGGCTTGGATGCAGCATCATTTAAAATCAATAGTTTTCACTTTCAGATGCCATTGTTCAAATTTAGTATTCACAATCAGCCATAATTACTTAAATCAATGAGTAAAAGTGTCAGATAACAGGACGGTTACTGAGATTATGCAGATAGTATTCAGCTGGTCATGTGATGCTAACATGGCAGCCCCCATGTGCGGACCCTCTCCATGCAGAATAAAACAGCTTTTATAATGTTACTGATATGACTTAAGTCTTCATTTTAATGTGAGTGGTCATGATTTTCTACACACAGTATACTGCTAAATTACAATTAATTATTTAGGCGTTAAACTTTTTTAATGAGGAAAAATTACCGAGAACGTTCCTCTAACGTTTTCCTAACCTCTACATCCTTTCGGTAACCCTGCTGTACATCAATAAATCTAAAATGATGTCTTGTTCTGATCCATTGTTTAACTAATCAATCATAGAAGTTAAAATAAGTTAAACATTTTCGTGTTTACAATAGCTTATAATGATTTATGACACAAGGAACTAATTGCCTCGTCAGCCTCAGTTGGTAAAATGCTGAAACAGACACGTTTTCCTGGGCTGCTTGCACATTCAGTGCAAAATCCCTTGTCACTGTGCTCTTTTTGTTATTCATTATAGATCCTGAGGTGTGATAGACACTTGGCAGCGCTATGACTTCAAGTTTAAATGTAACTCAGGAACGCTGAGTCTGCTGAGAAACACTTCCGCCAATAGCTGATGTAAACAATGGGGTAACGGTAGACTTTACACGATTGATTAGTTACATCTAATATCACTTATATACATAAAGAATGTGGCGGTAACACCTATAATCACGTTTTATATCAAAATTTCAGTCGTGAAAACTAGACATTTCATACGACCGTCATATGAGAGGATCAAGCCAGTTGCTGGTATGACAAGCTGGTAGCTGGTCTAAGCTGGTCTCCCAGTTCGGACCAGCTACCATGTTCCAAAACACAGCTACCGCCTTCAGATGGGTTTTCCACAAGGGAGCTAAAGAGTTTAATAGAATTAAAATAAAACACGAATTTATATTTGAAAACAATGTATATTCCCCAAAAGGGTCATTTTATAATAGGTGTTATGTCATGCACTGGTCAATGATATAGGGTTAATAAAATTAACAGTGTGTTAAAGACGCATTTATCCCGAGTGTCGAACTAATGTCAACACTAACTTTGCCGCAATGCTTACTAACGTGTCGACAGTGTCTCCAAATAAATACAAACTTACCACATATGTAGATCCATTTTCATCGGAGCGCACTTCCGTCTCAGGGATGGAGAAATGCATTTTCTACCCTTGGAGTGGAAGATGTTGGTAAACGAGAATATTCAGGGAAATTCTTCGGTGTTGGTTTGCTGTCATGCAGGAATCAAAAGCGAATGACTGCGAGCTACACTCGCAAGGATTCCCTGTGGAGTCCAATCCAGTCCAGGCCAGACCGGAGTAGAATTATGTCAGAAAAGTGATTTATTCTTCTTTTTTGCAAGAGATTAGTACAAAAAAACAAAACAATTTAATGTTCGGGGCTCAACTTTTCCAGTAAACATCTAAGCAGCAGCCATGTTGCAACTGGAGGTAATTCCACATTCATTGTCGGCAATTTATCGGTCCGTGTCGCCAAATCTGTTCCCTCACTTCCTCGCGCACTGCAAAACAATGTGAGAACGAGTCTGCAAAACACACCCAAATCGTTACGAGACCCGCAATCCAATAAATTGTCAGACTAATAAACGTAAAGGTGTCTCTACGGGTTTGTCTAGAGCCCCCGTTTTTGCCTACATTGGTACATACGAACGAGTTTGTAGAGAAAACAAACGTAGAATGTGTCTGTCTAGGCATGCATTTCAAGGTGCCGATGCAGTGCTGGCACTTACTATGGCGTTTAGAAGAAAATACATGAGCCTACATTACAGAGCAACCTTACAGCAATGTTGAAGAAGCTGCTCTGCTGTAATGCATTCAATATGTCTCTAGTCTGCTCTCTCCAGAAGCGTTGCAACAGTCCCCTGGATCAAACCATTTCGTGCAGACGGGGGAGTGAGTCATTGAGTAAAAAAAGAGTTAATTCGATATTATAGTGCGTGATATGATATCATAAATGTATTGGATATTAAAATATTATTGGATATTAAATATTCATTTACTTAGTTGGGTATATAAACATGACAACCAGCAAGGGTAAATATGGCTTAATTATGATTAAGATTGATTAATCGATTAAACTGTTTTTAAACACATCTTGGCTATATGTGGCAGGGCCATAGCTTGTGAGGTGAAAAGAGGAAACGATTCTAGGGGCCTAAAGGTCCGTGTTACCTAATTCTGCCCCGCCCCTTTTCCGCGCTCGCTCTTCCGTATTTTGTCATCTAACTTCCTGTTGAGAAGAGTCGATCAAAATGCATTACGTGTGGAAGTACAGAAAGTATTTATAGAGTTGATGGTGTGAGTCTATAGCTGCTAGCGAGGCTTTTTTTTCTGTCACTATGCTCATTTTTACCATCACCCGCGGAGGTAAATTGGACCAGGCAGATCACATTCAGACAGCTATGACACACTGCACTTTTTCATAATACAAGCGTTTAATTGTTGTACGTGTAATTCTGCTTATTTTTTAGGATTCAACTTGTTAATAGGCTAATTTGTGTTAAAATATAATAAATAATAAAATGTGTAGTTGATATGACATTGCCAAAATTGACAGCTCATATTATTACACATGCAAGTTCAACATGTAAGAAAATTACAATTGTACTTTTGAAAATTTATTTTTCACCCTAATTTTTTTAGATGCTTAAATGTGATTAAAATAGTTGTAAACAGAATATAAAATAAAACATGAACAGAAGTTCCAAGACAAATTTTCAAGATGGCTGCAAACAAGTTTCTCTTGTGCATAAGGTGAATACAGTGTGTGACTCCAAATAAACTTCTTTTGAATGCAGGTTAGACCACTCGGCGAGCAACATTGGAATGCTGTACAAGCGGCATGAAAGTACAGCTCATATAGACTTGAATGGGGAAAGACTGACAATTTCCAAAACGGTTGGTCAAGAATACAATCAAAGAACATATTTTAAATGAGCAGTAAAACCTGACAACGACAGTATAACGCATTCTGTTTCTTTACCTCAGACCACGCAAAAATGAAATAACTGTCCGATCAGAATTTTTTCTTACATGATCTTAATGGATCTTCTTCAGCATGTCTTCCTGTGCACTGATAGTAGATTCAATTTGAGCTGTACCTGGTGTGCAATTTTTCCAAGCTTCTTTGTCTTTTGTGATATTTTTCCTCTTTATTAATTTATGATGTAGTGATGCTATATGTCACAAGTGCTCACAGGAGATGCATTTTTGTGTCGATGTGTCTCGTCTGAGCACATGTGATCGGATCACCTGGTATACACCTTATTACTGTGATGATGTGCATTAATTACAATACCTGTTGTTATTCAAGAATCCAGTAATTACCACTGTGTTACAGAAAATGTTATAAATGGTTTGAGAAACAGATGTTCAAGACAAACATGCAATGTGCGATCAGTCAATAAACAGAGACATGTTGAGATGCAAGTCAAAAAGTGAGTCATTTTATTTTTAATCATTGAACAAAACAAATACCAGCTATAAACATGGTCTTGGAGAGTATTGTTTATGATTTGCTCAAGTGGTTTCCCATTTCCCAAGAGGTCCCATTTTCAGCAGCCGTCACTCCAACATCTTATCCTTGAGTAATCATGATAAATTGCTAATTTGGTACTAGAAAATCACTTGCCATTATATCAAACACAGTTGAAAGCTATTTGGTTCGTTAAATTAAGCTTAACATTGTCTTTGTGTTTGTTTTTGGGTTGCCACAGTATGCAATAGACTGGCATGTCTTATGGTCAATATTAGGTCATAAATGGCAAAAAAGAAACGGCTTTCTCTAGAAACTCATCAGCCTCATGTTTTGAGGAATGAAGGCTATACAATGCTTGAAACTGCCAAAAAACTGAAGATTTAAAACAAAGGATTACACTACAGTCTTCAAAGACAAATACAACTGGTTCTAACAAAGACAGAAAGAGATGTGGAAGGCCAGATGCACAACTAAACTAGAAGATAAGTACATCAGAGTCTCTAGTTTGAGAAATAGACGCCTCACATGTCCTCAGCTGACAGCTCCATTGAATTCTACCCGCTCAACATCAGTTTCACGTACAACAGTAAAGAGAAGACTCAGGGGTGCAGGCCTTATGAGAAGATTTGCAAAGAAAATGCCACTTTTGAACCAGAAAAACTAAAAGAAAAGGTTTGAGTGGGCAAAGAAACAGACATTGGACAACAGGAAATTGGAATAGAGTGTTATGGATCTGAACCCCATTGAGCTTTTGTGGGATCAGCTAGACTGTAAGGTGCATGAGAAGTGCCCGACAAGACAGACACATCTATGTCAAGTGCTACAGGAAGTGTGGGGGTGAAATGTCACCTGAGTATCTGGACAAACTGACAGCTGAATGCCAAGGATCTGCAAATCTGTCATTGCTGCATGTGTAGGATGTTTTGATGAGAACTCTTTGAAGTAGTTTAAGAAGTTCTGAATTTTTTTTCAAATTGTAATAATAATTTCATGTTATTAATGTCCTGACTATATATTATGATCAGTTGATTGCCACTTTTGGTGAATAAAAGTACCAATTCCTTTCCATAAGAGCAAAATCTGTACATTATTCCAAACTTTTGGCCACCAGTGTGTGTATATAATTATTATTCCTTGAATGTTTTGATTTGTCCTTTTATGCACCTGATCCCACTGTTATAATGCAAAGATGTATTGTTGTTGCCATGTAGTTTGTACATGACAAATTGTTCAGTAAAAAAATAAATACAAATCTTCTTAGCAGAAGTACCACCCACAATGGAGTGGTGGTGGTGTAGTGGTCTAAAGCACATAACTGGTAATCTGGTAATCAGAATGATGCTGGTTCAAGCCCTACAGCTACCACCATTGTGTCCTTGAGCAAGGCACTTAACTCCAGGTTGCTCCAGGTGGATTGTCCCTGTAATAAGTGCTCTGTAAGTCGCTTTGGATAAAAGTGTCTGCCAAATGCATAAATGTAAATGTAAATGTAAATTTCGCGCACAGGGCATAGGAATCAGGTGGATAACCTCCCCCAATTGGTTGGTTATATAATCAGTTTGCACACTATGAATTATATATAACTAGAATTAATATATAATTATAAATTAGCTCTACTGGACGAGATCAATTTTCTTAATAATAGATGTACATTGTGATAAGGAACAGGCTACATCAGTTGAACAAAGTGAACAGTGCTTGTTTTGTGTGTGTTTGTTTTGAACTCATATGAGTTCTTATTGTGAAATCAAAATTTCACAATCAGAGATGCAAAACTGTTGCACCACCTGGGTTGTCATGAATGGGGTCATGGCCCTTAAACGTCACATGATCTAGTCACATGACTATGCTTGTCAGTGTATTTATGTAGCATTTTATTTGTTTTATTTAAGACATGTTGGCAGTCAGTAGACTGATGCACAGGTGAGACTATATCATGGATATTGCATCCTGTTGAGGCTGGTAACCAGGGTTGGGAGGTTTTTGAAATGTATTCCACTACAGATTACAGAATATATGCTGTAAAATGTCATTTGTAACGTAAACATAATTGTATACTATGGTTACATCTGTATTTTTTCAATTTATTCAGGTTGGACCTTGCAAATTGTTCTAGCAGTCATGTAGAGCACCTTTATGGTGCATGCACAGCAATGATAATGTACTGTGTGTACCAGAGCAGGTTTTATCATAGAAATTTATGTCAGGGGTTTAGCACTGGATCACTCACTATTTATTATAAATGTCTTTCCTACGATCTCTCCAAAAACCCAATCATCAATCTGAGTGATTTAGTTTTTCAGGGTTTCAGAAATCTTACTGAACTGTAAGTTATGCATAAGCACATTATATCTTTTTTATTATATTCATGAATATCAGTACTTCACCTAAAACAGGATTGCCCAGGGGGCAGTGCAGCATGGGAGATGGCAGAGGTCAAACTTACTGCTAGAGTCTGTGAAGAACAGAATTTTTTTTGCAATCAGACAAAATAAATCTGTAAGTTAAGTAAGTCTAAACCTCTTCAACTCTGCAGACCCGCCAGTGACTCCAAAAGGGGGTGATATGTCATGAAAAATGTTTACGATTAAAATGTTGAAGTCTCTGGATCCATAAGTCAGGCATATGGTGTATTGTTTGAAAGCTTAGAATATTCACATAACCATCACCTCTGCATTTATGTTGCATAAAATACTAAAATAAGTCTGAAAACCTTCACATCCCAAATCAGCGCCACCTAGAGGTCATGTTGTAGAAATATTAATATGAATACAAGTCTTTCAAATAGCACTTAAATAGACAAGTCATATATCAATTCAAAGCTGTCATTCTTAGCAAAGCGACTCTGCAGTTTATTTTGTTGACATAATACCACATTTTGAAAGATTGAAGTGAGACATTAAATACAAATGTCTCTTTTATGCACTGATCACTGTTGGTGTAAGCCCCAACAGTTACTTGTGTGAATAGTCCAATGTGATAATTTTGATGTCCAGTACAAAATATGCAGTCCAGCAGGAAAAGCATACTAAACAAATCATCTGAAATATTTGATATCAACTATTGATGATAAAGTGTGCTACATTTTCACAAATGGGAGGATCTAGATTGAGCTTCTAGTCCACTCAGAGGCTGAGATATTCGATGAAACAATGCGAGTGGTACATGCACTGACAATTTTACTTAAAAGTCTATGGACGAGCACATCTGTGAGGGCTAAAATATGTTAAGAGTGCCACTTACATTTCAGATCGGCATTTTGTGGTGGAAGGTGATAGAGGATAAAATATATTTCTTAGTACTTGTTGCCACCCACTGAAATAAAATAAGACTTCTTGGAGGAAAATAGGGAAATTCTGTTCACCCTATTTTCCTCCAAGAAGTCTTATTTTATTTCAGTGGGTGGCAACAAGTATATATATATATATATGAGCTTTTAAATTGGAGCGGAAAATTTGCAGATGGCAGCCCAAAAATGCCCCATAGTTGAAGAGGTTAAATGCTTTCTTTGAGTGTACTGGTCTCTAATTTCTATGGATACAAGTGCACGAGAAAGGTAAGATTCCTTTCAAATCACCTCAAAACTTTCATAAAGTTTTCCGTTATTCCTCTACACTTAAAAATAAGAAAAAGCAAACTATATGTAAGGATTTATAATAAAACCAGGATGACCATATTGCAAAGACATGGTCCATAATTTCACTTGTTAATAATTGCAGGGAGAGTTTCCCCACAGTCAAGTTGGTTGGGAAACTCACTGGGTCCACAGTTGAGGCTTCCTCTTGTGGTTCACCCAAAGAAGAAAGGCCAATGCCAATTGAGATTTAAAGAGAAGTGACTGGTGGGATGTCAGCCGAACAGACATCCCTTAGAATGCTGGGTGGCTTGATTAATAATGATTATTAAATAATGATGTAGAACATTTAAGTTTCTTGTTCTTTAAATTTGCCAAAAGTTTCTGTGCCATTTTTAATTGAGCAATGGGCACTTAAGAGTTTGATTTGAACTGGTTAAATTCTTTCAAATGCTACTGAACAAAGACGTCTTTAAAAACATTAAATATATACATACATTTTATCATATCTTTAATGAATGCTGAGACATTTTCATAGCGTTGAAGAGGCTGGTTGAAAAGGAAAAACTGACCTCTCTGATCATCTTTGGAGTGCAGCCACATTTCTGACAGCAGTTTTGAACTTGACTATAAACATTTCAAAGTGTAGCACAGAGATATTTTAACAATGATTACAAAAGATCTTTATTGTTGTACATATTTTGTTTTTTAAGGCAAAAGTTTCCCAATTTTAAAATACAATTCAAATGTTTACTTTTAAAAATGAATAGTGTTCTTGACAAAAAAAAAGGATGTGCTTTATAGAAGAAAATGGATTGTGTGGAATTGTTAAAGGAATATTCTGGGTTCAAAACAAGTTAAGCTCAATTGACAGCATTTGTGGCATAATGTTGATTACCACAAAATAGTATTTCGATTTGTCCCTCCTTTTCTTAAAAACCCCCAAATGTCTGGGTTACAGAGAGGCACTTACAGATGAAGTGAATGGGGCTCTTCTGTAAATGTTAAAATACTCACTATTTCACAAGATGTAAACAATATGCATTTTAACACGATTTTAGTGTGATAAAATCACTTATACTTTCCGTTTAACTTATGTTTAGGTTTACAACTTCATTTTCATGACAACATAATGGTGTAAACCCTAAAATGACTGTAAAAACAATTATTTAAACAACTTTATAGATCAAATAGCACATGAGTTTTAACAGAATCAATTTAAATGCCATTATAAAATTATAAGCTTCACATTTCCACCTTTAAACTCTCCAAAAATTGGCCCCATTGACTTCCATTGTAAGTGCCTCACTGTAACCCAGATTTCTGCCCTTTTTAAAAAAAGAAAAAAAAAGACGGGCAAGTCGAAATTATTTTTTGTGGTAATCAACATTATGCCACAAATGCTGTTAAATGAGCTTAACTTGAATTGAACCTGGAATATTCCTTTATTTTTTAACAAATATATATTCAAATCCTGTTTGTTTACAGATGTCTACTACCTGCTGTGTATAACCATTCAACACCTACATTTGTATGATTAAGTAAAAGATACGTTTTTTCTACTTATACAACATTAATAGAGGGGCTCACCAACTAAACTACTAGTACAATATGGACATATGCAAGCTACATTATGTGAATCTCACTTTCTGTAACTGTCTGTAATGTTGAATTGTGCTAGGCAAATACCTTGGCAACCTTGTACTTGAAATAGATTTGTTTGATGAATGCCTTCTGTTTTTAATATTAACAATTAGCAAACAACAGTTTTTTTACAAACCATTTCTTTTTCTATAGCTCTTCCAGGGTTCTGGTAATATTATAAACAGAACCTTATGCAGCATATTAAGCTTTTGAGTGGTCTTATACACATTTGCACCATAACTAGTGTATATCACGCCATAACTCTTTTCCCTTATTCACATCTATGAAAGGATTTCGGCAACAGAAACTATCCAAATAAGAATGATGTTTCTAACACTGTTTCTGCCTATGCACTGACACTCTTGATGGGCCAAAATTGTATTAGATTAATATAAAAAAATAATAATAATTTTATTCAGATGACTTGGCAAAAGGACTAGAAGCCATGACAATCTTGATCCCATTTACAGCAAGTCTTGTACTTGAAGAAAAAAAAAAAAAAAAAGCTGTCCTAATAAAAGTTAATTCGACTGACTGAAATGGACTACGTCATCTGTGGGATACTGGAATTGGGTTGGTCTAACAATACAAAAGTGTTAAGCATTTTAAAGCATCCTGCTATTGAAGAAATAAACAGAGGCTTTGTTCGAAAAGCTAGTTCCATTTCATAGATGTTTATTTCATGCCAGAAGCCCTGTGTGCACAGACACATAATGTGCAGATGCAAGAGGGAAACAGCTTGTATCTGCTCTTCACAGATCGACATTCTTGACTCGCAGTACCACAGGCACAGAGGTGCAAGGGATCATGCCCAAGTCAGTTATCACAAGGTCCACAAAGTCTGGTGGAGTCACGTCATACACCAAGTTCAGAAGCCCCAGCGATTTAACAGTCTGCCAGTTTTCTAGGTGGGTGTTACCATTTCGGGTCACAATCAGGTCATCAGGATCATCTGTGAAAATGCATTCCAGTATACTTAAACCAGCATATTTTTTGTAACTGATTATACATGTTGATTTCACTAGGTCGACAAAAATAATTAGTACATTTACCAAACAAGCTAAACATGACAGAGTTACCTAGTTCATTGGACACAAAGGAGTCCGTCTGCACTCGTTCACAGAACTTGTAGGTCTCACAGCAGACCAGAACTGGTACATTGTAAGCCTTTGCTACCAGGGCAATTTGGGAAGTTCCAACACGTGACATAACATATCCATTGGCAAGAAGTGCGTGGGCACCAAGAAATACCTTGGATACCTGGAAATAAAGAGACCAGAATCCAAGTTTATAGTCAGTATTCATGGATACAATGCTTTTAAATGACAGCATTAGGGCCGGATAACGCTACTGCAAGTCTATCTAGTAATGTAAAAAGGAAATTTCACCCAAGAATGAAAACTCACTCATCATTTACTCACCCTCATACCATCCCAAATGTGTTTGACTTTCTTTTGCAGAACACAAACAAAGCATGTGCAGAGTCCTTGATGGCACTAGGAAGTGTAATTTAGCTTGAACTCATGATCGCCGAAGAGACTACGGATTTATATTATGTAACTGAGTTACATTTTGGTCTTTTTTCAACAAAAACCAATTGTATCGCTTCAGAAGATACGGATTATAAACCACTGGAGCCATATGGATTACTTTTATGCTGCCTTTATGTGCTTTTTGGAGCTTCAAATTGTTGGTCATCATTCACTTGCATTGTATGGATCTACAGAGCTGAGATATTCTTCTAAAAATGTGTTCTGCAGAAGAAAGTCATACACATCTGGGATGGCATGAGGGTGAGTAAATTATTAGAATTTTCCTTTTTGGTTGAACCATCACTTTAATAATGTAAGCTAAACATTCAGATCACCGCTGTAGCCATATGATCATTTAAAATAAAACTGTAATTGCTGTCCAAGCATGTCATAAAAATAAGTATGCTTGTGCAACATCAAATAAAAAAGAAAAACATGCGCATTAACCCAGTGCACGACAGCGCCAACTGGCGTCCGTTCCTCCAAACTCAAACAGTCCATCTATGCCTACGAGAGTCCCTGCAACAAATTTGGTGTTGGATTGCCCAAGTCCGGTGTTTCTATACAGATTTTGTAAAACATAATTACATAACAGAATATAGTCTATAAAACAAACTCTCGTTGAGTGCATGTTCAGTGATTTAGGCCCACTAAACAACATGAAAATTACCAAAGGGTTACTCACTCCAATGATTTAATGAAGGACACAGCTTGCTGTGGGCATGTAAATTCTCCACAGCCATCCTTAGCATCTATTCTCAGTTTGGCCGGTAACATCAGTACAAACGCGACCTTCCGTTGATGTAAGATTTTCTTGCATTCCTTGAATAGATCACGTTTCTATCTTGTCGAATTTGCAATGTCTGGAACAAGAAAATTCTGTGGTTCTTCCAAGAAAGCTTTCCTTTACTCCTCGCCTCACGTAACAAGATCTTTATCGGATGATCTCAGAAATTTGTCCAGAACTGATCGCGGCCTGTCTCCCTCAGCGAATCTGCGAGCTGGGATTCTGAAGCTTGCTTGATTTCCAGCTTATGGCCAGTAATGTTGAGCAGACTCGGGAAGAGCTCGTCTAGGTATTTCACCATATCTCTGCCTTCTTCATGCTCAGGAATCCCAAACATTTTGACCTGTTTCATTGATTCTAAATCCTATAGTTTTTCCCCAAATTCACTGCAAGTCCATCTTGGTACCTAGCAGATTAGCAGCTAATTCCCTCTCCGATGACTCCAGATAATTGATCATTTTTCGACATCCAACAATCTTGTAACCAACTCATAGAATTTCGCCTCCATGAAAGTGATCAATTAACGTATTACAGCCAAATCCTCAAAGTCATAAAATGACATAAAAAGAATGAAAAACTAGCAAAGTGCGAGCTCACCGCTCACACGTCTGACTCTCAATCAATACTTAATAGTTAAACACTTTGTTAAGAAACCACCAAAATTACAAACTGCTGCAATGAGGTAAAAATAAAATGTGCTTGCAAATTCCCAGCAAGCAATCTGCTTTATTCAAAGCAATGACTCACTTCAGGCAGAATGTAGGACAAGGCAGATATGAGCACATAAGTACACTGGATGCCTCTCTTCACCAGACGCCTCAGCACCTCTCTGCCCTCCAACCTGGGTCGACTGTCAACAACTATGACTCTGAACTTCCTCTGCTTCTCAAACGCTTCGCACAGAATGTGATTGACAAGTGAAGAGCTGTAGAAATACAAGAGAAAGCTAATATAAAATACATTTATTTTTATCCAGAGTATTAAACAGTTAGTATGCCCAAAAATGAAATTTACTCAGCCTCATGTTTTGTTCCAAACCAAACCACATAAATGATGATGTGAGGCAGAATATTAGGGACTGACAGCCTCGGTCACCATTTACTGTCATCGTTTGGAAAAAAATCTCAATGAAAGAGAATGGTGACTGAGGCTGTCTCCTTAACTTTCTGCCAAATATCTTCTTTTTTTGCTTCCTAAAAAAACAGACATATGGGCTTGGAAAGACATGAGGAAGAGTAAAATAATAAAAATAATTTGGGGAACTATCCCTTTAAGGGATATGGTTTGTTAAATCAAGCAGTGAAGGACTGTCATGATAATGCAGTAGACACAGAGGTCTAATAATGCGAGTGCAAATAACTGAAATTATTTATGAGGCTGCATTGAAAAATCTTACCATCCATAAACCAGAATGACATCTCCATTACTTATCTTCTCAATAGCATATTTAGAAATGGCTTGGGAGGCCAAAATGATCTTCTCATTTATGTAACTGTCAATACATGTCTGCAACTTCCCTTTTGCCTGTAAGAAAGCATATCTTAATTCACAGAAAAAAGTTATTCTAGAATAATACTCCATGTAAATGTTTCCAGACAAGTAACCTCTGAAAACTCTTACCTCATCTTCTTTGCACTGACTTGGAATATTGGAAATTTCCTTCTTGATGTACTTGATTGCATTTCCCATACTTGCTGATAGAGGGCGACACTGGTTGAGAAAACTGTAGAGGAAATCCGGATTGGCAATGTCTTTCAAACAGAGGCCAAATGAAATACATCTAGGCTACATCTGAGCTTGTGTGGTATCAATTTTCATTAGAAAGATTGTGAACCTGATATATGGTGACAGCTTGTTTACAAGGTCCCTTGACAACTCTTCGTTTGGAGGCGTGGTATAGTCTTGGATAACCTGTAAAAATGTGTAAGTATTGACAAAAGAATTCCAACAGCTTTGTGAAAATACATAAAACAAATTAATCACAACTTGTGTGTTCCAAGTTCCAGTCAATGAGTTCAGACCAATCTTAAGATAATCTGGCAGGGTTTCTGACTGAGCAAAAGAGGGATGGTGTCATGAGGTACCTGTTTAAAGGCATGTAGTAGGGCCACAGATCGGGCATTGGACCCTGCTATAATGCCCTGTGAGTACTGCAGGCCCAGTCGAACAATGGATGGGTGAATAACTGTAGCAGGGACGCTGCAAAAGAAACCAGACAAAAATAGTAAAATCAACCACCAAATAAATTTTGGGTATATACAGCCGTGGCACGTATTGGCAGTGACATACATTTTGTGTTTCGCAAATGTTTCTGATTCAGTTGTTGTGGTGATTCACATTTTTTCTAGATTATTGTGCTAAGTGATCAAATGCATTTTAAATAATTGCAAAAAGCTTCATTGGCCAAAAAAAAAATGTATTACAAAAACCCAAATTTCACTGTTTTTTTAGTCCTGGCACAAAATGACCAGCTAACATAATTTCACCAATCATGAGCACCTGGGAAAGTGTGAACGAGTACTAGTTAGGTGAAATCACCATCATTCTGATTGGATTATAAGAGCAGACTGATTGCTATAAAAGGAGGGAAGAAATGCAGGTTCAACTGCAGTGAAGGCTTCAGGGCATCCCAGAGTGTCCAGCATTCGCCAGGACCGCATCCTCCTGAGTCGTCAGCTACATAATCATGTCACCACCTGTGCAGAGCTTGTTCAATATTGGCAGCAGGTTGGAGTGAGTGCATCTGCATGCACAGTGAGGCGAAGACTTTGACAATGGCATGGTGTCAAGAAGGGCAGCAAAGAAGCCACTTCTCTCCAAGAAAAACCATCAAGGACAGACTGAAATTCTGCAGGGAGTAAAAGAATTGGACAACAGAAGTCTGGTGCAAAGATATTTTCTCTGATGAAGCCCCCTTCCGACTGTTTGGGACATCTGGAAAATCGATAGTCCAGAGAAGAAAAGGTGAACGCTACCATGAGTCCTGTGTTGTGCCAACAGTGAAGCATCTTGAGACCATCCATGTGTGGGGTTGCTCTTCATCCAAGGGAGTGGGCTCTCACAATTTTGCCCAAAAACACTGCCATGAATAAACAATGGTATCAAAATGTCCTGCAAGAGCAACTTTTCTCAACGATCCAGGAAATATTTGGTGATGATCCGTGCATTTTCCAGCATGATGGAGCACCATGTCACAAGGCAAGAGTGATAATGAAGTGGCTCGGAGATCATTACATTGAAATTTTGGATCCGTGGCCAGGCAACCCCCTGGATCTTAATCCTATAGAAAACCTGTGGTCAATCCTCAAAAGGCAAGTGGACAAACAGAAACCCACAAATTGTCATCAAATCAGAGCACTAATAAGGCAAGAATGGAAATCCAGTCAGAATTTGGCCCAGAAACTGATATTCAGCATGCCAGAGTTAATTGCAGAGGTTATGAAGAACAAGGGTCAACACTGTTAATATTTACTCTTTGCATGTATTGAATGTGTTTGCCAATAAAAGTCTTATGAAAAACTTATGAAATGCTTATCATTGTTTTCCAGTATACCATAGAAAGATGTGAACAAATTATCTACAAACACTGAAGCAGAAAATTTTGCAAAACACAAAATTTATGTCACTGCCAATACTTTTGGCCATGGCTGTAGTACATAATTGATTTCTAACTTATTTATCCCATACTACAAAAAAGGTAAAAGATTTATAGGTCTTCTGGTATTTATTCATTATTTTTATAGGTACGCACGGATACAGAAATTATGGTCCATAAAATGTTATGGCTGATATAACATTGTAACAGGGTTCAATGGAAAGGAGGAGGCAGGAACCGGATGAAGCATCAAAGTAATGTTTTTAATAAACTTAAACACAAAGACACACAAACTTAAACGCATACAGGGCAGCTGCCTGTAGCTCTCCATCTCCCGAACAGCCACATCACGTTGCACCTATCCCTCTCCTTGGCTGATTAGCCTGATTGGGAGCCGGACGTGCGTAGTCACGGACCAGCCCTGCCCTCCTCGTCGTCGTCACAAACATATAAATGACTGTTCTTATCAAATCTATATTTTCTTAAAGTAAAACACACTACTGAACTAAAATGAAACAAAAGTTTTATATTTCTATAAGTAAATATAGGCATCACAACTTTACAGTGTACAGTATGAAAGTTAGGCCTATAACTATTCCTTGTACTTTTCACAATCCAATCAATTACCAATGGATCAAATTAAAACCCGGTATACCATATACTGCATTTCTTGTTTAATATCCTTGTCACATTAAGGAAATAAAATGAGTTGAAATGCCCATTTCATGAGGACTTTACAGGGACACCACTCTTTAAAACTAGTGCTCTGAAAGGGTTAAATCTTTTTTTTTTTTTTTTTTTTTTAAGATTTTCTTTTTCAGTGGCATGCCCAAATCAAAGGCTTATTACTCTACAAAAAAATCAAATGTTTGGTTCCATTAGAAAGAAAATGTTTTAAAGATATAGATTATGATAAATTATAAGACTCTCAGAGTCCGTAACGGAGTAAAATTTTGTGTTGATACGACAAAGCAATTAAAAGTTATAGCATTACAAATAATAATTTATCCTACTGTCCAAAAACCAAAATAATTTAGCATAAGAACTATTTACACATGCAAATACAACAATTACTAAAAGGTATGCTCTCTATCCAAAGCATGCAGGCATGAGTAACAAGATCTCATTCAGTTCCATTCTGTGTCATTTGAGCCATCATTGAGACTTGATGCCATCTCCTGGTGGCCATTTATAATTAAAGTGGACGATTCTCTGCCCATATTTTGATGACTTCCAGCTCTGGCTGCAGCAATCCGATTTCCTATTACAATTGGTTCCATGATGCTGGAAAACATACTACATAATTTCCGATGAAGCCATCTGATCCAGTAAAACTAATGTGATTTTTGCAGATAGCACATTATGTACCGTGTGCACATAGTGCTTTGTGTGTATTATCTAATGATCTATGCTTCCACTTGTGTTGTGTGTGGGCTCATTTTAACTGGAATTCCCTCCTCTATGTAACTGTATGTGATATTTTATGTTCTGTATTTTCATGAAGCTGTAAGCAAAAATGTGGCATATAAGGAACACCAATTTACATGTAACATGTCAAAGACAATTACTTAACTATTAATTTATTACTAATATAGTTATTAATATACTTGCTATATTTCTGTCTGGAGTAAAACAAATAGGCTGGTTGTATTCTTCTCTTGGTGGACTTTCCAATGGCATATGACACATGGCTATTTGATCTATTTGATGTTTTTACTTATTACAAAAATATTTACAGTGTAAAATTATAAATGATCAAAATGGAACCCTTCTTATTTGACTGCATATTTCAAAGCACTTGTTCAGCTTTGGTGATAATGCCTACATGCATTGTAAAGTACAGCTTCTAAGCTTTAAAACTATACCCATTTTGTGTTGGTCAAGACTAGTTAATATTTTGGTAATATTTTTTCTGTGCAGGCCCATAGCACAATTAACTATAAAAAATGTGGTTATCTAAATATCCAATATATACTGACAGATTAAAACAAAAACAAAAAACACTAAGATTGGACAATATATAAAAATATGGTCACAATATATAATGCATCCTTAGTTTTATTATTAAGACAAAGTCATAACTAATGGAAAGTTAAATACAATGGCTACAATACCTGATTTGTTGGGTGGGAGGGGCTTTTCGGCTATATTGGTGTAGATGGGAGAACAGGCTGACCTTGTAGCCATAGTCTGACCTCAGAGGGACCTAAAAGAACAGAGTGAACAACGGTATTTCATATGAATATTGCGTTTCCTCAGGGACAAATGTTTGAGGTCACATCCTCCATCCTCAGGTCAAGAGGCTGCAACAGAATACTGTGCATCAAGACACAAATTATGTGAACGACTATAGAGGGGACCAACACAGGATTTTGAAAGCTCTATGCTAGTGTTATGGGTCTACACTTAACACATGTATACACAACAACAAGTTCAACCACATACATACAACATCTATTTCATCACATGAAGAAACAATGAAATTAAAATTATCACAATGAAAATACCTCCAACAGACATTAAAAAAAGAATAATCAATATTGTTCACCAAGAATAACAATTTACAATACACAAGAGAAAAATTAAACAATACACTGCACTCAAAAGTGTGGAGCCAGACCTTGACTCCAGTTATATTTAAACAGCGTCCATGCCCTGACGTCTGTAAGACATGGGAAGTGAAGGACCCAAGTTAAATAGGCTGTAATATGGAACTCAGAGAACACTTGGATAATCCATCAACCGGCTGTTATCAGACTATAGGCAGATCAGACTAGTATTGATTTGTCTCACCTGCTGTCTTTCAAGCCTTTTGGCCAACTTTTTCACTATAGCAGGATCATCCACTTGAACATACTCTGGTAACCTTTTCACCACTAACAGATGAGAAAGAAAAAGAAATCTTTCAGACACAGTCTCTACCAGCGTATGAAATGAATACCCACCACATGTGGGTACTTTTTTGCACTGGCAGGTAATTTTGCTCATCTGCCAGCTACTGCGGCAAGCAGTGCATGCAGCACAAGCACTTTGCCTAGAAGAGTTACCCACCCTGGAATGTTCTCATATTAAATGTTGAATTACCTGGTTGAAGTTCACTGGCGGAGGCTTTAAGCTTACCAGAGGACTGTAGGCTTGGTTCTTTCTTGCCCTGTTTTGACCCCCGTTCTGAGTCTTGTCGTGCCCGGCGCTCTGCTCGCAGCTCCGCTTTTGTCTTTGCAGGCTTCTCTGCAGCAGCAGAAGACTCGGACACAGATGCATTTACAGTCGCAGAAGCTGCTGCAGAGATCAAAGTGACTAACAATTAAAAAGTAGTGGTTGACTGATAGGGGTTTTTCAATGGCCCATGCAGATACTGATATCTACAGAGCAGGATAGCTGATGGCTGATAGAAATTCTGATAAAAATAATAATGACAAAGCATATTTAGACAAAAACAAGCTCTTTTTTTAGAGCTCCAACTAATTAATCTCACAATTTTCTGTGATTAATCATGGCAAATGGTACATTAAAATATAATCACACACAATCACACACACGCATATATATTTTTATAAATAATTAAATATGAACATTAAACTGTGCAGTTTTTTTTTTTTTACAGACAGAGCTAGACACATTTTTTCAAGTATAAATATTTCATAAAAGTATGTTTACATTCCATAAAATTTTTATCTGTCATTTTCCTGTGGATTATTTTAATAAAAGGATCAAATGGGCAGATTCAATTCATATTGTTTTAATGACTTTAATGGCACGATAAACTGAAGTGTACATTGCCAATGCATTATAAGCCACTAAACATCCAGAAAAAAGCTAACTGAATGCTGAAGTTTAATTTGTTGTAGTTTAAAATCTCAAAACTATCATTTTCTCTGGCTGCCGTTCAGTCTCTATCCCACACACTGTTTCGTTTTTGTCACTTGACATTGAGTGAGCATTTTGCGCAGCTTGACAGTATCTCTCCAATACCTGGCTCACCGCTTACGGATGAAATCTACTCCCATGTTTATTATGCACTGGACATTCGTTGCGTGTAATGAATAAACATGCACTGCTCCACACAATCAATTTCTCTGCTATGATGTGCAGTTGAGTCGAGTGTGTACCTCTTGGAGATTTATCTATGCCAATTTAGGCCAAAGAAAGTGGAGAATTTTTTTTTTTTTACGTTTCAGGAAGTGAAGAAAATGAATACTGCTTTAACTGTTAAGTTTAGTTTAAACATATTAAACTGTCAAATATTAATCGCACAAATTAACACATTAAATTTCTAGCACAACTCTTTACAAATGAATGTTACAGTACCCCCTTCCTCCCTCTCCAAATTAAATCTAGTCTCAATTAATGAGGAAAACCCTTTATAATATAGTTTTCTAATGATCTCTCTTTATTATATATTAATACTCTACATCAGGTTAAAGGAAATCTATTTTTTACCATTTAAGCTAAGATGGGCTAGCGATAAAAAAAATTATCATCAAAACATTAATAACTACAATCTAGACCAACACATGAAAGGTATCGTTTGAAAGCTTATATGCTGTACTTTACAATGCAAGTAGGCATTATGACCAAAACTGAACAAGTGCTTTGAAAGACAAATGGAGACAAATCAGAAGTGTTCTGTTTTAACAATTAACATCATATTGCAATCAGTAAAAAAGATAAATCTCACCAAATAGCCATGTGTCATGTTATTGGAAATCTCTTAAAGAGTAGGATACAACTAGCCTATTTTTTTTACTTGCAGACAAAAATATAGCAAGCATAGCTAATATAGCTAAGTATGTCTTTGACAATTATGTTGGTGTTGCTTATATGCTGCGTTTTCACTTCTAACTTCACGAAATAATAAACGGAGCATAAAAGAATCACATACATTACTTAAATGAGGTGATTATCTTTCAAAAGAGCCCACACACAAAGGTAATCGGATGCTGATCATTAGATAATCCACATGAAGCACAATGTTACATATATCAATTATATTTGTAATTGTATATCTTTTGTTTGCTTTGTCAACGACATTTTTCACATGGGAACATAACAAAAGCAGTATTTCATTTTTGGCTCAGTTTTTATTTGTGATTTTCCAGCAGTTTCTTAGGCTGAGAATATCACCAATTATCATAATCTATATCATTACAAAATTTTAAAAGTTTTCTTTACAATGATACCAAACACTTGACCCTCCTTGTTTTTTTTCTGTTGCGTTAAAAGCCTTTAACTTTGGGTACGCCACTGAAACAGAAAATCTTTTTTTTTTTTTTTTAAACTTCAGAGTTTAAAGGATTAAACACTGAAGTACCTTTATGTGCTGGGCTCTGTGTGATGGGTTTTGATGGAGATTGAACTGACGGCTTCTTTTCTGGAGGACCCTTGTCATCTTTCTTGTTCTTTTTCTGATGCTTCTTCTCTTTCCTAAGACGCTGCTTTTCTTCCTTGGTCAGCTCCTTCCCATCCATTTTAAAATAAAAGATGACAAATCAGAGTTTGAACTGTTTCGAATGATAGGATTTTCAAATTACAGTTAAGTTTTGGAAAATTTCTTACGGAATTACTTACTAGGAAGTGCTAATACTAACAGCGTCTACAAACCGCAAAGTGTTTGAGTGTTAAAAGCTGATTCAGAATGTGGATATGGTGGCCAATAAACCTTATTCACAGCAGCGACATCTTTGAATGAAAACAAGGCTGTGAGGGATAGACAAACAGTCTCTGCAATGGGTTGTTTTGTTGTTTAAAGTGTTTTTGTATCATCCCGCTGATGAAACAGAGAACAATATATTTCCAAGAAATTTCAGTATGCAACAAAACTACAGATAACATGAGCAGTGGGAAATTAGATGTGATGTATACAGTGTACACCAGTGAAAAGACAGTACATCTATCCACCACAGCCTCATTTTCATTCAAAGATGGCGCTATAAGGTCTATAGACAGTTCAGTGGGGTTTTAGACACCACCAGTGACAGTGAATGATAATAAATTATATTACGAAAAAGAAACATGAATGTTCAGAAATTATACAGAATTAAAATGAAGAAATTACATACCTTCGCTCGTGCAATTTCTTGCAGCTTGGCATCTCCTCCATCTATTACAATTATAAAACAGATAATTTAAGACGTATCCAAATAATCCGGATTAACCGAGAGAACTGTAGCAGTTTGAAATGAGACTGTAAATTTGTGATGATGGAAAACATTTAGACACTGACTTCGCAGTTTTATTTCCTCATGTTGATCACTCGATCTTTCCTAAACTCAGTGCTGCTCAGAGACTAAAGATAACACACAAATATTCTTTTACACTTGTGAATAATATGAAAATCCGTGAACGTGTCTGTAAAGTAGCATTAAATGCCAGTTTAAAAGACAAAACACTGCATGATGTAATTTCCATTGTCAGCAGTGTAATGAATGTCACCGGCTTAACTAGCTGGAAAAGCAGCTCTCTGTGAACGAGTTCCATTGATTGGTTAAGTGCACTATTAAACCACTAACAGCATATGTAAAATGTGCAATTTTACACGCTTTACCTATAGCATGGTTGACGCTGTCAGCCTGTCTTCTATCAGAGTCGGCCATGTTTCATTTCTTCGCTATTTGTCGCTGGTTAATTGTTGCGGAAAGGAGTCGGGGGGAATTACACTGCCCTCTAGCGATGGAGGAGAATGAGCGCTCTTTCTGTTCTTGTCAATATTATCTAAGACCAAAAAAATCGCAACCAAGGCAGTATTTCTACCAAATACTAACTACTTATAGTTTTAAAGGTTTATTAAACCCAAATACTACTTCATTTCTTGCAATTCAACTTGGTTGCTAAGCGCTAAATGTGTGTTACTAATTAGCATAATTAACTCAAGTAAAATAAAGAAGGAATAATATGCTATGGCCTTTTCAGTCAATAGATCTCAACCACAAATCAAGACACAAAGATGAATCTGAGGGCAGATTCAAGATTGTGTATATTTTATAAAATAATACAAATTGAACACACACACACACATTTGTTCATCAAATGCCACATGGAAAGAACTTCTGTCTTCACAGACCCCTGAGAGACAGAAAGACAGAGTGTGAGAGAGAAGTGAATGAAAAAAGGAACATTTACTTGAACATGTTCAACTCTATAATTTTAAATTTCATATTTAAAAGAACTTAGTGACCTCAGAGCACACGTATACACTCTCACTCACTATACTATATGTATATAATTAATAAATATCAATCTTCATGCCAATTAATGTTCATATTACTGTTATTGTGTACTGTTTAAAGATTTGGAAAAAAATATTTTGATACTTTGGGAACACTGTTTCTTGAAACTTTCATGTCAATAAAGCCCCTCTGAATTGAGAAAAAAAATTAATAGAGAGAGATGCAAGAAATCCAAATAGGACGAACATGTTATTGACGTGACTTTTCCTGACCCTTAAATATTTAAAGCCCAGATTGTAAAGTATGTAGCAGCACTACCTATCAATTGAATGTTCTCCCTTCTTTCCTCAATTGTTTGTCTATCCCTCTATTAAACTCCTCCACTTCACTGAAATAGTAAATATAGAACATAATCACTGCTGGATTAACAGAAATACTGTTAACACTTTAAAAAAGGATACATTGGACATTGTGTAAAAAAAAATGACATTTTCTACTCTTACCTGTGATGATAATCAGGACCAGAGAAGAAGGCCTGCTGCAAAGACAAATACACTGCCATGCCATATATGATGGCCTATCAAAAGAAAATGGTTAATTTTAATATACACAGCAAGCAGCATACAGTATAGTATACAGTAGGCTTGAAAGTGCAGGAGCAGAAACACGCACAAATAAATTAAATTGGAAATTGTAGAACTGGGATGGTGGTGGTTATGGCAGGGTGCTTACCCTTGCAAAAAGACATTGACTGACAGTGGATGCAGTGGTAATGCCACTCTGGTCCACAATCTAATCCGCATCTGTGAATGGCACACACTAAACATAAGAACATTGAACTGTAGTATTATGATGATTATCAGTGTAAATTATGAATGAAATGTGGTGCATTTCTTCAGTTCGGGCAAGGATCTCCCTTCTTGGATTGTTATGTGCTTCTTGAAAAAGAGAGAGCCCAATTGGTCAAATGAAACATTTTAAGTTAATTTCATAAACATAAACAGACATTAATTAGGCCTAAGCCTAGTAGTTGTCCAAAAGATTTTTCTTTCATATTTTATGCCATGCCAGATTTTATGTCTATATTCATAGCGAGAGCCAGGTTTAGTTATTTAAAAATAGAGTTAAATAAGGTGTTTAAGATAAAAGATTTCCTAAAAACCTTAAAACTAAATTTGGACTTGACAGTCAGCACAGTTTAAATATTAAGATTATTTTAACTTAATTAAAATGGTAAAACAGTGAGTATTAAACAAGCTTTCAAAATTAAGACAGCATTTACTGTAGCTGACAGACACATCATATCGACATGTTTTTATCATATTTTAAGTTAATGTGCTGGCTATAATGTATTATCATAGTAATTAAGTCCACACATAGTTGGAGCTTGCCAGTCGCAATAGTTTCATTAACGAATATGCTAACAGTTCGTTTTACAGCATTATAAGCTAATATACGATGGTTTCTATAATAGTGCATTTAAGACTATAGTTAGCATCTCGATCACTTCGGCTACGTTAACTTTGCTGTCCAATTCAATGCATCACAGTTGTTTTTAATATTAAACAAATACAAATATATTCACATTTGGTACTCAGACTCTGATTGTTATCCATCTTCTATGTCACTGGTCCTCTAATTCAGTAGGTGGCGTTGTCACTTAAAACCTAGGGTCCTAGAAATGCTGTCGTAGGACTGCGGTCCTGAAAATGCAGCCTCCAATTTTGCGGGAACATACTGCTCGTTCTTGTGTGTACTGCGTTTGACTGAAGAACTTCATACAGATCTGTCTTTAACAAAACAAAGCTTTATTAAGACGATCTGTTGTCTCAAGCCTCTCAACTCTGTAATACCTTTCGCACTCCGGGTTTTGGAACGCGGAAGTAAACATTTGTAAGGTAAACTTCGACAGCAGTGAATGGGAGATCACAGGAAATATTATTTTCACTTTATTTATAATGTTATTTACCCATTTGCTCCAAGAGCAAAAGAAAAAACCCATTATTACATTTGAATGACTTTTCAGAAGAGGAAAACAAATGTATGTCACTCTCTCCGCAGCTGTAATAGAAATCCCCCTCACAGCTGTGGTAATTAAATTTGTACAACCAATTCCAGGGTAATATAACACAAAGCATAATGTTATAAACGTATACTAACTATTTAAAGATATTAGATGTACGCTGCTAAATAAGGCGGAAACGCGTCATCACAGTCTGTGGAAAAGTCAATATAATCACCAGGGGGCAATCTTTCACCGTACAGCTCTGCAACCAAATAAATACATAACAGGAATTTTGCCGGTTTTGGTGCGATTAAAGTTAAGCAAAAAAGTTGGCTGAAAAAAGCCAAGATACCAACGTAAATAACTTTCAAGACTGTTTGAAAAACATAAAAGAATAAAGTTGTGCAATAAAGAATGGGTAGATCCATCTTGTGACTGATAGTGCATAAGCTATTAGATCATATTCTATAGTTAACTCTTAGCCAAATCGAGATACACAGATTAGTTCGACACATACATATATTTAAATTACGAGATCGATATATTAATATTTCTAACATCCGTTATACTGTGTTACAAATAACGGGTGTTCAGTGGATAGGACTGAACACATGCATTGAGAGCTGTTTTATTTTTGAAGCGATAACGCGTCAATATCACTGTTTCATCATAGAAAAACAAAAAGTTAATGTCAGAAGTGGGATTCGAACCCACGCCTCCAGAGGAGACTGCGACCTGAACGCAGCGCCTTAGACCGCTCGGCCATCCTGACACATTGAATGGGTAGACGTTCCTATTATTTACACACACACACACACACACACACACACACACACACACACACACACACACACACACACACACACACACACACACACACACACACACACACACACACACACACACACACACACACACACACACACACACAAAGTTTGATCAAAGTGGGGCACAATATCAAGAGTGCTAGAATCACACCCTAACAGCAGCTGAAAACGGGGATATGACCACTAAATGACCGCTGCCTACATTAGTGAATGGTAGCCTACAGGACGACTTCTGGGGGAAGATCATCCCACACCTGTTTCCCCAGTAAGACCCCCAGGAATAAGGTGGATAGAATTTGGCTAATGCCACAGAATTAATTCCCCCTTGTCCCTCAGTTTGTAAAAATGGATTAATAAAATTGCTTATAGTAATGCAAAATGGAAGGGTAGCAGGCGATTGCACCCTGTTTTGAAAGTATAATCAAGTATAATTAAAACACTTCTACTTTACATTAGCATGTGACTGTTGTGATACCAAACTTTTCTGTGAAGTTTTGTTCAATCTTTAAACATATGTCAAAACTAGTTAAAAAAATCTAACCTGGTAATATTCACCTGCATATCTGTGCAAGAATATCAGGAAAGGCCATGGATGTGATGTTACTATACATAAAGCATCCAGAATATCATATGATACATATTTTAGTATTTCAGTAGTATGTATCCTGTGCACTAGGCCTAGGCGTTATGGCTGCAAATGTTTATTATTTATATTTGTCTGCTTATTGATGATATTCAATATGTATATTGATTATCAGTATATATACTCAGCAAAAATGAAACGTCCTCTCACTCTCAACTGTTTTTATTTTCAGCAAACTTAACACTTGTAACTATTTGTTTGAACATAAAAAGATTCAACAACTTAGACATAAACTTTCACAGACATGTGACTAACAGAAATGGATTAATGTGTCCCTGAACAAAGAGGGGAGGTCTGTAAGTCAGTATCTGGTGTGGCCATCAGCTACATTATGTACTGCAGTACATCTCCTCCTCATGGACTGCACCAGATTTGCCAGTTTTTGCTGTGAGACGTTACCCCACTCTTCCTCTAAGGCACTTGCAAGTTCCCGGACATTTCTGGGGGGAATGGACCTAGCTCTCACTCTCCGATCCAACAGGTCCCATACGTGTTCAATGGAATTGAGATCCAGGCTCTTCGCTGGTCATGGCAGAACACTGACATTCCTGTCTTGCAGGAAATCATGCACCGAACGAACAGTATGGCTGGTGGCATTGTCACGCTGGAGGGTCATATCGGGATTGGCCTGCAGGAAGGGTACCACATGAGGGAGGAGGATGTCTTCCCTGTAACACACAGTGTTGAGATTGCCTGCATTGACAACAAGTTCAGTCCGATGATGCTGTGACACACCGCCCCAGACCATGAAGGACCCTCCACCTCCAATTCTCGGTGTATCACTCATTCATTTGACGATAAATGTGAGTGCGACCATCACTCCTGGTGAGACAAAATTGCATCTTGTCAGTGAAGAGCAGTTTTTGCCAGTCCTGTCTGATCCAGCGAAGGTGGGTTTGTGCCCATAGGTGATGTTGTTGCCGGTGATGTCTGGTAAGGACCTGCCTTACAACAGGTCTACAAGCCCTCAGTCCAGCCTCTCTCAGCCTATTGCAGACAGTCTGAGCACTGATGGAGGGATATATTGCATTCCTGGTGTAACTTGGGCAGTTGTTGTTGCCATCCTGTACCTGTCCCGCAGGTGTGATATTCAGATGTACCAATCCTGTGCAGGTGTTGTTACACATGGTCTGCCACTGTGAGGATGATCAGCCATCCTTCCTGCCTCCCTGTAGTGCTGTCTTGGCGTCTCACAGTACAGATATTGCAATTTATTGCCCTAGCCACATCTGCAGTCCTCATGCCTCCATGCAGCATGCATAAGGCACGTTCACGCAGATGAGCATGGACCCTGGGCATCTTTCTATTTGTGTTTTTCAGAATCAGTTGAAAGGTCTCTTTAGTGTCCTAAGTTTTTAAAACTATGACCTTAATTGCTTACCGTCTGTAAGCTGTTAGTGTCTTAACGACCGTTCCACAGGTGGATGTTCATTAATTGTTTATGGTTCATTGAACAAGCATGGAAAACATTGTTTAAACCTTTTACAATTAAGATCTGTTAATTTTACAAAATTATCATTAAAATACAGTGTCCTGAAAAAGGGATGTTTCTTTTTGTGCTGATATATATATATATATATATATATATATATATATATATATATATATATATATATATATATATATATATAAATCACTAGCCATTATATCAAACACAGTTAAAAGCTATTTGGTTCATTAAATGAAGCTTAACATTGTCTTTGTTTTTGAGTTGCCACAGTTGCCACATCAAAACATCCTCCATGTGCAGCAATGACAGCTTTGCAGATCCTTGGCATTCTAGCTGTCAGTTTGTCCATATACTCAGGTGACATTTCACCCCACACTTCTGACGCACCCGACAGTCTAGCTGATCCCACAAAAGCTCAATTGGGTTAAGATCCATAACACTCTTTTCCAATTATCTGTTGTCCAATGTCTGTTTCTTTGCCAACTGTAACGTTTTCTTTTAGTTTTTCTGTTTCAAAAGTGGCTTTTCTTTGCAATTCTTCCCATAAGGCCTGCACCCCTGAGTCTTCTCTTTACTGTTGTACATGAAACTGATGTTGAGTGGGTAGAATTAAATGAAGCTGTCAGCTGAGGACATGTGAGGTGTCTATTTCTCAAACTAGAGACTCTGATGTACTTATCTTCTAGTTTAGTTGTGCATCTGGCCTTCCACATCTCTTTCTGTCTTTGTTAGAACCAGTTGTATTTGTCTTTGAAGACTGTAGTGTACACCTTAGTGAGAAATCTTCAGTTTTTTGGGAATTTTAAGCATTGTATAGCCTTCATTCCTCCATGATTGAGTTTCTAGAGAAAGCTGTTTCTTTTTTTGCCATTTTTGCAATACAACAATACAGTAATAAAAAGCATTATTTTCATACATATATTTTTATTTTAACATTTATTATGAATGAACAGGGTGTGCAAAAACTACAAGTTCACTTACTTTTGGAGCCCAGATTAATTTTATTATGATACAATAAAATACTGAATAATTATTATGAAAATGATATTTGCTTTGTCCAATAGTAATATATTTTTGTTGAATTTATTTCACCTGGAGCTTTTTTTTTCTTTGGCTGAAAGTTTTGTTGTAGATATTTCAACTTTACCTGTAAATATTCTACATAGCATCCAGCCCTATACTAATGTAAACATTATATACCCAGATGCAATTTGCAAGACTTGCCATTTCCAGTGTGATGAATGAACTGGAAACAATATCATTAGTGATTTGTAGTATCAGCTTTTTGACTCATTTTTGGGTTGGACTGCCAAAAGCTAAAATATTGTCATTCTATACATATCAGCCGTTGATGATTTTTGAAATGTCAAATCAATTGGGCATTTTATAAAACTTTGCAGCTTTATTAAACAAATAAAAACATGTTTTACACAGAAGAGATATTTTTGTTGCCCATTTCTGCTTTAAAACCCTCCTGTATGATTGCCTGAATGGCTCCCTTTATAAGTTACAGTTTATAAAGCATTACTTTGTGATCTCATTTGTAACAGATATCAAACTTAAAGGAACATTCCTGGTTCTATACAAGTTAAGCTCAATTGTCAGCATTTGTGTTATAATGTTGATTAACACAAAAATGTATTTCAACTCATCCCTCCTTTTCTTGAAAAAAGCTAATCTCTGTGTTACAGTGATACATTGGAAGTGAATGGGCTAATCCGTAAACATTTAGTTGCCATTACGACATCACCCAGAAAACCCGAAAACCCTATAATGCCCATAAAACCAATTATTTAAACAACTTTACAGCTCAGATAATACACAAGTTTTAACAGAAGAATTAATGTAAGTGTTTTTATAAAACATTTATGCCTTTAAACTGGCCCCATTCACTTCCATTGTAAGTGCCTCACTGTAACCTCTATTGTTGCTTTTTTTTCTTCTTCTTCAAAATTAATTTTTGTGATTATCAACATGATGCCATAAATGCTGTTGATTAAGATTAACTTGTATTGAACCCAGAATATTCCTTAAATACTATGGGCTTCTTGCTGATTTCCTTATAGGAGACATTATTGAGGGATGCCTGAAATACTAATCTATAAGCATGTGAAATTAAACCAGTTAAAAGTTAATTTTTTGTTGCAGTGCCCAATGTATGATAAGCTACTCCAGAAACTGAATGACTATATTACATGATGAGTATAATGAATGAGTATTACTATGAGAAAAAAATTAAAACAACATTTTGCAAAAGGAAAATAGTTTATTAAAACAAATACAAAATATATATTTAAATTTATATATATATATATATATATATATATATATATATATATATATATATATATATATATATATATATATATATATATATTTTCAGGCAATGTTAAAAAACACTCTATTAAATAACTCTTCTAATCTTTGTGCTCAGGTGTGTTGGCTATATTCACGACGCAGTAGCTGGTTGAAGGGGACCAAACCTCGCAGAAACACCTGACTTGGTTCCATTTGACCAGCCACAGCAAGGTGTGCTGCTCCAAGGGGAGGAAGGCTAACAGAGCTAATGTTGACATTACTCAGCAAATCATTCTTGATGATTACCTGTTGAGAAGACAAAAGCAAAATAGAAAGTCATTAAAAAATAACAGTTAGGTGTCCATTTTATGTCCAGTCAGTGCCATTGTCAAAACTCTGCTACCAGTCAGTTCCTGACTGAACAATTGCGTGAGCTGATAGGTGAAATAGAATTGCCTGTGCCACCCTCTTTATGAGACTCCATAAGGTTTGTAACTCCCAGAAGGATTATGGAGTGAGGGACAGCTGTACTGTCAATCTACTTTGCTCTTCAATGGCTATGGGTCAGTGAGAAATGATCAGGGTGTGGAAGCCCAGAGCGTGTGCATACAGCTAGCCAACTCATACAAACAACACCTGATTCATGACTCAGTCAATGTGTGTGGGTAATTTGTCCTGAAACAGCATCTTTTCACGTCCTGTACAGTATATAGACTACATACAAACTTATATAAAGCTATGCAGACATGAATGTAAAATTGCACTGTATAGGTTACCAGTAATTGAATCAGTTTCATCAATCATCATTTTTGTGGATTCATGCTTTGCTCAAAGAAAGGCTTGGTCCAATGGTGATGGATTCCCCCTGAAACCACACACTTCCTTACATTCCATAACCTGAGTATTCATATGGGAATATAAGGAAGCATGTCTTCACAAGGGGCAAAGATCATTTACATGTAACAAATGTAACAAAAAGAAAGACAATTACACAGGTCATGCAGAGCAAAGATAATATTACCAGGGTATTTCACGCCATATTATAATATATTTACCTGCATTGTGTAACTATATTAAATTCTCTGTAAATCAATGTAACTATACAAGTCCATAAGTCACATTAAAATGATAGATTAGTCCAAAGAGGAACCAGAAATATTGTCCGGAATGTTGGTGTCATTGATGAATATAGATTAGAAGTGGCACTTTAACGCACCTTTGTAATTTGGAAATAATAACAATACTAATTGTCCTGGACTAAATAAACATACAAAATGACATACTCTGTAGAATTAGAAAATTTAATGGGGAAAATATTTATTTACCTTTGTTGTTTGTTCTTTTCTTCTTTGCATCAACAGATTTTGGTCTCGACTTTCAATTTGACGCTGATTCACAGAAGGATTTTAGACAAGGCAGTCAAACCAACCAAAGAAGAAATCCAGTCAAGCAGGAGAGGACTAGCAACCACAAACATCTTTCTTAAATTTAAATTGGCCTGAAGGTTTCTCATTCTGCCATATGGTAAGCCTGATACAAACAAACTGCCCCTTTTTACTTCTCCTAGGTACAGCTTGATAAACAGTAGATCAAAGACAAGCTATGACACCTCAGGTAACACGCTCATATATCTATTTCCTTTCACAGCACCATTTCCAGTTTTATGAGGTGTAAAATCCTCCATTTGCTGCCTCGAAACACAGCAAGATGTCACCCAACATCTCTGTCCAAACTAAAATAGAGCTGGTTATGTATATATTTAGATAGATTAACAACCAATAAAAATCTATCTCAAATTTCCAGTACAAAAATAACTGTAAAACTGATAAACTTCAGGTTGTTCACCTCAAGATGCAGGATAGACAAGTTTTTAGCCACTGCTAATTAATTCTGAATTCATGGATTCATGGTTGTTTAATCTTGACTCACCAATTAAAACTTGGATGGAGACATAAAAAAAAAAAGTGTCTTACTCAAAAATCAATAAATAATATTAACCATTTAATAAAATACTATATCACAAGCTGTACTTGAGAATGCATCTAAATTTGGAAAATGGAAAGACTTTCCAATTGCCCATTTAAAAAAAAAATAATGTTTTTTTGCTTCCAGAAAAGCACACCCTAACCAGATACACAAACACAACCTTATCTACCAACAAATAAAAACTCTCCCCACACCGTTCTCTTTCCTTCTTTCCTCGTCTGCAGATTGCTACAGTGTATCGTCCTCTTTGCATGAGCGGTGGACTCTGCCTTGACATTGCCCGGCCTTTTCAAGCTCTCTGCCTCCCTTATACTCCCCCCTCTGCCCCTGTGGCCTCCCACCTGTTGGTGTCCTTTAGAAGCCAGGGCCTCTCCTATGCCTGCTGTCCAACCCAATCAGGGTCGTGACAGGGGAGAGGGAGCCTGTGAAATCACACCTCTCAGCTGTTCACACTGGCCTCGAGACACCCTACACCCACTGCTACCCTTTTTGCACCGAATTTCAATGGCTCAATGGATAGGGTGAGAGAAAGCAAGACAGGAACCAGGAAACAACTGTGGGCGGGGAACTTCTGTAAGGTAGCAGGTTAGTAGCCACTGCTTAAACAAGCTTTTGTTACCACAGTTTAGGTTTTGTTAAGCCACAGGGCTTAAGACATAAGGCTGGAAAGATTTGTGATCAAAATGCTTCTATTTATTTTAATAATAATAAAAATAAAAAACCTTCAGGACCAAAAGTTAACCAACATGATCATACAGGAATTCGACATGTTGCTTCCGAATGTTCCGCTAGCCTGACATCAACCCCATTCTGCCAAGTTTCTGAAAAGTGCCATCTCCCTTCAGATGTCTTTGCATCAGTTTAAAGGTGTTTACCTTTTCCTGTGCTGTGACTGACAGCTTGTTGCACAAGCAGCTTCAGAGACATGGGTTCTGGTCCCATAAAATTATCACGTTCATGTAAACAATGATGAGCATGATTCAAAGGTTGCATTTTTGCTAGTAAAATGTTTACTCCGCTTACGGTTAGGTTTAGCCTTCTGAGACCCAAGCGCGACTGCTGTGTGTATTTTTATATGTGGAGAGCAGGACTAAATTATGAAATTTTAAATAATACAAAGCAATAGAAAGTCAGATTCTTTTTAATCAAATTGTTTATTTAATATTTCATGTTTTTGAGACATTACAGACATCACAGCTGATTTTCTGTAAAGATACTTTGGAACAAAGTTTATTGGGAAAAGCACAAATAAAAAACTAATTAAAATTATTTGGCTTGATTTGAATTTTATGTTACAAACTTTGGTAACAAAATCTCAATGTTTTCTCATTGCACTGTAAAACAAACATGTGATAGCCAGTGCTGAAGCATTTTACCAATCAGAAATTACAATAATTAATTCTGATACAAGTAATGTCCAGCATCATCCAGCCACTGCCAACCATGTTAAAATAAAATTATACATGATAAATTCTGAATCCAAGTAGTGATTAACATTGTCCCATGTCTGCCAAACATGTTGAGTGGTTCAAACATCATCTACAGCCTTAAACTGAATTTTTGATTGAAAGTTTGGATTGAATGCACTTGGCTTCATAGGAAAGATACAGGATGCTTTCTTGCTCCCTATTTAGTGAATGACTTCACCTCCAGTGGGCTGTCTGTCTGCACTGGTCTCAGAAAGGTTCGAACTGCACCGTATTTCCATCCTTACTCTTTATGAAGCATCTGAAAGCATACATTTTTTCTCTCAATTTGAAAATACACAGTAAATCTTGTGTTATTGTACACATTAGTGTACAATGTTCTTAGCAGTGTGGCGTTTAGAGATAAATCACTCAAATAAAAATAAAATGGCATAGCATATTTTTGTTGCTGTTTCTCCCAAAGACAAACTCTGCTTTGATCGGTACCATGTTGTTTTGTCACATGACTCCTTAAGTTGAAAGTTTAACCCTTTACTGAGGTCAGAGTCTTCTGAACTGAGATCAATCAGTTTAAATGAAATTATGTGCCGCATATAGCGAAGCCAAAATACAACGTCAACACATGTGTACAGTATGCGGGGTTGCACAAGGTTAGGGTTTGGGTTTAAGTTGAAATTTAAGGTTAATTAAATATGCATTCTTATTTACTGTATTACAGTTGTGCATGCCCATTTGTTCAACAGCACTTCCAGCTTCGGCCATTGGTGGCAGTGATTTGAATTTCATTAGACCAATTTCAGCTGAAGAACTTTTGACCTACTATTGCCAAATTCGCTATGAGATCAGTATGGATTTTACAATCAACATTAAGTAGTAACCCAAAACAGTACCAGAATTGTTTATCATTCAAAAGCAAAACAAAAAGTCCTTTAAAACGAACATTGAACATTTTAATTATTATTATTTAATCGTAGTATTTATTGAGACAATATTTAGCTACACAATCCACATTGCGTTTGGCACAAACATCTTGCACAATTATATGGTTAGTTGCATTTCATTATTTGCATTTATCATAATTTTTTCCTTTGTTTGATATTGGCACATTTTTGGGTCACGATCCACCTGTTGAAAACCACTGCTCTAAATGACAGCATAATTTTCCAAGCATCATTGATAGGTTTGAGATGAATGTAACAATAGTTTAAGATCAGTGATGCTACACAAAGGCTGTTCAATTCTATGCATGTTTGATCCAGAATTGGAGAGTTAAGGAGATTATGTGTGAATCTGTTCTATCACCATTATTTCTTGGTCACCTTGAGCAAAGCACTTAATCTCATTTTGTTGCACAAGGACACTTCCTGCAATAGCTGTAAAGTAAGTCACATCAGTGGCAGAAACAATTATAAATAAGTAACTAAATATTAAGGATTGTTTTCATTAACATTAGTTAACCACATAAGTTAACATAAAATAACAATAAACAATCATTTTACTGCTCTCACTAAACTAATGTTAATTTCAACATATACAAATACATTTTTTATTTTAATTGTTTCTCCCCAATTTGGAATGCCCAATTCCCAAGTCCCTGTGGTGGCATAGTGACTCGCCTAAATCCGGGTGGCAGAGGACGAATCTCAGTTGCCTCCATGTCTGAGACAATCAATCCACGCATCTTATCACGTGGCTTGTTGAGTGCATTACTGCAAAGATGTAGTGCGTGTGGAGGCTTCACGCTATTCTCCGCGGCATCCACACACAACTCACGACTCACCCCACCGAGAGCGAGAACCACTGTATAGTGACCACAAGGAGGTTACCCCATGTCAAATACATTTTTAACATTAAATGTTATATACATTAGTTAATGCATTATGAACTAATATGTACAGAAAATGAAAGTAAATATATTAATTAACAAAGATGAAAATTGCTGTAAAATATTGTTTATTGCAGTTCATGTTTACTATTGTAGAATCTTATCTTAAAGTAATATTAAATATTAATTGTTAACTTGTAAAAACAAGGCTTAAAAAAGAGCTTTCTTTATTGTACAGAATGTTTCCCCATCACATTATTTAAATGTGAATTATAACAATTTGTGAGCTATATTACTAATTTACTTTATGTACCAAGTTGCAGTTCTCTCATTAGTTTTATATGTTTATTTACTACCCCTTATTGTCCACAAGATTTCAAGACTGTCAAAAGTGCAGAGAAAGTCATCTACAGTCATTCAGAATTACCCTGACCAAGTTCTATAGAGAAAATAGGAGAGGTCTGGGTACAATTTTCCCCTGCAACAAGCACGACAGTACCCCTGATGTCAGCACCTGTGTTCTAAAAGGAGCCCAGGCAACAGGAGACCAGCCCTATTCAAAGAGACCCTGGGCCAGAGATGAGGCTTACTGTGAAACCCAACACTATGTGTCCTTTTTACAGTGTATGGCTGCCACAAATAGCAAACAACATTGCTTTACTCTGGGATAGCACCATGCATGCTCACCAGTTACTATTTTCTGTGACTGCACATGACAGTAATAAATTAAACATTTCCATATACATCATTATAGAGGATTATAACAACATATATATTACAACAAAGCATTTTACACTGTCCCCTATATTTCTGCCTATAAGCTAAGAATTGTTTTAAATTTCCCATCAACCTAAATTGATTGCTTTTTAAATGAACGCTGAGTTAAAACAAGATCCCATTCAAGAAACAAAAACTGTCTACCATGATTAGTTGTCATTTTCAGAAACTAATCCCATGGAAGCTGTAACAATTTCAAGAGTGTGTCTGTAATGTATTACGTAAACACTAGAGAGAAAATTCTCAGTCGTGTCAACAGGTGGGACAAAAGAAAAGAGAAAACTCAGTGTTTGAGATGAACGTAAGCTCCAAATCTGATCGTTAGATTTATTTTTAGCACGGTAGACAAGCTGGGCCCCAGAGTGCTAATAACTTTGTTCCTCTCGGTCACTAGCATTTTGCCAACAGCATCCCAGCTTATTCTAAGAGGTCATAGCTCTCTCTTTTCCCAAAGGCTGACATATAATTTTTCAGCAAGTGCAATTTAAAGAGCTGATTCCTAATCCTGCTTGGGCACAGAAATATTCTCTGAGAAAAACTGGTCATCAATAACTCCACTCTCTGCTCATTTGAGGTTTCATGATTTCTGATCAAGTTAAATTGTATAGCTAAATCAATGTTTTAGTTGTTGTTTGGTGCTATCTAATACATAGTAAAGTACCGTTTTTACAGCTTGTGCATTCATGTTTTTTCCTTGCTGGAGTCATTTGTTCAGATCTGTCATTTGGAGGTCTAAGCTTTTATGATAGATGAAGGCAAAAGAAGTCTTGATCTCATATTCTATTTAAAAAAACATCATACAAATGTATAAATGGCTTGGTCTCTCAAAACATTAAAAGATCATATGTTCATCTATCTGAAAAAGTATACTGAAGGTTAAAATAAACACTTTTTAAAAAGGAATATTCCAGGTTCAATACAAGTTAAACTCAATCAACAGCATTTGAGGCATAATGTTGACTGACACAAAAATTTATTTTAACTCGTCCCTCTTTTTCTTGAAAAAAAGCAAAAATCGAGGTTACAGTGTGGCACTTACAATGTAAGTGAATGGGGCCAATACGTGAACTTTAAAATACGAAATATTTCAAAAGTATAGTCACAAGACATAAACAATATGTGTGTTTACATGGTTTTAGTGTGATAAAATCACTTACTAACCTTTTGTGTGTAAAATAATAGCCAATTTTACAAATTCGTTGCCATTACAATGTGTCAACAAATCGATAAACCCAAAAATTACAATAAAGATGCAGATTTAAACAACTTTACAGCTCAAACAATACATGAGTTTTAACAGAAGAATTAATGCAAGTGCTTTTATAAAATTATAAGCTTCACATTTCTGCATTTAAACCCTCCAGAAATTGTTCTCATTCTTTTCCATTGTATAAGCCTCACTGTCACCCAGATTTGTGTGGTAATCAAAATTATGCAATAAATGCTGTTGATTGAGATAACTTGTATTGAGCCTGGAATATTCCTTTAAAAGGGATGTGTTTAAGGTTTAAATGTTAAATGTTTTGATAGTTCACCAAAAAAGAAAAAGAAGATGAAGCAGAAAAAAGAAAAAGACAATTCTGTAATTTACTCACACTTATTGTATTTACAAACCAGTATGACCCGTATAAATTTAAATCTGTTGCTCATACAACTTCTGTGGCAATAGAAGACTTGGAATATAGCACATGAGTTGTATTGGCAACTTTTATGATACTTTTATTCTACTTTTTTGTTTTTGGAGCCCCAGTTCTCATTCACTGAAAAAAGTGGCCAGGACATTCTTGAAAAATGCACCTTTTTTGTTCCACAGAAGAAAGACAGATTTTAAATGTTTAGGATACAATGAAATATGATTTCAAAAGAGCATATTTTTTAATGTGAAAGAGGTCAAAATACATTTAAAAGTTCAGGCACAGCACAAGTTTCCAGTTTTGTCCCTCCTTATGGGCTTTTCCACTGCAAGGTACAACTCGACTCGACTGGACTCTGCTCGCTTTTTTGGGGTTTTCCACTGTTGATAGTACCTGGTACCTGATACTTTTTTAGAACCACCTCAGTCGAGGTTCCAAGCGAGCCGAGCTGATACTAAATGTGACGTCAAAACCCTGCAGATCACTGATTGGTCAGAGAGAATCGTCACTACCAGTGTCACTGGATTTGCGACACGGGACATCAACCCGCTAGTTTTAAAATTAGCTACAGTGATAGCAGTATCATTTGTTCACACACGACTATCGAATTTTAAAAAGAAGCGACAAAAAAAAAAAACCTGAAACGAAAAGTGTTTCAGGAAGTGTGGCTGTTGCCCACACACTGCACCACTGGACCTATCAACAGTGTAGGGAAAAGTAAATATTTTTTTTAAAGTGACTACAGAACCATCAAGGAAAAGTGGAAGCGGTTCGACCAAATGGACGCTATATTCGAGCAATGGGAGGGAGAGTGCCCTGGACTCAGCCATGGCTGGAGTCCACAATGGCGGATGGTACGTTTTGTTACGTTAAATCTATACTCTGCTTGAAAGCTTCGCTTTATTTAGTTGACCAGCTACTGGCTGCTACTAGACTAGACTAGACTAGACTAATCAAACAAGGTTACATCAACAATACTTGACAAGAGACAATGGCGAACATGTGGGCTTAAATACACAGACATTGGGTAAAACAATAACATGAATAAACAGACAGAACTATAAACAAGATAACAAGACTAATAACCTTAATCCAATGACAAACTAGAACTGATAAGACAATAAACCAATGAAAACAAGACACATGAACATGAAGGGAAACATGAAATCACATGACAAGGGAACCACATGACGTGAAACAGGAACTAGAATTTCAAAATAAAAGACATGAAAACAAAAAATGAGCAAAAACACATCTAGACATGACAACAGAAACCATAGTTTAACCATGGTATTTCTTCTTACAACATCACCACAAGAATAACAATGGTAACTACAATATTACTAAAGTAAAATCATGGTCAATTTATTTCAAGGAAAAGGAAAACATATTATGAGGTCATGCAAAACTATTTTAGAAAGGGAACAGAGGAAGAACATAGCTACTGTCAGAGTTGGGGAGTAACGGAGTACATGTACCGGAATTACGTATTTAAAATTCAAAATATAAGTAACTGTATTCCACTACAGTTACAATTTAAATCATTGGTAATTAGAATACAGTTACATTCAAAATGTATTTTGAGTACTGAAGAGATTACTTTGCATTTTATTGTTATTTGTTTCATTTAATATTTAGTCCTTTCAGATGAAAAACATTTATACATATAAATGATGTGATCCAAAGTGCATTTGAACAGCGGTGAATCACTTTCTTATGATGTGTTACATTCATACGAGCAGACAGAGAAGTACATTTGAAGTAAGATTGGAGCAGAAGAAATAGAAATAAACCTTGTGTAAATTGTCAGCTTTACATGCACATGTTACCAGACACAATCATATTTTTTTTCACATTGGATCATAATTACTTTTTTCTAGTGAGATCTTTGATATTAGGGCAAAAATCTTATTCTTGATAATAATTTTTGTGTTGTTTTCCTGTAAAAATATCTAAAAATCTTGATCAGTTTGCTTTATCTTACTTTAGAAATAACACTGCATAAGATATTATGCATTTTTAACATATAAGTTTTTATAGTCAAAACAAGTGAAAAATCTATCAGTGCTGAAGAAGTAATCCAAAGTATTTAGATTACATTACTGACCTTGAGTAATCTAACGGAATACGTTACAAATTACATTTTACAGCATGTATTCTGTAATCTGAAGTGGAATACATTTCAAAAACCTCCCAACCCTGGCTACTGTAAGTGTGCGTTAATGACAGTACAGGCACTTAATAAATAAATATTACTCTTGAAAATAGAGGACAGACAAAAATAACGGATAAATTATTTTCCTTTGCATTTAAAATCCATGTGGAATGTTGGCTACAGGTGTACAATGTCAGAGTAAAAAAAGGTCATGTGCCACCAATAATTTACAATCAGGATTGGCTTAGACCATTATAAACATCTAGCAATGTGGGAATGTCATGCATGATTATACAGTGACACCTATCATCCTTTGTCTGGAATGACATATGAAAGGCACCTACCATACATAAGAAATTAAGTGTCCTGTGCATCTACGAACTGGTTCCACACAATTCAGTGTAAATATACAGTAGGTCTAGAGATGCCATCTAAAACCAATAGGTTTCCCATTATTATATGAATGTACTGTATAGCAGGATGCCAAAAACATTAATATCCATTCATTAACCTATGTCTATTAAAGTTATTAAAATCAATGCATATATTTCATGCAAAACAAATATAAAAAGTTATATCTCATACATAACTCAAATATATTAAAGCCACCAATTTGAATATTTTCCTACATATTAATTATTTTAGATTTATCTGTATTTATAATGAGCTTGTAGATCTGCACTGAGACTCTTACCCATTTAGCCAATAGTACACACCTCTCAAGCAGGCATGAAAGTAAATAGACTTAACAACTCTATATGTAAAATACTTTTCTGGTAAAAGGGATTTGGGTGCTATGGTGTGCCAACAGTGTGTCAGTAAGAATAAAGTACCATTTTTTCTCATGCAGGAGTTTGAGGTCAAGGAGAAGAGAGAAAGTGGGAGACGAAGTTTGGAATACACATGCTTTAAATTATCTTCATTACATGACAAAAAGAGATTTGATGTGTCTTCTCACACAAAGAGGTTATCTGTGCCTTCATCTGATAACACATAGAGATGTTATATGCCTTTGTCAAAGGCTTTAGAGAGAAAGAGTGCTTAATTACACTGTTGCAAAAACATGCAATGCACATACAAAGTTTTCTTGTGAACATTGTTTTGGGGAGGCATTAGGATGCATATGGAGCCTTTACAAATACAAAACTGTACCTTTCCTGTTCCTAATAGCAAATACTGCCTAATCCACATACTAGGTATTAAAAACTGTATTCTCTACAAGACAACAAAAACACCTCATCTTGTGCATGCAAGCAGATGTATCACAGTGGTACCTTTAATTAGAACATCTTAACATATTAATTAGAAATGGCTGAACTTATTAAAATACATACAAATGACAAGATTCAATTGATGATAATTGTTTTCATAAACCATTTAAATTAACCTCTTAGAAGCATCATACACAAAAACACACACAGCTCACTCATAACACCTAAACCCCAGTGACATAATGAAACAGCCCGTCTAAGCTGCCAACTTCAAATGTCACCCAAGTACCTCAAAATACAGTACTATGTGTTTGTCGCAAAACATGCCACAAATTTTAGTGGGACTTACAGCGACACATGCCACTAGTGACCTGAAATGCCATTGGATGAGCCACAAGATAAAGCGGCACCAGAACACAAGATGCCATACTGTTTAATGTATTAACCACTGCAGCATTTAGTGGCATAGCATCTTTCATTCTGCTGCCATTTGCACAAGCTACTGAAAATTGGCAGATGTACTTTTAAACACAATTGAAACACAAATGCATGCAAAGAATGCTGCATTGACCAAGAACTCTCTCAACTAGTCACTAGTTGAGCTTTAAAGAAGGACTAATAAAACTTTCAAACTGTAAGGATCCAGAAACAAAAAGAACAAATTAACAATGGCCACGCCATTAAATTCAGTGGCACATGCCAATCAATTTAGTGGCATGTCCGCTTGGCTGGCTCCAGGAACTAAAAAGAACAGACAGCCTTGTTTGGGGCAGCTGTGGTTCAGGTGATAGAGCAGGTTGGCCACTAATCACAAGGTTGGTGGTTCGATTCCTGGCCCACATGACTCCACATGCCGAAGTGTCCTTGGGCACGGCACTGAACCCCAAGTTGCTCCCAATGGCAGGCTAGCACCTTGCATGGCAGCTCTGCCTTCATTGGTGTGTGGGTGAATGAGTTATAGTGTAAAGCACTTTGAAAACTGCTAAGGTTAAAAAAGCGCTATATAAGTGCAGACCATTTACCATTTGTGCAATTAACAGCCAGAAATGCCACTAACAACTGGACATGACACTAAATTCAGTGGCACGTCCTGTCTGGTTGTTAGTGGCACAAGGCTCTTTGTTCTTTTAGATTTTCTAGATATACAGTGTGAAAGTTTAATTAGTCCTTCTTTAAAGCTTGACTATTGACAAATCGAGAGAGTTTACAGTAATTAAATTATGGTCAATACTGCCTTCTTTGTATGCATTTATGTTTTGTCCAATTTAAATCAATCATAAGCCATTAGAACTTTGGCTGGATAGTGGCAGGTGTCAAGTTTTCTGACCTAGACCATGACATAAAGCCATGCTTTGCACTTCAAAAATATTCCAGGTTCAATACAAGTTAAGCTCAATAAACAGCATTTGTGGCATAATCTTGACACCACAAAAATTTGTTTTGACTCGCCCCTTCTTTTCTTTAAAAACATTAAATATATGGGTTACAATGGAACGGAATAGGGCCAATACACAAACATACTCGTTGTTTCAAAAGTATAGCCACAGGACGTAAACAATATGTGTTTTAACACGATTTTATTGTTGTAAAATCGGTTACAAACCTTTTCTGTGCAAACTTATATGCAATTGTACAACTGTGTTGCCATGATGATGTACTGGCATGATACAGTACTTTGCAACACTTGGATACAATGACCAATTTATGTGAGATGATACACACAGAGTTAAATGTGAATTACCTTATTTGAAAATTAAGACCTGCCCTTGGCCCACTTTCTAGTCACCAGTGATGCACTCCATTTACTGTGAGGTAAAATGTTACAAGTTAATAACCTTCCCGATACATACATACATAACAGTTTAATTTGATAACCTACATGTATAGAACCTTTAATCAGATTTTGTTGTGTGGTACTGTTTGATAATATTTGATAATATCTGATAATATTTGTGGCCAACTTGCAGCCTTTCAGCTGTGTTAATACATCTGTGGATCTTAAATAAAAATAATATCTGATGCTAAGAAACATTTCTAACTACAAAAGGTAAATAAATAACTGTTAATTGTAACTTTCTTAATTTCTCACAGTGCACACAAATACTTCACAGATATTTTTGGCTTGACTCTGATAAGAGATCAACCACTTCGACTCTAAACATGACTAAATACATGACAAAGAACATAATTGTTGATCTGAAAAGGAAAACTACTACCTAGAATTGATGCTTAATTAACATTCACCTGATTTTACATGAACTTGCAATAGAATGTGCAAATTGCATATACAACCCCTGGCAAAAATTATGGAATCACCACACTTAAGAGTATGTTCACCCAGCTTTTTTACTTTGTAGCAAATAAACAAATCACAGATTTGTTCAATAGCTGTACATTCTGGCTGCGTGAAACATCCCTCAAACAAATTAAAGTACATCATTTTAATTAATGGAATATTTTTCTCCAGATCAAGTAGAGGAAAAATTATTGAATCATAAAACATAAAATAAAATCACAATAAGTACTTTGTTCAACAGCATCAACGATTAATACTGCACCTTTTATATAGGCTATCGTATAAATGCAGTTAATATATCATGCAAAGAAAAGTGATGAATTCAAACTACAGTCTTGCATAGTCAGAACAGACTTCGACACTAACATTAAGGGGAAACATAGGGGGAACAGACTTTGACAAAGGGAAAACTTTGACAGAACAACAGCATGTGCATAATGAAATGTTGATTATTTGAAATATGTATTTACTACAAAGTATGAACCTTATGAATTACGTGCTCTGTTACTTTGTTTACTAGGGATGGGCAAAACCACTTATTTTCTTTTGGATCCGATACCAATTAAGGTGAATATATCGCTGATATGGATACTAATACCGATACCTCTATTAAATTGAATTATTACGAATTCTTTGGATAAAATTAGTAACATAATTATTACTTCAATATTTGTATATTTATGGGCCTAAACAGTAAATTTGTTTTTCCCTTTAAAAATGTGTTAGTATAAGCCACATATAAACCCTCAAAATTAACCATAGATATTATTATATGGTTACTATAACTAAAACCAAGTTACCATATAGATACTACAGTAATACTGTATTAAAACTATGGAATTTGTATCAAAAACTTGGTTACTGCCAAAAAGAAAAGGAAGAAAAAAAAACATGGTTACTACAGTCAAGGTTACTAGTCGTGGTTAATACAATATTAATACAATAAATCCATGGTAAGTTTTCATAAGGGTATCATTTATTAATGAGGATTACAGATCAGTATCAAGGTTTGAATAACTCTGAATTTAAATAAGCCTGTAAACAAGTCCATTATAATAAATGTCACGACTAGGTTTGTCATTACTTGGTGTGAATAACTCCAGATGCTGTTTTTCTGTCATTATCTCAGTAAAGCACTGCTCCCTCTCTGAAAAAGCACTATGACTAAAAGGGTGAATGCTATCTGCTGGGGTATTTTAGCATTTCTAAGTGTCAAGATGAGCGGAAGCAAAAAAGGCTCTGGTGCCATGCAATTCGCTCATATTATTCTTTTTTTTCATTTCAAAGCTTATGAGAAGTATTAATATTCATGTTATATCGATATCGATTCAGATTATATATATATATATATATATATATATATATATATATATATATATATATATATATATATAAATCTGAATCGATATTTCTATGTGAGTATCGATATTCTTGATACCACATCAGTATCGGAATTATCGATACTTTAGTATCGATCCACCCATCCCTAATGTTTACAACAGAACAAGATGGCTGCGCCCTCACAACTCAACTGACAGCGCGGAGCACGGACGGGTTATAAACCGAGTTTAGTTATATATTTTACCTGATAAACGAGTTGAAAGCAAATGTAAACCGCAGACGGTATATCGGATGTCATTACATTATTTTTCGTACTCTGTATCGATAAAATTGCCCTTTTGCATCATTGATGCTCTCAAATGTTCATGATGACTCGTATGTTTTAGACATGCTGGTTTCTGGTTTCAAAATAATCAAATAGCACTGGAGACAAAATAAGCGGAGAATATAACATCAATAATCCGCTCTACTTCTACACCCGCGACCAGCGTTGAAAACAGACATGCGATGTGCGAAGGCGCTGCAGCTCACCCTTGCGGTCATTAAACCAGATGCTGTGGCTCACCCTCTCATTTTGGAGGTGAGATAATATGGAGTTTTAATGTCATGTTTCTGAAATATTAAGATCAAATAGCATATATTGGCCAGATATATAATTATCCGTCTGAAAGTTCCCTGAACAAGCATCAAATAATAATAAAAAAAATGTCCCACTAATTTGTGAAGGCTGCCCACGTAGGAGGGGACGTTCTCGCGACCTTGTGCAACGTTCCCTAAAAGTTCTCTAAAGGTAACGAAAGTTCCGAACCTTTACAGAACATTAGGAACGTTCATAGAACGTCCTCTTTTGGTTATGAAAGTGCTGCAGTTCAAGGTTCTTTATATGACTTTAGGGGGACGTTCTATTTGGGGTATTTTATGGTCACATAGCAAACGTTACAAAGAGGACATTTGGGACGTTAACAGAACGTTCCCATACGGTCCTCTGTTGGTCATATAATAACGTTCCCAATGTGACTTTAGGGGGACGTTCCATACTGGTTATTCTATGGTCACACAACAACGTTACAAAGAGGACATTCGGGACGTTAACAGAACGTTCCCATACGGTCCTCTGTTGGTCATATAATAACGTCCCCAATGTGACTTTAGGGGAACGTTCCATAGATGGTCACACAACAACATTACATGACAAATGAATTAATATAAGCAAAGATGTATTAAATGTACATCTAATTCATGAAAATATTAAATAATAATACAATAAGTATTAAACTTAAAAATAATAACACTAGTTAACATGCTAGCCAATTTATTAGGTCCTCTCTGCTAATTGTGTGGGTAGGATAATCTTTTTTACTTCAAAATAAAAACTATGACTTTTACTCTACAAATCTAAAAACCTTGATGTGTCCATAAATCCCTTATTAACAAATAGACAAAAAACAATACAATGTCATAGCTCAAGGCATTCAATGTGAAAATAAGCGATGCATAAGTGATGCAGTTCAATTTTTTACCACAGATTTACATTGGAAAATGTAGTTTTATGGAGTTTTATGGAGTTTGAATTATGTAATACATATAAATTGTGCATCTGTAAATTATACAGATGAACATCATAAACAATACACTTGTAAACATATCTGTACAATCATTAAAACAATTATATACAGTATATTTATAATTTATAATCTTTGTTTTAAAACCACTAACAGTTGACTGTGGAATATTTAGTGAGGAAATTTCACAAATGCACTTATCACACAGGTGGAAACCTATCACGGTACCACTCTTGAATTCACTGAGCTCCTGAAAGTGACCTATTCTTTCACAAATGTGTGTAGAAGCATGTGTATACAACTGCCCAGTAAACACAGAACGTTCCCCTAACGGTTCTCATTTGGTTATTTTTGGGGAACCAAATAAGAATGTTCTAGGAACGTTCTCTGTAGGTTTTCTTTTTATAACCTAAAGAGAACGTTCTGGGAACGTTCCCTGCAGGTTATTATTTTAATATCACTTACCATTAACAGGCAGTAGAGGGCGCTCATATTTAATATTTATAGGGTTTCCTTACCATTTTCCTGGAATGTTTCAGGTCTTTAAGTAATTTACTACTCAACTGATGACTTGAATCAGGTATGTTATACCTATATTATAAATTATAATATAGAAATGATATAAATTTTAAAGATTTTTCATTTTTTATGGTTTACAATTACATACACTGTTGGGCCGAAATCTATTTGGCAAGACTGAACAAAACAACACTACAATTTCACTACAGAGTTTAACAGTTTTATTAAAACAATAACAAATGGGAGGGAGGTTTTATTTCAACAGGAACAATAAAATAAAAACTGACTCTGTTGTATTCCAGATGTGTTCCTCGGGACACCAACCCCAACTGCTGAATACAGGGAAACATTATTGTGCATCATTCACCTGTCACCCATCTGTGTCCTTCATGTAATGCAGCCTCCTCCCAAATCAGCAAAATGATAAACTGAGGAATAGATGAACACTTGCAAAAGTAGAGACTGGATTAAAAACATAAAAATACATCTAGGTTTTGGCTGAATGGATGGATGTGAAAATGGATTAGCTCCTAAGGTTATTTGCCAGTAGTAAACAAGTAGCTACTATTGTTGTGATAAATGCACACAGAAGGACACATAGGTGTTGGACCGACCTAGTGGTGGATAACCTCACTTTGCACCATTGAGGCTTCCAGTGGATAAAGCAATTTCCAATTGACTACATGCATCAAACCTGCCTAGGTGTTTAAAAGAAAACACAACATTAGTATCACTAAGGTTGTAATTTTCTAAGAGATGTACATTTATGAGGGGACACTGAAAAGTGAAAAGAACTGACCTGTGCTAGTTTGCTCTTTATACACTGGCAGCCAATGTATACCATGTGACCAATATAACCCAGTTGTAGGTTAGAGACAAAAAGATTCATATGAATGTGATTTTTAAAAGATCCGATTCACCATTACATCCTATAACAAAATATATAACAATTACAAATGATCCATGAGTGTTTTAATTTTTATAATCTTAACATTATTCACCTCAGAATGCTATGTCATTTTACTTTACCATCACGGTTCACTGTAAGGTTGTTGAATATGATGTGCCACACCCCGGAAGTGATGTCATAGCCATATAACCTATTTTTTTTTATCACATACTTGCTTATGATGAGCTCAATGTTGATTTTTAGTAATGGAATAATTTACATGTAAAGATAGAAATTAAGAAGCTTAACTGTCCCACTTTACCCACTTTACCCATTGTCCCACTTTGCCAGTATTTTGACTTCACATTTCCAGGTTTCTCAAAAGCAGGACGTCATACTTGTAAACTTGTATTGCAGTGAATGAAAGACCACATTACCCCTGGTGGTCTTCGGTCACTTTTGACCGAAAAGTTTTGTATTTTGAATTTTTTAAAACATAGCTTCATCGGAATGGTATGCACGGGATCTAGTGGTTACACCATGAAATTACATGTTTTATTTTATTTTCTCTCAACAGGTGGCGCTAGTCTGCCTTCAAAAACAATGGATTTAAAAGGCCCTATTAAAGGTCTTAAAGGTCTATGTTAATCTGAAATACTGCAATAATTGAAAAATGAAATTAGATTTAAAAAAAATTATTATTATTTTCAATGGCAAAAATGGACCATAATTATTTCATAAATATGAATTGATGTAAAATGCTCTCAAAATACAAAACAAAACTATTATTGAACTAAAGTATATTACATTGATTTTGCTTAAGTTTCATTTTCAGGTGTCCGGTCATGAAGAACACAAATGAGGAGCACCACAGGGTAAAATATATTTGTTTGTAATTTAGTAAAATAGCGCAAGGTATCATTATATTGTATTTCATCTGCCTCTGGTAAAGAAATTAAGTAAAACCTTTCTGCTCTTCCTTGTCAGATATCCTGTTTATCTGTTGTGCGCACACACTGTGTGTGTGTGTGTTGGACTGAGTATGTATATGCCCTATTCAACTACGCCTCTGTTTAATGCATATAGAGGAAACACACTTGTGTATCTAGGTATTACAGTGGAATAGAAATACAACACTTCCCCAAAAGACCATAAAACAGTTGCAGCTCATACAGAACGCTGCTGCCATATTGAGGAACCAGAAAATATGAACATATCACACCAGTCCTCAGATCTTTACACTGGCTCCCAGTTACATTTAGATCTAATTTATAGCGTCTTATCAACTCACTGTCATCCATTGTGTGCAAAACATTTCTTCTCCCTCTGTGTCTTCTGTCATTTTCTCCTGTTAAAAAAAACTCTTAAGCCTCTTAAAAGTCCTTACTCCTAACAATTTTGACCTTAAGACCTCTTTTAACCTCTTTCTGAATTACTTTACTAGGATTTTTATTTAATTTTAAGAGTAAACACCCACATTTCTAAAAACTTTCTTAGGATTTTGTCACTATAGCTACTCTTTGCAATTATAATTGTTATGTACTCTGCACAGTACATCTAAAACCAGCAAGCATATTTCCTTTGACCATTGCCCTTACTGAGGCCAAGCCCAAATCACTGGACTTCATTAAAGTCATATCAGATGAACTGAAAATGATTCTAATGAATGGCTTTGTATGGGGAGAAACAACACTCAATGTAAGATTGAGATGCATTACCTGTGATGCACCAGCAAAAGCCATGCTGAAGTGCATCAAACAATTCTCAGGTTACTATGGCTGTGACAAATGCACCCAAAAAGGCAACTGGGAGGGGCGCATCACGTACCAACAAGTGCATGACCTCACTTTGAGGAATGATGTCTCATTTAGAGAGCAACACCAGCCAGAACATCATCAAGAAAATGCTGTGTCCCCTTTCAGCAATCTCCAAATTGACATGATCAAGTCTTTCCCTGCTGACTACATGCACCAGTGCTGCCTGGGAGTGATGAGAAAAATGCTCCTACTATGGTCACGGGGCAAGTCGGGGCATCGGCTATCGCCGGCTCAGCTGAGGGAGGTCAATCAGAGGCTAAGGAATTTGAGAAGTGACATACCCCATCTTTTTGCCAGGAAGCCACGCAGTCTGGAGGAATTGGAGAGGTGGAAGGCCACTGAATTCAGGCAGTTTATGCTCTACACTGGCAAAGTTGTTCTCCGAGGAATCCTGCCAGAAACCCTGTACAGTCATTTCATGGCCTTTAGTGTGGCTTTGTGTATACTAGTGTCTCCACATTTAACATTAACCTACAGTGTGTATGCCCATGAGCTCCTCACATATTTTGTAGAACAAGGCCGGCACATATATGGGAAAGAATTCCTAGTGTACAATGTGCACTCACTGCTTCACCTCACTTCTGATGCCACCACATATGGATCATTAGACAAATGCAGTGCCTTTGCGTTTGAGAGCTACCTGCACCAGCTGAAGAAGATGGTTAGATCAGGAAACCATGTTCTAGTCCAAGCAGCAAAACGGCTCCAAGAACGTTCACAGATTCCTATACAAACAAGTGAAGAGAGACCAATACAATTGAAACATCCTAATAATGTTTACATTGTTAGCCCAACATCCTGCTGTGAAGTTCTGGAGAGGACCAACTCCGGAAAGCTCTTATGTAGAGTCTTCTCGCACTTAACGTCATACCTTTACGAGCCATGTGACTCAATGATCTATGGAGCCTATGTATGTGGTCCATCAAAGATGGAGATTCTGGACAAGACAAACTTGCAAGGAAGGGCAATGATCCTTGAGGACGGGCATGGCCGCAAAGTTGTCTTTTCTCTCCTTCATGACCTTGATTAAGGAAATATGGAAATATGTACATTAGTATTCTTTTTTTCTGTCATTGCTTTAATGTCTTAAATTAGATTTCATATTTATTGGCCCTCTTTTCTAAGGCGTTTATGTTCTTCTGTTTGTAATGTAGGTTGGATTTTACATAGTTATTTTTGAACAAGAAAATGCAATTGCTGTGGTGCCTGCATTATGGGTAGAGGAGGTGAATGGGGTAAGGGTACATGCACGTGCAGTCATACACACTTACACACACACATAATTAATACCGTAAAAAAATAAGATGTGATTAACTTTTCCATGAAATGTTTTAGGTTCTGATTTGCTACTGGCCCCGTAGAAACGCTGATGCCATGGCAAAGGCCTCCCAAAGGCCAGATAAGGAGCTCTGGAAGCGACATAAAATAAGAATACTCTCCGAGACTGGTGAGAAAACTAAATAAATATATAGTCATATGGAGGTACACTGCCTTTACATAGTAAAATGATTACAAAAACTAAAAAGACAACACAAATTTACTCTGTCCTTAGACAACTATAAGACAGCCAGAGAGCGAGCCAAAAAAGCTGTAGAAAGTTCAAATGTGGACACAGAAGAAGAGGTGCTAAAAGTGCGGAAAAAAAAAGTACCTTCAAAATACTGCACAGAGAGTGAAGGTAAACACACGCGCTGTTTATGTATAAAAATCATGTCATATACCATGCATGATTACAGAGATATACTGTATAAAACTAAACTATATTCATCCTGAATTACTAGGAGAATGTGAGATTCCTACCGAAAAAAGGAGAAAAATGTCCACATCCTCTCAAAAGCCATCAAGCCTCCCAAAGCCTCCGAGTTGTGAGTAACAGATTTAACTTTTGGTGTCATTTCTTGTGTTGTGTTGATTTGATGGTGGTGTGTCAATTAGTGAACAGGCAAACTAAGTGCATTGCCAGCTGACGGGAACAGGCTATTTTGTGTGAAATACAAACAGATTTCTAATGAAAATCCTATTTTAAAAATGTTTTGAATTCGGTTGGAGTGTCTTATATTGTGTGAGTTGTAGGTTGGTATTTTTTGTCATGGCATTTTGTGTAAGTTACAATTCCTTGTACTCAACTCCCCTGAACTATGAGTTTATCCCATGCTTTCAATGTCTGTTCTTAGACAAACCACCTACTGACATCACAGTCACTGCTCACGCACCTGAGGAAGATGAGCCATCCCTGCCAAATCTTTCAGCTAATAATACTTTCCATGGTATGTATGTTTAATGTTGGTCTTCTATTCATCTGTTAAGATAAATGTTTTTTTTTTTTTTTTATCTTCAGTAAATTAAGTTTATGGCTGGATTTTTTTATTTTTATTACTGTCTAATCTCAATCGCGGTTACCTTAAATTATACGTTTATCTCTGTAAAGCTGCTTTGAAACAATCTACATTGTTAAAAGCGCTATATAAATGAAGATGACTTGACTTACTATCCAAATTAGACCATAGATATTGCATCTGGCAACACAGTCATGCCAATGTCTATATTTAATTTCTTGAAGTACCACACATATGCCTGAATACTAAGCAAATAATTAAATGTCAAGATGACCAAACCCCCCCATCATCATCTCACCCATCTCAATTTTTCAGATTTCCAGCATCTCATCGAGCAATCTGAGCAGCGGATGCTCCTCGCAATAGAGAGAATGTCGACAGATATTTCAAATTCAATTGAGCGTCTGGTCCAGGCTATTCAACAGAATCGTCCTGGTTCGGCAACCATCACAACACCACCACAGGAGACCATTGAGAGGCCCTGCAAAACAGTGCAGGAGCTGCAAGCTTTAATATTAAAACTTGAGGGCCCAGAAGAAAAAAAAAGGATGGTATGTTGATGTTGGATGTAGCACAGGGGTCGGCAACCTTTTTGTCACAAAGTGCCATTTTTAAGTTCGAAATGTAGATCTGTGTGCATGTAGGCTAATTTATCTGAATGAAATACATACACCTTTCGCATTTGCTTGTGTGCCAGCGATTAACCCTGCTCCGCGTGCCATTGCAACACTAACATTTGCTTTTTAATATTTATCTTTATATGTTGCATAGATACAGTTTTTGAGCCTGATGGGAGGCAGCAACATTGGAGACGCTGTGAGGAGAATCCTTAGAAAAATAGCTACCAATGAGGCCTGGTCAAATTACAGCCTGAAAGGCCGAAAAGGAAAACTGACCTTCATAGGGACAGCCCTCCACCATATTGTTTTAAGTATGCTTTTCAAAACTTCTCTCTTCTTCTCACTTCATCATGCAACTTTTTAAAGAACAAATGATAAACAGAAAAATGTCTGTACTGTCCGTGTACCTTCGGATAATTTGTTTTCTCGTTTTTGATTTCTAAACAGAAAAAATAAGATAGGGCCCGGTTCCCCGATAACGCTCACTCTTAGCGCGCTAAGAAGCCTCGAAAGATATATCTTACCAAAGTTGTTTATGTTCCTAAGTGTGTTCCCCGAAGTGTCCCTTAGGAAGCTTCTTAACACGCTGCCTCTTATGTTCAACGTTACAAAGGCGCTGTCCCAAGTGAAGGTGCTGAATTAGTTGGCATCGATTGCTCAGGAATCGATGCACTTCACGCGAAGGTGCATTACGGCGTTAAGAAAGACAAACACGTTCTATGCAAATGAAACATTCCTCAAATTATTCCAGTAACATTTATTTTAACAGTTTAAGTTATCAGTAAAATATAGACTATTAATTAAATTATCAAATTGTCAGTAATATGTTCACACAATATGACGGGTAGACGAACCGGGTATCCCTAACAACTTAAAATACTCCATAATTTCTGCTCATACAGAAAAGAATAATACATCATTCGCAACTACTTTTATTTAGTTGACATTATTTACTTAGTAGCCTAATTAGTATCCATCTCTTTACATTAAATTAGTTGAGTTAACATAATTAGTTAATGAACTAATAAAATGATCAAATACAGATTAAATCAAGATAAACCCGTGGATTGTACACGGATTGCGAAAGCATGGGCACGGTTTATGAAATTGTGGGTATAGATTGCAAAAACTGAAGGCACGGTTTACAAATCTGAGAGCGTGGATTAGGAACTCGTGGGTACGGTTTATTAATCCTTGGGCACGATTTGTTAAACCGAGGGAACAGTTTGAGAATTCGTGAGTACGGTTTATAAATCGAGCGGACTGATTGCAAAACCGTCGCCACGGATTGTTTTTTTTTTTCTCCCACAGGTGACTTCCCGGGCTCCGTAATTTAGCGTACGAACGTGTTGGGAATCGTGCCATAATGTTAAGAGAGAGGATAAGGAATAGGTTAAGAACTACTTAGCGATAAGAACGTTTTGGGGAACCGAGCCCTGCTCATTTATCACATCATAGAAAAGTGATTTTACTTTAAACCATTCTGTTCTGTGATGCACTCCCTATTCAAGAGCAAGAATCGCGCGGTTCTGTGATGCACATCCCTATACTGATGCCTCAATAACGGCCCATTTCAAATGTTTACTGCTTTCTTCTCTTTATTTGTATGCCAGTAATACGACCCACTAAGGCGGAATATATATATTATATTTATAAACCAATAACTGAAATGCCAGACCTACTTTAGGCTACACCATATAGCCTATGCTTATATTTAATTTCACGAAAACGCACGAAAAAACTGATCTACCACAGCAATCCCAGAAAGGTTGAATCTGAAATTATAGCAATTTTTGACAAATAACTGAAAACACCATTACTGCGATTTTTGCTCGTGTTATTGTAATAATGAATAATGTTGATTAAAAGAATATTATATCTATAATTATTGTAGGCTATCACAAGAACCATTTATGAATTAGTTAATTCGTTTTTCCGATTACAAAATCAAGTCGTTATTTTAGTAGCATGAAAAAACAACAGGATTCTAAGTTAATATCTTCTACAGTTTTCCTCAAGTGAATTCAGTGAAATCCAGATTGTGTCTGTCTGTCTCTGTCTGAGGTGAGCGGCACTCGCGTGAACGCGGCAAAAACTCCCGCGAACTAGCAGTTTTTTTTCTTCACTCTTATCTAAACTCATATGATTGGTTATTGCAGATTCGTGTCTGATTGTTTATAATGCTCAACGCTGAAATAAAAAGTAATATTTTGCATGCCATGTATAACTTCACATTTTATTTCAATAGTGATAATCGTCATAGATTTATTTAGATTGTTTTATCCACCTTGTATGCATTTTTATCCATTTTGGAGGGAGCAGGGCAATTTTGTCTCATATAGCAATTTTATTTCCACATCACGCCGTTACTAGGCCCTATATATCTTCTTTCGTGCGACGTTACCAGGTGCTGTCCGTGGCGATGGTGCAGAATCTGTTGATATCGATGGCTCGAGAATCAATTATTCTCTCGTGCAGGGGCTGCTTCACTGCGTTATGTGAGAAAGCGGTGTTCTTTATAAAAGCACTTCAGAAATAGTTGAAATTGCATTTATTAGGACTCATGGGATAGGCTATTATATATATACTATATTAAAAAAATCCAAACTATAATAATAACTATAATAGCCTAGTCTACATATTTTAAAATGTAATCATGTATCACAATAACGTCATAATAATGGCCCATTTCAAATGTTTACGTGCTGCTTTTTTCCATTTTTGTTCGGTGGAGTGAATTATTGTTCTTGTAAATACTTTCCAGCATAGTCTGAAGCCCTGCATTAGAAACTTTCAAACATTTATTTTGTTATCTTTTTTTCTCTTCTAGGTGCTTGTGCCAAACAATTTCCGAAAAACACGGAAAAGGAAATCGATACATGTATAGGGAAACCCTCAAACATGCACCTCACCGTACCAAGGTGGTCGCGACACCTGTAAGTTGTTTTATTCAATGAGCTCTCTCTCTCTCTCTATTCTCTAGAATAACATAACTGCTTTGATTTATCCCTTCACTTATTTACTTAGTACTTATACACCAAAGTGAAGTTAAAAGTGATTAAAAAGTCGTTGAAGTGATTGGTAAATAGCCTATAATGTTTGATTTTTTTCAGGCAGCGGAAGAAGAACTTCGGGCACCTCCTGAGGATGGAGACAGTGACTGACGCGCGCGCACACACACACACTGTATATATTTAATAGTTATTTAATTTAATATATTTAATAGTTATTCTTGTTACTTGTTGTTCAGCATTTACAGAACATAAAATGAATATAAATCTTTGTCTTGTTGTTATTGCCGTTTCCTAATTTTATTTACTGTGTTTGATTTAGTTTCTATAAGCTTATGCATGACCACATTAATATTAATTTATAATCTGTTTTTCTTCACATTAAATAAATAAATAAATGACGGATCCCTGCTTTTTATTTTATCTTTGAATGTGTTAAACGTGCATGCATATTCCTGATTAAGGTTCTGCAAGAACAAGTGTGAAAGAGTTTCTGCAGTTACATTCTAGTTTGGTTCCCTCCTTGACAACACTGGGGACGGTCTTAGAACGTTCTGGGAACATCACATTTCCAAATAAAACATGGTCCCTTAAACGGTCCGCGAACGTCCGCAAAATAACGTCCTCCGAACCTTTAAAGAACTCCACATCATGACCGTCTCCGAACGTTCCTGGAACGTTACTAGGCGACGTCCTTGACACCAGTGGGGACGTCCTGGGAACGTAACATTTCTAAATAAAACATGGTCCCCTAAACGTTCCAAGAACGTCCCGAATGTTCCGTGAAGGTCCGCAAAATAACGTCCTCCGAACCTTTAAAGAACTCCACATCATGACCGTCTCCGAACGTTCCTGGAACGTTACTAGGCGACGTCCTTAACACCAGTGGGGACGTTCTGAGAACGTCCTGGGAACGTAACATTTCTAGCTGGGTGAGAGCTTCAAAATAATTTGTCTGCACTATTAAAACGAGTTGGTGTCTTTCTCCTTCCCTTGTCTGTAGATTCAAAGAGATAAAAGTGCATTTAATTAGCACCAATTTCCTTGTGCTGCCCGGTTTGAAAACTGGAGCACAGACTGCTGTAATTTACACCAGTGGATTCAAAATGGAAATGTCTAAAATGTTGTGTCTTCATTAGAGTGAGTTTTGCATTCATCACTCAGCCTTTACTCGTTTTCTTTTGGGAACATTATAGGCTAACTCTAATTAACTTTTTTCTTGTGCCATTTCTGCATTGATGGAAATGATAGATAGATGAAATGAAAAGATCTACAGGCAGCCACTATTGATCACAGAAACAACAAGGTCATGATTTATAGGGCCATTTGGACATTGAAACACTTGTATTTGTTGTTGCTTATCATTTCAGACACTTCATCAGAAGATTCTAGAAAACTTCTTTATTATCAGAAAGAATGATCTGGTGTGGAGAAGAGAAGATTCAGAAAACTTTTATGCTGAACATGCAGGTAGAAAAGGATATTCTCAACAAAAAACACAGTATATTCATATATATCAGTATTATGCAAAAGTTTTAGGCACTTGTGAAAAATGTTGCATAGTTAGAATGTCTTTAAAAATAATGCCATAAATAGATAACATCAATACAAAGTCCAGTAAACATAAAAAAAGCTAAATCAATATTTGGTATGCCCACCTTTGCCTTTGAAAGAGCCCCAATTCTCCTAGGTACACCTGGTCACAGGTGTTGTTGGCTGATAGGATGTTCCAAGCTTCTTGGAGAATTCGCCACAGTTCTTCTATCTATTTAGGCTGTCTCAACTGCTTCTGTCTCTTTATGTTATCTCAGACTGACTCAATGTTCAGTGGGGGTCTCTGTGGGGCCATGACATCTGTTGCAGGGCTCCCTGTTCTTCTATTCTAAACTTTTCTATTTGCAAAAGTAATGTTTGGGAGTCTAAAATGCATTTTTCCTATGTCACACTAAAGCTGAAGATATAAATATCCAATGTGTTTTTATAAATAACAAATGTTTTTTTGAAACATCTGAAGTGCCTAACACATTTGCCCAGTACTGTGTGTGTGTATATATATATATATATTGAGTAGATATTAATATAGAGACACTTATAGAGAAATTGTTGAGACCTATGGTTTAAAACATGGTATGATATGAATGGAAATGGTTTTGTTATAGATTGAGGGGAAATGGTTAAGTACATTTGTGGGTGTGTGTCTGTGTGATGCGTGATTTTAAACAGGATGAGTCATAGCAAAGGCTTCTCACAAACTTTAGATATAATGTTGAGACAGCATGTGGAGAGAACATGTTATTCAGTCTAAGCTTATCATATACTTGCCTCCAGGGAAAAACAAAACAGCTGTCATGCATAGATATGTGGGCGTTATCTATTCAAATCTCTGCCAAGACTCTGCCAGCAAAAGGCTGTCGCATAAACCGCAAAATCACCCTTGTTGGATTATTTCTAGTGGATACAATGTAAAAATCAAAACAAAAATTTAGCAGTTTATCTTCTTTGTTTTTATTTTCAGGGTGTTATTTCTATCAAAGACTGGTTGAATTCATGTCAAGGTAAATGTTTCATCCATCAATATTCCTCCATTCTTTTCACAATATAATTGCTGCCCCACAAAGTGCCTTCATTGCAAGTATAAGTTCTATGCTAAGGTTCTATACTTTTACAATTATTATGCATGCAGCTTTTATAACATCATATTAATTGAGAGGATGCAAGGAATATTTGTACTTTTAAAAAATAATTATTCATACTAATCATTAATTATCCAGTTTGTGGTTGGTCCCTCCTTGGACCACTGTCAGTACGTACTCACCACTGCTGACGAGAGCACCCCACAAGGCTTGCCGTTTTAGAGATGCTCTGACCAATCGTCTGGGCATAGCAATTTGGCCCTTGTCAAAGTCGCTCAGGTCTTTACTCCTGCCAATTTCTCCTGCATTCAAAACGTTGAGTGCAAGAACTGATTGTTCGCTTACCATCTAATCTACCCAGACTTTGATATGTGGTCTTGTTACGAGATGATCAATGTTATTTGATTCAGCTGTGAGTGGTCATACTGTTTTGGCTCATTGGTGTATATGTACTGCTGCATTAATTTGAGCTGATTCTCTTCTAACTCATTGTAATAGATCATGAAGAGCAAATATTAGGATATTGAATCATAGAATATTACACTGATTCAACTCGCACTGTGTTAATGTGATGTGAAAATAAGAAGCACATCATTTAGCTGTTGAGAATTTGAACACCGATACACACATAATGTTCATGCAGATGTTGCCAAAATAAAAACTTGACGGTTAAGAACTCATTGGTTTAACTGAACCACACAGCAATTTCTGTGCATGTTTTATATAATTTTATTACATTAATACTACATAATATTACAGAAATATATTACTATTGTATTGTAATTATAATAAGAACAATCATTGTAATATTATAATTTTACAATTATATAATATTCAAGTTGACTGGGTTTCCAAAAAATAATGATGATGAATAGTGGGGCTGAGACCCTGCCTTTGCACTTGCTCACATTCGACAAGGCGGTAAGAATGGCAGCAAAGGTGTTTACTTGCAACGCAAAGTCTACTTGTGTCGATCAGGTTATGCTTAAACCATTTATTTCCTTACCCCCTGATAAAGAAAATCTGTGTAAGGCGTTTACATGACCATACACATTGTCTGCGTATGAAGTGTAATCATGTGTGAAGGTGCGGTCACACTAAACTTCGCCCTCCATTCACTCCCATTCAAATGCATCTGAACATGGGATATCGGAAATGCAAACTTGTGTGAAGAAATTTCACATTCCGTTGCTAATAAATGTTCAAGTTTAGTGAACTCTGACCTGCGAATCCAGATGATGATAAGACGTGTGACCTATAGAAGATCCAAACTTCACACACTGACCTCTTGGCTCAATACAATGAATACATATTTAAGCTGCATGTTTTTATTGTTGCAGGAAAGTGAATAAACTGTATATTTGTAAAAACAAAACCAGATGCCCTCGTGCGTGAAATCTTATCTAGCATGACCGGTAAAAAAGCTTGATTGAACACTAATCTTAATATTGAAACCCCTCAATGTGGAGGTTAGGCCCTGCTATTACCACTACATACGCCTCCCTTTAAGGGAATAAATAATGCAGATATATAATCTCTCATCTTTGGAGAGGGGACATCAGTGCTCGTTGTAAATGTAGCCGGTGGTCCAGTTAAGACCGATGTTGCCATGGCACCCTATTATCAGGCTGTCTTTGTCTGTGGAAGATGAAACATTAGTGTAGTGCCTGAAATGACCTGTGCTTATTTGAATCTATTTAAGATTAATTTAAAATAAGTAACTAATTATTCCAGCCTTTAATATCATTTGGCAATGCCTTATTAAGTTTTTTTTAACTAGATTATATGTATAGTACTTAGTAGCATTTGAACACAAAGACATGCTTGCAGATGGTTCTTAGGGTTAGTTCATCCAAAAATGAAAATTCTGTAATTTACTCACCTCATGTAAAAGATACATTCTGCCCAAACATTTCCATTTGTGTTCTACGGAAGAAAGATTGTGTTTGGAGTGACATGAGTGTGAATAAATTAAGACTGTAGTTTGGATGAACTATTAACTACTACCTTGATGTTCTGCATCTAGTGGAGACATTATGTTTTTATAGCTTCCTCTGTGTCGTGATATTCACATGTAGTCGTATCTCCACAACAGTGGCCCAATGAGAGCTTACATCCTGGCCAGGGAAGATGCTATCACCTACTGGAGAGGGATGATGGGCCCCACAAAAGTGTTTAGAGCACATTTCACTTCACCAAACACCCTCCGTGGCCAGTATGGGCTCACTGATACCAGAAACACCACCCATGGTTCAGGTATAACAATGATCTCCATTAATGTGGATTTTTCAGATCTGGCTGAACAGACTAGGACAATTACATTATTAAATAGTTGGAATAATGTTTGGAAGTCTCTACCAAAGTCTTTATGAATGCCCATTTAGTGTATATTTACAAACTCGTAAAGCATTTTAACAACATAATCACACACACTTTATGCATCCTGTTTAAATGAAATATACACATAAATAAGCTTTTGAAAGGTCAGTGTTTATTGTATGTAAACAGATGCAATATATCAATAGGAGACTATTTTTATGTAAAAGTAAATATCATTTAAGTTTTTCATGTTATACTAATATTTGTACTTACAAAATGCTGATTAATGAGTAGGGGGCAGTTCACACCAAATATTTAAAAATGTGTCCCTATGTAAGCATGAGCTAGATGGACAACTTTGACTGTTGTGCCATGTCTCATGTTTTTTAGACACCTTTTGAAGTTAAAAAAGAACTGATAAAAACATCTTGAGACAACTGCATTCTACTGTACACATTCAGTCTGAACGGCCCCTAACTATGTTCTTTTCATTTCTGTCCCTCTATACTCTTAATTATGAAAATTCAAAATGTATCTTTAAGACTTATATATATATATATATATATATATATATATATATATATATATATATATTTAAATGCCCATGCACTCTCTTTAACACTCTCTCTTACAGATTCCATTGAGTCAGCCAAGAAAGAGATTGCCTTTTTCTTCCCAGAATTCGCTGCTGATGAGTGGATGGAGAGGGAGGAGCCAGTTTTTAGGTTAGGACTTATTGAATATAATGAGCAGAGCAAAGTTCATACTCTACAAGAAACAAGATGAACAAACCTGCAGTGATTTATGGGCTAGTGGATCTTTAGATATCAATGTTACATTAACATGCCTCACAATTTTACCAGTTTTCTGCATGTTAATTATTTGGGTTTGTTACTCCCTTGTGAGAGCATACACTATCAAACATCAACACTGCCCCTCTGCCAATAAATACAATTATATTTATTAGTATGCCTTTCATTTGTCTGTATTATAAATATGCTCTAGCTTTGCATGAGAGGTTAATACATGTTTTTTCTCTACATAATTCAGACACATTCTTTTGCATTTTATTTCAGTTCATGCAATGTCCCTGTCATGACATACTGTCCATACATAAAAACAGAATAGGTTGGCTATAATCACACAAACCACTTTACATGGTGATGAGTGTCTCAGTCATAATTTGGGAATTTAGAACAATAAAATTAAAAATAAAAATGGATTAACTATTAATATTATACATTCAATTAACAAATGTGGCAATAAAAGTATCATCGCAATCAAAGCAACAGGTTTTGTGTAACATGGGAAAAGGTAACACTTTACAAAAAGGTTCCATTTGTTAACATGTAGTTAACATGAAATAACAACAAACAATACTTTTACAGCATTTATTAATCTTGGTTAATAGTTTCAACCTATACTAATACATTTTTTAAATCAACATTTTTATTAGTTAACTTAAGTTAATGCACTATGAACTATCATGAACTAACAATGAACAATTGTATTTGTATTAACTTACATTTACTAAGATTAATAAACACTATACAAATATATTGTTATTGTTTCTTCATGATACATTAAACAATAACTAATATTAATGAATGGAACCTTATTGTAAAGAGTCTTTGAACAATGAACACTTTCAACAATGGGTGGTTTTAAATATTCAACATGCACTTTTATGTCAACCCCAAAAGTCATTTTAATATGTACTGACAATTGCATCATACTAATTTTGAGACTGGAGTAATATAGAAAAGGAGGGGCCAGACTCTGAGAAACAGCCTCAATAAATATTTAATAGTTCTGAATTAAACAGCATTTTTCCAGTCAGTAAAGCAGTGATTTTTGGTGACAACAGTATTGGAATAACACAACAGAGCTTCCTACACTTATATGCTACCTTGTGGAAACTGTAATTATGTTTTAAGCAGATGTTTTCCTCCTAATCATTTTGGCATACCACTTGATCCGACACAGTTGTATTAAAGTTAAAACATTATGTCAACTTTCTGTACTTACCGTGCGTTCAGACCAGAGGCGACAAGAGCGTCAAAATTTGCTCTGGCTGCCCTGCCAACAAAGCTATCGAAGATTCTTGGACGCTCTGACGTAGTTGAAATAGGCGGCAATATTCGTTCAGAATACTTGGCTTTGTGAACTATATTTAAAGGGGCCAAATCCAGACACGTCGACCTGTATATTTTTGCCGACATATCACAAGTAGTGTATATCCTCATGAAATCTTTTAATATATTATTATATAATCCATAATATCCACTTCACCAACTCACCTGGCACACCAACAGTTTCAGACAACTTTCTGTCCATGCATTGTTTTATATATATATATATATATATATATGTATATCCCTGTAAGCAAACAGGGACAGATCATATATTACAGGAAAACCCGCCACGGCAAAAATCAGTTTCTCCTCCATTTTGCCTTCGGAGCTAATGTTGGGTGGGAACTGTTTACACTGGTGTGTTCTGTAGTCTTCGCTAGAGCGGAGCTCATTACCATAATGTTGCCCGCACTTGACATTTTCTCTGACGCCCACACCGCCCAAGATACGCCGCCCACGGCCGCGCCGCTTCTTGCCGCCAGACACTGGCTGCCATAGAAAATGAATGACTTCTGGTCGATTTGACGCTCTCGACGCCTCTGGTCTGAACACACCATTAGTGTAAGTTTTTGAAGCACTTGTATCCCATAATAAAAAGAAAAACAAATAACTCTTGCAAGGCAACTGTAGTGGGGGGATAAGATTAGTGTAAGGGATGTAGGGCCTACAAAAGAGCCCTGTTTATAATACAATATCACAATGTTTAGAAGGCAAAATAAAATAAATCAACCAGTAAAGCATTAAATCAACTTGAATCAACCTGATTTTTTAAGGAGGTAAACACTTGTGTTGGTGGTATTTTTTCAAAGTATTTAAATATATTTGTTACAATTTACACCAGATTAATGAATAGGCCTTCAGGTGATTTTCTATCCTGATCTATCATGTGCTTGAGTGTCTGTACAGTAGGTTAATTTACTAAGGTTCATTTTGTAGATGAAAAATACAAATAAAAGATGAAACAAACAACATTACAACAAAGACATTTTAGATGAAAGGGGTACATAAAAATAAATATTATTTAAACAATCTAATGTCTCCTGTAACTTACGGATGAAGCAGATAATGCATTGACCCTTGATACCGTTAATCACAGCACTGATGTACTTCTTCATTCAGGTCATCCCTGATTTTTACTTCTTTGGTCCGTAACATCTTAACCAAAGCTTTTAAGAAATACAGGATACAATCTGTTTCTGGCAAACAAACAGTTTTCATGAGATCTTGTGTAACCATCTCATTGTGGCACTGAGTCAACCGCTGCATCCATCAGAGCCTCCATTGGTTTCATTACCTCAAAGGTGGTTTGGGAGGTCTCCTTGAGCTTACCACTCTTGTCCACCTGCCGGATGCTTTGAGTCACAGTGATGGTCACCTGCTTGGTGGACATCCTGTTGTCCTGCTATTTGGTCTAATGAAGAAGACATTGAATGATTTGGACATGATCAAACATAATTGTTGCCAAATTGTTTTGACATCTTATTAAAGAAATAGTTCAACCAAAAATAAAAATTATGTAATATACTCATGCTCATATTGTAAACATTTATTTTTTTTAAATGGTGTGAACTATCTGTTTAAAGTTGAATTGTGTATTTTCTGCTCCACCGAACAAAATTGCAAAAATAAATGTTTGTTTTCAAACAGTTTTCTGAATGTGTAATCCCCATCTGCTGTTGATCGAACAAACAGATAGCCCTGCCCCCAACTATTGCCAATGGTTGAGACAGTGGCATTGTGTCAGTATGGAAGTAGTCTTGTGTAGCCACACCTTTGACTAAAATGGCAATTGAAGCGGCTGGATCTATAGCAGCTTCAATTGGTCAAGAACTGCCTATTTAGTCAAGAAAAGCCCTCTAACTGACATGTAAAGTAAACAATCACAATTGGTTAAGTCACCACGAGCCGCTTAGGGGTGGGGTTATCAGAGATATCATATAATTCCTTAATAACAGACCGTCATGGGGAAAGATATAATTTATATAATGGTGTGCGGGTCTCCGCGAGCGATTGCAACAGAAAAATTTTGGAAAATATATAGAGAGTATAAGTACAGCATAGAAAACCACATCAAAGAGAATTTTACAGACATAACTAAGTAAACAAAGCCAAATATGCAGCTCTGCTAATGGACATTTGCTTCACTTTCTGCTCCGTACCTTAAACAAAACTCTTAATATCTTTAAATGATTTTGTCACTAACCTAGCAAACTTGGACAAATACAGTGATTATTTCACCCTGAAATAAGCACTCACTCTATCAACGCACAACCTTGTGAACACATTTGTTTCCAGGCGTACTGATAAAATGTCCTGTGTGTTTTTACTTACGAAAGTCCATCAAACCAGCCAATCAGTGGTTCAAGAAGCGGTTTCCAGTTTTGTGTGCTAAGTGCATCAGACTGTTAGTGCACAGACTGCGCGCAGTCCTTGGGCGTGCCGCCTGAAGCTGAGACTAGTATGGATGGGTCTCTCAAAACAAACAGAGGAATTTTTAAAGTGCCACAAAGACACAGTGTTTACAGTTTTTGAGAAAATGAACCTACAATTGGCTTACTTACAGTTGTCTATTATTATCTATTATTATATTATTAGGCTTGAATAAGATAAAGTACTTTAACACAGAAAAAATAACACTTCAGCTTTAAGTGACAAAATATACAGCATATTTCATTTAAATGACAGTGGCTTGTTCAGACATGCTATGTTCACCAAATAAAACCAATACATTTTATTGAAGACACTTACTATTTCTTCAGTTCGCAACACACTTCTCCTCTGCACCGTGGTACCAGAAGAGCACAACACCTCCTGCTCTTGGGATGAGAGTATTGCTGGTGTGGTTCCAGATGTAATGTCCTTCAGGCCCACCTCAGACATGGCAGAACACACTTTCAGATATGCCTGAGCTGGAGAAGGCAGGCCATCATCAAAGATATCTTCAAGAGCGAGAAAGTGAAATTAAAGTAGTTGATTATCTAAGAAATGTATGTAATGGTGATAATTTCATAAATACTCCACACTTAAATGGCTGGGATTACATAAAACCACTAGTTACAATTAAAGGAAAACCTTACTATTGACATCAACACACTAACTGTACATCTTGCTAAAAGAGCGGAAATCTTGAAACAAATCATGTGCTGTGAAATGACTCTTCATAGTCAAGACCTTCTTTTCTAACTGTGTAGATAATCTGCGATCAATTTAACATATTATCATGTAGGCCTAATAACAGAGCTGCCTTGCCCGAAGTGTAACAATTCAGCATGAAGAGATAAGGAGGCACTTATAGTGTCCAGCATAACTGAAATTGTTGAACTAAAGTATGGAAGGGATTTAACCATCTCCATGACAACAAGAGGCCTACTGAAATGAACTGCTCACAGAGAGCAGGCTCACAACACTTCTGTCTTCTGGGAAGGTAAATATCCTTTTGACAGGCTTTGGGAGTTAAACTGGGATTCGAGGACTAACGCCAAATGAGGAGGTGTTTAAATAATTATATGCGAAGTCAAAGGACTGATTTGTGTCATTTCAATGGCTTTTAAAAACTGTAAATCTCCATTCTCACCCGGGCTGGCAGTTTTCTGTGATGGAAAGCCCACCTCGGAAGAGTTTTCTGAGGAAATGCTCTGGATGGAGGATAGAGGTATGTCAGTATCTGTGCTGGTCAGCCAAGTGGACTCTGTCTCCTTGGTCCAGCTCTCCTTGTATCTTGGCTCCAACACATCTGTCCTAGAGCCGCCACAACCCATGACTTCAAAGACAAATCCCAATCTACACAGCCTTGGAATCCAGGTCCATTAGAAGAAGAAAACGGTCGTTGTCTAGCAGTTGACTAAATGTTTTTCTTATATCGTGTTACATCTTCTTTCTAGTCATACATGCTATCACTATTGTGTATCAACAGGTCATATCTTAAAATCATTTTGTAGTCGTGTTAAGGATTTGTAGTCTTCCAATGGTCAAGTGTCAGATCAGTCAAACATGGAGATTGAATCTGGGGCCGATTCTGTGGAAGAGACATAATACAATATCTGACAATTGAAACGGCCCTGCAGGATGCTTATAATTACTGGAACTTATTAAGTATCCTATCAATTAAATATTTTTGTCTCTTAATGTTGTTATTCGCTTTTGAATTGCCGCATAAAACCACTTAAGAACCAAACATATTGTTCATAAACGAAATGGATGGTGGAATAATAACTGATCCGTTTTTAATTTCTCTCAGGTCGAAACACTCTTAATCCACATGTGACGCAAACAACTAGAGTTTAAAATAAGGTGCCTACAGATTATACTTACAATTGATTCTTACCTCAAGTTATGTACAATAAACTGTAAATCCTTACATTCAGTCGTGATGTAATCGATTGATAGGCTACAGCTCGACGTAAGGATTTGTAGCGTTAATTCAACGCATCTCGTGCGATATTTACAGTGTTAGTGAGCGCAAACAGTTCACGTTCAGCTATTGAGGAATGATAATATAATGTACAGACACATTCATTACGCTAGCTAGCGTACAGTTAGAGCAATGTGTTCAGTCATTCAAAAAGCTTGTGGCATTTTACGCGATAAAGACGCACTGACGTTAAATGATGGAAAAGGAGTCGAGCAGTTTTCTGAATATAGCGTGAATATAGCATGTCTCGCACTCACCATTATCCTGCTTTTTTGAAGAAATAATTTCCAAGATTCGCAGAGGAGCTATACAGCGACGAGAAAACCAAACATTGAGTGACGACACACCCCCATCATCCGTTCTCATTCTCTGTCTTTTTTCTATCCAGTTCTATCTCTGTGAATGATGAGGATGACAGGTGCAGCAATCTAAACAGCCGTGTGCGTAATACGTTGTACACAATCTTCGGATCCTTTTTCTTTCTGGATCTCGACTAATTGCCTTCTAAATGCACGTGATGCATGATAAAAAAAAAAGACCTTTCTTTGTTAACCGGAGCAATCTTAACCCTAAAACAGGCAACGTGCACCACAATAGCAATATGATTCAATGTTTGTCTTTTCAACACTGAAAACAATGAATTATCAACATAATTTATCATAGTAGGGTCTGTTTTGAGTATGTGGGTCACGTGACTTGGTTAAAATTGTCTGTGCTTGTTAAGTCAGCCTCACCTAAAACCAAATATGGCCACCTGTGGTGCAGGACATGCCAACTTTTTGATAATTAATTATATGTTAATTATACTTTTCTCCAGTAAAAATGTTGTGGAATGTGGAAAACTTTTCCTCACTCTCTGTAAGAAAACTCTCAAAGTCAGGAGTTCCAGGTGTCAAAGGTTAGAGTTTAATGAGCAAACCAACAAACCCGAGATGTCAGCTGAGATCTGACTCTTGGTCAAAACCCTCATTTTTTACACAGTTTGTTTTCTAGCATTACCTCATGTCTACGCCTCCTCAATCTTTTTTGTCTGATGTCTTTTTAATGGCGGAAACCTGGATTCTAGTTCATTTTTTTTTTAAATAACCTTTTAAATGAATTTATAAAGTATACATTTAGATAAAATATAACAATCTGAGCATAATATGGTCACTTTGATTATTGGTTGTGTTAATATTTAACTTTGCTGTGCGTCCCTGTGCTTTCTTGTATCATTGCCTCTACTACAGCTGAGTGCACAGTGTGTTTCTTGCAGCATAGGCACTTTTAGTTACCTCATATGCCCTCTCCTGGGTCACACAAAGTCCACTCTTCTAGTAACCTCACATGCCCTCTCCTGGGTCACACAAAGTCCACTCTTCTAGTATCCTCACATGCCCTCTCCTGGGTCACACAAAGTCCACTCTTCTAGTAACCTCACATGCCCTCTCCTGGGTCACACAAAGTCCACTCTTCTAGTATCCTCATATGCCCTCTCCTGGGTCACACAAAGTCCACTCTTCTAGTATCCTCATATGACCTCTCCTGGGTCACACAAAGTCCACTCTTCTAGTATCCTCACATGCCCTCTCCTGGGTCACACAAAGTCCACTCTTCTAGTAACCTCACATGCCCTCTCCTGGGTCACACAAAGTCCACTCTTCTAGTATCCTCATATGCCCTCTCCTGGGTCACACAAAGTCCACTCTTCTAGTATCCTCAGATGCCCTCTCCTGGGTCACACAAAGTCCACTCTTCTAGTAACCTCACATGCCCTCTCCTGGGTCACACAAAGTCCACTCTTCTAGTATCCTCACATGCCCTCTCCTGGGTCACACAAAGTCCACTCTTCTAGTATCCTCACATGCCCTCTCCTGGGTCACACAAAGTCCACTCTTCTAGTATCCTCATATGCCCTCTCCTGGGTCACACAAAGTCCACTCTTCTAGTATCCTCATATGACCTCTCCTGGGTCACACAAAGTCCACTCTTCTAGTATCCTCACATGCCCTCTCCTGGGTCACACAAAGTCCACTCTTCTAGTAACCTCACATGCCCTCTCCTGGGTCACACAAAGTCCACTCTTCTAGTATCCTCACATGCCCTCTCCTGGGTCACACAAAGTCCACTCTTCTAGTATCCTCAGATGCCCTCTCCTGGGTCACACAAAGTCCACTCTTCTAGTAACCTCACATGCCCTCTCCTGGGTCACACAAAGTCCACTCTTCTAGTATCCTCACATGCCCTCTCCTGGGTCACACAAAGTCCACTCTTCTAGTAACCTCACATGCCCTCTCCTGGGTCACACAAAGTCCACTCTTCTAGTAACCTCACATGCCCTCTCCTGGGTCACACAAAGTCCACTCTTCTAGTATCCTCATATGCCCTCTCCTGGGTCACACAAAGTCCACTCTTCTAGTAACCTCACATGCCCTCTCCTGGGTCACACAAAGTCCACTCTTCTAGTATCCTCAGATGCCCTCTCCTGGATCACACAAAGTCCACTCTTCTAGTAACCTCACATGCCCTCTCCTGGGTCACACAAAGTCCACTCTTCTAGTATCCTCATATGCCCTCTCCTGGGTCACACAAAGTCCACTCTTCTAGTAACCTCACATGCCCTCTCCTGGGTCACACAAAGTCCACTCTTCTAGTAACCTCACATGCCCTCTCCTGGGTCACACAAAGTCCACTCTTCTAGTAACCTCACATGCCCTCTCCTGGGTCACACAAAGTCCACTCTTCTAGTATCCTCATATGCCCTCTCCTGGGTCACACAAAGTCCACTCTTCTAGTATCCTCATATGCCCTCTCTTGGTTCAGGCTGTTCTATATTAGTGCTTTTCTACATATGATATATCAAAATCTACTATAAAACAAACAAACAACGACACTGCTAATATTAATTGTGAACATTGTCTTAAGATGCGGAAAATTAAAATAAAGAAGAAAATATGTTTTACTGAGTGACCGGCCAGGTCTCCTAAGCAACCAAATTGGCCTGGGTGCTAGGGAGGGTAGAGTCACATGGGGTAACCTGCTCGTGGTCACAATAATGTGGTTCTCGCTTTCGGCGGGGCGTGTGGTGAGTCGTGCGCGGATTGAGAGTAGCATGAAGCCTCCACCTGCGCTACGTTAACGCGCTCAACAAACCACATGATAAATTGACAGTGTCAGATGCGGAGACCACTGAGATTTGTCCTCCGCCACCCAGATTGAGGTGAGTCACTACACCACCACGAGGACTTAGAGTAAATTGGGAATTGGAAATTCCAAATTGGGGAGAAAAAATGAATGCATCGGCAGTAAAGTGTTCATTTATTGATCACACTAATCATTCTTTTTTCAATCTTCTGCATTTTTCACTCTAAATCAGCATACTGCTGATATACATAGCAACTTCATTGCTGTCGATGTTATGGCCATTAATTTTTGTTGATTTTATATTCATTTTATGATTTTATGACCAATTAATGTTCGTAATATTTCTGTTGTTTTACGGCGAAACACTCTTAATCCACACGTGACGCAAACAACTAGAGTTTAAAATAAGGTGCCTACAGATTATACTTACAATTGATTCTTACCTCAAGTTATGTACAATAAACTGTAAATCCTTACATTCAGTCGTGATGTAATCGATTGATAGGCTACAGCTCGACGTAAGGATTTGTAGCGTTAATTCAACGCATCTCGTACGATATTTACAGTGTTAGTGAGCGCAAACTGTTCACGTTCAGCTATTGAGGAATGATAATATAATGTACAGACACATTCATTACGCTAGCGTACAGTTAGAGCAATGTGTTCAGTCATTCAAAAAAGCTTGTGGCATTTTACGCGATAAAGACGCACTGACGTTAAATGATGGAAAAAGAGTCGAGCAGTTTTCTGAATATAGCGTGAATATAGCATGTCTCGCACTCACCATTATCCTGCTTTTTTGAAGAAATAATTTCCAAGATTCGCAGAGGAGCTATACAGCGACGAGAAAACCAAACATTGAGTGACGACACACCCCCATCATCCGTTCTCATTCTCTGTCTTTTTTCTATCCAGTTCTATCTCTGTGAATGATGAGGATGACAGGTGCAGCAATCTAAACAGCCGTGTGCGTAATACGTTGTACACAATCTTCGGATCCTTTTTCTTTCTGGATCTCGACTAATTGCCTTCTAAATGCACGTGATGCATGATAAAAAAAAAAGACCTTTCTTTGTTAACCGGAGCAATCTTAACCCTAAAACAGGCAACGTGCACCACAATAGCAATATGATTCAATGTTTGTCTTTTCAACACTGAAAACAATGAATTATCAACATAATTTATCATAGTAGGGTCTGTTTTGAGTATGTGGGTCACATGACTTGGTTAAAATTGTCTGTGCTTGTTAAGTCAGCCTCACCTAAAACCAAATATGGCCACCTGTGGTGCAGGACATGCCAACTTTTTGATAATTAATTATATGTTAATTATACTTTTCTCCAGTAAAAATGTTGTGGAATGTGGAAAACTTTTCCTCACTCTCTGTAAGAAAACTCTCAAAGTCAGGAGTTCCAGGTGTCAAAGGTTAGAGTTTAATGAGCAAACCAACAAACCCGAGATGTCAGCTGAGATCTGACTCTTGGTCAAAACCCTCATTTTTTACACAGTTTGTTTTCTAGCATTACCTCATGTCTACGCCTCCTCAATCTTTTTTGTCTGATGTCTTTTTAATGGCGGAAACCTGGATTATAGTTCATTTTTTTTAAAATAACCTTTTAAATGAATTTATAAAGTATACATTTTGATAAAATATAACAATCTGAGCATAATATGGTCACTTTGATTATTGGTTGTGTTAATATTTAACTTTGCTGTGCGTCCCTGTGCTTTCTTGTATCATTGCCTCTACTACAGCTGAGTGCACAGTGTGTTTCTTGCAGCATAGGCACTTTTAGTTACCTCATATGCCCTCTCCTGGGTCACACAATGTCCACATTTCTAGTAACCTCATATGCCCTCTCCTGGGTCACACAAAGTCCACTCTTCTAGTAACCTCACATGCCCTCTCCTGGGTCACACAATGTCCACTCTTCTAGTAACCTCACATGCCCTCTCCTGGGTCACACAAAGTCCACTCTTCTAGTATCCTCATATGCCCTCTCCTGGGTCACACAAAGTCCACTCTTCTAGTATCCTCATATGCCCTCTCCTGGTTCAGGCTGTTCTATATTAGTACTTTTCTACATATGATATATCAAAATCTACTATAAAAACAAACAAACAACGACACTGCTAATATTAATTGTGAACATTGTCTTAAGATGCGGAAAATTAAAATTAAGAAGAAAATATGTTTTTCTGAGTGACCGGCCAGGTCTCCTAAGCAACCAAATTGGCCTGGGTGCTAGGGAGGGTAGAGTCACATGGGGTAACCTCCTCGTGATCACAATAATGTGGTTCTCGCTTTCGGCGGGGCGTGTGGTGAGTCGTGCGCGGATCGAGAGTAGCATGAAGCCTCCACCTGCGCTACGTTAACGCGCTCAACAAACCACATGATAAATTGACAGTGTCAGATGCGGAGACCACTGAGATTTGTCCTCCGCCACCCGGATTGAGGTGAGTCACTACACCACCACGAGGACTTAGAGTAAATTGGGAATTGGAAATTCCAAATTGGGGAGAAAAAATGAATGCATCGGCAGTAAAGTGTTCATTTATTGATCACACTAATCATTCTTTTTTCAATCTTTTGCATTTTTCACTCTAAATCAGCATACTGCTGATATACATAGCAACTTCATTGCTGTCGATGTTATGGCCATTAATTTTTGTTGATTTTATATTCATTTTATGATTTTATGACCAATTAATATTCGTAATATTTCTGTTGTTTTATGCACTTAAAATTAACTTGACGTCTCAAGTTGGTGCGGCTATCCTTATGAGGACCCTTCATAGATATAATGATTTTTATACTGTACTAACTATAGATTCTAGCCACTAACACAACCCCTAAACCTACCCATCACAAAAAACTTTCTGCGTTTTTACATTTTCAATAAAACATAGTTTAGCATGTTTTTTTTTAAGCGATTTGAATTAAGGGGACACTAGAAATGTCCTCATAAACCATATTTATAGCATAATACCCTTGTAATTACCAGATTGTAATTTTTAACTACCAAATTTTTTTTAATTTTGTAATTACCCCCACACACACACACACGTATGATATGTTTTAAAAATAAGAGGGGTAGTCAGAAACTCATAATTTATTGCATCAAATATAAAGAAGTATTGATGTCCTTTACTTTTTTGTACCTTAATAGGGCAACATATCATGGGAAATACAACTCATAAAATCCAAAATATATCAAATATATTAAAAATTAATTTGGATATGTTTGATCTAATCCAAATTATATAAAAAGTGACATGAAATAATGTTTTGCTTATTATTTTACTCTCTTGCCTTTTGTAGGGTTAATGTCATAGATTTGTTATGTACCTTTCCTACTGAGGAGACTGAAGACATTAAATCATTTTTAATTTGTAACTGAACAATAATACTAGCTGAATGAAGCATTCTGTAAAATACTGTAAATAGCTGTTTGCATTGGCTGTTACTGCAAGGTGATTCCTGAAATGTAGCTGAAAATGTGCTGTAAATTTGGATTTGATTTATGACAGATCTTATGATAGGTAAGATTAATGTGCAATCTTTATTCAACTTTCTATAACCATCCTCATTTTTCTTTGGTAGCTTGATTCTATTCTACAGCTTAGGTACAATTAGATTGCTTATACTAATATGCAGGGTTGGGAAATGTATTCCACTTCAGATTACAGAATATATGCTGTAAAATGTAATTATGTAACATATTCCGTTAGATTACTCAAGGTCAGTAACGTAATCTAAATTCTTTGGATTACTTCTTCAGCACTGGTAGATTTTTTCACTTGTTCTGACCATAAATACTCCAGTACAGTAAGACAAAATTCACATGTTAAAAATACATTCTCTGAAAAACCTAAATATGTTATGCAGTGTTGTTTCTAAAACAAGATAAAGTAAACTGATCATGTTTTAAGGATTTTTTGACATTTTTACAGGAAAACTTTATTATCAAGAATATGATTGTTGCCCTAATATCAAAAGTTTTACTGTGGTGTGTTGATGGCGTAGTGGTCTAAGCACATAACTGGTAATCTGGTAATCAGAAGGACGCTGGTTTGATCCCCACAGCCACCACCATTGTGTCCTTGAGCAAGGCACTTAACTCTGGGTTGCTCCATGGGGATTGTCCCTGTAATAAGGGCTCTGTAAGTCGCTTTGGATAAAAGCATCTGCCAAATGCATAAATGTAAATGTAAACATGTAAAATGGCTAGAAATTATTTCTATTTCTTCTGCTTCAAACTTACTTCAAACGTACTTCTCTGTCTGCTCGTATGAATGTAACACATCATAAGAAAGTGTTTCACTGCTGTTTAAATGCACTTTGGATCACATCATTTATATGTATAAATGTTTCCATCTGAAAGGACGAAACATTAAACGAAACAAATGACAATAAAATGCAATGTAATCTCTTCAGTAATCTAAATCATTTATGTTGTATTTGTAGTGGAATACAGTTACTTATATTTTGTATTTTAAATAAGTAATCCTGTTACATGTATTCCGTTACTCCCCAACACTGCTAATATGCCCAATCTTTTAAAATGGCAAAATATGAAAAAGCTAAATTAAACTTTTAAAAGGATAGTTCACTCAAATATGAAAATTCTCTCATTATTTACGCACGCTCATGCCGTCCCAGATGTGTATGACTTTATAGCTTTTGTAGAACACAAACAAAGATTTTTAGAAGAATATCTCAGCTCTGTTGTTCCTTACAATGTAAAAAGAAGAAAGGAAGTCACATGTAAATGATGAGAGATTTTTTGGGCGAACTATCCCTTTAAGCCATTAAATATTTTAGTCATCAAATGCCGTTATTTATAAAATCAAATTTGACATACAACAAAAACAAATGGCTGGATGAAGTATATATACTTCTATGTAAATTGCTATACTTTAAAGGGAAAGTGGTTCAAGGACTGCAGCCAGAATCAAAGGAGCTGCGGTCCTCAAAGCCTTTGTCAAAAGTGTGTCATGTGCTGCAGATGACATTTTCAGGCATGCTTCATGTAATCTTTCTGTGTGTGAGAGCACTTTAGAAAATGTGTTATCAAAAGGTGAACACCAAAAGGACAGAAAACCCTTTATTACAATGCACCAGTGAGTTCATCCACAGATTAATTTAAATAATGTTCACTCTCTGTTCATTATGCCCATCCTGAGAATTAATTTTAACTTGAATTTGTGTCTTTGTATGTTACATAATCGATGACCAACTGAGCAAAGCACAATAGTTAACCCATTTAAGCCCACCAGCAACTATAGTTGCTGCAGTGTATAGTTGTCATTTTCCTTTTGTAAGTATTTTTCTAGATGCTATCCATGTTTTATATCTCAATGACTTGCAAGAAAACAACCAAATTAAGGATTTCAAGAAAAAACAATTGGTGTTCACTTCCTTCCTGTCACATAATGCTGTCAACTTCCTACCCCTTCTTCCAGGAAGCATGGCAAAGTCAAACCCTCCCAATAAAAGGTCATTTTCATGTTACTACTAAGTATTTTTTTTTTTACATATATAAATCTACATAATCATCAAGGTCTCTAGAATCACCCAAACAAAACAAATATTACAAGAGATCTATAGTGTCTTGTATACTTAGTCAAAAGTCCAAGCGGCAACAATAGTTGCCGGTGGGCAAATACCTTGTAAGTACATATATCATTGGGAAATGGGGTTTACTGTGTTTAATAGGTTAATAAATCATGGTTATTGGTCTTTTTTAGTGCTTTTTACTTTTATAATATTACACCTAAACATAACTTAAAGCATGGGATTAATTGCTGTAGTTTATCTTTTTCAAACTTTTATGATATTATGTCCTGTAAGGGGCAAAATATTGAGACCCCTTCATCCAGTTTGGATGCGTTTCATTCTAATCGGTCAAGGATCCTAATACTTTTTATGTGTTGTGAGGTAAGTGAGGACCCAAAAGCGATATAACAGAAAGCAGTCTTTAATGAAGTTCAAAATTAGATCACTACAAAACACAAAGTCTTCTCCTTGAGAGGCGAAAAGGTTAACATAAACAATCCGCAGCGCGGACGAAGAATGAAGGGAGCAGTCCTCAGCGCTCCTTAGCGGGCCTCCCTTAGGCGGCTGCCGGGGCTTGCAGTGTGACGCCGACAGGCTGTGGATTCCCCTGGGGTTGGCAGGGATAGAGGGGAGAGCGTAGGCACCAGACCTCTAGCAGCGAGGGGCGAACTGAATAGAACACAAATCCAGGTGGTTAACGGAGAGAGGGGTGCAGAGGAGCGGGAACAAATACAGGACAGGACAGGACAGGACAGGACAGGACTGGACTGGACAGGACAGGACAGGACAGGACAGGACTGGGACAATTCTGACGGTAGACAGAAACAGCGTGTAGCGTTCTCTAGTGAGACTCAGACAATGAAGGCAGAGAAAGCAGGGAAAGAAGTAGAGCGCTAATCAGCGGGGAAAACGGAATCAGGTGGGGAAGAATTAGACGAAGAATTAGGGGGAGACGAGAGACAGCTGGGGAGCGAGGGAAAAGGAGAGAAGTAACAAAAGAGGGCCAATAGATGGCATGAGAGTAGAAGGGAAGAACAAGAGCAAAACATACGATATGACAGGACAAGACATGACATTATGACTAGTAGCTTATGATTCCATTATAAAGTTGAAATTCAGACAAGTAAAGAGTTTACATTTACATTATTTTATGAAATCACCTACAGTATAAAGACTGAAATGCACATATGGGAGGTGTTGACCTGCATGACCAATTTGTAAACCGTTACCAGATTGGCATCCGATCAAAGAAGTGGTGGTGGCCATGCTACAGCTGGGCACTCAACAGTGCTATGGTCAATGCCTGGTGTTATTAGAGGTACATGAAGGTGTAATGGGAAGTGGGAGGTGTGGCTGTGGGGTGGCAGGTTGGAAGGATGGGGCCTATGTTAGGTGGCATGACACAAAAACAAAACATGTATTTATTAATTATTTCATTCATTCAAAACCCACCCATTGAAAATTCATTCTTTCATTCATTCATACCAGTCATGTAAAGAGGGAGACAGAGATCTCCTCTCCTTCCAAAGGCTGGTTGCCCAGAGTTTTCTCCAGTGCCATGGGATTAATGCATTAATTATATTTATTTAACTTTTTGATACACAATGCCCTGATAGGGCAACTTAATGTCTGCACTTTGTTCTGCACTATGTTCCACCACTTTAAGTAAATGGGTTTGTTGATGACGGTTTAAATCCCCATTTATTCAAGATAATTATGACATTTTAATAATTTATTTTCAAATTCAAGAGATTATAAGATAGAAGCAGCTTTTTTGGGTTTGCAGTGAATTTCTTTATACTTTTACACATAATAAATTTGTTTATGAATAAAGATTGATCTGTTGAAAGCAGTTATTTTGAGAAAGATGCCAAATGTTCTCCTCCTATACAAATTTGACATTGAAGGCGTGCATACAACATATTTGCCCACTGGCAACTAAAGTTGCCGCACATTCAAATATGATTTTCAAGAAGAAGAAAAAAAAACTTGGGAAAAAAAATGCAGAACGTGTTCATATAGGACACTATTAACATGACTATATGCATGAAACCATTCAGAAAAATTTGGGCACAAATGGGTTAATATAGTGACAAGCCATTGTTCTCTGGATGATTTGGCTGAAATACTTACATGGAGAGATTTTGGACAGCATCAAATGTCGAAATTAGCCCAGAAATTTGCAGACCCTACATGAGTGATTTGACATGATAAATAGAATCTTACACAGTATGTACTGACACTTCAATATCCAAGCAATATCTAGTTCCAAGAGGAACAAAGGAACATGGTTGCTGTTTCTCTGTGATCATTCATAGGCTCTTATTTATCATAAACCACTTTAGAATATAGCTTGTGGCAAAAGTGTGGAAGAGGGATGTGTCCACAGATGGAATAAAGAAAACGGCCAATATGTGCCAGAGTCAGAAATTAAATTATATTACCTTTTCATTGTTAAAATACTTTCTTATATCCCAGCTTAATATGTAACTATCAGTAAGCCATTCATAGGTTAATCTTCTTGAAAACTATAAATAGATTCTCTGTGGTGCCCCAGATATTTCCTCTGGGTTTTTAAAATCTGTTTTATGTTTTTATCTATTATTGAATATGTACTTTTTATGAAGCAATTTTCATTGCCCAATTGAAAATACTCAAATCAACTCTTAAAAGTATAATGTATTGTAACATAGAGATTGGCCATTAATTTAAAATGTATTTCAGCAAATTATTTATTGTGAGATATCTTGTGCATTATTTACAGCTACTTTTGTATTTGATGTTGATTTTATAGTTCACAGTCACAATTGTTTAGATTTAGAATTTATTTCTAGTAATTCAGTCAAATAAATATTTTATACAAATAAATGACATGCTTTTTTTTATTTGGTTACAAAAACAAAATGCCCTCATAAAGGTATGAATTTGTTCCATTCAAATACAATGGGTTTCAACTCATTTAGACATGGCTCCAGCCTGGCCATTCACTGGTATGGGTTCCCCTATTTTTATTAACAGCAGACTCTACTTGCCAAATGATCTTTCATTTGTTCAGATGCATTGCCCTGCAACTGCTTTCATTAAACTTGAACTCTTCGTCTCATAATGCCCTATCAAAAGTTCCACAGCAGTAATTACACTGCAATTTTTGTGTGCGATTTGTCGGTTCAAATGATTACAATGTTTTTTCATACCCATTCCCATTCAAAGATCTTAAAGGTGCACTCAGTAATTTTTTCCTCATTAAAAAAAGTTTTACTCCCAAAGAAATTAATAATAATTTTGAAACAAATGTATAAAATCATGACCACTCATATGAGATGAAGACTTCAGTCATATCAGTCACCTTATAAAAGCTGTGCACTTTCAATTCGGTAACTTTAATACTGCGTGTTAATTTTCCTCTTTCAAGGTTACGCAGACATCTCTCATGCTCTGGAACCCTAAACCAATGCTTCACTGTTCTAATTTGCACCAAATCAAAGAGTGGAACTCCTTCTCCCTGTGTGATCCTTCAAGAAAAGTGTATCCTTTTAACACAGTGTTTCAAGTTTGTTTACATGATTGTGTTGTTCTGACTATGTTAAACAAACCAAAAGAGCTGCATTTGCTGAAACATCTTTTTAAAGACGATAATGTATCGCAAGTGTTTTCCACCTTGTTAGTGATATATTTCTTTGTCTGATGGGCACAGGGACTGTCTTTAAGACTTGGGCTCCGAAAAAGGTCTAGAACACTTCTCTGTATCCTCACAACAGTTTTCTCGCTCTTCCCGCAGTTCTCTGCCAGGGTCAAATGTCAAAAAATATAAAATGTCTGTTTTTGTTGGTTCCGTGCCAAACGTTTTGCAAAAAAGAAAGTTTGCAAACCTTGTTGCAGTTGCTTGAGGCACAAACATACTCACAGAAAAGGGCAAATTTCCAACTGTGTTATGCAGAGTGACCGCCCCTTTACATTTACATTTACATTTATTCATTTGGCAGACGCTTTTATCCAAAGCAACTTACAAAAGAGGAAAACCTAAGCGAATTATCTTAAGGAGACAGTGGTACAAAAGTGCCACTAGCATCAGCATAGTATTCAAAACATATAGAAATTCAATTTTTTAAGTGACTAGTCCAAGTGCTCTTGGAAAAGATGCGTTTTAAGTCGTTTTTTGAAGACAGAGAGTGATTCGGCTTCACGGATGGAGTTTGGAAGGTAATTTCACCAACGCGGTATGATGAAGCTGAAAGTCAGAGAAAGTGTTTTGGTGCTTCTTTGTGTTGATACAACAAGGTGACGTTCCTTAGCCGACCACAGGCTTCTAGTGGGTGTGTAGCTCTGCAGAAATTATTTGAGGTATATTGGAGCAGACCCAGTGACTGTTCTGTATGCCAGCATCAGAGCCTTGAATTTGATACGTGCATCAACCGGTAGTCAGTGGAGAGAGACAAGGAGTGTTGTAACATGTGCTCTCTTTGGTTCATTAAAGACCAGACATGCTGCTGTATTCTGGAACATTTGCAGAGGTCTTATAGCACATGCAGGGAGGCCTGCAATGAGAGCATTACAGTAGTCCAGTCTAGTTATGACAAGTGATTGAACAAGCAGATGTGTTGCATGTTCAGATAGGTAGGGTCTTTTCATCCTGATGTTGTAGAGTGTAAATCTACATGATCTTGTGGACTTTGAGATGTGGTCTATGAAATTTAGTTTGTTAATCAATGGTTACCACTAGATTTCTAGTTTTTGAAGGCTTTACTGTACGGTGATGTTGTGTTCGACAGCAGGGTTGGCTGGATTTAGTTGCAGGTGGTGTTCCTTCATCCACGCCCAGATGTCTGCCAGGCAGGCAGAGATTTGAGCAGTCACGGTGGTGTCGTGGCTGGAAAGACGAGCAGAGTTGTGTGTCATCGCCGTGAATGATGGGTCCCAGTGATGTTGTGTATATAAAGAAGAGAAGTGGCCCAAGCACAGTTCCTCTAATACCCAGCGAGGAGAGGGTGGAGAGCAGAATCCGATGGTTGACTGTGTGAAAAGCTGCAGAAAGGTCCAGCAGAATCAGGACGGATGATCTGGATTCAGCTTTCACCTGTCTCAGAGACTCAGTGACAGACAGCAGGGCAGTCTCAGTGGAGTATCCACTATTGAAGCCTGACTGATTGTCATCCAGCAGTTTGTTCTGTGAGAGATAGGCAGAGATTTGATTGAAAACTGCCCTTTCAAGTGTTTTTGCCATGAATGGGATGAGAGAGACTGGTCTGTAGTGTTCTATTTGTGTGGGGTAAAGTGCAGGTTTCTTCAGCAGTGGGGTTACTCGAGCCTGCATAAATGTAATGGGAAAAGTGCCTGTAAGTAGAGATTATGTGTTGATTATGTGTGTGAGTGCAGGTAGGATGGACGGAGAGATGGCCTGGAGAAGGTAAGAAGGAATGGGGTCAAGGGAACAGGTGGTGGGGTGGTTGGAGAGGAGGAGTTTAGAGATCCCTGTGTCAGTCAGAGGAGAGAATGTAGAGACAGAAGAGTTGCATACTGGCGACAGCTGTTTGATGGGGTGTGGTGCTGTGAATGTATTGCTGATGGTTGTAACCTTATTAGTAAAAAAATGTGGCAAAGACATCTGCTGTCAGTGATGTGTCAGGTGGTGGCGGGGAAGGGCAAAGCAGTGTGTTGAATGTTCTAAAGAAGCTGCGAGTGTCTGTGGTGTTGTTGATCCTGTTCTGGTAAAATAAGGTTTTTGCAGATTTACCATTATTAGAAAAAGTTGCAAGCAGAGACTGATATTTACCTAGATCTGCTGGATCTCTAGATTTCCACCATGTCCTCTCAGCTGCCCTGAGATCAGTCCGATGTTCCTGAAGGACATCAGACAGCCAAGGGCTGGGTGGTGTACTATGTGCTGGCCTAGAGGAGAGAGGACAGATGTTGTCTAGACAGGTTATTAAAGTAGAGTTTAGTGTGTCTGTGGCAGTGTTTACATAAAGCATGGAAAATACATTTTGTGTGGGAAGAGAGGCAGAGACAGCAGTGGAAAGACGAGAGGGTGAAAGAGAACAGAGGTTACGGTGAAAGGAAGAGTCTTTTTTAATGTAGATGGGAGAGTCATGTTGAATTGAACAAAGTAGTGATCAGAGACATTTAACGGAGTAACAAGAATATTTTAGTTGATACAGTTATGTGTAAAAATGAGGTCCAGCAGGATGGACTGTGTGGCAAATGCTGGAATGAGGGGCGCACGAGTTGACAAGTGGGGGAACAAATGTGGTTTCCATACACAGCAACTAAATTATGCTGCACTTTAGCAATAAATAATTCTCTAGAACAAGTGAAGCGCTGTAGATGGGAAGATGGGCAGCACACAAACCCCAGTGATCTCAGACCAGCCCCTCCGATACTTGGGTACATAGCATGGTCTTCCAGGGGTCTCAAGCTGGGTCATAAACACAGTCCAGTGAGGATGCAGGATGTGCTTCAGTTCATGAAGTGGCCATCTTGCTTCAATTCAGTCCTTTCCTCCAATGTACCAGCACAGGAGATCAGAAGTGCAGAATCTTCTCACCAAAGGTGTGATAGAGAGCGCAACGACAGGTTAAGAACAGAAAGGCTTTTACAGCTGTTTTTTTTCATATCACCAAAAAGAGTGGTGGGTTTTGACCCATACTGGACTTTGGACCATTGATCAGACAATCAGGAGGTCTCCGTTCAAGATGGTGACTAAGAGAGAGATGCATACTTTCATGTACAGATTCAAGGGAATGAACTACATTCACCTACATTCCAATTAAAGGCCCTACACTTTGGGTTGTCGCTGGCTTCTCGTATATTAATGAAATCTGTTGATGCAGTGCTCGCTCCACTGAAACTAAGCAACGTCCGCATATTGAACTACTTTGATGATAGACTACTGCTAGCTCAGTCAGAGGCACAGGTGTGCAAGCACAAGGATCAACTGCTAGTGCATTTGGAGCATTTGGGCCTCAGGGACAATTTTAAAAGACCATGTTGGTGCCCAGTCAGCAAGTTAGGGTTTCAAAGGGGAGAAGACTGCCATTGCATCAGTTCCAGCAAGTCACTGCCTTTACCTTGCTAGGATTGTTACGGATGAGACATTTCTATTGCTGGCTTTGCCCAAGTGTCACTCATTAGGCTGGGAAACATGGTCACCAACGCTTCCTAGTGACATGTCACTGTTATTGGAAAGTTGTGACACTTGCCAAGATGGGCAGAAGTTGTCAAAATGGATGCTTCCAGAACAGGCTGGAGAGCTTTCCGTGGCATATGTCCAGTGTTTGGCACCTGGACAGGTGTACAGGGTATGTGTCACATAAATCACCTGGAACTGCTTGCAGTCCTCTTGGCTTTTAAAGCCTTTCAATCAGACGTGGAAGGGTCACACGTTTGATCCGTTCGGACATCATTGCATCTGTGGCATAAATAAATCGCCAAGGAAGAGTGCATTCACGAGTTAATGCTGAACCTGGCGAGTCAAATACACGTCTGGAGTAATTCATGTCTTCTATCGATAAGTGGATAGCCACAGATAGCCAGTGCAGGAGCCATTGTATAGATATATGTATAAAATGTGTATTTTGGGCTGTCACCACTGGGGGGCAGTATGCTCTGGATGATTTAAACGTGTTCAGACACAGGGAAAGCAGTAATTAGGAGGCTTGGGTGGCGGGAACGATACAGTTCTTACCACTCACAATCACAGCCACACACACAGACCGCATGGCATCACCATCAGCACAATCATCTAAGGTAAAAGTCTTTAAATAGTGTATATATTTGTAAAATTCAATAAATGGGAACACAATCCAAACTTATCTATAACGACTGGGCATTGGATTATGTGTGTGCGTGAAGAACACGTTTTGCAAAATTAGGATAGCTGCTACTACAGCCAGCACAATGCAAAAATGCATTTCCCCTCATCTGCTTGCTACATCAAGTATTATGGTATAAGGGAAGACAAGGAAACTGTAATACTACAATAGTTGTTCCAAAATGTCCCAACAGTCAGTGGTATCCGGAGGTGGTAGAACTGTTTGATGCTCAAGGTTTTCGTCCCTGCCATAGCAGCCTAACATGACCTATTTGTCTGTAGGCAAACATCCTCTAGTCAACCAATTTTGAGTGGTGCGAGATGGCTGAGACCCTTTCACTCTGCTACTGTCCTGGTCTAGGATATAGTGCTGGTGTTGTACACACTTACAGGTTCCCCGTTTGAGCCACTAGAGGCGGTAAGCTTATGCATGCTCACTTTGAAGACTGTGCTGCTACTTGCTTTGGCAACAGTCAAATATGTAAGCGACCTTCAGACCCTTTTGGTCAGTGACTCTTTCTTAGATCTGGACCAGGCTTGTCAAAGGCCATTTTCCATCCCAGGGAGGGTTTTGTGCCCAAAGTGCTGGCAACACCCTTCAGGGACAAGTTGTTACCCTGCAGGCCACATTCTCTCTTCCCTTTGAGTTGGATAAGACAATGACACAACACATGCTTTGCCCTGTGAGATGATTACGCATGTACGTTGACAAAACGATTCAATTCAGGGTGTGTGAACAACTCTATGTTTGCTTTAAAAGCTGTTAAAAGAAATTGTCTGACTCCAAGAAAATAATTTCCCTCTGGGTCGCTTACGATTGGCAAGACATGCAATGTCCCATGGTATTAAAGCTCATATCACCAGGAGTATGGCCTCCTCCTGAGCATGAGAAAAGGGTGTGCCACTGGAAGACCAATGATGGCTGCAGGATGGGCTTCCCCTAACACCTTTTCCAGGTTTTATAACCTGTATGCATCTTCCTACTCTTCCCAGATTTTCACTTAAGAAGAGGGTTGATTATCGAATGACCACTGACCAGTTGGTTTGTGTCATTGTATTGGGTGTTGTACCAAAGAATGTGTAAAAGTCTCTCTATTCCTACTAAAGTGGATGAGAGCATAAAAACAATGTTTTACTACCCTGTTGGCTAGTGTCATCGTACCAAATCCCTTGGCCAGGCAACTGCCCTGCTTCTCACTAAGTAAGAAGGTGTATTGAGAATTTACCACAACCTGGTATGGCTAATGTCTCTGTCTTGGCATCAAACTGTATGGTCTGATGTTCCTTAACTTTCCTTCCTATATTTTCAATACAAAGAGGTGATTGTAGCACTGACTTTTACTACCCTGTTAGCACAGTGTTATGGTATATGGCTCGCACAGCTTCAGCTAGTGATACAGCATCAACGTTGCCGACTTGAAAGGAAATGTCTCGGTTACTGATGTAACCTTGGTTCCCTGAAATGAGGGAATGAGATGCTGATTAGCTGTACTGCACTACTGATTTCTCACTGTTAGTGGACCGAAAGATGCACTCTCCTCCCTTCAGTTGGAAAATCCTAATGGTGTGGCACTGGGATCCAGCTTGTATGCCCACGATGATGCATGCATAGGGCATAGTGATGGAATGGGGTTTCGAGGTCACTGCCCCTGAGAGTAGCTCCCACAGCATCAGCTACTGACACAGCATCTTGTTCCCTCCTTTCAGGGAACCAAGGTAACATCAGTAGCCGAGACATATTATTATACATGGAGAGGGTCCAATGACCAGTCAAATACTACTTGCTTAATCTCTGTAACTGCCCTGATTTTGGACACTTTCACTCTTGGATTAAATTAATCATTGCTGACTGTGAATTGTGTATTTCTACAATGTCATCGGTAACTGAAATATATTGTTTTTGAATGATGCAGCATCCATGCCCCTAGGTGTCAGTCTAAGTCTTCAAATATCTTCATATATATTCAAATATGCAAATATGACTAAGTGCACCTTCAAGGCTGTTAATCTTAAAGTTGCCATGGTTCTACATTTAAGTCTATGTTAATGGAACCTCTGCTAAGCAGACCAGCATTCATTATTGTTGAGCTAATGAAAATAGAAAAAAAGAGTTCAGTAGATAATGGTTAAAAGTGTCTGAGCGTGTATCGTGTTTGCACATTGCTATGATTTGTTATAGTGTGTATAAAACCATTTCAAAAATGAGTTTGGGATTTCTAAGCGCATGTTTATAGTAGAAACCTACAGGATTAAAGTGTCTGATAATCATTTTAGTAAGCTGTAGTGTTGCAGTCTATATGTGTATTTCAGCTCTTTGATTAGCATGTTCCCCCATGCCGGAAGAAACAAATGCCTGTATTTGCTTGAACACTGAACTAGATGCATCATAACAATGAATAATAAATGACAATAAGGAAATTGGTTAAACCTTTATTAATCACTATAACATTCAACTGTTAAAGAGGACATAAAAAACTGATAGCAAGAAATTTAATTGGGTTTTAATTTCACTGCACAGACAGTAAAATAGTGAACATACCAGTTAGTCCTTTAAAGGGGTAGCTTGCCCAAAAATAAAAATTCTGTAATTTACTTAGCCTTTTATCGTTCCAAATCTGTTTGACTTTCTTTCTTCCGAAGTACACCAAAGGAGATGTTTTGCAGAATGTATGAATTAAATACAATGAAAGTGGATGGCGACCATGGGCTGTCAATTTCCAAAAATGACAAAACAACACCATAAAATCATTAAAAACCCATTCTATATGACTTGTGTATTATTCAGGTCTTATGAATCCATATGATAGCTTTTTGTAGGAAAAGAGCCATATTCCTTAATAATCTTGTATGATGGTCACAATGCACTTTCAATTTATGGAAGAGAGCAGCTTGCACATTCTGCTATTAATACTCCTTATGTGTTTTACAGAAGAAAGACAGTCAGATGGGTTTCGAAAGACATGAGGGTGACTGAAAGATGACAGAATTTTAATTTAAGATGTTACATCCTTTTCACCAGATGGGGGCAGTGCAGTCATTGCTTTGAGAAGGTCAAAATATTTTTTGTTTTCTTGTTTTGACCTATAATAATAGTATGCAGGAATAATTACTAGTAGTTCCAGTAACTTATTTTTTTGCAAAGTATATTTGTTAAAGAAAATCACTATTCAAACTTACCTTTAAAACTCATATTAACAATCCATAGACTTGCTCTATTGTATTTTATTCCTGACTTATTGATTTTAACTGTTTTATGTTTGTTGAAATCCCTCCAAATACAGCCCTTTCTTTTCAAAGCACATTCAGTGTGCTTAGTGCAGTAATGCATATTACTTTGAAATGCATGAAAGGAAACATTTAGCTAAATGAAAAAGAAGAACGCCACACCACTCGTACATTTTATATCTCTTTTCTGTATCATTTGGCCAGAAATGTCTTACTTTTCTCACAATCACTTTTACCGTATTTATATGCCTTGAGAGTAACTTTATTTGCCCACTCTGTAAATGCTTTGTCAAGGTGAAGGGATCCTTTCCTTTTTTGTCAGCTAAGATTCCCATCAAGACTTTTCTAGCATCTCCTGGCAGAGTCACCCTCCTCTGCACTTCTGATCCCACAATTTTTCGCTCAGTCGAGCCAAGCCCAGTCTGCACAGCTCTGGAAGCTAAATCCACCTCATCCATCACTGCCAGACGTGATGCAGTCGGCGCTCACACATATACAGTAAGGATATATGAGGAGGAACCAAACCATATAATCCCATGGAACTAGAACAGGATAAAATGTGAAGCTTACTTAATTACAGAAAACAATAATGTGCATATGCCATTTGATTTTAATGAAACAGTCTGACTTTTTTTATTCTATCGTGTGGGTGGTTGTGCATTGTGGATGCTCTTTTAAATGTGTATTGCCCTAAAATTATTTGGACACTTTAAGGTATAGTTCACTGAAAAATGAAATTTCTCTCATCATTTACTAACTCTTATGCCATCCCGGATGCGTATGAAATTTGTTCTTTAGCAGAACACAAATGATGATTTTTAAAAATCAATGCTGTGAAAAAGTTTTTGCCCCTTTCTGATTTCTTCTATTTTTGTGCATTTTTCATACTCCATTGTTTTAGATCTTCAAACCAGATATAAAATAAAACAAAAGGCAACCTTAGTAAACACAAAATACAAAATTATATATTTTTTTATTGAAGCAAAAAAGATATACAACACCTATATCACCCATGTGAAAAACAAACTGCCACCTTAAACTTAATAACTGGTTGTGCCATCTTTAGCAGCAACAACTGCAACCAAACACTTCTGATAACTGGAGATACATTTTCACAATGCTGTGGTGGAATTTTGGCCAACTTTTATTTGCAGAACTGCTTTAGTTCAGCCACACTGGAGGGTTTTCGAGCATGAACTGCCTTTTTAGGGTCCTGCCACAGCATCTCAATCGGGTACAAGTCAGAACTTTGACTAGGCCACTCCAAAACTTTATTTTTGCTTCATTTGAGCCGTTCAGAGGTGTACTTACGCCTATGCTTTTGATCATTGTCTTGCTGCATAATCCAGTTGCGCTTGAGCTTCAACTCAAGGACTGATGACTAGATATTCTTCTTTAGGATTTTCTGGTAGAGAGCAGAATTCATGTTTCCCTCAATTATTGCAAGTTTCCCTGGCCCTGAAGCATCCCCACACCATCACCATTTGACCTCAGTAGGCATCATGTTCTTTTTGTGGAATTCTGTGTTTGATTTATTACAGATGTAACAGGACCACTGTCTTCCAAACAGTTACACTTTCGACTCATCAGCCCACAGAACATTCACATAAAAACATTAACTCTGCTAGGACACCTGTGTCCTAGCAGAGTAACCACAGGTGTTCATCAAATTCATCTTTTTGTAATCATGTTTTACATGAAATGTGTGTTTGTGCTATATTGCTACATTTATATAAAATAATTATCTCTTGTTTTATATTTTTTAATAATGAAGAAATATTTTTTTAGTGTGTCTCAAGTCTTTAATACTTTTTCAGGCCATTGTATGTGAAAGGAAAGCTTGAGTTAAAATAAATAAATAAATAAATTAAATTGAATGGCAAATTGTACATTTTTGCAAATGTAAATTAAAATCCTCTAAAGCATCAGCCAGCTGTGGTTATGTTTCAGTGAGTACAGAATCCTTGACTGGGGAAGAAGAATCAATAGAATTCATTAAACCTTGATGACAATCATTGATGGACCTTTCGCCTGCTTCTTTTTACTACAGTAAATTAAATTTGAAAAGCTTATTTAAAAAATGCTGACCCCTGTGCTGACTAAAGGATTTGAGTAAAAGGGCTTGGCACGTTTAACTTAAAGAGCTAATACAAATTAGCATAATAAAAGCGTACATATTGGCAGATTCTTTTTTATGCACTGAAGCAGCCCATGGATGTCAAATAGCCAGCTGGGCCTTTTCGATATTTCTGGGATGTTCTTTTTTGTCCTGATGTAAAAATTGTTTTTTAACAGGCATCAACTTGTTTTTGCACTCTCTGCTTTTTGTGGCTTTATTCTGGAACACAATATCCACAGTGAGTGGTTCAGAGTTCAAGAATGTACCAGATTATTAATAGTATTAGCTCCTTAAGCAAGGATGAAAATAATATCGTCATTTTTATTTATGTATCATTTTTCACAACACACATTGTTTCAAAGCAGCTTTATAGAAAATGATGCTATAATAGAAAATGATGCTGTAATGTCTGAAAGGAAAATTAAAGTCTGCATTTACTTAGCTTCTTTAATTTTTTTAGGAAACAAAGCTTTAATAAACAAAAGGCCAATAAAAAGCATTTGAATTTTGTTTAGTAGTTTACATACTAAATAAGTTTGTTGCAGTGTTGTAGTTCGTCATTGGCATGATAATATTGATTTGGATGCTTTCCCTTACAAAAATTGAGAGTTCAGGGCAAACTTTCTGCAAACTTGACACAAATTTGCCACTTATTATTTTACATGCAAATGAGATTTGCTGCAAACTGTCCACTATTCTCAAAGGTTTGCTGCAGGTTCACCACTATCGGTGAAGAGCGGCAAACTTCTGGCAAACATTTGCGGCCAATAGGTGTCAGTATAGAGTCTAAGACCACTGGGACAAATAAGACATAACTGGGACATAATTTGTTTTAAATTGCACCACAAATCACCAGTTCACTAAAAAGAACTATCAGCATATTTTCTTACCTTGCACAAAGCTAAAATATGAGCAGATAACCGCAGATTAACTTCTGCAAGACTTAATGGTAATTTGAGATGTCAAGCTCTTAGTCTTGAAAGTTATACAGTATTTCTGTGCAGAACTTGCTTATTTCAAACAATTCTTTAGTTCCCCGTCTGCCGCTCACTTCGAAGTTGTGTCGAATGAAGTGACACTAGGGGACTTCTTTGAAGGCCTCGGTTACCACTGAACTTGAGAAAAGGCCAATGAGAAATTGGCTGACAGAATTTGCATGTCCCTCCCCTGGACATACGACTATAAAAGGAGGGAAGCATCTGTCCATTCAGATTTCTTCTTCGGAGCCGAGCGGTTGTGCGATCAGTGAGCTGAGATAACTTATCGTTCCAATCACCTCTGCAGAGCTTACGCTGTTGGATATATGGTGCATATCAGCAGCTTTGTTCTTCTCTGTACGGCAGTGCAGATTTGCCCCTGGGCGCTTCGACAGCACTGCTGAAAGAGTTATTTTCTCTATAAGAGCAATACACAGCTAGCGTTGAACGTCCTTTTCAGGACCCGTCTTTATAAAGATGCCCTTCCGTCCCTATATAGTTCCTGGATGTGATCGATTCAGCGTTTTATGAATGGTTCCTGTTCTCAGTGCGAGAATATAAACATGGCAACGTTGTGGAGGTGAATGAAGAGGAATCTCCATTTGTTTCTGTAGGTGTTTTTATGTGAATGTGGATCTTTCAGATCAATTTGAGGAGTGCCTATGGTTTGCATGCTCCACATTTTATCATAAGTGTGTCATGCAGTGTGGGACACGCACTGGTCTGGTCTTGATCTAGACTCGGTGTCGCCCTGCCTTGGTCTTGGTCATGACTTGTTCTCAACCCCTCAAAGTCTTGGTCTTGTCTCAGTCTCAATACACTCTGGTCTTGGTCTTGACTTGGTCTCGGTTTATGTGGTCTTAACTACAACACTGCTTAACTACAACACTGCTAGGGAAACTAGGCTCACTGGGGGCATGAATATAATTCCAATATTATTTATTTATGTGAAGTATTAGTCATGGTTTAAAGTACAAGTTATGGTTTATAAAAGCTAACGTCACCTGTAAATGACAATCCATACTCATCAAATGACAAAATTGTATTATGGCTAGTTAGTATTTGTAATAAATGGGAGGGGGTGAAAAGGAAGTTAGTATTTGTAATAAATGGGAGGGAGTGAAAAGGAAAAGTTTATATTTTTTTTCCCCACTGAGCTCTTTAGGAGTTTTGCAGACATGGTGACTATGTTCTGAGGCTATTTTGCTGATAAATGCTTGAACAAACTAGAACAGACACATAGGCTGACAACAGCAGCACTCCAGTTAACCAACCTTCTCTTGCACAATAGCTTCAGCACAAGCTTGTTTTTCTCCCCTTCTTTGCCTGTAAATCTTCTAAGATTTGTTACATTATTATATTAGCACACATGGATGACTTTTATCATAACAGAAAAAGGTGAATTGGGACAGATAGTGATAGAGTGAAAGATTGAGAATGAAAAAAGGAGATATCGCACAATGAAAATTAAAGAATGATAAAAAGGCCAGTCTGCTCTCTGCTGAGTCAATCATGGATGACGAGCAAATTATCCTTGATAGACTTAAGATGCAGAGTCATCACTGAGCCAAGGGCATAGATTTGGCTTGAACACTGGGGGTATACTTTATCATGGTATAAATATACTGGGGGAGGGGGGCTGGTTTTGATTATTGGAGGGTTACCACCCCCCATCCTTCCTGGATTTTATGCCACTGCATTGAGCTGTCAGACAGAGATTATTTAATGTCCATAAAGACCCTGTGAATACTGGAGGAACTCCTTTTCTATTCTCCTTTTACCATCTCTGGCTGAGAGTTTAGAGCAGTGGTTTTGCTTCAGGACCCACATTTTACATTGGACATTATGTGGCTACCCAAAACAATCCCAATTGTAACCCTTATTTAATGTAGTCTGTGTCATATTTTATTTTACCTTGTGAAGCTTCTAATTTATTTTTTTTGTTTAACACCATGTTAATACACAACCTGAACATGTTAGCATCTGCCTAATTTGTCTGGCTTCTACCAAATTACATATTTGAACAAAAATACTGTAAAAATTAACATTACATTTCTAAAGCACTTTTCTGACTTCTCAGGCACCTCAGCCGTCTAGGGCTTCAGGTCGACAAGGAAAAGAGCAAACTCTCCCGGTTCAGAGCATCTCTTTTCTCAGCATGGAATTAGACTCAGTCTCAATGACAGCACGCCTCTCAAACGAGCGCACACTGAACTGCTTAAGTTTGCTCAGACAAGACACAGCGGTTCCATTGCGCCGGTTCCGGATGCTCCTGGTGCATATGACATCCTCAGCGGCGGCCGCACCAATCGGGTTGACGCATATGAGACCACTTGTCCAGTGTTCTCTCAGGTCCGAGCACGTAGATCTCGGGAATGTGGAACGTCTGACCGGGTGTTTTCCGCTTGCACATAGCGCCTTTCCCCTCCACTGAGGTGACCACGTACGCTCTTTTCCCCCAGGAGAGTCCACTAGATTCACGCTCCCTATATGTTCTTCCTACCTAGCCCTCTGGTATGCGAATTCAGTGGAGGAATTCCCCGACCAGACCCACTACGGGTACTAAAATGACTCTGTACTGGAATAGGTGCTTCACAGGATGGGCCCTTGTGAATTAATCCCCCTGTGTGTATTTTCCATGGTACGGTCCGCCTGAGGGCAGACCCGTGTCTCCCTTGGGCAGTCCACGCTGCCTCCTGGTTTGTAGTAACTCCTCCCTCGCAGCAGGTAGGATCTACCTCCGTGCCATTTCCACATGTGGCCTGAAAACCCATGTGACGTATTTCGTCAATCTTTACCTCCCCCGAGCCTGGGCAGGTGGTGGTCTCCATGGGGTCTTTTTCCCCTGAAAGAATAGGAGTTGGAAAAGAACGCCTCCCCCGATGTGAGAAACATAGAGAGAGAAAAGGCGTGGCTGGCGCGGCCTGCTTCCATGCTTGGCACTTCGTTTTGTTCCCCCTCCTTCAGGATGCCGGGAACCTAAAAAGTTTATGATGATTTTATTAGGCGTTGGGGAAGCTTACGTACAGTCTGACGCAGCCTGTCACTTTGGCACCAACTGCCTGCCCGCTCCTGCATCAGCTGCACATGTACACGGTTCAGCGCATGGCATGATTGAATAGGGACCCCTAGTGTTGCTTCACTCGACACAACATCGTAGTGAGCAACATATGGGGAACGTCTAGGTTACTGTTGTAACCTCCGTTCCCTGATGGAGGACGGGACGTTGTCCCCTGGCACGATGCTGAACTGAGCCACTGCAATGGCCGAACCTTATTCTCGGCTCCTCAGTGCAAAACCTGAATGTACAGAGGCATGATTCCCTCCCTTTATACCCATATGTCTGGGGGAGGGACATGCAAATTCTGTCTGCCAAATTCTCATTGGCCTTTTCTCAAGTTCAGAGGTAACTGAGGCCTTCAAGAAAGTCTCCTAGTGTCGCTTCACTCGACACATCTCGTTCTCCTCCATTTGGGAACGGAGGATACAACAGAACCTAGACGTTTTGCTGGCAAATAATGCACCCTTTGTAAGTTACTCAGTGAGGCTTGGGTGATTGGACTCTTCTCCACTTCAGCAGTATCACTGCTGTCATCTAATTTGCAAAGCATCATTTAAAACAATTAATCTTAGAATAGAATCTTTTATTTTGGTCACACATTATACACACAGTTTTTTGCATATATACAGTGAAATTGATTAGTTTTCACATATCCCAGCTATGCTGGGGTCAGAGTGCAGGATCAGCCATGATACGGCGCCCCTGGAGCAGATAGGGTTAAGGGCCTTGCTCAAGGGCCCAACAGTGGTGCTGGGGCTTGAACCCCCAATCTTCTGGTCAGTAACCCTGAGCCTCAACCACTGAGCCACCACTGCCCCTAAATTTTATAGGGCCCTAAAATCTTATAGGGGTTTCTTACGATAATGAATGTTTATAAATAATGCACTGCTTTCCATGTTGGTCATAAACCAGGACAAATGTAATTTTTTGTTTTTTATTCCCAGCTTGGAAATCCTGCTATTTATACACTCACTGTTTGAGTAAGCTGACTTTACATATGTCGTTGTGAAGAACATCCAAAATTTTAATTATTTTCTTTCATGGTCTAACTTAGCTGAAACTCTTTGGTACTTGTTGGACTTTCTACTTCTGTGGAAGATTTGTTGAGACAGAAACATTGGCAGGTTTGGACAAGTTGTTTTCACTTTCTCCAGGGAAAAGAGTGTTAAGCAAGAAGATGTGGAGTTGGAATTGGGGAGCAGGTTTCAATGTGGAAGGCTTCGAATCTGGTTAGCTCGAACAGAGAGGAAAGGACAGAGAAACAAATTTGTTTGTTATCCAACATTTTGAATGCATTAAAGGAATAGATAACCCAAAAATGAAAATTTGCTGATAATTTACTCAGAACATCCAAGATGAATATGACCTTCTTTCTTCATCAGAACAGGATATTAGATTTTTAGGAAAGTATCCCAGGTTTTTAGCTTCATCGAATACAATTGAATGGACACCAATTTTTGATGGTCCAAAAAGCATTTAATCAGCATCAAATTAATCCACATGACTCCAGTCGATTAAGTAATGTCTTCTGAAGTTAATCGATAAGTTAGTGTGAAAAACAAATAGCTAATTGAAATGTTTAAAAAGTTAGTTAATAAAGTTTTAATTAGCGGTTAATTGTTCACACAAACGTATCGACTCACTTCAGTAGAAATTACTGTCTAGTAGCCTATGTCATATAAAGTCTATTAATAAATCAACAATAATAAGGAAATGAGAAAACCACTCACTATGGTATACTTTTGGCTGAATAACTTGAGTAGCTTAAAAGTATTAATGTTATTTAATACATTTAATAATAATATTTTTTATAATATAGTTTATTTTAAATTTTTTATAATACCAACCCCTGAGGTAGAGAGAGTGTTAATTTGTATAATAAATGACCATGAAAGCAGAGATGAACAAATAAGTTATAATTATGCTTTTATCATATTTTTTCCTAATACCTGATAGAAAAGTGTCAATCTTTGTAGAGCAATACTTCAGGCAGAACATTCCACAAACTTCAGAAAATTGTGCATCATGCATTAGAATGAGAACACAACTATTTCTGGACTTAAAAGATTCAAGAACTAAATCAATGTGGAACATTGTATCTCAAAAGGAGGACAATGTGGCCCCCCATGTGCTACTTAAAGAAATAGTTCACTCAAAAACGAAAATTCTCTCATCATTTGCTCACCCTCATGCCATGCTAGATGTCTATGACTGTCTTTCTTCAGAACACAAATGAAGATTTTCAGAAGAATATTTCAGCTCTGTAGTTAATGGATGCCAAAATGTTGACGCTCCTTAAAGCACATAAAGTCAGCACAAAAGTAATCCATAAGACTCCAGTGGTTAGATCCATGTCTTCAGGAGAGATATGATAGGTGTGGGTGAGAAACAGATCAATATTTAAGGCCATTTGTGCTAGAAATTCTTTTCTCTGCCCAGTAGGTGGCAATATGCACAGATAATGTGAATCACCAAAAACACACAAGAAGAAAGTGAAAGTTAAAGTGGAGATGACTGAGCAGGGAGGAGAAATTCTAGCAAAAATTGACTTAAATAATGATTTGTTTATCACCCAACCTATCCTATATCTTCAGAAGACATGGATTTAACCACTGGAGTCACATGGATTAGGCTACTTTTATGCTGACTAATGTGATTTTTGGAGCTTCAAAATTTTGGCCACTTGCATTGTGTGGACCAAAATAAATATTCTTCTAAAAATCTGTTCTGCTGATGACAGAAAGTCATACACATCCGGCATAAGGGTGACTAAATAAAGAGAAATTACATTTTTTGTGTGAATTATTCCTTTAAGGCCTGATGTGGCCCCAAACATCTGCTCTACCACCTCTATTATGCAAAGTGACCCTGCTGTTTTAGTGGGCTTTGGAAAAAAAATTATTCACGTTATTATTATGCAAAAATCATTATACAATCATACAAAAAATTTTCACTGCAGAATGCTGTGTTTGACCAATCAGGTTTAAGTAACCTTAACTTGGGCTAAAATAATGAAGTAGGCACCATGACATTAAATTAATATCTTATGCCACTTGGTGGCAACAGTAACACATTTGTAGAAGCAAACAATATTTGACACCTCAATGCAATCAGTAGACCGCTGAACAAACCTCATATCGTAACCCATTTTAGATGCATCATGGTCATGATCTTAATAATGAATGTCATATTATTTTATTATGCATGCACAAAATAACGTGATACTCATGAATAGAGTCATCTTTCAAAGAGATATTTAAAAGTATGCCTGACCCGCTGTTCTCATAATTAAGAGTATAATACATTTTACATTAATTTTTATTGTTTTATGAGTAGTTAATTTTCCCTTGCTGTTGTTAAATGTAATCATGTAACTATCTCCTAGACTATCTTTTAAATTCTCAAAAAAATGCACTATAACAAATATAGTGATCAATTGGTTTAATCCAGCCTGTAATGTTATAAGTTCTACATGACCATATATATATATATATATATATATATATATATATATATATATATATATATATATATATAGATATGTCACCTTCCTAAAATAATGTCCTAAGTAATTTTTTCAGGTTTTTCAGAAATTTTACCAGAGGTGGCCAGCATCATGAGATGATTTAGGCAAAAAAAAAAAAAAACAATTTGACAAAAAATGACTTAGGACATTATTTTAGGAAGGTGACGATATATTAATATGTGAATTTATGTAAAGGCCAACTGAAATTGTATATCTCTTTTATATCAATATGATTTATATATTATATAAAATTAATTTAATATTATCTTATTAGAGTATTGGAAAAATATGCCTTTTTGTATTATGTCATGTTTTACATTTGAGTGATGTCATTGCCAATTGCCATCCTGCTCTCACTCAGAATGGCCTGTGACTTGAGTGAGACAGGTATGTTGTGAATTAATTCCACTGCTGTTCCATTCACCTCTTCAAGAAGCGTTTGCTGTTGGATATACGGTGCATTCCAGCGGCTTTCTCTCTATCTGCACGCTCAGATGGAACGAACTTTCGACCAAGTGCCAAGAACCAAGCAACACAAAGAATGCAAGGAAACACCACAAAGACATGCATGTACATCTCCAATATTGCGCTAAAAGTACTGGTGTATTAGTTAAATACTTTGGGTAATCTGATAGCAAATCGAGGTAGACTCAAAGAAGGATAAATGGTTCTTAAGCCATTGTCAACAGACTCCATAAAGATCCTTTTCACTGTACTGATCATTTATTTCACATTCTGTCACTCTTTTCACCAACCTGTCTTACGTATATATGTGTTAGATTAGAAGTATGTTTAGAATAGTGATAAAGTTTGTCTGTATTCGAAGATGACTGTGGTATATTTTGATAAATAATCTCATCCCTGTTTCTAAAAGACATGTCAATAATACATGTCATATTATTTTCAATAAGCCATGAGAATAATATCACTCCAATAAGTGAATTAATCATAATTAATTCACATAATTAATTCACATAAAGCCATGAGAATAATATCACTCCAATAAGTGAATTAATCATAATTCACTTATTAAAGCTAATTCCTTACAGTAGAATTTGTGAGCGGATACAACGTGTATTACAATTTTAATGGTGGAGAATCTATTAAGACAAATAATCTAGTTATTTGTCATTTATCTAATTTATAATGGTTGTCAAATGCGACTAATTCCATTACACATTATACATTTCATTACCTAATAATGTACAATAAGGACAATTTAATGTAGTTCATAGCTTACATATTTCGAGACCCTAAATTTTAGCATACCAAATATCCTTACATATAATGGTGTAAGAATAAGGGCACTTTAAAGTTCCCTTCTAAATGTTGCATACCAAATATCTTACAATCATTATGTTTTGGAACCCAGTCAACTTGAATATTAAATTAATGTAATATTATAATGATTTTTATCATCATTATTTTTGTTTTACATTATTAATACATTTCTGTAATAAAATCTTATCTTTTACAGGGCACAGCTATTCAGTCCAGTTAAACCAAAGAGTTCTAAACCGTTTCTAAACATTTTATTTTGGCGGACAACTGCAAGATTATCTGTGTAGCTGTATAATCCTCCTTCTCTGTCCATAAATACCCAGTACCATGGGGTTTTAATTGTACTCTGACTGATAGCAGCCAAGCATATTTAGAATAATGCAAAAAGGAAATTATTACAAATCTGCAGCACTTTAAAAATAAGAACATGGTAAGCAGATGGAACTGAACTCGAAGCACATCTGTTACACTGAGCACAAGATGGAGTTGTGGTGCACAGAAGTGCTATGAAACCACTGTAATAATGCACCAAAACAATACAGACAGGACAGAGCAGTGCACAGAAACTTTGAAGCGAGCCACATGAGCAGACTATTTATATATTTATTTAATAAAATGGCAGCCCTATGCGGTTTAATATTCACACAAGGTCATATCCTGATTTTGATTTTGTTTTGATTTATGGTGCAGCCCAACTTCAGACTGAGGCCACTGAACAGAGGGTATGTATGTGCGTTTTCCCCTGTCTTGTATATAATAATCTGCAGACGTAGTCCGCCAAAAACTGGGGTGTAGGTAGTCTCTTTGTGGAATTGACAGGAAGTCAGCTACATGCCCATCACCGCAAACATGCTATCTGAAACCACCAAGATTTTGCCATTTGTCAGCACTATGGCCTTGATTACGGAAAGGCCACCAGTAAAAAATTACCTTCATTAATGCAAAGTAGTGTGAAAGAGTTTGTTCAATTATAAAACCTACAGTATGTGATTAGAGTAATAATTTTTCTAAATGTAGGCTTTATAAAAACAAATACTAAAAATGGCTCCTATTACCCTGCTATACTTTATGTTGAACAGTGCTATTGAGAGTAGTTTTGTGTGCCAGTTCATGCATTTAGGCATAAGGTGTAATGGTCTCCTAATGTTTGTCAGCACCAACATTTGATAAATGGACAAGGAAAAATTACGAGTAATGCAAACAAAGTAGTAAGAGGTAAGGCAACTTCTACAGAAAATATAATAGCAAGCACCTAAAACAGAATGTGGGTCATATTTTAAGGGATAGTTCACCCACATATGAATTCTGGTATAGTTTATTCACACTCATGTTGTTTCAACCCATATCTCATAAGATATGTATATGTAAAACTCCAAGTTCGGAGATGGATGGAGGAGATGGAGAGCAATGATGCAGTCAAGTAAGGCTCTTTATTTCTCTCCCTTCAACACTCTGCACGCACTCTTCTCAGAGCTTTTCTCAGTTCAAATAGATTAGTGTCATGCAAACTTTGTCAACATAAATTTCTCTGAGACTTCAGCTTCGCAGTAAGTATAAACTTCAATATAAACTTCAGTTTCACAATAAACATTTAATAAGACATGCTAGTCACTGGTCACTTGTGTCATTCTCTCTCTCCCCCTCTGGCGGTGACGTGGCCATTTATATGCCACTCTTCCAACGCACACTTCAATTAGAGACAGGTGTCTCTAATTGAACAAACAAAACAAATTTATTCACACACATGATGTATTTTCCCGGATAACGAAATAGCCGACCAGTAGAGAATGCACAGATGAAGTAGGTTGTTTGCCAGAGAGAAAACAATCTTGTTGTTGTTTGCCAGAGAGAAAACCATCTTTCAAAAAGTGTTTCAAATCAGCTGACTTTGACGTTATTGAGCCTGGAGCAAATTCTCATGTGCTAATTGCCCCATTGAGTTTTGCTCTTGGGTTAAGAACATATTGAATTTTATTTTTGCTGTTTGAAAGTCCCTCCTCCCATTTTTTCTATAGAACATCGAGAATGTTGCACGGTCGACACCCATACAATAATTAAAATAGGAAAAAACACATGGAGGCTTGTGGGACCTCTCGAACTGCGAATAATATGGGATACTTCATATGCCATTGTCTGAACCGTAGATTTAGGATGGACCACACCGAACCTCACCGAAATTACCAGCCAGGTTAAACTGCGTTTCACATCCCTGATCTCTGCCTGCATCCCCTCGGTCTATTGATGGACTATGATATTGAAATGGAATGCATAGACTAACAATTGCCAACAAAAGCCTTCATCAGCCAATTAACAAGGACTTAAAAGAGATTGGTCATTAATCTTACAGTTCAAACAAAATTGATGTTTAAACACTGACCCTAAACATTTACTTAGTTTAATAATTTTAAACCATGACTTTAAGTATACACAAGTAATATTTACATTATATTCATGATGTTAGTCAGAGGGGAACTGGCCCCCACAATGAGTCTGGTTTCTCCCAAGGTTATTTTTCTCCCATTAAACAACATCATATGGAGTTTTGTGTTCCTTGCCACAGTCGCTTTCAGCTTTCTCACTGGGGTTATTAATACAATTATTATTTAATTACTTATTTTTAAACATGATTAACAATTGTATTTTATCTAATTACACAATGATGATTCATCGACATGATAGACATTACAGTCTGTTAATGCCTGATCTTCTGTAAAGCTGCTTTGAAACGATGTGTGTTGTGAAAGGCGCTATACAAATCAAATTGATTTGACTTGACTTGACTTAATAGGGGCTATAGTCACAATTTCAAGTATTTTCATGCACGAATTTCCTTTAGTGTCTCATTAAAACGTTCGACCAAGCCACCATTTTGGGGGTGGTAAACGTTGGTCTGAATCAATTTAATCCCCTATAATTCATACAGTTTGCGTAGTGTACATGACATAAACATTTTGCCCTGATCAGTGAGGATTTATTTCGGAATCCCCACTCGGGAGATTATTCTGAAGAGTGCCTCCACAACACTACATGCTGAGATGTTGCACAGAGACACTTTTTCTGGGTATCACGTTGTGTAATCCACCAGTACCGACACAAAGTGATGCCTACGTGCCATTTGCTCTAATGGCCCGATGCGATCCATACCAATTCTCTCAAAGTGGACCTCGATCAATACATGGGGGCACAATGGCACTCTTGGGGTGCTGGTGGATTCACCAGCTGACATTCATGCCATGACACACACAAGCTGCAAACTTTCCTGTGAATGCCTGGCCATTAGAAACGGGCCATTAGAGGGCCATTTTGTGTTTTTTTCTTGCCTTAAGTGACATGCGATCAGATTATGATGAACCGTCTGGAATAACATATCCCGACGGCTCTTCTGTAATAACAACTGGGTTGTATCATCCTTTGTCTGACCATCCTGCGTCCCTCCATACAACCAATCCTTAATAATAAAAAAATATGGGTATGAGGGTGCAATGTCTGGCTGGAGAGAGATAGAGAGAGCCCCCAATTGGGCTAATCAGATGAGGAAAGGGATATGTGCAGTGGAACATGGCAGTTCAAGAGAGAGTGAGCCACACGCTGCTTCCGTGTGTGTGTTTGTGTTGTGTGACTTTTTGTTTTATTAAATATTACTTTGACTGTTCAGCCAGTTCCCGCCTCCTCCTTTCCCCATTTGAAAGGAGGAATTGTGTTACATTGGTGCTGGATCCCTGGAAGGAGGAGGGATGTGCTGACCCGGAGTCCTCGCCACTACCAGCCAACTGCCGGCTCCCCCAGAAAAAAAATAATAGAGATAAAAAGAAAAGAGAGAAAATGGGGGAGGAGCGTGACTGACTGCCGGGGCCGTAGGACCTACTACCATCCACCGGGGGAGAAGCGAGCTGTCATCCGCCAGAGGTTGGGGAGTGGCTGAGGGCCAGGTGACAGCATATCTGGGCGTGGGCGAACCAGGTTATTCCTCTCTCGCTGTCACTCTGCTTTTCCCTTTTCCTCTCCTCTTTTTTATTTGTTTTACCCTCCCTTCACCCCCCTCCCCAGCCCTAGAGAAGTTGGGAAAAGCCTGCCAGCAGGTGGGGTTCCCCGGCCTGAGGCAAAAGAGGGAGGAGTGTGACGAGGAGGAGGGTGGGGCTGGGCCGTGACTAGGCACTCCCAGCCCCCAAACGAGGAGAGGGATAAGTGCAGCGGGACTTAGCATTTCGGACGAGAAAGAGCCACATGCAGCTGCCATGTGTGTTTGTGTTGTGTGTCTTTTTGTTTAAATTAAATATTATTTGGACTTTTCAGCCAGTTCCCACCTACTCCTTTCCCATCCTTAACCTTTTTACAGCTGCCAAAGGGTTCTCAGCCAGTTGGATCACCTCTATCAACAACACCAGGCGGTGGTACTTGACCCAGTAAGATGTTACTGTAGGTAAGCGGCCGATGAATTTCTCCAACATCACAATCCTCTGCCAGCAGCCACCTCCAGCAGATGTCATGGAGCTGTTGGGTGAATGCAAAAGGGCAGCCGAGCTCACTAAATGTCATAGAGCGTAAATGTTGAAGATGATCAGGACTCCGGCAGACCCATTGCAAGATGGCTTGTTTAAAGTCCTGATATCCCAGGAGTTTGGCAACTGGGAGTTGTTGGGCTGCCAATTGAGCTTCTTCCGACTGAAGCGGCAGCAGCCAGACTGCCCCCTGGGTCTCCGGCCATCCCGATGCTTCCGCTGTACACTCAAATAACTCCACAACCACAGCTGGGTCATCTTCTTGTTCCATCTTGGTGAGGGTGAAGTGAGGCATGGCGGGGTCGGCGGCTGGGGTCATGTCAGTAGAAACCCCCTAGGGCATCATGCTCCGTAGCACCTGTTGATCATCCGCTTGAGCTTGGACAGGAATTAAAAGAACATTTATTAAACTTTCATTAAATACATTTTAATCTAAATCCATTGGAATTTAAACCTGATATAATTTGTATTCAAGAATCGTGGCTAAAACCAAGGTGTGATTTTGTGGCTACAAATCCCTCCCCCGCCCCCCATTTGGCAAATCGGACCATCCTTCCATTCTGCTTTTGCCCGCTTACAAGCAGAAGCTGAAACGGGAAGCACCCACCCTCAGAACGATCCAGTGCTGGTCGGACCAATCAGACTCTGCGCTACAAGACTGTTTTGATCACGCGGACTGGGAGATGTTCCGGTCCGCCTTTGATGACGATATCGCGGTTTACGCTGACAGCGTAATGTGTTTCATCAGGAAGTGCGTAGAGGATGTTGTTCCGACCAAAACAATACGGATATACCCCAACCAGAAACCATGGGTTAACGGCGAGGTTCGCACGGCACTCAATGCGTGGTCCTCCGCTTTTAATTCTTCTAACACGGAGGAGCGTAAACAAGCCAGTTATGCCCTCCGTAACACCATCAGTGAAGCCAAACGCCAGTACAGGCACAAACTTGAAGGTCAGTTCAACACCACTGACTCTAGAAGTATGTGGCAGGGAATTAATACCATCACGGACTACAAACGGAATAAAGACTCCCCTGTGAACACCGCTGCATCTCTCCCGGACGAACGTAATACATTTTATGCTCGTTTCGAGGACAACACCACCGCCCTCGCGGAGAGAGCGTTCGAGGCTGACGCTACAGAGGTTGGTTCACTCTCCGTCTCTGTTGTGGATGTAACCCGATCCTTCCGACGGGTGAACATCTGTAAAGCCGCGGGTCCAGACGGCATTCCGGGCCGCGTCATCAGAGCGTGCGCGAATCAACTGGCTGGTATTTTAACGGACATTTTCAATCTGTCCCTCTCCCTGTCTGTAGTCCCCACATGCTTCAAAACATCAACCATTGTGCCTGTACCAAAGCAAGCCACAATCACTTGCTTAAATGACTGGCGTCCTGTTGCTCTGATCCCCATCATCAGCAAATGCTTTGAGAGGTTAATCAGAGATTACATCTGCTCTGTTCTGCCCCCCTCTTTGGACCCATTGCAGTTTGCCTACCTCAACAACCGCTCCACTGATGATGCCATTGCATCTACACTACACACTGCTCTCTCCCATCTGGAAAAAAGGAACACATATGTGAGAATGCTGTTTGTAGACTACAGCTCAGAATTCAACACCATAGTGCCCTCCAAGCTTGATATGAAACTCCGGGCTCTGGGCTTAAACGGCTCGCTGTGCAGCTGGATCCTGGATTTCCTGTCAGGCAGACGTCAGGTGGTTAGAATGGGCAGCAACACCTCCTCATCACTGACCCTCAACACTGGAGCCCCACAGGGCTGTGTTCTCAGCCCACTCCTGTATTCACTGTACACACATGACTGTGTGGCAACACATAACTCCAATGCCATCATTAAGTTTGCTGACGATACGACGGTGGTAGGTCTGATCACTGACAATGATGAAAGAGCCTACAGAGAGGAGGTGCACACTCTGACACGCTGGTGTCAGGAGCACAACCTCTCCCTCAACATCAGTAAAACCAAGGAGCTTGTGGTGGATTTCAGGAGGAAAGACGGAGAACACAGCCCCATCACCATCAATGGAGCACCGGTAGAGAGAGTCAGCAGTTTCAAGTTCCTCGGTGTCCACATCACTGAAGAACTCACATGGTCCGTCCACACTGAGGCCGTTGTGAAGAAGGCTCACCAGCGCCTCTTCTTCCTGAGACGGCTGAGGAAGTTTGGAATGAACCAACACATCCTCACATGGTTCTACACCAGCACTGTAGAGAGCATCCTGACTGGCTGCATCACTGCCTGGTACGGCAATAGCACCGCCCACAACGGCAAAGCCCTGCAAAGGGTGGTGCGAACTGCCAGAAACATCATCGGAGGTGAGCTTCCTCCCTCCAGGACATATACACTAGGCGTGTGTGAAAAAAGCTCGGAGGATCATCAGAGACTCCAGCCACCCGAAGTCATGGGCTGTTCTCACTGCTACCATCAGGCAGGCGGTATCGCAGCATCAGTACCGCACCAGCCGACTACATGACAGCTTCTTTCCCCAAGCAGTCAGACTGTTGAACACTTGATCTATCACGATCAATAATTAGCACTGCACTTTATTCATCTATAATTTCACACTGGACTGTCAACATATTCTCCTCAATATACTACTTCATATATATATATATATATATATATATATATATATATATATATATATATATATTTCATATACTCCTACTTATTGTATTGTATATTGTGTGTATTGTTTACTGTACATTGTATATAATTATTGTGTTGTGTAAGTATGTGTACATTTGATTTGTAAATTGTTTTGTGTAAGTATGTTGTTTATTGTAATTGGTATGTCTCGTCACTGTCATGACTGCTATGTTGCTCGGACCTGCACACAAGAATTTCACCTACTGTTGCACTTGTGTACATGGTAGTGTGACAATAAAGTGATTTGATTTGATTTGATTTGATTTGGTGAAGGGATGTTCAAGGGTAAGGAGTGATAGGGAAGAAGGTAATGGGGCAGATGCATTATGTTTATAAAACATGGGATGCCAAATAGAGTGAAAGGAAAAGGGTTGAGTATGGTGTATGTGGTAGTTGAGGTCTGGGTCAAGAACAGAAATTATGTAGTGTGTAACATCCTTTGTCGTAGGTTAGACATAAAGGAACTTCGAGGAATTGACTGACTAGATGGGGATAGGGTAATTTGGTGTGGGGATTTTAATGCTAATAGTACTTTATGGGGTGAGACAAAGGTGGATAATAATGGAATGATAATTGAGAGTATAATAGAAGGAAAGAATGTGGTATATCTAAATGATCAAGGATAGATATGACAGGATTGGTATCAGTATTGGCATAACAGTTGTTTCGAGTTAATTAGGAGGGGTTATGAATTGGATTATGTGTACTATAGGTAGTGATCATTTTCCAATCATGGGTTTTATCAATAATAATGGAGGGTCAAAACAGGAAGATCAGAGAGTTATAGGGAGGTGGGTGTTAGAGAAAGCTGATTGGGGAAATTTTAGTAGTATGAGTGAAGAAGGTTTCCAAAAATGTTGAGGTAAGTGAAGAGAGTATAAAAGAAGTGAGTGAAGAAATTGGGAATAATACTCCAGTGGAACAGGTTTGGAATACATTTAAAAAAATGAGTCGCATATGGAAAGATTTTGACTAACCAGTGTTATTTATGGGTGAGGATGTTGCAGAAAGTAATAAGGAGAAAACAGATCTGTTGAGGTCTGCGTATAACAAAGTAAAGTGTTCAGAGAATCTTTCAGAGGAGAGTAAGGAAATTAGGAAGAAGACATTGATAGATTATCCAAATTTAATGGATTAGAGAGAAGCTATGAATAATTTGCTGGATGTCCCTTTTTCAATAACAAAATTAAGAAGAGCGTTAGGAAAAGATGGTATAAGTTACGAAATGTTGAAGCACCTCAATAATGAGTCATTGAAGGTGATTTTTAAGTTTTATAATAAAGGTTGTATGGAAGGATTGAATTGGAAAGAAGCAATAATACTACCAATTAAAAAAACCAGGGAAAGACCCAAATAATTAATTAAATTATAGGTCAATAGCTTTAATGTCTCATCTATGTAAACTAGTGTAGAGGATGATTGCAGATAGACTAATAGATAATTTGGAAAACAGCACATTTTCTCTCCATATCAACAAGAGCTTAGGAGTGGGAGAGGAACTTTGGATTCGGTTGTATGTTTAGAGACCGAATAAAGGAAAACATTACAAAATAAATAATAGCAGTTTTTTATGTCGAAAAAGCATATGATATGCTATGGAAAAAGGGTCTATTAATTAAACTAGAGAAAATAGGGATAGGGGGTAGAATATACAATTGGATGAAATGTCTTATTGATAGAATTATTAAAGTTAAAATAAGAGAGGATTTATCAGAGAAAGGTTTGACAGAGAATGGAACCCCACAGGGTAATTACTGTTTATAATTATGATAAATTATGTATTTGCAACAGTCGATAAGAGTATAAGTAAATCTCTATTTGCAGATGATGGGGCTCTCTGGTGTAGAGGGAGGAATATACAGTATAATGAAAGGAAAATACAAGTAGCACTTAACCAGGTAGAGAAATGGTCAAATAAACAGGGATTTAAATTTTCTGTTGAAAAGATGCAGACAATGGTTTTCACAAATAGAAAAGTTAACTTTAATGTGACATATGTATTGTGACTATATGACATAGTATTGTGTACCCTCCAAAAACAGCCTAGTCCTTAAAGATCAAGAATCTTTCAATACTTGTCACTTTGCCAACAGATGCTTCAGCAAATAATCCAGCTTTTTGAGAACAATGTTCCCTGAAGACAAATTGGAAGGATTTTGGGCATTTCACACTCTACAGTGCACAATAAAGTTAAAAGATTCAGGAATATGGTCCAATCTTTGTGCCTGAAGGGCAGTGGTGGACAGTAACGAAGTAAATGTAATTCGTTACTGTACTTAAGTAGCTTTTTTGCGTATCTGTACTTTACTGACGTATTTAAATTTGGGGAGACTTTTACTTTAACTCCACTACATTTCAAAGTCAAATATCTTACTTTTTACTCTACTACATTTTCAAAATCAGTCGTTCCTTTTTATTTATGAGTGGATAAAAACGTAACTGGTCAAACGAGCCACCAATCACAGTACAGCGCGCGCGCGCTTTGTTTTGAACTTGCCTTGGCGCCATCTACTAAGTGCGAACCAGGGGTGCGTTTCCCAAAAGTTCCGTCGTTATCATCATAGTTCAACGAGTCGGTGTTTCCCGAAACCATCATTCCAACGAACATTCGCAAACAGCATCGCAGAGTTGTGTGGTTGGAACGACAGCTCTCGACCTGTGGTTAGAAGCAGAGTTTCTTGTTATTATAACATGTGGGCTTAATAAATTATTATCTTGAGCCAAATAAGCAAGATGACATTCAGTACAATCCGTATCATTTATTTAGAAGACATACAAATGTCCTTTATGTCTTTTAGTTTGTCAATAGATTTAAAGCAACGCTTTTGAAGAGTGCGATGTGTGAACGTGCTCTAGTGCGTAAGAACGAGCCTATGATTGAATCTGGAAATAAAGCAAATAACTGAGAAAAATATGAGATAGTCCTCAGATGACATGTCCGTAATTTATAGCAAAACATCTAGCATTAATTCGATCGCAAACAGATTCATTAAAAGTAGTTTTTACTCCACCACATGTGTGACATCATTAACCAACATGGTTGAACAACCAATTTGCGACAATACGGTTTCGGAAACAGTCGTGACTAGCAAGTTGATTTCTTCAACAGTGCATCGTAGTACGGTAGTGGAGCAGCAAGTTACGTCGTTGTACGGAAACGCACCCCAGAGCCGTTAAATATGAGAGTTGCGAACATAGACGGTTGCGACAGTGATCTCGCCGCCGCGTGTCACGTGATTCGTGTAGCTCTCAATAGTTCCAAACAAATTGCATTGCCAGTGATTTTAAGCGGGGCAGAGAGCAGCAGCTATTATTGCAGCAATTATCGGTAAATATTGACACATAATGTACATTGCTTATTATGTTGTCACTAAAATGACTTGCATATAATAGCATTTTTTTCTGGGGAGTAGCAGACACACTGCATTAATACGTTTTTGTGTTTAATTTTGGAGGAAATTGGCTGCTCCCATAACATAGAATATATATATATATATATATATATATATATATATATATATATATATATATATATCTATGTATGTATGTGTGTGCGCATGTGTGTGTGTGTGTGTATGTATATATATATATATATATATATATATATATATATTTAATGGCGTTGTGCAGGTTTATGTGAATGTATCATAACATTAGGATGTTAATAATTATGACCATAGACACTCGAGAAAAATATATACAGTAAATACTGTAAATGTATTATACCTTATGGGAACAGTCCCCTTCCCTCCAAAATTAAACACACAAAAAATTTATTCAATTCAAATATATATATATACACATATGTATATATATTAGTAGTATATATATATATATACATACATCTGACTAATTAATGTAATTTTATTAATAGATTGGTGTGCCAAGAGTGACATTAGTCTTCATGTAGACTGAGTTAAGCAAGAGTCTTGTGACAAATTATAATAGGACATTATGGCCATAAAAAATCATAGTACTTGGATACTTAAGTACATTTGAAGGCAAATACTTTTGTACTTTTACTCAAGTGAATGTTTAAAGGCAGCACTTCTACTTTTACTTGAGTAATATTTTACCTTGTGTATCTTTGCTTTAACTCAAGTACATGGTATGTGTACTTCGTCCACCACTGCTGAAGGGCAAGACGAAAACCATTCCTGAATTCGCATGATCTCTGATCCCTCAGACGTCACTGCTTAAAAAAGTTAATTAATCTTTAATGGATATCACGAGCATGGGCTTGTGATAACTATAGTAAACCTTTGTTAGTCAACACCACTCACCACTGTATCCACAGATGAAAGTAAAAACTTTACTCAAAGCAGAAGCCCTACATCAACACTTTCCAGAAGCGCTGCCGACTTCTCTGGTCTCGGTCTCATCTTAGATGGAAAGTAGAACAGTGGAACTGTGTTTTTTGGTCCAAATTAAACTCCACATATAAAAATCTCTTTGAAAAACGCAGCCGTCGTGTTGTTGGTCCAAAGAGAAAAAGGACCATCCAAGCTGTTATTAGCATCAGGCCCATGGCATGGGTGACTCACACATCTGTGAGAACACCATGAATGTGGACAAATATGTACACATTTTGGAGAAAGAAATACTCCAATCCAGAGCTATCTTTTCCAAGGACGTACCTGCATTTTCCAGCAGGACATCTTAAAACCACATACTGGGTGGATTACAATTGCATGGCTGTGTAAGTAGAGAGTGCAGGTGCTAGAATGGCCTGCCTGCAGTCCTGACCAGTCTCCAATTGAGAACGTGTGGCGCATTATTAAGCACACCATCCGGCAATTAAGACCCCGTACAATTGTGCAGCTAAAAATCTACATAATGGATGAATGGGGGAAAATCTCTGGGTAAATCATAATATAATGTGCAGTTGTAGAGCTTTCTATAGGGCAAAGGGTGATTATAATTTACAAATTACTCATTTTTGTTTTTATTAGCATTTTTCATACTATCCCAAATATTTCAGAATTGGGGTTGGAAATTTTGTCATCATTCACCATCATGTTGAATGGCAGGTCGATCTAGCACCCGCACTCTCTGCTTATTCGGCTGTAATTTTAATCTTGAAATATGCACTTGGTTTGGAGAAAAATTTATGCATTGCATGGCGAATGAAAGTGTTTTGTGCGCTTGCTGTAGGAGTGATGAGCTCGACTCGAGTGACAGAGCGCCACTGTAAGATACGCTGTCATAAAAGTCCCATTCAAAAAACTCTCCATAAATTATGCAAATAATAACACTAATTTAATTAAAACCAGTAAAGTAACAAGAGGAGTGTCGCCCCCCAAATATTACTCAAGTAAATGTAACAGAGTAAATGTAGTGATTAATGCCCACCTCTGTATATTAGCAGTAAGGTTCCAACACTTATAAACTTTATTGCCCAGATTATAAATTACAAATATTATAAATTGATAAAGAGTCCCTTACTCTGTATTTAGTCAGTTTGCATGTCAAGTGCATTGTAGTAAATTCCCAGTGGGCAGCCTGACATACTACACGTGAGATTTGTACAGTACATCCAATAATATGAGTAGTATTAGATCATTTTAAAAATGAATGAACTAAAATTCAGCTAAATGTTATTTTCACATTCCAAAGGTTGTAGTAAGTTCCCTGTAGATAGACTTACTAGAGGTGAGATTTTTACAGTTAGTCAGTCTATACTCTGGGAAGTTACTATAACCTTTGGAATGTGAAAATAAAATAAAAAATCTAATACTGTACTCAATATTGGACTTACTGTAAACAACTCATCTGAAGTAATTTAGTCTATCCACTGGGAACTTACTACCTTTGGAATGTGAAATTTTTTTTTTGGTGAGTTATGATTTATTTATTTTAAAAATCGAATAATGTATTCATATTATTGGATTTACTGTAAAATCTCACTTGTTGTAGCACAGTCTATTAACAGGTAACCTACTATAACATTTGGAATGTAAAAGTGTACTTTATGTTTAACAGGACACCACCTGTGTTTAATAGTGAGAGGAATATTCAGATGGTCCCTTAAATATGCTAAGCAATGAAAGCGCCATGGATCATTTTCAGTCATATTTCTGCTGCTGTCACACCAACTGACAGTTCTGAGTGAAGAGTTTTATGTTGGTATATTATAGTGATATACCATTTATATTTATATAGGCCCTACGATAACAGTGTGTGCGCAATCTTTGCAAACTTGCCACTGGCAGAGAGCGTGTGTACGAGAAACCAACAATATTAAAAAAATATCGAACATAAAACCAACTTTACCCTGCTCTGGGAGCTTAGTTGTGAGGGATTGCTCATCATGGAAATTATGCTACAGGAAGTTTATGAATGATAGTCTCTCAAAAGCTTGACCGATGAATTTAAAATCAGCATTAACACAGCCTTCACATTTGTCCGATAATAAAAGGCACACAAAACTGCCACTTATCCGAGTAGGTAAAGGCCACCCATATTCCCATTTGCGGGCATAGATGCACCGTAACTGCTTTTTCTACCTGGGGGACCTCCGTGTACCCGTGGACCGCCCCGCCGTCGAGGGTAGTGCCATGGATGTCAGAATGATCTGAGCCTGAAATTAGTACTCTTCGCTTCCTTGTAAATACTTATAGTCTTTATAAATGTAACAATATCTTCCAATTTATTTTGTTATTATTATTATTTATCATTTGTTATTTTCTGTTGTAGCTGTTATAATTCACTGGCATGAATGCTCATCTGTCTTGGATGCACCCTATGTTATATCTGTATATTCCCTGAACCGCATCCTGATTTGTTCATTGCACTGAAATATGTAAAAATTTAAATAAACCAATTCCTTTAATACTCTTTGATGATTTCTCATTTCAAAAACACACAAAACACTGATGTCAAATTAAAACTCTTGTTAAAAGCAATCAAACTATAGCTGCCAGTGTTGTAGTACTCAAGATCGTCATTGGTCACGAGGCCACTTTTCGAAAGTCTTGGTCTCGTCTCAGAATCGACTGCATTTTTATTCTGTCTCAGACAATGAATACTCAGGATTTTATTTCAAGACCAGTCAAGACCACAACAGCGGGGATATCACTAAATTGCCTGTGCATTGTCTGATTTATTTGTTAACATCATTACAGTGATTGGATGTAAAACTTCCTGCTTCAAATGCAAGCAATAACATGACTCATTCGTAATTTGAAACTTTTGTTACTGTTAACGGCTGTCACCCCTCCCTACACCACTTCACACGCACTCCAAGAAAATAAATGTGGGAGACAGGAGAAGAAACTGTGGCTGTCTGAGAGATATTAGCCAAATCGTCTGTAATACAATTTGGAAACCTAAACCAGTGTTTCCCAACCACTGTGCCCACTAATGTGCAGTGAAAGATTATCAGTTGTGCCATGGAAAATTATAAAATTCCTCAAAATAAAAAAATAAAAACATTTTAGTGAAGGCATTGAAGAGTTTGCCAATTCAGTAAATTTTCCATTACAAAGTATTTTATGCAACCAGTTTAAATATTTTGTCCATAATAACATTATTGTTCTAACAAACTCTAGTCCACTGTTAAACTTCTCACATGCCCACAAAATTATGCTTCATCATCACACTTGTAGTAAAATCATTCAGTCAGTGAACCAAATAAATTCATAGAATATAACAGGTGTATTGATTTATTCAAAGACTAAAAACTGTTTATTTGTGCTCAGCATAGATGTTATGAACAGATGTGGCTTACTTGTCACATTTCTCTCATACAATTGTTACATACGATTACTAACAGAAAATTCTCCTGTTTAAACAAGTCCAAAAACACTGTGATATGATGTGTAGATTCTCTGTAATTTTCACTAAGCACGTTTGATATCTGAACCAGTAAATGGAGGCCGAGCGGCTGCTCCGGTTCCCTGCCAGATCCAACTTCTGTCAGTGCGACTTACAGTATGTTTTTTTTTCTCCCTGTCAACTATGCGATTTTGACCCGGTGCGACTTATGGTCAGGTGTGACTTTATTTCCAGAAAATACAGTAAATAAATATATAAAACATTTATTTGCTGTGCCGTTGAATCTACAATTGGAAAAGACATACATTTTTTGGATTTTCTTTACCCAATTAACACTCTTGTCATCTGTGACCTCATTATACAGTGTACATGTTACTTGCATTTGTTGCATAGCCGAATTTCAAACATTACGAGTTCACGCTACTAAAACATACAGAAAACATGGACAAGGAAAACTATCGACAATGTTTCTGTGGGATAGTGGTGCGCCATGGGATTTATTAAAGGTAAATAGTGTGCCGTGGCAGAAAAAAGGTTGGGAAAACAGTGTCCAAAAAAAACATAGATCAGTATGTAAATTCTGCAATGGATTACTTACCACGTCAAACATTTATCAGCACTTAGAAAGGAAGCATAACGAAAGGTAAGCTAAATGTAAGTGATGCTAGCAAAGCTAACTAGCTAACATTAGCAATCTGCCTCTTGCTGCCATCCATTCAACTCGAAAAATCTTATTGGGAAAAGTGCAATGGAACGCCACTTGAAGTCATAATTACAATATGGAAAGTCATATGGAAATTTTAAACTCCGATTTCACACAATCATGTTGGCACCCAGGAAGATGTACAAAATAAGTGATAAAAATTTACTTTTAATCAGAGGTGGGTAGTAACGAGTTACATTTACTCCGTTACATTTACTTGAGTAAGTTTTTGAAAAAATTATACTTCTAGGAGTAGTTTTAAATCACTATACTTTTTACTTTTACTTGAGTAGATTTGTGAAGAAGAAACTGTACTCTTACTCCGCTACATTAGGCTACAATGAGCTCGTTACTTTTCTTTTCACCTCTTTGGTATTCTATGCATTGTTTTTATCCCCGCGTACAGCGATAGACTTCCGCTGAAGGCTCCACCACGTTACTGTGTTTCACCAATCAAACGTAGTTGTCAGTCGTCACGTGACCCTACTCAATCTCAACGGCGGGACAGGTTAGCTTTACAGTCGTAGGCTCGTAGCAAAACAAAAATGTCAGAAACCGTCAGCAATGCAGACACAGACGATCAGGAACACCCCTGGCCTCATATTGAAAGCATGTTTACCTTAGTAAAAGTGCGAAACAGCAGCTACATTATGCTGTGTCTTCTGTGTCTACCAAAACAATCGGACATTTCAGCATTCACTCAACATCTAACTTGAGGAAACATGTAGCGGTAAGTTTTCTAAATTAGTTTTCTTTTTTTTTTTTGCTGTGGATAGGCAAATGTTTGTCTTTTCACATGTTTTTAATAGGGCTGTCACTTTACGTTCGAAAATCGATCGGACCAACCTTTTCATTCTTTTCTTTTTTTTTTTTTTAACCAAAAATGTGTTTTAGGTGGAGAGATCAATACAGTACACAGTCACAGAACATGTAGGATGTTGGAAAATAACAATGTCTTTTTTGTTAACAAAATGCTTTATAATATTCGCTATTTCTTCAATGCAAGTGAACAAGCGCGCGCCGTTATTTGTTGCTAAGTGACGTGTGTGTTCAAGCAAGCCAGTTTCTGCGCAATACGCTGTATATAATATATCAAGAGGAGAGGACTCACGAGTTGCGTATTTGCGCTAAATCCGCGCAGCTTTGGCTACACGAACTTCCCGAGCACGAATTTGTTAATTTTAATCCCTGAATGTTGCACTCCTGTTTGTCATTGTGCACGAAACTTAACGCCAATAAATCGTCAGAAATATTGCTGACTTGTGCGCGTCTCAAGCGCCTTCTTTACGCTCGTCCTAATGTCTGTTAGTTGTCCGTGGATTTGCCTATATTTGGTGTTGAAAATGGAACCGTCTTTCTTTAGACATGGAAAATCGATTTTACAATTCGAACACTTATGTCTCAAAAATCGAACAGGATTTTTTTCACAAATGTGACAGCCCTAGTTTTAAACATTTCCTATATATCCATCCAAATTTGATGTAATAAGTCTATTTTAATGTCTTGATCTCCCTGTAGCCTCACATATTTATTTTTTTATCCACAGAGGGTTCATCCCAACAAATTGTCTAAGTACACAGACTTACTAGAGAACCACAGAAAGCGCAAGTCCTCCTCTTCCAGTGATACTCCTGTGAAAAATGCTAAAATTCCAGCCTTCGCTGCCCCAGGGCGGGTAACACAAGCAACGCTTGACAAGTTGGTGCTAAATTTTGTATGTGAGACAAACCAGCCATTTTCTGTGGTTGAGATGCCATCCTTCAAGACTTTGATAGAAACCTTGCAACCTCATACAGTAATGACAAGGAAAACGTTATGCACAAGAATACAAGAAGCTGCAAAACACAAGAAGAGCATAATAATCAAAAAGCTGAGTGCTGTGAACTATGTTGCTACCACAACAGACTGCTGGTCTGCCAGACAACATAGCTACTTAGGTGTCACCTGTCACTGGATAGACAACACCTCACTGGAGAGGCACTCCGCTGCATTGGCTTGTAGACCTGTCAAAGGCTCGCACACGTTTGACGTCCTTGCTGCTGCATTAGAGGAAATACATTCTGAGTACCACATCAGGGAAAAAGTGACCAGGACGACAACAGACAGTGGCTCAAACTTCCTGAAGGCCTTCCGATTATATGGTGAGGAGGAAGCCACCAATGTACAAGAGGAGAGTGACTCCACCCTTGATGATGCAACAGAAGATCAGAGTGAGTCAGAGGAGTATCAAGATGTGGAGTATCAAGATGTGTCTGCTATTCTGGATGACAACCCAGGCCTTGAGTACCAACTCCCAAGGCACCAAAAGTGTGCATGCCATCTCCTCAATCTTATATCCACAGTTGATGCCAATGCTACAGGAGGAGCTGCAAACAAAACATACAAGAGGCTGTCTCGGTCTGCTTTTGCAAAATGTCATGCTCTTTGGAATAAAACCAGCAGGTCAACCATGGCTCATGAAACAGTGGAACGTGAATGCAAGCTGCAGTTTCTCCGACCCAATCAGACACGCTGGAGCTCCCTCTTCCTCGCTGTAGAAAGGATTGTGCGCATTCACAGAGAGCAAGGAGAACAAGCAATTCGCAATGTCTGCACAGCATTAAAGATAAAGATGTAAGTTGACCATTTAAATTTTGTTTTTAAAGAATAATACAAAAAAAATAAGCCTTGCTGATTAATGGGCGAATCTCAAGAAACCAAGTTTTCTTTGCATGGTGGTGTGACAATTGTGGATGACTTAATTTAACTATTTTATTTTTATTTATTTGTGTTTTTAACATGTACAATACATAATAAAGACATTGTACTAGAAATAGCTATAAGTCATTTTTTTATCGTTACATCTTTTATAGGTTCCATCCAGCTGAAATGGGGTTTTTGGTCGAGTATGCTGCTGTGATGAAGCCCGTTGCCATGGCCCTTAATATCCTCCAAGGGGAGTTATCTGTGTATATGGGCCTCCTGCTGCCAACACTTTACCAGTTGCGGGACAAGCTGAAGAGGTTGGAGTCATCTTGCAAAATGTGTACACCTCTTGTTCACGCCCTGCAGCAAGGGATCCAGAAACGTTTTGGAGAGGCCATGAAAGAGCCTGAGTTGATTGCTGCAGCAATACTCCTACCAAGATTCAGAACATCCTGGACCACAGAGGAGAACATCTTAAATGCTGGTAAATATACTTGTTTATCAATTCAAATGTGAACTAGTAGACATTGACCTATATACAGTAAATCTGTATAATGTTACTGTCATTTAGGATTATAGTGTGTCAGTGACAAACCACAGGGCGGCAATATAGTTAGAAGCTCAGGTAGCTTTTAATGTCAAACATCAGCAGCTTGACAGTCTATACAGTAGAAGGGTAAGAATAATGTGCAGACCTAATTATTTTGAAAAATGATTTATCTTGCCACAGGCTTTGACTACATAAGAAATCACCTCGACACTGACTTGGATGATGTCACCAGCACAAACAACAGCCTCTCTGATGAAGACGACTTCTTTAAGCGTCCATGGAGTTGGGAAAATCACAAGTAGGAGAGCTGGAGAGGTACCTTTCATGTCTGTCCCCTGCAGGTATGGATCTACTCCACACCTTTCCTCACATCAAGAAGCTGTCACTCAAAGTCAACACAGGTCTTCCTGCATCTGCAGCCTGTGAGAGACTTTTCAGTCATGCAGGACTCCTGTTCACTGCTAAACGGTCACAGCTTCACAGCAAGAACCTTGAGAGCCAACTACTGTTGAAGCTTAATAGTGACATCACTGAGTGATTCTTTGGTGAATGGTGAAATTGTTTGTATCTGCATGTTTGACTGACACACACACACACACACACACACATAGTTTATGGGCTGCCTTGTTCTAGTTCTGCCTGCAGAGCCTGGTAAAAAAAAGTGTAAAGGTTTGGAAATTTGTGGTACTTGTGATTATTTATTTTATTTATATTTTATTTATTTTAAGTACTTGAATTTACCTGGATTATTTTAATGTACACTATTTTGTAATTAATTTATTTTATTGATTGGATTAACTATAATTTGCCTAAAGAGGATTATTTTGTATTTTTGTCTGTCTGGTTGAACGCTTGAGTAAAAAAATAAATCAGACGTTACTCAACAGTTACTCAGTACTTGAGTAGTTTTTTCACCAAGCACTTTTTTACTCTTACTCAAGTAATTATTTGGATGACTACTTTTTACTTTTACTTGAGTAAATTTATTCTGAAGTAACAGTACTTTTACTTGAGTCAAATTTTTGGCTACTCTACCCACCTCTGCTTTTAATAAATAATATCAATAAATAAGTCAGAGTAGCAGGTGTTCAAAACATGGAAAATTATGCTCTCTTTTGATAATGTACACCTACGTTGCACAAATATTAGCGTTGCAGTTGTTTATGAATTGGGTTGATGGGAGACATCTCTGGTGACAGTCAAACACCTGCTAAGCTAATGGGTGTGTTGCAGTTTTGTTTCCTTTAATGTCATCTTCTGAGCATCTGGCATTGGAATGCCTTTAGTTGGAGATCGGAGATATCAAGTAGAATATCCCACATCCGATTTGAATGGAATGCAGCATCTGTACATAAACTCATCTTTACCCCTCCCCAAAGCGATTTAGCGAGTAATAGCTATACATATTACCTACCTATGCATTTACTGTTTTTTAGGGCGCTAGTTTCAGTTGCAAGTTATTTGCCACTTAGCTAGGTGCAAAAGCTACCTAATTTAATTAGCATATATTGAGGGATATAGCTAATACAATGTTAACTTTGTGAGAGATTGAGGTGACAGGGCATGTAGTGACAAATTGTTGTTCCCAAGTTAGGTTTTTGCTTGTGATAAACAATGATGAGACAGGCCACATAAAGCTATGTAGCTAATGTATAAAGTTACATTACTTCAATGTTAGCTAATGTCAGCTCCAACAAAAATGCTACAAGCCACGGTAATGCTCCCTCACTTGGGTGAGAGAGCTAGAGATGTGAAAGCAGAGAGTGGAGTCTGAGTATTGCGTCTCCACTTATGTGAAAATTTACATTTTAAATAGGCTGCTATTTTTACCATTCTTTGTTCTATTTTCTAGATTTAGCTATTTGTTAACAAATTGAACACATTTATACGAGACGTTTTTGTTCAAAAACGTCTCGGGTTACTTAAGTGTAACCCTTGTTCCCTGAAAAAAGCGGAACGAGATTACCAACGCCGCCACACTGAGGCTGTCCGGACCCCTACGGTTGTGTAGTGTGCTCACAAGAGCGTGAGAGGTCCCAGACATGAGCTTGAGACATCGACTCAAGGACATAAGAGCCCGGAGTGGAAGGAACATCCAAATTAAAAGACTGATGAATGTGTGCGGAGAGGACCAACCTGCCGCATCACAAACATGCTGCAGAGGGAGACCTCTAGCCAAGGCTTTAGAGGAGGCGAGCCCTCTGGTAGAGTGAGCCCTGATACCTACTGGCGAAGCTTAACCACATGCCTCGTAGGCCAGGACAGTAGTGTCCCTCACCCAATGCGACATAGTCTGCTTGGTGGTGGCCGCCCCCCTGTAGCGGCCCCCATGGCAAAGAATTGTTGCCCTGACATACGCCACTGGCTAGTGCGGTGGACTTGAGTCTGAAGGGCACAGACTGGACAAAGTCTGTGAAGTTCTTCCTGCTCCGGTGTTGCAAACAGTGTGGAGCAGAAGGTTTCGAAATTGACCGGATGTAAGGCCGAGAAAGGTACCTTAGGCAGGTAGTCAGGGTGAGGGTGCAAAATTGCTTTTGGTCATTCCAGGGGCAAACTCTAAACGGGCTGGCAATACAGACAGAGCCTGTAGGTCCCCAGTTCTCTTTAGAGAGGTAATCACCATAAGAAACCATCTTGAGAGTCAGAAGTCTGCCAGACGCTGACTCTAGAGGTTCAAAGGGGGTCTCAACCAGACCCTCAAGGACTATTGCTAAGTCCCATGAAGAGGTCCTGTTCCTAGCAGGAGGCCACAGACTCAGAGAGACGTAGGGGACTTCTGCCCTGTGAAATCTCACCGAGATTTGTTCCAAGTAGGGGGAGCCTTAGCACTTAAAATGGTCTCGATAACCTCAGGAGACAACCCTGTGCCCCTCAGTTGGTAGCCCTCAGGGGCCAAACATGAAGGTTCCACAATTCGGGCCAGGGATGAAATATTTTCCCCTGTGCCTGAGACAGAAGGTCCCTCCTGTCCGGAATCGCCCATTGCGAGCCTTCGAGGAGATACCTTATCTCAGAGAACCATACCCTGTTTTGCCAGCCCGGCACTATCAGTAAGAGGCAAGACCCTTGGCCAAGACTCCCGGGAGCAGAGAAACCGGGGGGAAATCATATAGGCGCATTCTGGGCCATGTATGTCCCATTGTGTCCAGACCCCGTGGGAGGGGGGTGAATCAGAGAGAAGTAGAGGGGACATTGCACTGTCTGTTAGGAGGTGAAGAGGTCCACTTCTGCTCTTGTAAAATCTCAACCAGATTTGTTCACTACCTCGGGGTGGAGTTTCCACTCCCCATCTGTATTTTCTGTCTGGACAGTAAATCTGCTCCCATTCAGGCATCCAGGGATATAAGCTGCTCTGATTAACAGGAGCTTGCCCTGGGCCCAAAGGAGAATCTGCCATGCTGTTGAGCTTTCGTGAACGTATACCTCCTTGATGGTTTATGTAAGAGACTACCGCTGTGTTGTCCACCAATACATGGCAGCCACTGGAGGAAGTATTTCAGGGCCAGAAATACAGCCATCAACTCGAGACAGTTAATGTGACAATTGAGCTGACGACCCTCCCATTCCCCTTGAACTGGACGACCACTTAAGGCCGCTACCCAGCCCGTCAAGGAGGCGTCTGTCGTTAGCAACCTGCGACGACAAGACGCACCTAGAGTGGGACCCAAGGTAAGAAATCTTGGTCTGAACCACATAGGAAGCGTGCGGCGTGTAACTCTTATTTGCCTTAGGGGACTGGCCCTTGGATGAAATCTCTTGGCTTTAGCCACAGCTGAAACGGTCTAATGTGCAGAAGGCCCAAAGGGATCACGCCATGAGACCTAGTATTACTAGGAACAGTGCCGAACAGTGCCACCTTGACCTAGCCTGACTTTGCTCAGGGTGTTCTGAATGGACATGATTCGAGCGGGAGGCAATTTTGCCCGCATCGTGATCGAATTCCATATAACCCCCAGATAGGTAATTTCCCGAGTGGGAGAGAGAATGCTCTTTTTGACGTTGAGTCTCAGACCCAGAGAAACCAGATGAGCTAAGACAATATCCCAACTGCCAGTTCTTGACACTGTGCTAGTATCAGCCAGTCGTCTATGTAATTCAGAATGCGGATGCCCCGAAGTCGCAAAGGAGCCATTGCTGCATCCAAGCATTTCGTGAATGTGTGGGGTGATATGGCTAGGCTGAATGGAAGAACCCGATACTGGAAGGCTTCGCCCCGAAAGCGAAACTCAGGAACTTCCTGTGCTGTGGCAGAATTTCTATATGAAAATATGCGTCCATGAGATCGATCGTGACCAGCCAATCGTGATGTTGGATTTGTGACACGACCATCTTGATAGTTAGCATCTTGAACTTGAACACTCAATTACTCAAGTACTCAATTCAAGCCTCGAAGATCTAAGATCAGACGCAACCCCCCCACCCTTCTTGGGAACCAGGAAGTATTTGCTGTAAAAACCTGACTCTTTCTCTGGAAGGGGAACACGTTCTATGGCCCCTTTGACCAAGAGATTTTGCAGTTCTTTCCACAGTAGACATGCCTGCTCTGGTTTTACAGTAGTGGGGACCATGCCGTTGAAACACCATGCCGTTGAAACACTAAATTCTGTAGTCATTTTCTACTGTTCTTAGGACCCACATAGAAATACCTGGCAGAAGATTCCACGCTGCCAGGTTCTCTGAGATGGGTATTAATTTTGACACTTCCTGTTGAGGGCATGTCGAGTGTTCCGTGTCCTGGACTAAGGCAGGAAGCAACAGTACACCCAACTTTTCGTTGGAAGCCTCTAACTCCCAAAATACCAGAGGCGGCAGGAATACACGCGCCCCGTCCCGAGGGGGGCTACCCCCGCAAGGCTGGGCGCAAAACCGTCAGGGTTTTTTCCTTTTAGAAATAACTGCCCTGAGGTCTTGCTTTGGAGGCTGCTGAGGGCGACAAACCGGACCCTAGTCTTTACTAGGGGGAGCACAATTCGCCACGCTTTGTTTTTGAGCCTCTCGTCTAGAAGGACCGGGGTGGGGCTGGGTGGCCGACGGCCCCTCCCCCTGAGTGTGGCGAGGAAGGAATTGCCCGAAGGTTTCCTCATTGAAGCTGGTGATAACTATATTCATAGCATCACCAAATAAACCAGAAGGCAAAACCGGGGCATCGGGAAGGAAAGTTTTTGTCCTTGTCTCTGATGCCTGATTGGTAAAGCCATATGTGTCTCTACGTTCTGACTAAAGCAGACATAGACCGGCCAATGGTGTGGGCCGTCTGCTTGGTCGTGCAGAGAAACAGATCCGTGGTTCGACGAAGCTCAGAGAAAGCCTCTTCGTCGACCGGGGTGTCCACACTAAGGTCCTTTAACAGGTTAGCGCCTGTAAAAGGTGCGTACACACTGCCAGCGACATCGACTCCATACCATTCATTTTCAATGCGAGCACAGCGACTTCCGGCGACACAAGCTGTCGCGACCGTTGGCGCTAGATGTGGCCGTGTCCAGCGACGCGAAAAAGTTGAGACAAGTTCAACTTTATTCAAATGAAGAGCGACTAACGGAAGCGACAGCCAATAGGAGAGACGACGGGAGAGCTCACGTGATCCTTCTCTCTCTCTCTCTCTCTCAGCTCCTGCAGTAACGGAAAGATGGATGAAAGGCTAATTCTTGCTGTTAGAAATTTTCCAGTGCTGATATGATATGTCTCTTCCCACGACATTTTTAAGAAAAATACTGCGTGGAAAGGTGTATCTGAGATACCGGCATTTGCATTTTTGCCGCAGATAAACAGCCGCTATGGCAAACAGCATGCCTTGTTTCTCATTCATCTTTGATATAAAGCATTGTATGTACTGATTCCATTTATATTTAGTCTTTTCCCTCCAAAATGTTTGTTTTTAGTGGCAAGAAAAGAGATTCGCTGTCAACAGCAACGGAATGACATCCGTGAATGTCATTTATAAACGTTACTAGGCAACCAGTAGTGGGAACATCCACTAGTGAATTCACCACCAGCCACTGGCGACCTGCAGCGACAAAGCGCAAGTATCTCTTCTACCGGCGGCATCACCGAATACCCCCGAGCTTCAGCACACACGATAGTCGAATATATCAACATCGAGGGCACGAAGACACAGGAAGTATAAGGATTCCTCCATGAATGAGAATATTTGTTATGGAGGTCATAGAGGAAAGGAAGGGACTGATATAGTGTTCCCTTCCCTCTTTTATTGATTTATTTTGGCCACCAGACAGAAATTTGTCTTCTAGTTTGGAGCGTTTGGGGGGGTCTGTTGTTAGCCACTTCATTATTGTGCGTGGAACGTACAGAGGTTTAGCGTCCCCCTCGTGAACCGAAGAGGCGCCGAGGCGCGCTTCAGCTGGATCTGGGGAGAGAGCGAACGATAGGGACGGACCCATCTCTCGCTTCTCAGCCAGATCCTTGCCAGAGCCCCACGCCGAAAATGTGGGTGCTGGCTCTTGGAAGTAAGCAAGAAGAGTGTGAAGCATTTTGACTGTAAACAGATTGCAATGCCTGCACCCGCTCGGCCGCAACACAAGAGCAGCATACTCTTCCCCCAAACACACAAAACAAAAACTGGTGTGTGTCCATTTCAGCCATAGAGCATAAACATGGGAACACACACAGCTTGCTTTGTTAATCAATCATTCTTCTTCTTCTTTTTTTTTTTTTAAGAAAAGAGAAAGGAGAAAAGGTCTTCTGCGCACTGCCTAAGAAATTGTAACTCCTAACAGAGGAAAGAAAGTTCTGACAGGCTTGTGAAACACACACACAGAGAGATCTGAAGAAAAAATATCTGACAACGCGCCGGTGACGCGTCTATTTATAGCCCTGCTGCAGGGGCTCCTGCCTAAATGGCGTTCCCATAGCGCTCTCAGCGCAGCATCAGAAGTGTAGCTTTATGTAAAGGAAACAATAAAAAAACTTAATATATTGTTTAAGAAAAGACAGAGAAAAGTGAAGACTTATGTATTGAATAATTGTTTTATATATTCTGCACTTAATGATGGTTTCTAGGGGAGGAGTCTTTCAGAATACGAAGTGATGCGATGCTTGCACAAAAATGTGATTGTTTTGATTGTAAAACATGGAAAAGGAGTGTGAATAAAGATGGTTCCCCTTCACTCGATATTGTGTCGATGTAGTGACACTAGGGGTCGATCTCGAGAGCCTGAGTCACCTTCAGATATTTGAGAAAAGGCCAATGAGAATGGACAAGTAGAATTTGCATTCGGTCGCATCAGGCCAGTGCTCTAAATAGAGCTGCAAGAGGGCAGTTCTGATCCCAATGTGCTACAACAACTGCGCTCAGCGACTGACCTTGCCCTTCGTGCGGTTAAGGTCAGAGCATGCGCACTTGGGCAGACTTTGTGGCCCAGGAGCGTCACCTCTGGCTGAACTGGTTTGAGATGTCAGATGCAGATAAGGCACGGTTCCCAAATGCGCCCATCTCAGAGTTCGGCCTTTTTCGGCAACACCATCGAGGAGTTCGCCCAGCTGTTCTTGATGGTGAACCAACAGACAGTCTGTTTGCTGAGGGCGTCCCCCTGCGGCGACACAAACTCAACCAGCTCTGCCCCAGCCCGAGCCCAGTTCTTGGCCCCGGCGTAGAGCTTCCCGCAGGACAGAGACACCCGCCGCTTCTTTGCCAGACGTGAAGACCCCCAGTAGGGCTCCCAAGCACCCCTGAGACGGGATGTCCGAGGATCGAGATGTAGCACCCCCCTCATTAGGCAGGACCTACCACCGCGCCACTCCCAGGTATGGCTTCACAACTTCGTGGTGTATTTGCCACATGTTACCTCCCCCTAGTCTGGGCAGGATGTGGTCTCCGCAGGGTCTTTTCCCTCTGAAAGAATAAGACCGTGAAATACTGCCTTCCTCGATGCATTTCATAGCGCTAAGATAGCCCCAGCCGCTTCACATTCTATGCGAGAGACATAGAGAGAGAAAAGGCCTACTGCTGCCAGGCTTGCTCCCATGCTAGTCTTGTAGCACCTGTTCCCCCTTCAGGGGTGCTGGGAACCTAAGGTCTGTAAATGACATCTCTTTTGGGGGTGTTGGGGAGGGTTACGTGCAGCCGACACATTTGCCTCTAGCATGCAGCAGTCTGCTTGCACCTGTCTCAGCAGTTCACGTAACATGGACTTGTGCGTGACGTTTTTGAATGGGACCCCTTGTGTCACTTCCTTCGACACAAAGTCGAGTAAGTGACAGAATGGCAATGTCATGGTTACTGTCGTATCTTCTGTTCCCTGAGGGAGGGAACGAGAGGTTGTGTCCCTCCTGCCACAGCACTAGACCTACCACTGTAAAAGGCCGTGCCTTATTCTCGGCTCCTCAGTGCAAAAACCTGACTGAAAGACGTACACCAGCTTCCCTTTATACCTGTATGTTCGGGGGCGGGACATGCAAATTCTGTCTGCCAATTTCACATTGGCCTTTTCTCAAGTTCAGAGGTATGCAAGGCTCCTAAGGAAGACCCCTTGTGTCACTTCATTCGACACAACGTCTCATAACCTCCCTCGGGTAATGGAGGTTATGACAGTAACCATTAAGTTTTTCAGAGAATGTATTTTTACTGGCAGAGTTTTTATAGTCAAAACAAGTGAAAAAAATCTACCAGTGCTGAAGAAGTAATCCAAAGTATTTAGATTACGTTACTGACCTTGCGTAATTTTACGGAATATGTTACAAATGACAATTTACAGCATGTGTTCTGTAATCTGTAGTGGAATACATTTTAAAAGTAACCGTCCTAAGCCTGGCTGTGTGTATATATATATGTGTCAAAGGATATATGATATCCTTTTCTAAGCCCAATGCCAGGGTCTAATGCTGGCTGATCTGTGGACTTTATAGTTATAGTTTTAGCTTGTATTTTATTTTGACACCTTTTCACTTTTCAATGTCCCAGCTACATTCTATCTCAGTTAAAACCTTTTGCACTACCCAGCTACAGTAAACCTAAAGTCCATGTGTACCTCAGTCACTTATAGATGTTTCACTTGTTCTTAACATCAAATACACAATTCATTCTTTTCATACATTATCAAGTGATTGACCTTTCCCTTTGATTATGTTCCTTTTGTTTTTCCATATCCCGAGTCTTTTAAAGGTCATCTCATTGCACACAATGTGCATTTTGTGCCAAGTAATATAACTTGAAAGACTTGGTGAGATGTTACATGTAATTCCTGTAATGATTCTTTCATTTTGGGTTAAAAAAAAATGAATGAAATGTAAGAAAATCCTGTTATCAAATCACTTTATTGTCAGAGCACAGTTGAAATAATAAGTAAAAAACGTAGGTTTGTGATCCACCAACATTGCAGTTATGTAGCAACAGTCTAGAAAATAAACCAGATGTACAGACTACACAATATACTTACAGTATACACGTAATACACACAATGTACACTTATTACACAGTGTACAAAATAAAAGTACTTGAGCCTCTCCATTGGAGTGGCAGTTGCAGAATGCTTTCCACTATACTATGTAACTTCATATATGTAATGTGAAATTAGCTTGATGCAAGGGACCTTTTAACAGTTCCCGATGCAATATCACCTTTCTAAAACTGGTGAAATTTATACTGGTTTGCAATACCAGGCAATAAACTCACAGTTGAAATATGGTCTGAAAGCACCTTGGCTAACATGGACAGAGAGGATAAGACTGGACCTCCTAAACACATCTTGGGCTTTATAATGATAAACTAGCTTGCACAAGCTTTTACAGTTGATGCACACTGCAGTTCCTGTTTATAGTCCAGAGGAAATCTATCCAAACCACCATCCGTTATCATGCAGTGGAATGCTTCCATCTTAATGGCTTTAGATTAATGAGGCCCATTGCTGTTGGCAATTTTAAGGGAGCTGCACTTTGAGTTCTAGCTTCTAAACAGCAGAGATCCAGAATGAGCATAAATCATGCCTACCTGTTGGACTGATGACAAAGTAAGCTTACTTCCAATTCTAAGCAAAAAATAAATAAATAAATGTTGGTGGGGAGCAATAACTGGACACTTTTCAGAAGTAAAATTAATGCATTTCTTTTGTTTGCTTAGGCACTCCAAAAATGTCAAAACTGAACAATGTTTTTTTCTGTATCTTGTAGAAAGAGAGGCCATTTGAATACTTGTAGAGACAATAGATTTGTAAATGAGGACTTAGTGCAAATTACCCAGTGCATGTGTGCCACTAGTCTATTGCTGATACTCTTGCCCGAATTTAGCAGACTCCTCACGATTGACTCTCTTGTACAGGATATTTCCATTTGAACACTCACTTTTAAACCCTCACATGCAATATGCTCTGAAGTTATGAATTATGCCCCAAGTTAACTAAATAAGAGCTTTCAGGCACACTTATAGAAAACTCTGCAATCTTCATGTTCTTACAAGTGTCAAGAAAAAGGCTGTTATTTATTAATGTGCTCCTTACCCATCAACCATTTCATCATCTCTCTCTAAATAATTTGTTCATCTATGTTTTATCTTTTCTAAATTCAAAATTCATGAATGATAATATAAAATAGTTCTTAAGTTCTTTTTAAATAGGGATGGAATGAAAATGAAAATTGTGTCATAATTTACTCCCCCTCACATTGTTGAAAACCAGTATGACTTTCTCCCATGGAACACAATATTTGATTTTACCCACTCACTTTCATTGCATCCTTTTTTTCCACATAATGAGAGTGAATGGTGACCGAGGCTGTCAGATCCTAACATTATGCTACTTTTGGGTTTCACGAAAGAAAGAAATTCATACAAATTATGAACAACATGTGATTGAGTAAACAATGACAGAATACTACCCCATAATTTAGATAAAATAATCTATTATCTGCTGCATGATGAGTTGAGCCTCAGTCGGAGACTAAAACCAAAAATAATAATAAAACAACAGCTGTGAGTCATGGGTCTGTGTAAGACCTGTTTGGTGTTGAACCATAGTAATGGCAAACAGTGTTATCAAATCAAAACTCATAATGGGCCCAGCAAGGCCCATTATACCTCAGGATGAGTAACCATGCTGCCATGAGTCATACTGATAAGTCTATCATACCCTCCAGACTTAATTTGTCTATTAAAAACCTAGTTATAAAAAGTCATTAAGGTGCAGCTCAGAAATAATCTAATAGGATGGTCATTACCTGAAGGGATCGGGGCTCTTGAGTTTAAATACAATATGAATGACTCTTCCAAAAAGAGTGAGGTAAAGCAGCAACATGATCACATGGGAAGTCAGCATGTACTCTGACATCCGCCACATGACGCTCCCATCAGACAATTCTGCATCTGTTCAAGTGTGTTTACCTTTTCCTGTGACCCGACCGACGTCGCTTTGCGTGAACAGCGTGAGAGACCCAGATTCTCATTCTGCTTTGAGACCATGAAGTAGTTGTGTTTGCATAATCAGTTACGGGAGTGATTTGAAGGTTGCATTTTCCCTGAAGTATTACATATTTACTCCACTGATGTTTAGGTTTAGGGTTGGGATTTGGGGGTACAGTTAAAAAAAAATATGCATTCCTCTTCACTGTATTGCATAATTTACAACTAAAAACAACTCTTTTTATAATTTGGGTTGTTGGGTATTTCATCCGAAAACTGGAGCTCACACTTGTCCATTTGCTGAACAACACTTCCCGCTACAAGACCTAGTTTAACTCAAGAGTAGTCAAACGTTTCCAAATTCCCTTTGAGAGATCAGTATGGAATAAACTATTCTATGAGGAGAATTTTCAGTACAATACATGAATGAATGATTGCAAATTTCTTGTCTTTATGATCTCCAGTGCCATATATCACAAAAAAAGCTGAACAAATTCTGGATTCTAGGATTGGATTTAGTTTGACAAAACTTACCAAATCCAATCAGGCTTCATTAGAGTTAAGTGGTATCAAGACGCTCGTTACCAACTTTATCAATTCAGAGTTTGATCCTGAGGTTATGATTAGTTCACGAGCGCATTCAATGAATGAAGCGAACAGAGAGAGAGAGAGAGAGAGAGAGAGAGAGAGAGAGAGAGAGATATTCACTACTCTGCTGAAGATGTTTATGAAAATTGTAATTTACAGTATAAGATTTAAAACACAGTTATAACACAGGACAAGAGAACATTAAAACAAATATGATAAATCAAAACACATTTACACAACACTAATAATCACTCTGAAATCAGTAATCATTATAATACATTCATACAACACAGAGGATCACTAGTAAATTATAAATAATTTAAAGGCATTTACACAGCATAATTCACAACAAAGACATATTTGGTGTGCTAGTGTGCTGATTGATCTTCAAGTGAAATACTGTTCTTCAATAGAAATCTGTTCATGGCATCTCTGCCAGCAAATCCTAATAAGTAGGGGTTTGGGTGGCATTCACACTTTTCTGATATATCTACAGTATATTGTGGAGTAATTCATTTTAATATTTGAAAGTCATTCGATCATTATTGATATTGAATTAATATCTTTCTTGAAATTATATAATTATTTTAGGTTTATTTATTCATACATGTTTTATAGACAGTGTGGGGAAAATGATTGGGAAAACATTTGTCTTTAACAAATGCAAGACTGCCAAAATATATTTCTTGCAACAAATAATGGTCTTAAATAGCTTATTTTGGAAATTTCTAAAATTGTCTTGTTGAAGTGCACTTTATATTGGAGTGAGAGATACTGGGGGCAGTGACTGTCACTTTGCTCACAGCTGATTGGTCCAGAATCTGGATGAGAGCTCTAATCAGTAACGTAACCTGCCACAGAGCAGAGGCATGTAACATGAAGTTTGCTGAATGAACTCAGGGTTTCAGGATTGGTTTCAGGTTGACAAATTCAAACCAATCCAATCAGGTTTAATTGGTACCATGATGCAGCTCATCAAATTTCTCTGTCAACTCAGGCTTCGATTCTGACCTTAAGAACAACCAACCGAGAGAGAACATGATTCATGGAAAATTTGCTACCCTCACAATTTCTCTCCTCAAACCTTCTTCATTTGGAATAATTATAATATAACTGTTGCCAGGGATGTGCACAGACATTTTGGGGGGCAGGGGCTCAAGTGAGAAAAAAGGGCACTTCTCATAATTATTTATATAAAAAGAAAATTTGTGAAATGTATGCAAATTAGCGCATTTTAAGTAGTTCATGATCAGGAATTTGCCTAATTTGCATATCAATGTGGCGATTGTGATGACTGGGAAGAAATATCATGTAATACATTCCATACTATTCAATCCAGTGTTTGGAGGGAATCTGCTTTAAAGATAAAAATGTGATTTTTTTTAAATTCTTTGTTTTATTTGCAAATAAATATAATAGCATGGTAAAAGGGGATTGTTGGAGAAAATAAATAAGATACAGTAAATTTACAAGAAATTGCTAAAGATCCTGATTTCATACCAAATAGATTAGATAAAACATTGACATTTTGGGCAGATAGAAGTCTGAAAATATATCACCAACTGTTCACTGATAAAGTATTGAATACATTTTCAAACCTAGAGTTTAAAAATTCACATTTATATATTTACAGGTAAGAACATATTTATTAACAGAACTAAAATAAATAAAGGTAATGCATTCATTACTAAATTATATAATTTATACATACAATACAACTAATTTTTTTTACAAATGTATTATTATTGTTGCATCTGTTATTCAAAGTAAATACAATAGCATAGTAAAAAAGGATTGTTGGAGAAATTGTGGAGAAAAAAGATATAGTTAATTTACAAGAAATTGCTCCTTAGAGTCAAGTTATATATGAGTGACTTATAGGAATTAATTTAAAATTTAACGGCACAATAGAAATACGTCCAGAAAACCTTATTTTGGGTAAAATTCCATTGTCTTTAAGAACTAAAACTGAAGAAAACATGCTGGGTAATCAGAATAGCAGCTTTGATACAGATTACAAAAAAATGGCTTAACCAGAACCCACACAATTAAGTAAAATACAACACTCTATCTGCTGAAAATATCTGCTTCTACATTTAGGTTTTCAGATAAATAATTTATCATGAAGGGTCAATTTTCTGGATTTCTAAGATTTTATTTGTAAAGTGTGCTTTAAGAGACAAGGGGGAGTGACTTGATTGCATCAGAGATGTAATTTTACTCACAGCTGATTGGTTCAGCATCTGTTATCGATCTGTAATTTTGAACGAAACGTGCTACGGGGCAGGTTAGCCATGTATCGTAAATTACCATGAGATGAACACTGCTAAAAGATGGCCAACTTTCATGAAAATTAAAACCTGGGGTTGAGGCAAATTAATCTAAAATGTACCTGGCTAGCCACCAAAACCGGCTTCATGGTGCAGGCCTCAGATTAGCCAGTTAGCTTATCCACTTTACTGTTACCCATAATTCAGAGTTTGCTTAAACTAAATGTTATCTTATCTAGGTGGCTGCTTAATACTGCTTTGTGACATAGTCCACTGTTCTTTTAAGTTAACAATAACAATAAGTAAAAGTGAACCCAACAATGATAATTAAAAATGTGATAAAATGCATTAAGTCTGCCAAATATTAATGAAATAGCAACATTCATTGTTTCACTAATATGATTGCCTAACAGGAAATAGGCTACTGATTATTTTGTTAACAAATATTTGAAATGTATAGTTCCCTGAATTCAAAACTCTGTTTAGATAATGACATTCACCCTAGTTGTACTCCACACATTCATGAGAGTTTATAAGAGAAGTAACAATGTCTGATTTGTGAACAAATCGTTCTTTTGAGTAAGATAATTTTAATTAAACATCTATTTTTTTTCCATTTGTTTTCCAAAATTATAGAACAAGATCAGTGTTTGTGTACATGATTATAGATTAATATTTGTGTGTCTAAAAATCCACTACAAAACTTCAGCAGTGTCATTGGCATTTCTGCCACAAATTACATCAAATCAAGTCTGTCGATCAAACAGATCCTGATCCTCACATGTTCACGAACAAAACAGCTGATTTGTCTTGTTCAGTTTCAGCGAAGTTCCGTGTTCATTCAACGAGTCAAACCAATGATATGCTCCTCCACAGCCCGCACTCAAGCGCCATTGGATTGTGCTTTAAACTAGTGCTGTTACTGTGCTCCCACTGTTTATGCATTCTAACAATCAGTGTTAAAGGACGACTTTAAAGGAAAACACAGATTTGCATGCTGAATGGAGAGTTACATGATTTCTAGAAAGGCTAAATAGGGGTCTATTCAGCCCCCCTAAATAGGGTGTTGCAACGTCTTTGTCTGGTTCACAAAACCAGTTTGAATTATTCGTTCTCAAGTTAAACTCACTGACTTAATGATTTGGTTTTGTTTTCCTACAGAAGAAAGTCACATACTTCTGGAACAACATAAAGGTAAGAAAACGTTTTTTTTTTTTTTTGTCGACTGTTCCTTGAAATTTGACAATTCTGTAATGAGTCAAGTAAGGGGATATGGACATTTTGTGTCAAATAATTGTGCTTTCTCAGGAGTGAATTAAAGCAACACAAAGTTTTCTTTACTTAGCTGACACCGAGATAAAAAAATTAAGCCTCCTGTGGCCATTAATCACCTTAAGGCAAGCAAATGTTCTGCTTCTCCAGGAGGTCATTGTGAGGACCAGAAACCTAGAAGAAAAGGTTTTAAAGCTCAATGTTAAAAAAAAACAACTGCAAAAAAAAACTTTTAACATCAAGGCAATCGATTGCTTTTAATTGGGACAACACATAAGCAATCAATTAGTAACACCTTTAGCACAGTTAAAAGAGAAGACCCAATTTATTGTGACTTTGCAAAAATATGATCACATCTTATATAAAGGAGCCAAAAAGTTGAACCACTGTAGTATCTTTCAGCCACTGGCTGACATCCCTGAGAAATTTGGAGAGATGTCTGACCTCTACCTTACTCTGCTACATCAAAAAGGCTATACATTGATGGTAGCTGTCGTCTGCTGTGCTGTGGCGTGGGAGTGTAATTCATCTTAACTTGTACACTTGCAGAGGTTAATTAGATTGAGTTAGACCGTGTCTGATAAATGCAAGACTCTACCTATTTTAACAGTCCTGCAGATCAATGAAATCGATGGCAGGAGTAATGATGGACGATAGTTTGGATGGGTGCCTTTGAACATGTCGCTTAACACATGCACTAAGCTTCCATTGAGGAGGAAAACAACATAAGTCAGATTGAGCAGTGTGATGCTCAAGAGCAAGCCAGTGATAGATTCAGACATCTAATAGATTTTTAGGGCCTCTAATCCAAAATAAACTTTATTTGTACGAAAATATAATGTGCTGTTCAAAAGTCTACATGTGAAAATGTTTATATTTTGTAATTATGTAATTATTAATTATAGTATAATATAGTTTAATTATAGTATAATTATAGTTTCTTTTTTCATAACAAATTATATTATCAGCTTGAGTGAAAAATTTGAGTGAAAAGCTGAACTGAATAATGAACCTTTCAGTTTTTCTTGGTGTGCCCCCTATTGCTGTCATGACAGCATGTACTCAAGCTGGCATGGACACCACAAGTATGTGCAAAACCTGACAATCCATGTTATACCAGCATAATTTGAGAATTTTCCAAAGAGTATCTTGTGTGCTTCAGTGGAAGAAAGGAAATCTAGCTCTCTCCGGTTCAGAGCATCTCTTTTCTCGGTTTGGAGCATGCCTCACAACCAAGCGCACACAGTCAGTACTTACGTGCCTGGTTCGCTTCAACCAGGCACAGTGGTTCCTCTCAAACAGTTCCAGAGGCTCCTGGGATATATGGCATCCTCGGCCACGGTCTCGCCTCTCGGGTTGGTGCATATGTGACCGCTCCAGCACTGGCTTCAGACTCGAGTTCTGAGATGGGCATGGCGCCACGGCACATACCATGTGTTTCTCACCCCTTTCTGCCATCAGACTTTCAACCCTTGGACAGACCTCTGTTTTCTGTGGACAGGAGTCCCCCTACAGCAGGTGTCCAGACGTGTCGTGGTCACCACAGACGCCTCTCAACTGGGTTGGGGTGCTATGGGCATGCAGCCGCTGGCTCCTGGACGGGGCCCCGCCTGCGTTGGCACATCAACTGCCTTGAGTTGTTGGCTGTACCCTGCAGCGGTTTCTCCCACTGATTCAGGGCAAGCACGTCTTGATCCTTTCAGACAGCACCACCACAGTAGCGTACATAAATCGCCAAGGCAGCTCCTCCTTTGGAGTCAGCCGCGACTCCAGTCACTGCTCACCACTCATATTCCTGGCGATCGCAACACGACGGTGGACGCGCTGTCGCGACAGGTCTCGCTCAGCAGAGAGTGGAGGCTCCACCCCCAGGTGGTCCAGCTGATTTGGGGCCGTTTCGGCAGGGCACAGATAGACCTCTTTGCCTCCCAAGATAACTCCCACTGCCCGCTCTGGTACTCCCTAATGGAGGCCCCTCTCGGCACAGATGCGCTGGCACACAGCTGGCCCCGGGGGCTGTGCAAGTACGTATTTCTCCCAGTGAGCCTTCTTGCACTGGTGCTGTGCAAGTTCAGGGAGGACGAGGAACAGGTCACCTTGGTGGCTCCTTATTGGCCCACCCTGCCTGGTTCTCGGATCTCACGCTCCTTGCGACAGCACCTCCCTGGCAAATTCCCCTGAGGAAGCTGCCCTGGGAGGAGGCAGGCCCAGCCTCTTCATTGCTGTGTCCGGTACATGCTTTGCGTACCCATGTGGACCGCACGCATGGCTCTAGATGCTCTGAGCAGCTCTTTGTCTACTTTGGCGGACGGCAGAATGGGAACGCCGTCTCCAAACAGAGGTTAGCTCATTGGGTTGCAGAGCGGCGGGCTGGGCAACACCCAACCACTTTGCTAGGTTCTACAACCTCAGGGTTGAGTCGGTCTCGGCCTGTGTTTTGACAGGTCTGAGCCGGAAGAACTCCGTAATACAGAATAACAGACCGGTGTTCCGCTTGCACCTTGCGCCCTTCACCAAGCTGATCCAGTGTGCCTTCTTTCCCAGGTGAGCCAGCAAGCTCTCGCTTCGTGAATGCTCTTCCTCCCTAGCCCTCTGGCCGCAGATTCAGCAGAGGAATTCACCGCCAGATCCACCACGAGTCGAGTGCTCCGTGTTGGGCTTGGCTCCACAGTCATAGTTCCCTCTTCAGGCAACTCCCTGTGACGTATTTTCCATTGTACGGTCCTCTCCCTGGGGCAGTCCTCGCTGCCCCCCGGTTGCCGTGTCTGTAGCAACTCCTCCCTTGTCAGGCAGGATCTACCACCGCACCATGTTCACGGGTGGCTTGACAACCCCTGTGTGTATTAACCACAAGTTACCTCCCCCCAGTTTGGGCAGGTCGTGTTCTCCACAGGGCCTTTTACCCCTGAAAGAATAGGAACGGGAAAGGACGCATTCCACGACACATCTATAGCGTTAAGATAGCCCCAGCCACTTTTTAACTCTATGACGAGAAACATAGAGCGAGAAAAAGCATGGCTGGCCGGCTGGCTCCCATGCAAGTCATGTTGCCTGTTTCCGTACGGGTACAGGGAACCTAAGAGCGAAATATGACAACTTTTATTAAGGGCATTGGGGAGGGTTACGTGCAGCCGAACCAGGTATTTCTAGCACGCAACAGCCTGCTTGCACCTGGCTCGGCAGCCACGTAACACAGGGTAGTCCATGGCGTTTTTAAGTGGGACCCCTTGTGTCACTACAATCGACACAACGTCGAGTGAGTGACAGAAGGGGAACGTCATGGTTACTTTTGCAACCTCCATTTCCCAATGGAAGGAACGAGATGTTGTGTTCCCCTTGCCACGTCACCATCCCTACCACTGTAATGCATCTTAACCGTAATCTCGGCTCATCAGTGAAAACCTGTCTGGCATTCGCTCGCCCGCTCCCATTAGTCTCTCAATAGAGACCCCTTGTGTCACTAAAATCGACACCATGTCTCGTTTCCTCCATCGGGGAACGGAGGTTACAACAGTAACCATGACGTTTCAACTCCCAGATTTTCAATTTGGACTTTTGAATGACAATGTATCGCGAAACCAAAGAATTTTTTTTATGCATAAATACAATTGTTGGCCAAACGTAATAAAATAACGCAATATTTTGCAAAACTGAAAGGTTGTTTAGTTCTCATCTTCTCACCAATTTAAAATAAGCATACAAATAACCCAAAGCAAGTTTAGTCCTTCCCTGTCCTTCCTCTTCTCTCCCACCCAAATAGGCTCTGTGATTGGCAACAGCTGTTGAATAAGACCATGACCACCTTCATCAAGGAAACAGCCATGCATAACCCTGATCTAGAAACTTGCTGAGAGCCTGACAGAGTCATGCCGGACAGATCTGGCTGATTCTATATTCATTTATTTATACCCTGATGACACTGGGCTCTTGAAATTTGTTAATTTGTGGCTGAAATAGTTCTATTACCTTCTTGCTCTTGGCACTGTACATTTCAAATTAGCATGTAAAAAATTATAATATAAATAAACATAATTTGAACTGACTGTGATACAATTATTGCACAAGCAACAGTGCTGATAATCCATACAATAGCATTAGAGTTTGACAGTTTTAATCAGATTAGAGGATTAAAACTAACTGTTCGAGAAAGACATATGGCAAGATATGACAATGTCAGAATCAGCCCTCCATACTGTCATGATGAGTTTAAAACAGATGTTCAGATTTCTTCAGAGAGCTTGGGACTTTAGAACCAACAGAGGCTTATACGTGCTGAGACTGAAAGCATGAGAAGAGATAGCAGAGTAAAGCCCTATTCGAAAGAGCTAATCTGACCAAAGCTGGATAAAGCAAGTGAATTCACTGGATGGATGTACTTTACTGAAAGTCATTGTAAGTTTCTTCCATAATGACTCATTACAATGTGAAAGTTACTTTTTAATTCTGGCCTATTCATCAACAATGGAAAACAGGTTTTCCATTACATGTAGATTTTCCATTGCAAATGTAACTTCTTTAAAATAGATTTTTAAAGAACAGTATAAAACTCATTATATAAACTCAAAACCTTAAGATAATTTGCTTATGTTGTAAAATTTCAAATAATTTGTAAGTTGTATAGGATAAATGTTTCTGCTATACACCCACTGAGCACTTTCTTAGGAACACTATGGTCCTAATAAAGTGACTGACTTGGTCTTCTGCTGTTGTAGCCCATACACTTCATGGTTTGATGTGTTTTGCTTTCTGAGATGCTATTCTGCTCACTACAATTGTACAGAGTGGTTATCTGAATTACCATAGCCTTTCTGTCAGCTCGAACCAGTCTGGCCATTCTCCGTTGACCTCTCTCATCAAGGAGTTTCTGTCTACAGAACTGCTGCTCACTGGATGTTTTTTTTTGTTTTTGGCACCATTCTGAGTAAATTCTAGAGACTATTGTGTGTGAAAATCCCAGGAGATCAGCAGTTACTGAAATACTCAAACCAGCCTGTATGGCAATGTGACAGGGTGGAGGGCGGGCTGGGTTGTGATTCTACACACCCAGTCCCTTATCAGGCTAATCAAGTCACCGAGAGGGATAAAGGCGACTGCGGATGGTGGTGTGACAGAGAGAGAGAGAGAGAGAGAACGTTTACGGGCAGCTGACCGTCTTGTGTTTATGTTAACATTGACAATGTTAACATTTTGGTTCAGTTTACCATGAAACTATTATTTATATTGTCAAGCTGGTTCTCGCTGCCTCCTTTCCATTGAACTGCGTTACACTGGTGCTGAAACCCGGGAAGGAGGAGGGATACGCCGTAGTGGAGTTCTCGCTGCGACCATCCACCCCAACGGAGCAGCCGCGGCCATTTTCCGGGGGACGGAGTAGCTTGGCAGCCTGGAAGCGGAGGAATTGTCCACCGACCACGAGGGGAGAAGGGACTCCTAGCTGACCACCTGGAGTACTGCACTGTTACAGGAAGTACCCCCTATTTGAATGAGTTTTGTTTCCGCCCCTCTCCCCTCCAGATTCAGGAAGGCGGGGATGACCTGCCGGCAGATGGGGTTTAGGGCACGCCCTCCCCCGACTCCCCGGCCTGAGAGAATGAGGGAGGAATGTGACAGGGCAGAATCACAACCCGGTCCCTTATCAGGCTAATTAAGCCTCCGAGAGGGATAAAAGCTGCCTGCAGACGGTGATGCGACAGAGAGAACATTTACGGGCAGCTGACCGTCGTGTGTTTATGTTTGTGTCTTTTTGGTTCAGTTTACCATTAAACTTTTATTTATATTCTCAAGCCAGTTCTCGCCTCCTCCTATCCATTGAACTACATTACAAGCACCAACATTCATGCCATGGTCAAAATCACTTTGTACTGCTGCCACATGATTGGCTGATTATATAATCGCATTAACAAGTAGGTGTACAGGTGTTCCTAATAAAGTGCTCAGTGAGTGTATAAATGTAAACATTCAAATCAGAGGTATTACCTGTCCTTTACCAAATTTTATTTTTCAACATCAAAATCAAATGAATTTATGAAAACAAAATATGGAATAATTTTAGACCACATTTAAACATTTAAATAAAGGGTAAAAGGAACAACATATTTGGCTTTCAGTTGTACAGTAAGTCTCTGTTAAGCCTGTTTATGTTTGCCCTTTTTTGAGTACCACTGAGAACTCTGAGCATAACACAGCAAGGGGATTCAGTGTTAAGTGGGTGTTTTCTAGTGCCATAATCCCCCATGAGGAGAAGGGACCTCCAATTCAATGCCATGGCTGCTAAATGCTTCAATATCAGAGCTCCGACCCACAGAAATCAGGATGGGGGTGGGGGGTGTTAAACTTGGCCCAAAATAACAATAAATTCCACAAAGTCTGCAGCAGAGTATTTTAAAGCTGGTCTAAACCCTTCAGATCCCACTAGCTCGCTTAAAGAAAAGCGAGTTTACCATTATTTTCCACTTTATCTGCAGGTCACAGGCTGTTTCAGATCGCCCTAGAGATATATAAAAGGATGACATGACCAGATTTCAAACCTCACAAATATGTGCTGTGCCAGTAATAGGATTCTAGGCATAGACACACAATAATAATAGGGACCTTTATTGCATTTTTTTTCTAATGCATGATTAACAACATTAAGAGATGTTTTTATTTCACAACACACTTCACTTGATGAATGTTTATTGAAATAGGAGATTATGTGCAGATGTACATCTTTCATACTTGGACATATTCATACAGATTAATTTTGTCCTTCATGAACCCATATCTGATCGCACTGTCAATGGAGGAGGGTAAACATTTTTACTTAATTGAATTTACAATGAATACTGATTTATGCATTGCGAGGAAGAACTCACTCGGATTTGCTGAATATTTCCAAGTTCATGGCTTAAAATCTTTTAAAGTTATTCAGTCCTTTGTTAGAGGCACTTAACTGCAAGTACATTAGATATTCACAAGAATAACTGTACATTGCGCTTTGCTTTCTCTATGAGTACTTATTATTTTTGGAAAGGTAGTAATTCTGATCAGTCACATCGCTACTTTCCTAATTTTTTCTGCACAAACGTTCCCAATGTGTAGACAAACAGTAAGCCTGCCAAACTGGACTGCATTTTTGTTGGCTGTCAGAGGCTATAAAGGACATAAATATATATATTTAATATATCTGACCATTTTTATTTCAGTAAAACAGCTGAGTCATCAAAGTTATATAGGATAAACTAAATTAAATGGCGTGAATAGTGGAGACATGCCCTTTGTAAGTGCCTATTAACAAAGTTCTCCATTGTGGCCAGTGTGAAAGTGCAGCCTTTGTATCAGAGCTGGAACACTTCGCAGTACATACTGTAGCCTATGATGCCTATTCCACACCTCATTAGACATCAGCTTGAGCAATTTATTATGCCTCGCAAGGCAAAGATTTGTGTCAAAAGAAGAAAAATGAACACAGTAAAGCCATGGCAAGTTTGCAACTCATTTATCTATTGTTAAAGAGAGCCTGAATAAAGCTGATATGACTGCATTCACACACACATACACATATATCATACAAATACATGACAATAAACTCACATCTATACATAATTTGTGCAGAAAAACCGCAGTTGCATAGAATGCACAATTTAGCTTTGGTTTTTAAATATAAATGGGTCAATCAGTCATTTGTGAATTTCACAGCTTATTTACAATGCAAATGTAATGGTAGATAGCTGTGCAGTGTGTAAACCTCACTCCCCTGGCCTCAAGATGCGCACTAGCAACTGACGTTAGGGGCTGTAGCCTTTATCCTCCTTGTTAGTGCACCTGCCTCCCACGTCGGAGACGCCAGTTCGAGTCCCATTCAGAGTGGGGCGACCAGGGCCGTGACCTGGATGGGAGTGAGGTTTAGGGTGTGAGTGTGATGGTAGGTAGCTGTGCAATGTGTAAACCTCACTCCCCTGGCCTCAAGAGGTGCACTAGCGACTGGCACTTGGGGCTGTAGCCTTTAGCCTCATCGTTAACACACCCGCCTCCCATACGTGAGACTCTGGTTCAAATCCAGCTTGGAGTGGTTCAAGCAGGACCGGTTACACAAAGAGGCAGTAAAATTCAATACTGTTACAGCAAACCTTTGTTAAAATGTTAATGTAAAAAACTGCATAACATTAACATGATATCAGGCAAATCTGTTAAAATGTATAAAACATGTTCAACACGTTTAGCTACACATTCATTATGTAAGGAATAACTGATGACTGACCGTTTAATTATTGAAAAATATCGCACCCGAGGTGTTATTATTTTTAAATAATTCAATGGCCAGAGTCAATTATTCTGCTTGCATCACAGTTAATAAACCTCAAGACATCTTTCAGGGCTTTATCTCAAGACATTTTCAGGTTTTAGTACCTAAAACACTCTTGTGAGTAGAACTACTTTCTTATGCCACAGATTCAGCGTCTTGCTTTGATACAGCACACACCTTTGGTGCTCACTTTAGACCTAGTAACGGAAGCTTGGGCTGCTTTTAAGCACTTATTAGAGTAACAAGGTATGGTCTGTGTGTGTGTGTGTGATAGAGAGAGAGAGCATACGAGAAAGGGTTGATAGAAAGAGAATATTCGGGAGTGTGTTTACCTACGTCCCATGTACAATGGAATCATACCTTATTTATGGGAACAAGATTGCGCTCCATATGAAATCCATATGGGATGCCTTTTGTCCCGTATTTTAGACGCCACGATTGACAAAATGCAGTCTGGGGAAAGATCAGTGATAATCACTGCACAATTTCTGTCATGTTGTCTGTAAGAAGCAGGAGAATTTTGTCAAACATATAGCATTTCAGCACATGTTAACTGTTTCACACCATTGTGATTTCAAAACACCAGTAAATGCACCTATTCATGACATGACATTACATTGCATTGATGTCAATACTTGTTCTGGAAGAGAGACTCTACGAAGTACAGTAGTACTTTTTTAGTTAAAAGGCTAAATGTGGTTGTCTTCAATTTCCTTTGTGATAAACACTATTTACGGCCAGGGGCGGGGTTATAATTTCCCAGACCCCAAGAAACCATCCAGCCGGGGCCCCCTTTCGGCATACAAACAGAGAAAATTGCATAAAAGTTATTTTTAATTTTAAAATATGTTCCCACATCCAATGTAGCCAAGTACATTCAAAATGTTTAATGAAATAAAAATCTAGCTAAAGATAATAAATTTGATAATAAAAATGTGGAAAATGGTATTTAATTTAGAATTCAATCAATATAATTTATATGCTGCAGTACAGTAATACAAATGCTATATTTACCTACATATATTTTTACAAAACATTTTTGTAAATGAAAAGAGTGTGCAAAAAGTACAACTTCACAAACTTATATTTTGTAACCCATGTGAATATTATTTTACTATTGTCTGGTCAAGCTTATTATAATATTATACAAAATTATTATTATTTTGAGGATTTATACTATTTAACAATAGTCATATATTTCTGTCGTTTTTACTTCACCTACACTTAGAGCTTTTATATTGTCGGAACAATATAGTGCAATGCAGTGTCAAACTCTTTTTTTTTATCTACAGTTTAAAATGTTCCTCATTACAAATCTGGTGAAACGCTGTCACCTCCTACATCTCTGTGATATTGTGTTGTGTTGTTAGATTTGTATAATAACTTTAAGAGGTTTCAAATGTTTGCAATTGCGCAAATGTGTGAGCCTGCAGCACTTTGCCTTCACAATGCACGTGTAGGCCTACTGCTCAGAGACCACTGAAAACAGCGTTCGCTGTAATCCAAGGAGAAATACACTGTTTACATGTTAAGAATTCTCTCTCCCATAAAAATCCATTATAATGCATGGCTGAGTAGAATAGTACTAAGACTTGTACTAAAGGTGCGGTCATATTTATTTGGCTGGATCAAACTCATTCGGGCTCGAGCCCCGAATGTTTTGACATAATGACGTGCCTGCTTCATAGCTGTGCAATTACTGAAGTATTATTGCACACTTTACAACGTCCATCAACCAATCAGAATCGATCATTCAACAGCCCCGTGGTATTCACCTTATTCAGCCCCGCCCCTTTTCCACGCTCTGCTTTTTTCAAATTTTTCATCTAACTTCCTGTTTGTATTGCAGCTACTGAGAAGAGTCAATCATGGATTATGTGTGGGAGCACAGAAAGTATTTTTCACCAAGAGTTGATGGTGTGAGTCTACAGCACTTTACTACATGAAAATGCTAGTGAGGTGTTTTTTCTGTCACTCTAATTGTTTGTTTTTTCCGACACCCACATAGGTAAATTGGACCAGGCAGATCACATTAAGACAGCTATGACACACTGCACTTTTTCATAATATAAGCATTTAATTGTTATATGTGTTTATTCTGCTTAAGGTTTCAACTTGTTAATACATTTGTGTAAAATGTGTAGTTGATATGAAATTTCCAGCAGTGACAGCTCGTATTATTACACATGCAAGTTCAACTTTTGAAAATTAATTTGTCACCAAACATTTTTAGAGGCTTAAATGTGAGGGTTAGGTTAGAGTTAGGGTTAGGTTTAAAATAGTTGTAAACGGATTATAAAATAAAGCATACACTTTCACATGTGTATGTTTGTGTGTGCATAAATATAGTGTCATCCCTACCCCCGTCCCGGTTTAACACTCAAAAAAATCTGCTTACCTTAACTTTAACATGATGGGTGAATGCAGTTCCCAAATTGATTCCAGTCTTATGGGGGTTCCCATCCCTTGAGGTTTTAAGTTGGGGCGGTTTGGCTAATATGTATTAGCCTTTAACAAAATTATAATGTAGGTCTAATTCTTAACAAATTAGTAGCTAGTTCATCAACATTTAAATCTTTCAAACCAAACCTTCATGGCATTCATAACTACATTAATGTATTTTCAGTTTCAACATTCTATTAAGTGTTGTATAATGCAATAATGCTTAATGGGTTATTCATTAAAGTTATACAATGTTAATATATTTTATATGACTTAAACTACCACAAAAAAGCAATTCTGTGTCTGTAAATGCTGTTTTTTTCCTTTTTTTTCTATGAAAATATGTGCCTGACCAGTGGTTCCCAACCTTTTTACCTTGAAGCCCCCTATACTTGTATATACAACAGTTAGTGCCAGTCCTCCAATCTGATTGGACGAGAGACATTACATGAGCACTGATGGTCTGACACCATCAGCACTGCGACGCATCACTGTGTGGATCACTCCTCTTGTGTTCGTCGTCCTAAACTAAAGTGTAAGAGCAGTGCATATGGGTTAAGAGCTACTGTAGGCTATGTGTCTCTTTTTACATCAATTTGTTTTTATACATTACATATGTTAGCCAGCAGGTGGTGGCAAAATATAATTTTTGTGTGTAATATGAGCCAGTTGGTGACGTGAAGTGAATCCGTGAAGTGCGCTCCATGATTGCTTGTATTACTACTACACTACTAAAGCAAGGAAATAGCTTTAAACGGATTTAAAACTAACAACTTCAGCATTATGGCTCATCACAGCTGAGAGACACAACAGACTGATTCATTACAGAACTCAAGGTGCTTACCTCTTACTAGAGTTTTCACATTGAACACATACTGTTTAAAATGGCGGAAGACATTGTGGTTTCTATAGGGAATGACTCTTACAGACCACCGCGAAATAGAGAGGAATACCCCTGCTTGGATGGCTATTTACCACTGATAAAGTAGATTTTTAGAAAGCTCTTCAGAAAGCTGACAGCATCTCTGCTTGGGTGTGGCAACAGGTGATCTCACACGCATCATTTGTTTTGAACCAGCAACTGCAGATTCTGATCGGTCACGTAAGAAAGTAGTTTAATGCACAAATGCACACATTTTTGACCGTACGTAGTTTTTCCAATTTTTTTAAAAATGTACTTGTTCATTGAACTGTTGCATATGAGTAAAAACACTCGTCCTGCGGCCGGATCACAGCAGTGCTGATGTAGGGTCATATCGCACACTTGCTCGTGTGATATTGCTTAAATATAAGTCTACACATATAGTATATCACCGCCATGGAAGCATGTTCTCTTCTCGCACACTGTGTTTGGTCGTGTGCGCGTGAGTGAGCACTATGTTGGTGGCCATGGGAAATGCAAAATTACGATTATAATACAATGATTTTTGGAAACGTGCATTGACATGGATTTTGCATAACCGCAATACTTTCCAGCGGTTGACATTTCTACTGGTCTATTACATATTGACGCAGAGCCATGCAGCTGCTTGATGGTCTCGTTAGAAAGCATCAACAAGGTATGCCATTTTATGATGTTATAGAACTTCCATGACCATTGAAGTTCCAAGAAAAAGAAACCCACAAGCACTTGTCCACGTGACAGCCAGCGCACCTGCGTTTGAAGCAGAATACTGTAAATTTGGTGTGTGTCATCATTACGCAGTTGTGCAGAGAGGCACTTATTGGTAGTGACATTTCATGATTTTTTTATAATGTTTTTATGTTTGAGATTTTGCTTATCACGTTAAGTTAGATGAGGACGTTTACTGTTATTGCGCATATTATGGATTTGCAAATTTTTATTTTACTTTCTATTTTTCTCAGAATATTGCGTGTGAGCGTGAGATTAAGCCGTCATTATTCAGAATGCTGTCCATAATTGTGAAACATAATAACAAGCAAGAATAAGCAAAACAGCACATAAAGGCAGTATAAAAGTAATTAAGACTCCAGTGGTTAGATCTATGTCTTTAGAAGCAATATGATAGGTGTGGGTGAGAAACAGATCAATATTTATGTCCATTTTAACTCAAAATCTCCACTTTCACTTTCAGATGTGAAAGGGGAGTGGGATAAGGGGGTTGCCATTTCGATTTTGCCTAGGGCACCAAATAAGCCAAAACTGCCTCTGAACACAACTTTGGTAAAGTGTGAGTGGCAGGCAGCTCAGTGTATAGCCGGGTTAGTGTCTGATCTGTTTGGTCCCATGTGATGGCTGCTGATTTGGCCTTCAGGTATGTGGTTTTAATTGTCTAAATGCTGTTTCGTTGAGAGGCTGTCTTGTGCCCGGCAACTCACACTTCTGTTTACATTCCAGCTTGGTTGGTACCACTCATGTTTGCAACAGCCTGTTGTAATTATGCTCCAAGCAACTATATATTTTATGGTTTTCAGCGACCATTCTTTGATATGTATGCTTAAGAGTTTTCATTCTCATTCTAGTTTTAATTTGCTGTTATATCCATAGGTTGATCCACATGATTGAGGGTTCTTTCTCTGGGGTTTAAAAGCATATAGCATATCATCAGATGGTACTACACTTGTCATGCCACCGCTGTTTTGCTATTGTTGTTGCATTTGCTTTTTTGCTTATTTATTTTGGATATACTGGCATAAGCTCATTCATATTTTGCCAGTTTTTCAGTTTAATGTATTGTAGAATTTGCTTTTTTTTTTATTGGTGTTTGTAAAGGTATTCAATGGAAAGGAGGAGGCGAGAACCGGCTTTTCAATATAAATAATAGTTTTAATGATAAACTCAAAAGACCACATAAACACACACATGACAGACATGTCCGTAAACAATCTCTCTCTCCCGCACGGTCCCCTGCAGTCAGCCTTTAACCCTCACGGAGGCATAATTAGCCTAATACGGGCTATAATAATAATATGCATAGGATCACGACCCAGCCCCGCCCTCCGCCCTGCCACAGTGTTTAAAACCAATTTAGTGATGTGCTTCACTCTGAGTTTTTATTAGCCCTCAACAATCTGAAGCTCTGTTCTGACATAAAACAGTGTGTGATGTTGTTTGATATTCATCGGCTAAATTTCTTATTGTATTTTCAGGAACTGGAGGCCCCCAGAGTAGGGAGGCTAGCTGTCGCCATTTTCTTTGGTGGGGTTTTCTTCACTGAGTGCTGTGTTTTGCTGCTTGCATATGATCTCTCACTTAACTGTGTATGGGTGTGAGAGTGTGCTTAAATTAGTGCTTTGATTTTCTAAGGGAATAATTAAGCTCTCTGCTAGCCTACCCGATTGCAGGTAAGCCCCAGCCCTGTTAAGTTTGTTTTGTTGATGGTAGATTGTAACCATCTCTTCTGGTGCATCGGAGCATAATATTTTTCGATCCAGCTGACAAGTTTTTCTATTTATTATTCTTTGTGTAAATTGCAATAAAGACATCTATTTTGTTTAATTTCACCCACGTCTCTCTGCCCTCTTTCTGGTAATGAACCTATGTGCCCTTTTTGGGTTATTTCCCTGGGTGGTGTAGTTGGTTGAATTTGGAGTATATGTAAGCCAGTTTGGTTCTGCATTTTTATCCCCCCCTCCACTCCATTGTAGCTTTCATATAGCATACACAATCTATTTTCAGTTACAAGTATGTCTGTCTGTGGTTTGATAGATTGAATAGCTGCTTTTCCACTACCGGGCTGAACAGTTCTCATCGCAAAACCATACCGTTCTGGGCCAATCAGTGTGGTTAGTTTCTTTTTCCACTGTGGTGTGGTTAAATCAGGAGACTGTATGTAACAGATCCTTATGTAGCAGCGGCATGAAAGGTAAATATTGGAGCGAGCACACTATGGAGGATGATAGCATGTTCCAGTTTTTAGGACTTCTTTTCCCCCCTGGTTTTACTCTGCTGATACACAGAAATGACACAGACCATGTTGCAAAAAGGAAAGCAAATAAAAAAAGGCGAGAGGTTTATCATCATGAAGGCTCATGTATGCCACCGGACATGAACATGAAGAAAGGTAAATGTTCCCAGGCTAGCTAAAATGGATATTTGACAACATATCATATGAAAATATAGAGAATATATTTCTATATTTTGTTTTAATGAGCTCATAATCTGCTTTCCTGATGAAAAAGGGACATAAAAAATGTATGCTACAGTAGCTAAACCATTATCATAAAATCACAAAGATACACTAAACATATATCAACTTCACTTTGTACATTCTTGAAGTACAAAAGCCTTTTGTAACTTTTCATGGTGACTAGATCCACATCTTGGTTTGGACTGTGCCTTTCCCTACCTGATTGGCTTCATTAAATATTATATTACCCTCATGTGGTCTCACAATGCTATTACACCACACTACATTGACCAGAAGGCCATCTGACAGTAAATTGGAAAGCATGCAAAATCGAATTTAAATGTTGGCAAATGTTAATACATCCACATGCCTCAAAAACAAAACCAAAAAATATATAAAATAAAGTGCCAACAAATAATTGATACTTTATGACGTGCCTAGTTCTCATGTTATTTGATACCTCTTGTCCTACAGGACATACAGTATGTTATTAAGCAGTGTCATATGCTTGATGGTGTTTTCTATGTACAGTCTTGCGGAAAGAAAATTTCTGAGAGATCCTGCAAAGAAGTATCATTATGACTATGATTATGACAATTAGCATTGTACTGTACAAAAATACATAGGACACTTTAAAGAGTTTTTGTTGGGGAAACTAATATGCTTCACATGCTTCCAGGCACTCATATAAACCTAATTACTCATGCAGAAGTTGAGAAATCTCACCTCAAAACATTCTGTTATGTCCACAGGAGTGAACAGGGTTGATTTTTCAAAGGCCAAGGAAAGCCATCCTTCTCGATTTGACGATTGCTGATCCATCCTCATAAATATATATTTATATTTATATTTTCAAGAAACATTAACATACAGTTGTTCAATGCATCAGACATTTGCTGAATGGATTATGGGCAACAGAGACTAGGAACCAGGACAAAAGACATATGGGTGAAACAACAAGGCTAGACTGACACGCTCTAAATCAAAAGAAAAAGGACCAGGAGAAGTCCCCTCATTGGACCCAGTAGCCGTGATAGCCTCTGCACCTGATGCTGGAGAAGCTGGCTATGATAAATCTGGAGTGAAAAAAGATAAGACAATAAAGACACAAACACAAGGATGGGAATGAGAATGGGCCCATAATGTAAACCTGGGTTGAAGGAGACACTTGATGAAATATACACTGTGGCATGAAACGGATGACTTACAGGAGCTGAAAGACCCCTTGTGTCACTACATTCGACACAGCGTCAAGTGAGTGACAGAAGGGGAACTCAAGTTTATGTTAATTGTTTCCCACCATTTTGATAAAAAAACAAACAGTAAACATAGCTATGACATGCCATTTTATTGCATATGTGAGCGCTCGTTCTGGAGGGGAGAGAGACTCAACTAAATGTGAGAAAAACTGCAGCCATTTATTACAAAATAATAGTACAGTACAGGTTTAGTTCAAACTGCTAACACCATTTTATTACATTTCCCTTGTGATAAACACTATTTTCTGCCAAAACAACGACACTAATCCAAGGAGAGACAACACCTTTTTCATGTAAAGGCTTTTTCATGTAATTTTCATGGGGTGGGGTGGAATAGGAGGGTTTAAAAGAGTGTTACTATGAATGCAAACTTTAATACAGTGAAAAAGAAATTATATTAGCATAACTTAAATATACATATAAATAAATAAAAATTATTTTGAATTACCTGATGAACTTTCACCTTATGCTGACCCTTTTATGCATCGCAGTGCTAATGTGTGCTTCTAAATCACTTGCACCTTTATTAGCAACTGACACACAAGTGCCAGCTTTACATGTCATACATTCGGCTTTCCACGGATCTCTTTGCTCAACTTTTTTTACTTTCGTTTGGGCACTGTTTCCACTCAGATGTCATTTGCTGCTACTATCAAGCAACTGTTTGATGCCGAACACAACAGCACTTCGCGCATTTGCAGAGAGATTGACAGGTAGGAATTTGGCCAATAGTTGCTGCAAGCCTCTTATAATCGACCAATTGGTGTGCGAGAAGGCGGGACTTACAAAGTGGGGTTAAAGCAATCCAAACATGCGTGCACACACAGTGAAGTATTAGACCAGATGCACATCATTATGCAACTAAAGCCGAATCCCGGATATTTTCGCAAATTAGAAATCCTAGCCGGATGTAGCATTACATCGTATTGACAATGAAGTTGTAAAATTGGCAATAACTTTACATAGAAAAGGTTAGTAAGTAATTTTATCACACTAAAAACATGTTACACACAAATTGTTTATGTCTTGTGGCTATACTTTTGAAACAGTAAGCATTTTAACATTTACACATGGGCCCCATTCACTCACATTATAAGTGCCTCACATTAACCCATATTTTTTGCCTTTTTTAAAGAACATGAGGGACGATTCAGAATATTTTTTGTTGTAATCCACATTGTCCCACAAATTCTGTCAATTGAGCTTAACTTGTGTTGATCCCAGAATTTACCTTCAAAAGGACTTTGCGCACACAACATAAATAGGATCACAAGTGTAAAAAATACACTTGCTTTTTTAAACATGTTAACTACATCTTAAACTAATGTACTATATCATACTGTAAACAACAGTCTTGACAAAAAACATGTTGATAGATGAAAAGCTCCAGACCACAAATGTGACCAGCATTGACATTGAATTGTCAACCATGTCTCAGATTTACAAGTCCTCCATTATGACAGCTACTACCACCTCATTTAGCAGGACCAGGCCAAGACCTCCCAAGCTGGTAGCTGGAGTTCCAACAGCAATAATTCACTGCAAATTAAACAGTCCCACCAAACCTCCTCACGCCCCATTACTTATCCAGTCCTTGACAGTGCAGAGCCTGCAGCACACTGACCCAACCGAGTGACTGCAGGGTCGGGTGGGGCCATTGTGTGTCATGTCAACCTCCTGTGTGTAAATCCACTAGTTTTGCACAAGGATCGACTTTCTGTCAGCAAAGACAAATTCACAAGCACCTCTTCGGATTATCTGTTCAGTACTGGGCTAGGACTTTTTGATTCTGGTCTGCTACATTTTCAGGGTTTCAATGATAAAGCATGGATTAAATATATAATAACAATAATAAATATATCTGCAAGCAGCAATTGCGGGGCCAAGCAAATTCGTTGGTGCGCTATTCAAGTACCGGTTTGTCTGTCGAAAAGCTTTTGCTAACATTTTGTTGTGAGTGGCCCTAGATGATACACAACTAATTTTATGCAAATCGGACTTATGGCCTAGGAGGAGTTTGAAAAAGTAGGTTTTCAATTAAATAAAAAATTGCGGACAGGAAGTATAGCCGACTATGGCAAATTTGGTATCAGCGTATTTGGCAAGACCGAAAGAATTTTGAGAGATCAGTGACAGGACAATGGGACAAAATAATCAAACATTATAATAATTTGTATACATTTCATTTGAAGAAAATAGAATTAGGCACTGCTCTCTGTAATGTCAGGGTCAAAAGGGTCAGATAGAGTCCTGCTCCTAATTCAGAAGCTTCCAAAATACAACCAGCACATCCCTGCAGCAGGATGCTTTGCATCTTACCTTGTTTGTACATTTGCTAAGAAGAGAGCAAAGGCATGCATAAACCTGTCTATATAAAGCTTCAAACATGCTTACAGCATGTATTCTGTGTGGAATTTGTAACATATTCTGTTAGATTACTCAAGGTCAATAACATATTCTAAATTCTTTGGATTACTTCTTCAGCACTGGTAGATTTTTTCACTTGTTTTGACTATAAAAACTCTGCCATGTTAAAAATACATTCTCTGAAAAACCTAAACATCTTATGCAGTGTTGTTTCTAAAACAAGATTAATCAAATTGATCTTGTTTAAGGATTTTTAGAGATTTTTACAGGAAAATAATACAAAAATGATCAAGAATAAAATATTTGCCCTAATATCAAAGTTCTTACTTGAAAAAATTATTATGATCCAACTTGAATTTTCTTGATAAAAAAATATGATCGTGACAGGTAACATTTGCATGTAAAATGGCTAGAAATAGCATTTGAGCTTAGCGTAAAGCTGACAATTTACACAAGGTTTATTTCTATTTCTTCTGCTCCAAACTCACTTCAAATGTACTTCTCTGTCTGCTCGTATGAATGTAACACATCATAAGAAAGTGTTTCACTGCTGTTCAGATGCACTTTGGATCACATCATTTATATGTATAAATGTTTCCGTCTGAAAGAACTAAATATTAAATGAAAAACAATTACAATAAAATGCAAAGTAATCTCTTCAGTAATCAAAATACTTTTTGAATGTAACTGTATTTTAATTACCAATGATTTAAATTGTAACAGTAGTGGAATACAGTTACTTATATTTTGTATTGTAAATACGTAATGTATTCCGTTACTCCCCAACCCTGAGCATTACTGCCGATCACAGCTGAGAGTCACAAAAGATGGAGTAATCAAACATGCTTGGGGCACCTAACTGAGGCAAGTTTCCAAGTTGGAAGATTATGTAAACTTTCATCATGGTGGAGGAAAGAATGCTTTCTGTGTTGGTGTAAAAATAAGAGTTCCTCAAGAAATATACAAGAATGAATCTGACGTCCTCCATGTTTTCTCTTCGACATCAAAACACTTGAACGTGAATGTAATACACCTAGCATGGACATACGTCACTCTTGATCTTGTGATTCTGCTTTAATATATATATTGATTTGGTTCTATGCATATAGTTTTACAAGCCACAGTGGGGTGTATTTTGTATAGTTAACACATTTAAAAAAAAAATAAGAAAGTAATCAGTATCTATTCATACTGTAATATATTGGATTTAAAAACCCAACTGTAATGTGAGGCTAAAAAGCTTAGAATTAAGACCTGTGCCTGTCAACCACACAATGATTGTGTGAATGGCACATTTTAGCATAAAAAAGCAAGGCTTCAACTACTTTGTGAAGATATGCTTGATATTTTATGTTAGATGTTATGTTCATTCTTGTTACTAACCAAATGTGTTTTAGTTGTGTAAGAAATTATACCTAAAGGCACAGCTATTTTGGGTAATACGCTATAAATCCTTTGCGTTAAAGTCATAGGCATGTCATCATTCATGCAAATGCTTGGTGTTTTGAATCTCATCTTATTGTTTGAGGCTCAATATGTTTAATTAATCTTTACAAAAATGAAACCATTCATTTAATCAAAAGTTTGACTTAAAGTTAAAACAATAACGATAAAAGTTGGAAACAGCACAATGTGCTTGACAACAGAATGGTTGACTGCTGAGAACTAAATGGATTACAGGCCATGATATAATGCCTTTTTTGGACAGCTCGCTATAAGCCCAATCAATCTGAAAATAGTCAGTACCAAAAGGGTACTCTCCTAGTACACTCCCTAAATGATTTCTATAGCTTTCCCTAAATTCAGAGTCTCAGGGAGTTTTTTTGTTGCCAATGTACAATATGTCAGCAAGGCAGTATTGATCAACTGCTATACTGTGACTGAGAGAAAACGGTGACTTAACATCTTCTACGTACAACACCAAACACACAGTTTGAGAACTGAACACATAAACAGTCTGCAGTGGTAAAAGCATATGCTGCTGCCCTAAAATGATTCAACTGAATGATTTGCACCAGATTGCAATTACTGCCCAATCTCCAGCTCTCTGCTACTGAGGCAAATGATGCTTGTTCTAGAAGCATCTGGCCTCATCACAGAATGGTGTTCAGAGACCAGTTTCCAAGAGACTTCTATTACCATTCAAAATGTACAGTACTACTTGAGAAATCCCCTGAAGTAATCATAAAACTTATCCTGACACTATCTCTATGTTAAAATTAACAATATCACACTCGTTGATACACATTCGCAATAATCACAGCTGTATTGATATTCAGTACAACAGCATAATTGCAAGTGTGTTATTAATTTTATAAAATTGTTTTGTAAACGTAATAAAAAAAATAAAGGTAATATCGACTTATTTTGTCTATTTTTGCTAACAAAAAAGTTCCAAATGAAGCCAAAGCAGGATCAACCGTTGCGTGTCTGAGCAGTCTGAAATACAGTGAACAAAGACAACACGAGTGATACAAACAGTAAAACGTTCCAGTGATATTATACTAAATATCTGCACTAATGGAACGTTGCTTGTCAGATTAGAGGATGGGAACTAACTGTTGTATATTGCATATTTTCTTGGTTTTCAATGTCAAATGCAGTGAAAATTTTTTATAAAAGAAGATAGAGGCAGGATGGAGAGATAAAAGAAATGAGATGGCTTTGAGTGTAACAGATGTAAGAGTGTCATCATTGTAAAAGGGCTGTGTGAGAAGCTGCCACTATGCAGACATCACCTGGCATTTAACACATCAGCCAGCCCTAACAGAGTGTGACAAGCCCAGTGCCTTGTGTTTAGGCAGGATATCACTCACTCCACACACTCCTACTGAAGCTAACACATGAGACAAATGATCTGAGACAGACACCACACCTAATCTCTGCTCACAGGGGCACTCATTTCTGAGGGTTAAGGGCACACCAGCAGAACAAAAAAGGGTTACTGGAAGATGAAGAGGAAAATTCAGAAAGTAAAGAAATGCTCACATAATAAGAAGAGGTTATAATAAACATTGTCAGATTAATGTGAGATATCATTCAACTTATTATCCTGTTATCTCACAGAATGTTTTGTCATATAATTCTAATGAGCTTTTTGATATATGGCCCAGTGACGAATAAGGTTTTAAATTGACCAAAAATTAAAATAGGTTAAATCTGCACATCAAAGTAGTTTTTGCCTTTATGAGGATATTATTGCCTTATTACTAAAATGTTATTTTCAAACAATGTATATTAAGTGTTTTAATTGAGAATCATGTGACGACACCAGTCAAAATGTCATACGGGATAACGTTAATGAATTTTCAAAATGTTATAATATTGAAACTTTTTAATCAATAATACTTAATGAATATATAAAGTGAGGCAGTAAACAATATTTAGAGCTTGGAAAATAAAACTTGCACAATAATCTTTTCTCATTATAAAGTGTTTGCTTTAAATGTGACCCTGCTTGTTAAAGTTCTTTACACACATTCTTTACAAGGCTGCAATGTGATTTAAGCTGCAAAATGTCTGAAAATGTTTTACAGTACTTGGCATCATACTATTATTGTTTTCTCAACATAAGATTCAATTTTGTGTTTTAAGTGAAAAAAATCAGCGTAATCCCACCTGACTGAAATTGTTACTCGGTATGACGCTTATGATTTTACACATGAATTGTCATTTTTACACATAATTGATGTTCAGAAATAATGCATTTTTATGTTATGCAAAGGGAGTCACACTGAAAATAGTTTTTTTTTTTAAAGGAAATTAAGCTATGCTGTAAAGAAACCTTGCTGCTCTCTCTTTGTTTGACAGTGGCATCTAGAAATCATAAAAATGTGAAAACTGTGTATATACATATGAACTGTTAATGATGAATAATTATATACATATCAAGCATCTAGGCAAATAAAAAACTTTGAATATGGTGTATTCTCTTAAACATGAAGTTTAAACATGAAATAACTAATAATGCACTGTGTACAATGAAGTATGCTTAATAACATGCTTTATTAATATGTAATGACGTTACACTTAATATACAATGTGACCCAACAATGAATCAGCAATAGTATAGGCCGGCACCCCCCCCAAATAAATATGGGCGAATTTGAAACGAAAGTAATCGTCCCTGTGCCCTACTCAATTGATGTGGTCTCCCTAAACGAAGCATGGCATTACAATTTAATACAATTTGGTCAATAAGTCCACAGAGTCTGGTTGTTGAAGAGAATTTGGTATAGTTAAACTTCCATATTTTGTAAAAATGTATTCTAATCACTTCTGGCATATTTTATGCCAACAGGTTTGACAAGCTTGGGCAGAGCAAGCAAGTAAGCAAACCTATTGAAAATTTGTCAGTAAGAAAGTAAGCTACTCACTCACCTCAGTTGAATTTCCTAACACTGAAAGAGAAAAAAACTGCATGTGATGTCACTAGAGTTAATGGCCTTTTCTTAAAGGGGCGGATTCCCCAATATGAGAGGTTGGACAATCATTTATTTTAATTATAATTTAATAGCTAAATATTATTATTAATATATAATGTGTTAGTATTTAACTAAAACATTTTTTAATTATAACGTGTTAATATCACAATAAGAATGGAAATTACACAAATAAAAGCTGAACACTGTATAAAAAGAATATAATGTCAAACATGTGTCATCCAGGATAACGGATGACATTATGGGATAACAGAAAATAACTTTTATCCTATATGACTGTAACGTTTGGTGTCCAAGGAGTGGAAGAGAGGGGATGCAGGAGTAGAATCTTTGAATAATACATGCTGGAGTAGAACATTTGCTGGAGTGGAAACAAACGCTGTAGTGGAAACAAACAATATAGCTCAACATGCTATCGTAACACTACAAACATCACACTTCAAAGATAACAATTCAAGGACTTACAAATACTTAACAAAACAAGAGGGTATATATATACACTTGGAAACTTAATGAGGGAATGGCATACAGGTGGGGATAAAAATAAGTGACTGGGGCAGTGGATTCTGGGAAACGTAGTCCTGGGGAAAACTTCAAAATAAGAGTCCTTGAATACAGTGGAGACAAACTGTGACAATGACAAAATTGTCATCCGGTATGACAAAACTCAGTTTGAACCTTAATCAGGCAGTTTTTTTTGGCTACCTATAGAAATCTGCAACCTTGACCTTCAACTTCCAAGTATGTAAATTCATATTAATAAACACATTTGCATAGAAGTAACATTATATATGTTTTTTTAGTGTTATCCCAAACGACACAGGATTTTACTACATAGTGTTCCAGTGAGCAATTAGGGTATATTATATACATTTTAAAAGAGACTTAATAACCTTTCACCATTGTTTGGGGGTCCTTCATGGTCTTCCTGATTGTGTAGCATCCTGCTTTTTTGCATTTCACCATGAGTTCCGGACAGTTATTGTGTGACTATAATGTCTAATAAATCTTAAACTCTTTAATAGTTTCAATAAATGTGTATTTTATAAACATTTACTTATTTTTACTCCATAAAGGGGGTTGGATACCAAAATTGCACATCACGTCATTGTTTTTTTCAAACGCAAGTAAAAAAACAAAAAAAAACAGTGATTTGTTGTGTTAATGTGTTATTATGACCAGAATTTCCTATTTAAAATGTATAAAAAGCCTCCAGATACAACATAGAAAAAGAAAATCTCTTTGAAGATAGAATGCATTGCTATTGGCAAAGTTAAAACATATTTAAGATGATATGCATACAAAATTATATTTTAATATAGTGATGGATGGTAAATACACAATGCAAACTTAAGCAATATCACACGAGCAAGAGTGCGATATGGCCCTACATCAACACTGCTGTGATTCGACCACAGGCCGAGTGCCATATGTAATCACTGCTGATTTAGGGCCATATAGCATGATTGTGAGTGTGATATTATTTATATACAACAGATCAATGAACAAGTAACTTTTAAAAATTAGGAAAAACTGAGTACGGTCATAAAAAACGCATTTCTGCATGGAACAACTTTCTTAAGTGACCGATCAGAAACTGCCGTTGCTGGTTCAAACAAATGATGCGTCCAAGCCTTCGTTAGTCATTTTAAAATGTCACTTCAGAAATAGTATCATGGCTTGTGCTGTTTCTAACAAGTTATTGGATAAACAAGGATGGATGTGTGTGTGTGTGTGTGTGTGTGTGTGTGTGTGTGTGAGAGAGAGAGAGAGAGAGAGAGAGAGAGATGGAGTGTGATCACCTGTTGCCACACCCAAGCGGAGATGATGTCAGATTTCTGAAGATCAGAAAGATATATTTTTCTCAGTGGACTAATAGCCGTCCAAGCGAGGGTATTTCTCCCTATTTCGCAGTAGCCCGATGTGCAAGAGTCATTCACTATAGAAACCGCAATGTCCTCTGACATTTTAAACAGCATGTCCTCTCCAATGTGGAAACTCCAGTAAGAGGTAAGCGCCTTGAGTTCTGTATTTAATCAGTCTGTTGTATCTCTCAGCTGTGATGAACCATATTAACGAACGTCGCTCATTATTATACAATGGAGTAATGCCTGTTTCCCAAACCAGTAGATTGCTCATTATAAAGTAGAATGCTAAGAGTGCTGTCCAGTCCAAAGTTGCTGATCACTTTAGCAGATATGTCCAGAGTTTGTCTTCTCAACAAGAAAATAATGTGGAAATATGACAAACATGGAAGTTCTACCCCATGGCTAAAATGTCAGCATTGTATAAATATTTTAAACTATAAAGCGAAAACTATCCATATCCACTGGCAATATCTGAAATATGATCATTTCGGAAGGCGGTAGCAATAGAGCTGCATTCAATACGACCAATTTGATACGACGGAATACGCCGGGTTCACTAAAACAACACAGGAAAAGGCTGCTGCGCCGAAGCACTGGACAAAACTTTTAAAAGGAAGGATAATATCCTTGAGAGCGAAAAGGCCAAAAAGATTACAGAGAAAGTGGTTAAATTCATAGCTTTGGACAACTAGCCCATCTCTGTGGTAGAGAATCCAGGTTTTTGCCGTCTTTTGGAGCTTTTGGATTCGCGATATGCCCTGCCGTCTCGACACTACATTTCAGACAGTAAGGTTCATGACAACATACAAGGTGATTTAAAACATAATGTGACTGCTGTTAGTTTTACAACAGACATATGGAGCTCTGACATTTGCCCCATGTCATTGCTCAGCCTCACTGCAAACTGGATTGATTCCTCCACTTTTGAGTTTAAGCGTGCAGTATTGCATGCACACCAGTTTCGTGGGTCTCATACAGCCGAGCGTGTAAAACAGGCCATCAAGGAGATGCTGAATACTTTGTTTACTTAGATATTTTGAAAAACAAAAACAGTCTGCAGCTCTATTATCTTGGCAAATACAAGTATCAGATCGGGACTGATATTTAATATTTAAAAAAAATCGAATCTGGGGCCAAAAAAGCTGATCTATAATACACTTCCGTTAAAAACCTTTGGCATAATGTTAGCAGACATTTCAGGTGATTAAAGCTGCTGCATAATCACAGATGCAAAATTAATATTAATTGTATTAACAGAACTTCAACTAGAAGTTAATGATGTTACTTAACCAATCTGATGTGGTTGTTTGACCCGGAGGTGCAGCTGCTGTCTTCTGCAGTTTGGGTTTGGTCCGGTTGCTGTGGCAGCTCCACTGCTAACAGTACTATATAATAGTAAAAACTGGTTTGATATATTTAGCATCTTTCCAAAGGAACCTTTAAACACACAATATTTCAGTACATTTTTAATAAAAGTTGTTTATTTGTTATTAAGTATTATATATAAGTATTAAGTGTTTTACCTCCGAACAACGAACTCTCCTGTCAGAAGCAGCAGAAGTAAAAAAGAAATACGCGTTGTCCTGTTTATCCGCTGTCAAACAAGATTATGTCAGGCTTTGTGTAAATATAGAAATACTGTAGAGTTATTTTCATAATTTAAGACATTTTTATATTGTGTTGTGAAATAAAGTGTCTTAACACCGAAAAAGAAATGGTTCTGTCAGACGCATTTCCATTGTGCATGCTCTGAGCTCATGTGGAGGTGCGTTTTGTTATATTACGATATACAACAGTTAGTTCCAGTCCTCGAATCTGATTGGATGAGAGATGTTCGATGAGCACTGATGGTCTCACACCATCAGCACCCGGAGGCTTCGCTGTGTGTGTATCACTTTGCTTGTGTTCAGCATTCTAAAATAAAGTGTAAAAGCAGTGCATATGTGTTAAGAGCTACTGTATATGTATCTTTTTATTTTTTTACATTAGCCAGCAGGTGGTGGCAAAAGATTTTTGTGTGTAATATGAGCCAGATAGGTTATGTGAAGTGAATCCATGTCAGCCAGTGTTTACATACAACAGCGCTCCGTGATCGCTCGTATTACTTCTACACTACTAAAGCAAGGAAATAGCTTTAAACAGCTTTAAACAAACAACAATATGACCATAAAAGCTTAAGTTGCAATGTTATCAGGAAACCCAGCCATACTCTGTTAGAAGTGATGTATGCATATTTAATTGTTGTAATTAAACTCTCAGTTTGTATCATTGAAGTTTATATTGAGAATGATGATATAATATGCAAGTTATGCTGCAGTGATTCACGTAGGTATGTTCACAGTTAACCCTTTCATTGTCATCATAGTGCACTTGTATTGCATATACTAAGAGATTATTTAAGTTTGAGGATATTAAACATATTCTGATGTATTTTTTGTTCTGTTATTTTTGTTCACAGTGTGATCAGTCTGCGTTAGAATAACTAATAACACGTTTGTTTAGTCTGCTAAATGATGTGCTGCTGCTGTATCATATTTTCATGCACTGAATTTTGTGTGTGAATAGTTCAGGGGAATGGAATTTGTGCTTTGAAACACATTCATATGGTTAGACCAGCAGTGAGAATTGTTAGACATAATCCATATCTTTCCACTTATTTTGTAAAATATAAAAATGTTTGCCTTTCCTCATAATGCAATACAAACAAGTGAACAGCAATGGCAATACAGAAGAGACAGAGATGGAGAGAGAGAGAGGTGGTTGTTTGTGTGTGATTAAAAGAGCGAGACAGCAAATTTGCAGAGGCGGGTGAGGGGAGTTTAGGTAAATGCAATCCCAGGTGACACATGGTTTTGCTATCCATCACAGTCCAAAAGCCAGACAGGAAACCACCGAGCCATCCTCATCTGTCATCCAATCTCAGCTCCTATATTTTTCTCCATCACCAATCTCATTTGTTCCTCTCAAAAATTCATTCCTTGCACGCTCAATGCACTCACTGAGATGACACCTGGTTGTCACCTTGAATATGTTTATTTATTCCTTTTTTCCCTGAGCTCAAGCAATGATGTCTCAAATTAAAGCCCATTATTCTAACCATATCTAACCAGCATTCTATACACAGGTGCAGAAATTGCGCTGGATGTGGTTTGTGGAGTAAAACACATGTTTTATTGGTTTCAAATTTGATCAAATTTAATATAAAACAGCTTCTCATATAATTTATTGTGGTTCTGAGTGAATTATAAAGTCATATTAATGCCAAAAGTAAGACACTAACTGAAATTCTATTTGTAAGCATACAATGTACAATTTCAAGAAAAAAATTGTAGTGAAAGAAAAATAGTATTATAAAACAATGTACAATACATGTGTTTGTCTTACATATTGCATTCACTATAATCTAGAACATAAAATTAATCACAGATATTAACCTGTCCCTGTAATGATTACCGTGTCTTGTTTCACCGTTGCTCGTTGTTTACCATCTTTGTCACTTTTGTAATTAGGTAGTTTTCACTTTTGTCCCTTGTGTAGCTCCATAGTCTCCCTGTTAGCGTTCGTGTTTTCCGTTCATTGTTTTCACCTGCCCTCTTTAATTTGCCTTTGGTTTCTGTTCATCACCTTGTTACCTTGTTTGAGTTCTGTTTGTTCATTGGCCCCTTTTTCCCTTGTTCATGTATTTAACCCTGTCTGTTTGTTCAGTCTCTGTCGGTCGTTGTTTGTGATTGGATGTATGGATCGTTTCATGTTTGCTGTTCTTGCCCCCTGATGTTGATTCGTGTTCGTCCGAGGTTCCCTTTCCCCTTCGTGGAGGTTTGTCAACTTGTGTTCACCCGTGTGTCACTGTGTGGTTGAATGCACTTTTCCCATCGTGGACTTTTGATTTGTTCCAGTGTTTGTGTTCTTTTCATCCGTGTGTTAGTTTGACTTTGAGTTTATTTTCCCATCGTGGACTTTTCTTTTGTTCCCGTGTTTTCTCATCTGTGTACATTCATTAATAAAAACCGCGTTTGGATCCGCATCTACCGTCTGCCCTCTCCTGACTCACCATATCGTGACAGAACGACCGACCAAACAATGGATCCAGCGGTTCTCCGGGCAAGCTGCCGCCTCCTGGACCTGAAGCAAGGAAGCTGCCCGGTGGAGGATCACATTAGGGACTTCCTGGACCTAGCGAGCGCCACCAACTTTCCTGACTCCTCCCTGGTGGTGTTCTTCCAGGCTAGCCTGACCGGTTCGCTCCAGGAGCGGTTGCCGCCGGCGACGCGTGGCTGGACTCTCTGCGAGTTCATGGAGGAGACACTTCTGGCATGCGGCTCGCTGTTTACTGTGGGTGTGGTTGAGGATCCTGCCTCTCCTCCCACGGCGGTGACCCTCCAGTCGTCCTTGGCTCGTCCTCTTCCACCTGCCCCACCGGTCAGCGAGCTCGCCCCCACGCCTGTCGTCGTCCATGAGCCAGCACGGTCGACTTCGTCCGCCCGGAGGAGGAAAAGAAGACGGGCTTCCGCCTCCCGGCCAACGTCAGCCACGGTCAGCGAGCCCAAGCCCACGCATGTCACTGTGAGCAAGCCAGAGCCCACGCATGTCACTTTGAGCGAGCCTGAGTCCTCGTCAGCCACGGTGCGTGAGCCAGAGCCCACGCATGTCATTGTGAGCGAGGCTGAGTCCTCGTCAGCCACGGTGAGCGAGCCTGAGCCCTCGACCGTCCCCGAGCCAGCGCCGATAGCCTCAAACGTCCCTGAGCCAGCGCCTGTAGCCTCGACCGTCCCTGAGCCAGCGCCTGTAGCCTCGACCGTCCCTGAGCCAGCGCCTGTAGCCATGACCGTCCAAGAGCCAGCGCCAGTAGCCGTGACCGTCCAAGAGCCAGTGCCAGCAGCCATGACCGTCCAAGAGCCAGTGCCAGCAGCCATGACCGTCCAAGCACCAACGCCTCACGAGCTTTCCAGAGCTCCGCCTCCCGAGCTTTCCAGAGCTCCGCCTTCCGAGCTTTCCAGAGCTCTGCCTTCCGAGCTTTCCAGAGCTCCGCCTCTCGAGTCTTCCAGGGCTCCTCCTCCCAAGCCTCCCAGGGCTCCGCCTCTCAAGCCTCTCGGGCCTTCCAGGGCTCCGCCTCTCAAGCTTCTTGAGCCTTCCAGAGCTCCGCCTCCTGAGCGTCCTTCGGCTCTTCTCCCCGAGCCTCCTTCGGCTCCACCTCCCAAGCCTCCTACGGCTCCACCTCCCGAGCCTCCTATGGCTCCGCCCCCAGAGACTCTCGAGCCTCCTACGGCTCCATCTCCCGAGCCTCCTACGGCTCTTCTCCCAGAAACTCCTGAGCCTCCTACGGCTCCGCCTCCCGAGCCTCCTACGGCTCTACTCCCAGAGACTCTAAAGCCTCCTATGGCGCCGCCTTCCTCGGCTCCGCCTCCCGAGCCTCCTACGGCTCCGCCTCCCGAGCCTGCTAGGGCTCCGCCTCCAGAGCCTTCCAGGCCTCCACCTCTAAAGAATCCTACGGCGCCACCTTCCTCGGCTCCGCCTCCTAAGCCTTCCTCAGCTTCGCCTCCCGAGCCTCCTACGGCTCCGCCTCCCGAGCCTCCTACGGCTCCGCCTCCCAAGCCTTCCAGGTCTCCTACGGCGCCCCCTTCCTCGGCTCCGTCTCCTGAGCCTTCCTCAGCTCTGTCTCGTGAGCCTTCCTCAGCTCCGATCCCCAGAGCCTTCCAGGCCTCCGCCTCTAGAGCCTCCCGAGCCTCCTACGGCTTCGCCTCCTGAGCCTCCCTCAGCTCCGCCTCCTGAGCTTCCAGAGCCTCCCTCAGCTTCGTCCCCAGAGCCCCTCTCAGCTCCGCCTCTGGAACCTGTCCCTGTCCGATGGCCTCCTCCCAGGTCCCCTGAACCAGCCCCTGCTCTACGTCCATCTCCCAGACCACCAAGACCTGTCCCTGTCCGAAGGCCGCCTCCCAGGCCTCCTAGACTCGTCCCCGTCTTGTGACCGTCTCCCAGGCCTCCTCGACCTGTCCCTGTCCTGTGGCCACCTCCCAGGTCCCCTGAACCGGCCCTTGCCAAGTGGCCAGGCCCCGGGTCATCTAAACGGCCTCTGTCCTGTGGCCACCTCCCAGGCCCCCCGAACCGGTCCCTTTTCCTTGTCTGCCCCTTGTTGCCCCCTGGACTGCCTGTCTGCCCCTCGTTGCCCCCTGGACTGCCTGTCTGCCCTTCGTTGCTCTCCTTGGTCTGTCTGCCCACCACAAGCTCCCCCCCCCAGTCAATGGACATTTGTTCTTGTTTTATGTGATGTTTCTTTTGAGCATCTGGAATCCGCTCCTTTTAGGGGGGACTCTGTAATGATTACCGTGTCTTGTTTCACCGTTGCCCGTTGTTTACCATCTTTGTCACTTTTGTAATTCGGTAGTTTTCACTTTTGTCCCTTGTGTAGCTCCATAGTCTCCCTGTTAGCGTTCATGTTTTCCGTTCATTGTTTTCACCTGCCCTGTTTAATTTGCCTTTGGTTTCTGTTCATCACCTTGTTACCTTGTTTGAGTTCTGCTTGTTCATTGGCCCCTTTTTCCCTTGTTCATGTATTTAACCCTGTCTGTTTGTTCAGTCTCTGTTGGTCGTTGTTTGTGATTGGATGTATGGATCGTTTCATGTTTGCTGTTCTTGCCCCCTGATGTTGATTCGTGTTCGTCCGAGGTTCCCTTTCCCCTTCGTGGAGGTTTGTCAACTTGTGTTCACCCGTGTGTCACTGTGTGGTTGAATGCACTTTTCCCATCGTGGACTTTTGATTTGTTCCAGTGTTTGTGTTCTTTTCATCCGTGTGTTAGTTTGACTTTGAGTTTATTTTCCCATTGTGGACTTTTCTTTTGTTCCCGTGTTTTCTCATCTGTGTACATTCATTAATAAAAACCGCGTTTGGAGCCGCATCTACCGTCTGCCCTCTCCTGACTCACCATATCGTGACAGTCCCGTGGATCTGATGATTTCAGGTGGCATTCCTATTCAAAGCATTTATTAATTGCATAAATTCCTTAACAGAGTCAAGCACTTGCATTTAATAGAAATTAAAGAAAAGTGACATGCCCTCAATTGCAATCCAAGCATATGATGCTAAGGTGTCTACCCTGAATTCAATACACTTGAAATAAGCCTCCAAACACATCAAGCCTATTCCATCAATGTCAAGTATTTAATGTGTAGCATAAACATAACAGGTGATGGCCAGGCATCTGGTAGCAAGTGTATGATTGATTTATTCTATTTTGTGCCAGGAGAAAAAATCAAAGCTAGTTTCAAAAGCTTCTTTGATAAGCACAGTTCATGCCAGGGGACAACTAATCTGTAAATGACATGTATCAATTAAGATTGACATCAAGTGAATCACAATTCATGCCAAGGAACCACTAACCTGTAAATTACATTTGTCAATTAAGATTGCCACTAAGTGAAAATCAGTCTAGATGTAGTACCAGGTTCCTTTCCAATAAACACAAAATCTCTAATTAATAATTGCGCTATACAAATCAAGACTTCACTTTAATATGTTGACTAAGTTCTGTGTAGTTCAAATAGTCATTCAGCTATATTCGATTATAATAGCCACAGGGAATGCATAGACTTATTTGACCATTGTCATGTATCTTGTGCCGCTTTTAAAAGATGCTGTGCCAAGTTACAACTCTGAAAAGGAGACCCCATTCTGTTCCATTCAGATCAGCTGCTCGTGCTGTTTTGAGCATAAACGTGAAGGGAAGCGGAGATATGGCCCGAAAACCCTGTGGACACTTTTCCTCAAGGATGTCAATGGGCTCCGGTGAGTGCGAACGGCCTAACTATCTATCTGGAGATAGGGGAAGAACTGTGAATTCCGCAGGCCGTATCTCCCGAAGCGGACCGACCACAGACTCAGGACCAGTCTCGTTAGAAACGGCTGCCCGAGATGCAACTTGCATCTCTAGCCCACCGGTATCCTAAAAAGGGCCTTTCATGCAGCCCGAGGGGGAGACAGCCTTTTATCAGCATCTCTTAGCACAAGGGCCATTCACACAGAAATGGTTTTGTGTTCGTCTGTGCTCTTTTTCCATTATTTTTATCTGTAAACATGCACTAGATGGACATCTTTGTAAGCTGCGCCTGCCTCCAGATGTTTTTTTTCAGTATCACGTGCAGTGGTGCTACTTCTTTAGATGCTGTTTAGGTAAAAAGAATGTCAGCTTTTAAAAGTGGGTCTTGAGGCCCCTGTGTTGCCCTGCATCTAGCTTTATTAGCACAAGAACGGGGCCAGTCGGAATGGCAGTGCATTTTAAAACACTCTATCAAGTTGACAGGAATTCAGTATCTAAAGCACACCTCAAGATCCCCACATCTGTTTCAGTTGCACCCTGTCTCTGTCCGTTTCTTTTCTCGTTTTACATTTTTACTTAATATAAGAGAATAAACTGGCTAAAAATTCTTTGATTTAATATTTTTATCCAATATGTAGTTTAAAACTGAATGTATTTTTGTTAGGTATGTTCTTTGCAATAATACAACACTTTGCTGTTTTTTTATGTATTCATTGTGCCAATTTGTGGACTTTTTATTAGCCCCCCTATGAAATTTCAATTCTTTTTCAAATATTTCCCAAGTGATGTTTAACAGAGCAAGGGGATTTTAACACAGTATTTCTTATTATATTTTTCCTCTGGAGAAAGCCTTATTTATTTCAATTTGCCTTGAATAAAATAATTATTTTAAAAAACAACTTCTAAGGTCAATATTATTAGCCCCCTTAAGAAATGATCTGTTTGATTGGCTACGGAACCAACCACTGTTATCCAATGACTTGCCTAATTAACCTAACTCGCCTAATTAACATAATTAATCCCCCAAGCCTTTAAATTGCACTTCAAACTGAGGATTAGTATCTTGCAAAACAACTAGTGAAGTAATATATAACTGTCATTATGGCAAAAACAAAAGATATTTGTTTAGACTTGAGAAAAATATTTGTTAATGCTCACAAAGCAGGAGAAGGATATACAAGTTTGTAAAAGCATTTTCAGGTGTCAAGAACTGCCGTGAGAAGTATTATCAAGAAGTTTGAAGAGACTCACACAGTGGAGAACAAGACTGGCAGAGGCAGGAAGCGAAAGATATCAAAAACTTTGGAAAGAAAACTGGTGAGAGAGGTTTCTAAAGACCCAAGAACAACTGCCAAGACACTAGTGAATGATTTAGCCAAGTCTGGGATTGATGTCTCAACGAAGACAGTCACTAGAGCCCTGCACAGGAATGGACTGCGAGGTTGCAGACCAAGAAAAACTCCACTCCTGAAGAAGAGACACCTCCAAGCTAGACTGAAGTTTGCCAAGGACAACCTAGAGAAAAATTATACATACTGGAAACGTGTCCTTTGGTCAGATGAGACTAAACTAGAACTCTTTGACCATAGAGATGTTGCCTATGCTTGGTGAAAGAAGGGAGAGGCGCTCAACCCAAAGAACACCGTTCCCACAGTGAAATATGGAGGATGGAGTATAATGCTGTGGGGATGTTTCAGTGCGTCTGGAACTGGGAATCTCATCAGGGTCGAAGGAATCATGAAAAAGGAAGACTATGAGAAGATTTTAAAAGACAACCTCAGGCAATCTGTAACAAAACTTGATTTGGGTCGACATTTCGTCTTCCAGCATGATACCGACCCAAAGCATACCTCACTTCTGGTGAAGAACTACCTCTAAACGAGCAAAGTGAATGTCCTTGACTGCCCTGCAAAAAGTCCAGACTTGAATCCCCAAAAAATACACAATATGTGTATTCAAAGACAAAATATACTTATATTCAAGATCTATTCTAAAAAGTAAGTCTAAATATCGTATATTCTGCTTCTCAGATGAATGCATCTTTTTAAAGGATTTTTAATTATTTAAAAATATTGCATTTTGAATATTATATTCAACATTCTCAGATAAAATGTATAAATATTTGTTTTATTCTGCAGTATAGCTGCTAAAGAAAATGTATGTTGTTTTAAAGGAGTTTTAGATATATATATATATATATTGGAAAACAAGCCAAAACAAAGAAAAATCAAAAACTTTTCTTTCTGTGTGTAAAGGGGCGAAAACTACATCTCTCGCCTTTCTGTTCACTTCAATCCATCTTTAACTCACAAAAAAAACAAACTATCTCTTATTAATAAAGCTGCGTATTGCCAATTTCTTCACAATAAGAAATGCACAGTGGCATTTAGTATGATTCAATAAGTCACAAGCTCGTAAGTCACACGTTGTAATCTAGCTGCATTAAGTGTTCACGCTCGAGGGATGAGTGTCCCCATGACAGTGTGTGCATCAGCCTGGTGCAGTATTAATCTCTCCCCCTTAGATTGGGACATTCGTGCAGCTCATAGAAGAGACATATTTTTACATTTCAGTTGATATTTTTATTATATTTTATTTATATAAAAATTAAGAAATATGTTTATTAACAATACACTTTAAAATCCAATTATGCCAAATACCTCAAAACATGTGAATATGCACAAAAAATAATTATGAAATTTAATGCATTGCCATGGCAACAGCATTTAAGATTTCAAGAATCCCTTCAGAATGTTAAATCTGTCTTGACATTATAATTTTTTTTTAAGCAATTCAGATTATCATAATAGGGATTTTTAGTCTGTTAAAAGTGACACACTTCCTTCTGCCAGTTTGTGGCACTTCGACCGTGACCCAAAATAGCCACATCAATGTGATCAGACTGCAAGGTCAAACATTTGGCTCAAATTTCATGTAAACCAAACATTTCCTTATTCCAGTTTTTTGACATTATTTTATCATGTCACCATGGCAACACCATTCACTATATATCAAAAATCCTTCTCAATTTAGCATCGTCAATATCTTGGCATGATGTCGCCCACATTTGTTACCTGTAACATGAATTCCGCGAGTATAGCAAATTCCACAGCATGCATTTTTCAAACAATACAAAATTGCCAACTTATGAGCTTATGACTTTCAGAACAAAAGTTGTTCAGCTTGATGAGATCTATATGTGTACAAAGATTGGTGACTGTAGCTCAAAAGGGATGTGCTACAGAGCCCCCCAAACAGGCCCATGTTCTAGGTGGTGCTGCAGCACCCCTCCCTGCATGACTCCCCTGGCAAATTTGGCAAGCCATAATGGCTAGCGACTCTGATGTGTGTGCAAACTTTCAAGAGTTTTCACGCATATTATGTACCCAAAAAGTACAGATAACCTTGAAAAGAATATAATAATAAATATAATTAAAGCTGCAAGCTGTGATGAACGGACACTCACACCCTGGTGCACGTTGGGGCTGCTGTGCTAGGAGAATGTCACTCCAATTTTGTTTTAGCATTTTTTAGCACTTAAATGTTGTTAAGCGTGTATCACAGTGTAAAACATGTCATTTCTTGTTGCCAGTAGGTGGCACTATGACTATAACTGAGTATTGGTACGTTTATGTATTCAGGCCAGGACTCTTATAAAACATGTAAAGTTTGGAGCAGATTGGACATTTTATGTATGAGTTATAACAACTTCCTCTTTCATGGCAAAACATTGAACTTTGTCAGACCATCACGGCCACGCCGTGCCGTGAAAACTCAAAAGGTTTGCAATTTAGCATTGCCAAGGCCTTTAAATTAGACTGACTGAATATGATGTTGATCTGATTTAATCTCTAGGAGGAGCTCCTTAAAGAAACTGAGCAAAGATTTTAGCGGAAAATCACAATGGCTGACTTCCTGTTGTGTTTAAGATATGGTTCTAAGAGACTTTTTTGTACGTGTTGACATGTTACATATGCCTACTGATTTTCATACATCTAGGTGAAACATAGTGTAAAGCACACATCTTTGAAAGTTTGTAGGTGTCACTATCGAGCCATTTTGCCCCACCTAATTCTGAAACCCATATTAGATGTAAATTTTCACCACTTCTGATGCGTGCGCAAAGTTTCATGAGATTTCGACTATGTTTAGGCCCTCAAAAATTCTATTCATTTGGGAAAAAAATTATAAACGCCTAGAAGAACAATAGGGTCCTCATTTTCAGTACTTGGGCCCTAATAATTGTGAAAAAACCATTCCAAAAACAATAGGGCTTTAGCACCTTCGGTGCTCTGGCCCTAATAAATATAGCTGCAAGCAGCAATTAAGGGGCCAAGCACATCAACCAATATTAGGCACAACAACAGCAAACATTTTTTAATTAAAGCAAATCTTTTCATGATTTTAGGCAAAATGGTTGAAAACCATGAATAGTATCAATTGCAATGGGACATAAAAGTTTATTACGTTTGACCAACAGGTGGCGCTGTCACCAAATTGATGTGGTGTGGTCAAGTTGCGGTCATGATGACATAAATAAAATTTCATGTCAATATACCAAAGCCTTGCGAGATAGAGCCTGAAAGCCATTCTGGCACCATGCCATCAAATTCAAATTTAGGAGAAGTTAGAAAAAGGAGGTTTTTGAAAGGATTTTAAAATGGCAGACAGGAAGTTGGCATAATTGGTATCTTCGTTCTTGGCATGCTCATTCTAGCAAGATTGATCTTATGACAATAGTATAAATTAATCAAAGGTTATTAGCATTTTATGAAAATGTGCGGTCCCAAAACTTTAGCGCATTGTGCCAATGATACATAACAAGTTTTGTAACTATGCCTTTGAAAAATAAATCATTTCGTCTCTGCATCCCGAACAGAATCTTACAATACCAGATTTGTGATTTTAGGTGAAACGTTCAGAAGTTATAAGCAAAATATTCATTTTTCATATCTCATGACCATTTGGTGGCGCAGTGCCAAAACTGTGCAGGTAGGCTCAGGTCTTAGTTGTCATAACACAGACCGAGTTTGATGTGAATAGGCTAAATATATGTGAAGATGTGGAGATATAGCCTCACATCCAATTTGGCATACTCTGTCCAATTTTTTCGCATGTTATTTGAGAACCGTTAGACTAATCAACTTGAATTCCATAACTTTTTGTCAGCCTGGTCTGAATATGATCTGATTACATTTTCATACGAACGGTCTATGAGGAGTTAAAAAAAGTAGGTTTTTCGAAAGATTTTCAAGACAGAAAATGCCGACATTCATTCGACTCGAATCAAGGAATCAGAGGAAAAAAATCATTTTAATTCTAGCATTTACGGTTCAAATGGTATCAGCATAAATGTGTGAAAGTTTGGGCAGTAGATGGCGCTATAGGGTTTGAGTTAGAGACTCCAAATTTGCTCCAGTTAATGCTCAGACTGTCCTCTGTGTGTCAAATTTCATAACTTTCCGCATACAGTTCTATGGGCTGCCATAGACTCAATGGAGGAAGAAGAAGAAGAATAAAAAGAACAGTAACGAATACAATAGTTGCCTACGCACTTTCAGTTCATAGCCCCTAATAAAAAGAACACCAATGATTACAATTGGTGCCAACCCACTTTCAGTGCTTGGCCCCTAATAATCCTTAGAAGAACAACAGGGTCTCCACACTATCAGTGCTTGGGCCCTAATAATAATCCTTAGAAGAACAATAGGGTCTCCGCACTTTCAGTGCTTGGGCCCTAATAATAATCCTTAGAAGATCAACAGGGTCTCCACACCATCAGTGCTTGGGCCCTAGTAATAATAATAATTATAATAATAATCCTTAGAAGATTAGGCCCAGTGCTTGGGACCTAATAATACTAATACTAATAATAATGATGATAATATTCCTTAGAAGAACAATAGGGTCAACAGTGATTGTTCCCTATTTACAAGCATTGCCACACTTGGCTTTGCTTGAAAGCACATAAAGATGCCATCATGTCTCCTCTCATCTCTCATCCAACACCTCCTTCAATACTCTTTAAAAAGTATCCCAGGGTGATACCGCAATAAGTTGTTTGAGAAAATGCCATGAGTACATTTCTGAAAATTCTAGGCAAAGGGTGGCTACTTTGAAGATGATACAATATAGCATAGTTTATATTTATATTGGATTTTTTTTTAAGTCACAACATCATTTATATTCAGTTCCATTTCTGTTATTCCATAGTTTTGATGACTTTACAATTATTCTAAACTAATTGAATGTAATATTAAAGAGGAGGAAATTTATCCTCTATGATATTGCAGCAATTATCCAGATATGGAATGAGATTATTAAGCAAACTGTTATCAACTCCTACATGCCAACTAAATAAAATGAGGCAAAAAAAATAATTTCACACAGTGTTTCACACACTAAACACAGAGTTTAGTGAGAGATTTGATTGATTCAAATAATAAAAGGGCTTGTTATGTATTAGTATTATTGTTGTAATGATAAAGTCTTATTTAACATTATGGTTATTTAACATATTGAGATTTAGTAAATTGAAGCATTTGGTTACATTATGTTTTGTGATTTCTCATACCTACTTTATATAACATTGTGGCAGGGCGGAGTGCGGGGCCGGGTTGTGATTATACACACCCGGTCCCTTATCAGGCTAATTAAGCCTCCGAGAGGGATAAAGGCCGATGACAGACGGTGGTGCGAGGAGAGAGAGATAGTTTTACAGACATGTCCATCATGTGTGTGTTTGTCTTTTAAGTTTATAATTAAAATATTATTTATATTGAAAAGCCGGTTCTCGCCTCCTCCTTACATTGACTCCTTTACAAACCTCCATCTCTTGCACACTTTTGGCCTTTTCAGACAGAAACAGCAGAACAGGGCAGAGAAATACAGTATAGCACAGTGAATGAGAGCGTTACCCACTAGGACATTTTATTTTGAACAAGAGGGGTGTACAGTTACGAAATGTAATGCGGGAGTAAAATACCGAACTGATGTGGATTGATAGAAGCAGAGAGCGTGAGCACATCTATGCGCATGATGGTGTGAATAACTGGACAGCTGGGAAAAAAATATGTTCAATGAAAAGTCAAAGAAGATTGCAATGTATGAAATTGTAACTATATCAGATTTTCTTAATAAAATACGGGAACTCGTTGCATGGGCATTTTTTGCCCCCATATTTTAGTCCCTGTTAATTTCTGAAGTATTTAAAACGTGTAGTGACTGTGACATACATAATTCACCTTGGTATTAAATTTAGTTCTATACATTGTTGGTGATAAATGCAGTACTTTGTTCTTAGCGTTTTTCCTCATAACTGTTCAGGGATCGTGGTCCCTTTAAATGTTCTGTATGGGTGATGACGTATGACGCTTGTCGGCGCCATTTGTTTTGCTGGAGTTTTTTCTTACCAAATAAACGGCACACGCATTTGTGTGCTCAAAGCGCGAAGTTGTCTCTTGCAAGTTACTGCAATTTCCACACTGGTGACCCCGACATTAGTCTGCTGGACGTATCCAGTGACACAACACGACCATGACTACGAACGCTGTCACCCTCAAACTCCCCGAATTCTGGGAATCGTCCGCATCGGCATGGTTCGCACAGACTGAAGTGCAGTTCGCGCTGCATGAGATCACCGCGGATACAACAAAATACTACTACGTAGTGTCGGCTCTCGGTAATTCAACGGCATCCAGAGTGGTGAGCCTTCTAACAAATCCTCCGGAAAACGAGAAGTATGCAGCACTCAAAGCCCACCTGCTGAAAACGTTCGGACTGTCGGACGCTGAGAGAGCCGGCAGGCTTTTCTCCCTTCAAGGACTGGGTGACAGCAAACCGTCCGAGCTCATGGACCGCATGCTGGATCTTTTGGGAGAGCACAGACCCGATTTTCTGTTCATCCAGCTTTTCCTGCGTCAGCTGCCTTCACAAGTGAGAGCTGCATTAGCCAACACCACAATCACTGACTGTCGGAGACTGGCTGAGGAAGCTGATACATTTTTTCTGGTGAGTCACGGACATTGTGCGGACGCGCTTTTTCCTGCGCACATCGCTTCAGTGACACGTGACGACTCCACCTTCGTCGCGGCAACCACTTCTCGGCGGCAGTTGTCTTCTGGCCCTCAACAACTTCCAGGCTTGTGTTTCTACCATGCTAAGTTTGGAACCAAGGCTAACAAATGTCGCTCACCATGCAGTTTCAGCGGGTCAGGAAAGCGGGTCCCAGTAGTGGCCATGAGCGTCGGCCGCATAGGCAGGCTGTCTTTTCATCCACGACAGCATCTCTGGACGGCGTTTTCTGTGCGACACAGGAGCACAGAGGAGCGTCCTGCCTGCATCCCGTTTGGACATGGTGACCGACAGCCACGGCCCCCCTATGGAAGCTGCCAATGGTAGCCCCATCCGCACATATGGAACGAGGTACATCGAATTGTGTTTAGGAGGACAGCACTTCGGCTGGAACTTTGTTACCGCAAAGGTTGCCGTTCCCTTCCTCGGCGCTGATTTTTTGTGTGCACATGTTGGTGGATGTAAAGAATCGCCGTCTGATTGACGCTGACACGTTTTGCTCTTATACATGCACGCTCAGCGGGACCGACTCCATACGGCTGTCTAGCATGCTTTCAACTTCTGATGATTTCCACCGTCTGCTTGCCAGTTTCCCAGCCCTCACTCAGCCCACTTTCTCTGCATCTGCCGTGAAGCATGGAGTGGAGCACCATCTCGCCACCACTGGTCCACCCGTCAAAGCCCGCGCTTGGCGCCTCGACCCAACCAAGCTTGCCGTTGCAAAGGCTGAGTTTGTGAACATGGAGTGCCTGGGAATAGTTCGCTGATCCGACAGCCCATGGGCATCGCCCCTCCACATCGTCCCCAAACCTGGTGGCGGCTGGCGCCCGTGTGGCGACTACCGGCACCTTAATGAGGCAACGGCGCCTGACCGATACCCAGTCCCGAACATACAGGACTTTTCAGCACACCTGTCTGGCAAGGTGATTTTTTCTAAGGTGGACCTTGTTCGTGGATATCATCAGGTGCCGGTACACCCACTGGACATCCCCAAAATGGTGGTGATCACGCCGTTTGGTCTGTTTGAGTTCCTGCGCATGCCGTTCGGCCTTAAAAACGTCGCCCAAACTTTTCAACGCCTCATGGACTCTGTTTTGCGGGACCTGCCTTTTCTTTTTGTGTACTTGGATGACATTCTAGTAGCGAGCATGTCCAAGTCTCAGCACCTGGCGCACCTCCAAACCCTTTTTGAGCGGCTTAGCCAGCATGGATTGATTGTCAACCCCGCCAAGTGCCAGTTCGGCCTCTCCACCATTGAATTCCTTGGACACAGAGTCACTAAGGACGGGGCGGTCCCTCTCCCATCAAAGGTGGAGGCAGTCACACAGTTCCCACGCCCGCTCACTGTCAAATCCCTGCAAGAGTTCCTCGGCATGGTGAATTTTTACCACCGTTTCATCCCTCGAGCTGCTCTGCTCATGCGGCCTTTGCACGAGGCCTTGAAAGGTAAACCACAGCACGTTGTGGACTGGACTGAGAGTAGAGACAGGGCTTTTGCCGCCACTAAGGCAGCCCTAGCAAACGCCACCATGCTGGCGCATCCTTCTCCAACAACCCCCATCGCCATCACCTCGGATGCCTCAGACTATGCTGTCGGTGCTGTCTACGAGCAGTGGGTAGGCGGTGCCTGGCAGCCGCTGGCTTTCTTTAGCCGTCAGCTGCGCCCCTGTGAGCGGAAGTACAGCACTTTCGACCGGGAGCTGCTGGGTCTCTACCTCGCCTTCCGACACTTTCGTTCCCTGCTGGAAGGCAGACACTTCACTGCGTTTGTGGACCACAAGCCGTTGACTTTTGCCATGGCCAAGGTGGCTGAACCGTGGTCCGCCAAGCAACATCATCTGTCCTACATTTCGGAGTTCACCACGGACTTGCAGCATGTTGCTGGTAAGACCAACCACGTGGCTGACTGCCTATCACGGGCTGTGGCGGGGCAGTCCACCTGGGTTTGGATTACAACCGCATGGCGGCCGCTCAGGCCACAGACCCGGATGTGCAACTCCTGAGGACCTCGACTACAGGTCTGCAGATCAAGGATGTGGTTTTTGGCGATGCTGGCACCACGCTCCTGTGTGACATCTCCACAGGTAGTCCTCGGCCAGTCGATCCCTCGGGATGGAGACGACAAGTTTTTGACGCCATCCATGGTCTCTCCCACCCAGGTTCGAAAGCGTCACAGAGACTGGTTGCAGCTAAGTTTGTTTGGCACGGCCTCAAGAAGGACGTTAGGGATTGGGCTAACATCTGTGTTGAGTGCCAACGAGCCAAAGTCCACCGCCACACTAAAGCCCCGTTAGGTTTGTTCCCGGTTCCGGAGAGACGTTTTGATCACGTAAAGGTGGACCTGGTCGGTCCTCTGTCCTCCTCTCACGGTTTCACATATCTGTTCACCATGGTTGACTGGACCACCCGCTGGCCCGAGGTTGTGCCTTTGACGTCAATGGCGTCTGTGGAGATGACACAGGCATTTATTGGCACCTGGGTTGCCAGTTTCGGCACTCCTTTCGGACATATCCTCTGACCGAGGCATGCAGTTCACGTCTGAGCTGTGGGACGCTGTCGCACAGAGCCTCGGAGTGAAACTCCACCGCACGACCGCATATCACCCGCAGGCTAACGGACTCTGTGAACGTTTTCATAGGTCAATGAAGGCTGCCCTGCGTGCCAGCCTCAAAGACAGCAACTGGGTCGACAAGCTCCCATGGGTGTTGCTGGACATCAGGACTGCGCCAAAGGAGGACCTTCAGTCCTCATCCACGGAGCTTGTTTATGGACAGCCACTGCGGGTACTGGGGGAGTTTGTCCCTAGTGCCAATGTTCCCTGGTCTGCTACTTTCCAGCGGTCTACTCTACTGGACAATGCAAAGCTTTTCGCACCTGTTCCAACTTCATGTCACGGCCTCCCTCAGTCACACATCCCCGCTGGACTTCAGACGGCTGACTACGTTTTCATTCGCCACGATGCCCACAGGGGACCACTACGTCCGCCCTATGAGGGCCCATTCCGGGTTCTGGAGACGGGGGACAAACATTTTGTGGTGGACAGAGGCGGCAAACCGGAGCGACTTTCTATCGACCGCCTTAAACCGGCTCATTTGGACGTGGCCAGGCCCATCGACCTGGCCCAGCCCCCACGCCGCGGACGGCCTCCTGCTCTGCCTCCACCCCTTGCTCCTAAACCTCCTACACTCCTTGCCCCACACCCGGGTCCTGACGAGACACCGGCTGCAGTGAGGTCTCCTCAACCTCCAGTACAGCGCAGTCGTTGTGGTCGGTTGATACGCCCACCTCCCCGTTGACAGTTTGGTTCTGCGGATACGGTGAATTCTGGGGGGACGTGTGTAGTGACTGTGACATACATAATTCACCTTGGTGTTAAATTTAGTTCTATACATTGTTGGTGATAAATGCAGTACTTTGTTCTTAGCGTTTTTCCTCATAACTGTTCAGGGATCGTGGTCCCTTTAAATGTTCTGTATGGGTGATGACGTATGACGCTTGTCGGCGCCATTTGTTTTGCTGGAGTTTTTTCTTACCAAATAAACGACACACGCATTTGTGTGCTCAAAGTGCGAAGTTGTCTCTTGCAAGTTACTGCAATTTCCACAAACGTTTGTTTTAGACATAGTAACAAGTAAACAAGATATCACCACATGTCAAACTACATTGTGTTATTGTTTGACAGAGTTAAAACTTTAAAAACAAGGTAAGTTTGATCGGTGGTTAAACATGTTCAGACGGTTCCCTCATACTTGAATGAATGTCTCCTTTCCAGAATAAAATGTATAGAAAAAAAATCACAGTATTACAGTTCTTGCATAGACAGGGGAGAAAGTCTTGGAGAAGCTAGAGAAGAGAGGTGTAATGCACTGGGCATGGATACAGTGTTTGGATCCATGTGCAGGAAGTTTATTAACAGAGACACAAGCAAAATATCCAAAACAGCAGGCAGAGAGACATAGAGACACCCTATTTTAACGATCTGAAATGCAAGTATCAAGCGCGAAGCGCAAGTAACTTTGTGGGCGGGTCTTGAGCGCTGTTGCTATTTTACCGGCGGGATAAATTACTCTTGCGCCCGACGCAAGTTTAAAAGGGGTTGGTCTGAAATAGCTTCATTATTCATAGGTGTGGTCTGGGCGTAACGTGAAATAAACCAATCAGAGCGTCATCCAACATACCCTTTAAGAGCAGGTGCGCATGTTGCATGGCGGATTGTTATTTATTCTGTTTAAATCTTTTCAACCTAATTTTCCATTTGTATTTTTATTTTTTTATCAATTACTGTTTGATATTGATTTTTCATTTTGACAAATGTAAATAAAGAAATGTCACAAATAAATACTTTCGGATGTTTTGGACTCGTTCTCTCTGAATCACGAATATATGCATGGTTATATTTTTGAAATGTAGTCGAACATTAGACCGAGATTAATTTGCTTTACCTCACTATAGATGATGCAGCAGCTCTTCTGCCAAATAAGCTCTCCTGTCCCGTGCTGCTGCTGGGGCATTTGGGTTAAGTGGCATCGGCACATGCAGTTCACCATCACGTCTCCTTAAGTCCGCTAATGTTTCCTCATCTATGTCAACAACACAACCTTGATTTATGGAAATGTTGTGTAAAACACAACATGGCACAATGAATGCTGCAACTTTTTGAGGACTGTACTGTAAAGTGCCTCCTGACCTATCCAAACACCTGAAGCGCATTTTCAGTATGCCGAACGTTCGTTCAATTACACAGCGTGTTTGTGTGTGTTTTCGATTAAACCGTATTTCACTCATTGTTGCTGGCATCAAAAATGGTGTCTTCAGCCATGTCTTTAACGGATACCCGTTGTCCCCTAATAGCCACCCATCCAACAGGGGATTCCCCTCGAAGATGGCAGGAATGGCAGAGTTTGCTAGTAGGCCTATAAATGAGTCGTGGCTCGAGCCTGGATAATTCGCAAAGACATGGGTGATTTTACTATTAGCATCGCAAATGACTTGTATGTTGATTGAATAGGTTCCCTTGCGGTTGACGTATACAAGTGCGTTTTCTGATGGGGCACGTAGCTGCACATGGGTGCAGTCTATAACACCAAGGACACCAGGGAACCCATACTTTGCAGAAAACGCATGCTTCGCTCTTTCCTGGCTGTCAGGTGTGACGGGGAATTGGATGTATTCCCCAGCATGTCGGACTAGACCTGATGTAACTGCATGTATAGCCGAACTTATGGCAGATTGTGAAATGCCTCCAATGGAGCTAAGGGGGTGCTGGAACGACCCAGATGCATAGAAATGCAATGCCGCTGTAACTCTCACTGCAACGGGGCAGGCATAGGGACAGGGTGCATCAGTCCCCAGCTCATCTGCCAGGAGATGGCAGATGTCTGTCACAGCCTGGCGGGTCAGGCGTAACTTACGCATACATTCCTCCTCACTGAGGGAGAGATAGGTCTGTCTGGGCCGGTAGACCCTCTCCCTCCGGCGTCTAATTCTCTGTCCCAAGACATACTCCATCCATCTCACTGTGCAATAGAAAAAAATATGAGAAAGCTCAACTTAACTGGTAAGTTAAAGAGTAAGGTTTTTAATGTACTTACATTATGGTAAAGGTGATTTCAGTCTTCAGATTTTTTTTTTCCTGGTTCTTGACGGACAAACTAATTTGTCAGATGTCCTTATATACATATGTGTCTTGCCACTATTGGGCAAACAGGTCTGATCCGTCATTACTACAATTAGCCTGAAAAATTTGGGTAAATGTGTAAGCTAGATTTAGGCCTACATTTTTTTACATCTTCATGGACACCACAATGATTTCCCTCATGTGTTAATATTTTTCCTTGTTATAATGTATGATTTGCAAAAATAAAAACTGCTGCATCTGTGTTGATGAGAGAATCAAAGTGTATGCGTGTTGTGCACCCGCTACATTATGGCCAAGCATGCACGCTTAAAATAGCATTATGAACAACGCGCAACGTGCCACTGACTTTAGATTGGTTTTTTCTGGTCAGTGGCGGAATTGTTTTCTGGAACTGCAAAATAGCACTAGGGAATGTTTGCGCCGAAACGCGCCTCCTTTTTGCGCCGACCCGCCCAGGGAGCGCAAGTTCATTTCCTAGTTTACCGACGTGCGTCTGTGGAGGGAAAAGCCCGCTTTGCGTGGGTGCAAAATAGGAATGATAAATGCGTCAGTGTACAAAGTCATTTGCGCCGGGTGCAAGATAGGGCCCTTAGTCATAAAGCAGGCAGATAAATCCAATAAACCAATTAGACAGTCCAACCAGGCAAACAAAACAAAGGATAATATCCAAAAAGCAGTAAATCCAGAAAAACATGCAATGGTCATAACATGAATCAAGAAACAATGGCAATGGAAACATGCTCTGTAAGGCAAGTTAAACAGGCAATACTTCGCAATGAACAATAGAACTGCATGGCTATATATACACACATGTGGTAAACAGGAAATTGGTGAAGATCAGTATTCGGGAGAGGGCTCCCTCTGGTGGTTGGTAGGATGGGTAACAACCTCAGATGTTATAGAACAACGAACGACTTCTGGTGCTCTTCTGCTGGGATGTCCCCTTGGTCTTGGTGCTGGATGATTAGGATGGGCTTGGTGGAACTCTTGGATCAGGGGCGGGTCCAGTATGTCCTTGGCGGCTACCCACGATCTCTCCTCCGGTCAAGTATTACATCTGGCTCCCTTGTCTCCTTGAGTCCATGATCTCTGACCATATGGTGCTCCATCAACCTTCAATGGAGGCAGAGGCTCGGGATTCGTGATTCCAGGGCCAGACTGATTTCAGCAAGGACATACGGAATGAAGGAGAGATGCAGTAGTTAGCAGGAACATCTAATCGGCAAGTAACTGTTTTTTTTTTATGGATAATTCTGAATGGACCCAAATATCTTGTGGTGAGCTTCCTGCAGGGTAGCTGCAGCTTGAGATACTTTGTGGATAACCAGACCCTCTGTCTAGGCTGATAGCTGGGTTGAGGTCGCCTCCGGCGGTCAGCCTGCAAGCATTGCACTCTGACCACTTGCTTTAACTGGACATGTGCACTGTCCCACACCCTCTCGCTGCAGTCTGCATTATTAAGTCTGCATTATTTAGAAAAATCGGTCAATAATTACCAGTATGGTGGTGTATCCGTTGGAGTTAAGCATGTCGATGAAGAAATCGATGGACAGGTTGACCATGGTTTTTGGGTAATTGGTAGTGGTTGGAGTAATACCGTGGGCAGTTCCCTGGGGGTCTTAGATTGTGCACACATTTCACAAGACTTCACATGGTAAGTAACATCACGAATTACAGATGGCCACCAGAAGGAATTACTGTACGTACCAGAGTGATTGTTCTTTGGATGCCAGGGTGTCCTGTGCTCAATGATGTGTGAACCCATTGGATAGTTCTCAGATGTAGAGCTTGTGGTACAAAGTGCTTGGTTAGAGGGCAGTCAGGTGATGATGGTTCGTGCTGTTGTTCTCGTTGTATTTCTTCAATGATATCCCAACTAATCGGTGCAGTGACAGATGGTGGTAGGATTGATCCAGGATGAGGTTGTATGTGGGGTGGATCATGCCTACCTGAAAGTGCATCTGCTTTGCTATTCTTGCTGCCAGGGAGGTAAGTGATGGTAAAATGTAACCTGGTGAAAAACAATGACCATCTGGCTTGACGAGGATTCAGTCTCTTGGCTGCCTTGATGTTTTCAAGGTGCTTGTGATCAGTGATAACTTAGAACGGGTGGACTGCCCCCTCTAACCAGTGATGCCACTCTTTGAGTTCTGCCTTCATGGAAAGTAATTCTTTGTTCCCACACATCATAGTTTTGTTTTAGCAGAATTTAAATTTCTGGAAAAAAATGCACAAGGGTAAAGCTTGCCTGGGGTTCCGTGATGTTGTGACAGGACCACTCCAATCCCACAATCAGAGTCGTCTACTTCAACAACAAAAGGAAGATTGGGGTCTGGGTTTTTCAGTATAGGAGCGGTCGGGAAGCTTGACTTAAGGGAGACGAAGGCTTGGTATGTGGCGTCATTCCATGGCAACTTGTTGGGTTTTCCCTTGAGCAGTGACGTGAGTGGGGCTGCGATGATACTGTAGTTTTGATGAAGCTGGGGTAGAAATTGGCAAAGCCCAGTAAATGCTGTAGTTGTTTGATTGTGGAAGGTCGAGGTAAGAGTAAGGCAAACATAAGGGCTATAAATACTCTGACATAGTTAACAAAATAACAACACCACCAATGAAAATACAAGACTGATAACAATATAACAAGACAATGAAACATGAAGCAATAACAAGACAAGACTAATAAACAAACAAACCAATGAGATCAAAACACATGTAACATGGTGGGAACAGGATAATCACATGACTAGACAAAGAAGTGAACAAATTTCAAAATAAAAAAACCTGAATACATGAACAAACACATTTAAATGTGACAGCCAGTCTCTTGATCATCCTAACAGTGCACATAGAGATGCTTGGATGATTTCTTAAGCAGCTTACCCACTGTTTGTGTCACTTTTCTTTCACCTGAGTTGTGGTAAGGTGAAGTTGACATCTGCAATCTCACAGAAGAAGATATCTCATATAGCCATCCTGGACAAGCAACCTAAATCTGTGGTGATAGTTATAGGCTAGGAATCAATTGATTTTAAATTAATAATTGAATACTAGTTAATACTGTGTATTAATAAATAAAAAAAATTATTTGGAAGACAAGAGGCATTGTTTTGTAATCTAATCTTTAGCCTTTTAATTGTATTCAAAACGAATTGTTAGGCAAGTGAAGATTCACACCTCTAGTGAAAATATACATTATTTTGCATTGAAGAGTTGGACTTAGGTTGGCTAGCAACAACACATCACGTACATTAGAATCATCGCTTCATTTACCTGAAAAATTGCAAAAGTGCTGAATTTGGGACACTAATGACTGTTTTCAAAGAAGATTTCTGAACAACTACCCCTGTCTGCCATAGGTTGGAAAAGACCAAGACAAACCAGACAGTCCCACAGCAAACTCACTCCATTGGTTGAGCCAATATTGCTATCTTGGGCTAGTCAGGATGCATGTGCGATAAGCAACAGCCCTGAGCTTTCTCTTTCTCTGCTCACACACTGGCTGCGATTTTGATATGTAAAAGCAATTATCTTCATTTTAGATGTAAAAACTTAAGGACATAAAGGCAATGAGTAAATCATACATACATGCCATACATGCTAACCATATGTTTTCAAAAGGTTAGAGAGAAAAGTGCTGATATTACTATTCAATAAAATGTATTTGCTGTTCCACTTAATCATATTTCACACATAATTACTGCCTTGTCCACAGCAGGGGTTGATAAAATGTGAAGAATGCAAAACTGCCATGATTTACGTGCTTTGCTTTTTCAGTATATAAGAAATAAATGCAGATATCTCTCATGCCATGCTCCAATCTATACAGAGAGAAAAAGAGCAAAACCCTATGGATTGCTTTACACTGTAGTAACAATAACATTCTTCATATTGCAAATACATTTGCAGACTTGCTCAAATCATCATGAGCTATACATTTTTCTCAATTGTAAATAGACATAATTTCAAGGCATGAAACCTATCTCCTGATTTACTTCTCATACTAGCGAATACATCTAAACTGCACACTGTAATGGTCTTTTATCTCCATCAGTGCAATGGGTTTAGACTAGGATTCAATACAGAAGAACAGTAAAAAATTAAAATAAAAAATACAGGTCAATTACTATTATTCTGTATAATCAGAGTACATTTATCATTACAGTTAAAAAACAAAATCTCAAGCCACAAATACATAAATTGTTGACTGCAGAGAGAGAAGAAAATATAAAATCTTCTGTCAATTTATCCAACACATGTTTGAATTGCATGCTGAAAATAAAAAGCCCCGTCCTTTTCCTGATTATATTGGACAGATCTAAAGAAGTCCCTTCTTAGGTTAATAACATAGTTCTTTGCCTTTGGCAAGGTTACAGCTGCCCCGCTGTCTGTATATCAAATTAGATCTGGTGTGAATCCAGCGAAAAGCCAGTTGAGAATATGTAATATGTCTGACTTAAGCAACCCAGTGACAGATGCCAACATCCTTCAGGCCTGTACAAAGGGCTATTTGTAGAATCACAGTGAATGAAACTTCTCTTAAAAGAAAAAAAGTGAAATGGGAAACTCTGACTCCAACAGATGGTAAGAGGACAAATTATGACATTACTGCCCTGGACAATGATGTGGGTCATGCATTGCCCTATTCACCAATGAGTAGGTAAATATGCAATATAAAGCCTAGATAGAACAGATGCCTTTCTTCTTGTCATTGATTATTGCCTAGGCAGAAATACTAATCAAGTTCATTGTTGTACTAATTATGCTCTGTCTCTTTCACTGATAAAATGGTCACCAATATTTCTGCTACATCAACCCACATATTACTAAATTTCTTTTACAGAAGTATCCTGGCCAAGATAGGCAAATTAATAAATGTTTTTCCCACATTGTCATTAATTAATTTGCCTATCTTGGCCAGGATACTTCTGTAAAATACATTTTTAACCTCAGTAATGTTTATTCCTGGTTAAATATAGGTAGAATAAAAAATACAATAAATAAATATATAAATATAAAATAAATACAAAATGCAAATGGCAACAGTTGATCTGGATAAATAAGCTCTAGATAAATAAACATTGTTTACAAAAAGGTTGTATTCATTAACATTAGTGCAGTAATGCATTAGGTATCTTGAGCTTACAATGAACAATAATTTTTAAAACATTTATTAATCTTGGTTAATGTTTATGGTACTATTGGTCATTAATGTAAATTATTATGTAAAAATGTTTTAGTATATATAGAAATGAACATTTATCAGGAATAATAAATGCTGTACCAGTATTTTTCGTTGTTAAATTGTTAACTTTTGTGTTAAATGTTAACAAATATTGCCTTATTTTAAAAGGTTATCCAATTTGCACTATATATAGCTATACTCGTAGCATATACTATATACATTTTGCCTTGAAATAAACTATTATAATTGTAGTGTATAGTAGTAATAGTATGTAATACTGTAGTGATGTATAGTATTTAATTTTTGTATTTAATTTAATTGCGTAATCCACATTCAACTCAAATGCAAAAACATCAAATGCATTTCCTCTACCCTTTAGACCACATTTTCAACATAAAATTATCAAGTTTGTCTGGCTCAGCCAGACTGTTGTGGTGCTATTCATACTTAATAAGTATAAATGATCTGAGAACGCAGAATGTACTAAATGCTCTAAATACTTGAATCAATTAAAGGGAAAGTTCACCCAAAAATAAAACTTCTCTCATCATTTTCTTACCCTTATGCCATCTGAGATGTAAATGACTTCTTTTCTTCTGCTGAACGCAAACACAGATTTCTTTAGAAAAATATCTCCGCTCTTTAAGTCCTCACAATGCAAGTGAATCTATAACAAAATTCTGAAGCTCCAAAAAGAACATGAAGACAGATGCTGTGTAAAATTAATCTTTAAGACTCCAGTGGATTAATATATATCTTCAGAAGCTATATAATTGGTGTGGGTAAAATACAGATACATTTTTTACTTAACATTCCCCTCCCTGCCCAGTAGGTGGTGATATGCATGAAGAATAAGAATTGCCAAAAACAAAAGAATAATGCGAAAGTGGAGATTTACTGTAAAAGAAAAAAATAATTAAATATTTATATTTTTTCTCACCCACACTAATCACATCTTGTCTGAAGACATGGATTTAACCACTGGAGTCCTTTTACGCTGTCTATATGTGCCACCAAATCAATGACTTTTCAGACCTTGAAAGATTGTCCACCAAGCACCATGAAAATAAAAAAAATAAAAAAAATGCTACAGAACAGGCTATTTTCCTTCTATAGATTTATGACAACAGTCACCTAGAAATTCACCATAAAACACCTCACCAAACTAAACTCTGTTGTTCCGTTCCAAAACTTAGTATGTTGCCTTGCTGTCTCCCACCTCCACAGGCTGCTGTCTTCTATGGCAGCATCCTTACGGATATTATGCCTCATATCAATACAGGTGACTTGAGGGGAACAACATGATACTCTAATGAATATAAATACTCATATTACACACACACATTTTGGGTAAAATAGTCTGTTTTCTATGATATTAAAGAATTTTCGAATGATATTTATCAGTACTGAATGGATTATAAATATATTTATAGTAAAAATGTATCTTGCTTTGTCCGCCATCTTGGATTTATTTTTCCTCTGTGCTCATCGTGGTGCATTTTGGGATCACCTACCCGGGAAAGGATAAATATGATGTTACCTTAGAATTTGCAAGTAGATATTGGTATGCCAGAGACCTCGAAATGGGGTGGAATCTCCAAAAGAGGGTGGAGTTACACCGGAAGGGGGCGTGGTCACTGTTAAGGTTCAGGAAAAACCTTGTGCCACTGTCCTTTACTGCATATCACTGCCCCTTCGGTTCTTCCGATGGCCAGTCCGCCCCTGATCCAGCCCTGGGTAAGGGGCTCCCTCTATCATTAATGGTGGATTGGAACCCCTTTATGGAGCACTGCCTTCAGCTGTATCCTTTTCAGAATTTGGCCAAAATAAAATATCTTAAGAAGCAGCATAATTCAAATACTTACCTTTGGAACAGCCTTCGTGCCAGGAGTGTGCCTATGATGTCTTAAAATGCTTTCTTCGGAGACAGCTCACAAGGTTCAGGAACAGACCCCTAGTGTGTACAAATATGAAAATAAATATATTACAATTTGAAAATTTGAAAACTCAGTTCAAGTAGCAGAGCATGTCAGACAGTGTATGGATTACTGTCTCTGAATGTACCTACATGAACTCCATTTCCTCTTGTCAGCTGCATATCTGACAGCTCACATTTCACTTTAACAACCTTTAAGATGTTTTTAACATTCTTCATGTTGATACATTCCACACCACCATCTGTCTCGCTGACTGCTGTGACGTACGCGAGATGAAACGAATGCTAATCAATACTGTCGCACCCTGCATCTACTTAAAAATCTCAATTAAATGTAATTGTCATCACAGCAGTCTCAGTGTCAGGACCCTGTCAAAATGGGGGATACGCAAGCGGTCTCATTTCCAGGCAGCAGCCATCAAAATTCAGTTTAAAGTAGCTTGTTTCTAATGTGGCGCACCGGAAAAGACAATTTTGTAGGTTATTTTTTCACAGTATATGGGAAATGTGTCACTATGGCAGCCCTTAAACAGCCAATAATAGGTTTTTCAGCAAAGTATAAACAATAAAACATTCTAAACATTCTATACAGTTTTGAACTACTGTAGGTAAACCTAGCAAAAACCTAGCAAGAGCTATAACAAATTTGTATAATTGGACTTTTGGCTCAAAAAGTTACTGAATAGCCCTTGTGACAACTCTCCATATGTTCTCTAATTCTGACCGCTCCTGTTTAGAATTATACACCAGACATGGTTGAGACGTTGCAGGGAAATTGATATTGAGTAGCCATAAATCGAGAACAAAATGTGATCGCTGTGCAATGCAGCCTTGCCCTGATAAACAGCCCTTCTAGCTCATCTTATTTTATTTTTACCTTAAATCAAAAGATTTATGAGATACAGATCTCAGGTGATTTACAACCACTCACTCTCACCTTTATACCTTTAGTGGATGATTCCTTCCTCTGCTGGTAGCCAATTCCACAAAAGTCTTACTGATAGCTATATGTAATAAATAGCTTCAGATGAGTAGAAAGGCTGCCAGGGTCATTTTCTAAATATCAATCCAAGACAAGCTTTTAATGTCTCTAATATAGACCAAAAGCCCCTGGTGTCAGTTAAGATTCTGTGGCATGCTTGTCGTAAATCACATTTTATATTCAGATCTTTTGGGCAAAGAATGTTCCATTTACTACTGTAAATAAAACATTAAACATTTGCCAAGGCCAGTGCCAAGTAATGAGTTATACACGTAATTAACATATTGTCTGGTACTCTCTTTCCAAACATTTGAACTGCATTTAGAAAGGACTCAGTGACTTATTGTGACTTCAGTGCATGAACAAAGCACACTTTGAAATCAAATTAGTACTAACTAAACCTTGATTAGGCTACTACTGGGATAGTAAGCAGTGACCTTGCCTGAATAAGTAATGTGGTACTCGTAAGTATTGACGACTGTTGCAATCAGTACTTGTGTAAACCACTTATAATGTAGATGAAATGGTCCTTCAGATATGATCAAAACTATTAGACCTTGAACTAATACATTTTAATAAATCAATGGTATTATACCAAAAATTATTTCATAAGTCTAGATGCAAATGTTACAAAGTGGATGACAATGTAAACAGTTTATAAAGCTCTTTATTATTTGCAATGAAGCTCTTTTCTTAACTCATATATAAAGTGACCTTGTCAACTGAAGGGTTGTTCTGAAATCAGATTAAATGGCACCAAAGACCTATATGGATGAAAAGAGCATACTGTACATATGGGAACCAAGCAGAACAGAATAAAGGTTAATAAACACTCCTGAGGATCCTCAAAGTCAATTTGAAGACCTAGTACAGTTTAGATTCAAAGAGAATAACTCATATCCCAACAGGAATGAGTCAGACCAGACCAACCAAATCTTCAAATTCAGAAGTAAGGCATGTTAAGAAAATGTGATTGTTTGCCAGAAGCATTCTGGTCATTCATAACCACACAAGCAAACAATTTGATCTGTTTAGAGGATTTATGATGAATTCAAAATATTGAATTGGAAAACTGTTTTTTTTTTTAATATTTGTATTATATTTGTGGACATCTGGACATGAGCTGATAATGAGTCATTTTTTCCACAGACATAGGTTTGATCCAGCTGTTCAATCAAATGGGCAAATTGTGCACTGATTTGTTGTAAAGCTGGGAATTTGGCAACAGTAGGTTGAAAGTTCTTCTGCTGAAATCAGTCTGTGGTTACTGAAATTCGAACCACTGCCCCAGTGGCCAAAGCTGGAAGTGTTGTTTAATATATGGGCATGTGTGAGCACCAGTTTTCTGGTGAAAAGTTCACACAGAGGCACCAAAAGCAAGTTGTAAAGCAAGTTTTCAGTTGTACATGATGTAATACAGTAAACAGAAATGAATCAACCATTGATTATGTGAATGTAATTACATACTGGATTCCACAGAACCAGTACCTGTGTCTGTAAGGCTGCTGACACAACCCACTATTAGTAGCACCACAAGAAATATTTATACATTTGAAATTATGCTAAAATATCTGTTATGAGTTTTCAGTAATTTGGCAGAATGGGGTCGATTTCAGGGTTCCCAAACATTTGATACCAACATTTCCCATGTGATCATGTTGTCAGATGCGTGTGGGGGAAAAAAAACAACAACAATAAACAATTGCTAACAAATTCATTAAATTAATTCACAAAGCATGGGTCACACCCTGAAGTACTGTATATCAAAATGCCTGTAGAACATTTTAAAAGCCCTGACTTGACTCTGACTTGCAAAAAGATTCCTGGTACATGTAATCTAAATTCAAAGTAGAGTGACTTTTGTGTCACTCTCTTAAACAAATCTCATTGAATGCAGACAGTCATTTCTGTATATGGAATGTAATACTTTCTGAACAGTCCTATGAATAAAATAATTGCAAAGTTATGATTGATGGCAGGTTCACAATTGAGTCAGCAGAGTAAGTCATGGCTACAAATATGAGATATTGAACTAATATGAAGCACAAGGTGCAAGGTTATTATATTAATAATGAAATTGAATCTGTTTTCCTTTTATTATTATTTTTATTCATCAAAATTGCGAGTCAAGCGGCTGACTAATAAGAAATGTGCATTTCTCCATTTACTTAGCTTGAGGCGTGCCTTTGTCACTTTACTCCATCACTAGGACAGACCCTGTGCATATGTTTATTTTTACTCTTTTTCCATTTCTTTAATATAATGAATTTCTTATCAACTCTGTTGGTTTGTATTAAATAAATAAACCATATGGCATGGATGGCCATTAGTCTCTATCATTTTTAGTATTTCAAGTAAGAACTTTTCCATTATTAAGCATGCTTATCAGCATCAGCATCACTCATTCTTAGAAGTTGAGTTTTGGTTGTACATAATTTTCATTTCACCATTGCAGACATTTGTGAAATATATAAGCCTGGGAGGTCTGCATTGCATATGCACATTTCCTTTGAGAAGCAATAAAGCAAGTGAAGGAGTTCAAGTACCTCGGGGTCTTGTTCACGAGTGAAGGGACAATGGACTGGGAGGTTGGCCGGAGAATCGGGGCAGTGGGGGCAGTATTGCACTCGCTCTATCGTGCCGTTGTCATGAAAAAAAGAGCTGAGCTGGAAGGCAAATCTGTCGATCTACCGGTCAATTTTCATTCCTACCCTCACCTATGGACATGAAGGTTGGGTCATGACCAAAAGAACTAGGTTGCGAGTACAAGCAGCCGAAATGGGCTTCCTCAGAAGGGTGGCGGGCTTCTCCCTTAGAGATAGGGTGAGGAGCTCAGTCATCCATGAGGAGCTCGGAGTAGAGCCGGGGCTCCTTTGCGTTGAAAGGAGCCAGTTGAGGTGGTTTGGGCATCAGGTAAGGATGCCCCCTGGAGGTGTTTCAGGCATGTCCAGCTGGGAGGAGCCCTCGGGGAAGACCCAGGACTAGGTGGAGAGATTACATCTCCACACTGGCCTGGGAATGCCTCGGGGTCCCCCAGTCAGAGCTGGTTAATGTGGCTCGGGATAGGGAAGTTTGGGGCCCCCTGCTGGAGCTGCTGCCCTGGCGACCTGACTTCGGATAAACGGCTGAAGATGGATGGATGGATAAAGCTGACCAGACAGTTTCCAACCTGTGGTATGTGGTTGATGGCTTTGTATTGATTTTTGTGTAAAATAGACACTATAAATTATGCATTTGAATGTTAATGAAATTGGGTTTGCAGTTATGGTTAGCTGTGTATCCTACAATGAGGTTTCTCTAATCCTTTGTTCAATACATGAGAAAATCTTTCAGCATATCTCACTTACCTATCAATATGGACCCTTGTAACAAAGTATGGCAGACATATATACTATAAGCAGTTTGGTGATGGTCATGAGCACTAAAATAGCCACAGGGCAAAAAGAGGTTTTAAATCTTGTTAGCTATTTTCTCTGAAAGATGGATAGAAGTTTTGACCCCAGTTTTGTTCCTTTTATAAAGGAATGTGATGGCTGAGGTGATAATGACTGACCTTGTGCCTGCTGAGATTCATTTATAGTTTGAATCAGGTGTTGTAATGTGTAGGATTTCACATCTATGTTGTGAATCATTCTGTTAGACTGCCCTTCATATGAAATGAGAAAAAATAGGAGATGCTGGAGAAAAGTGCACATCCTGGATTCCTTGTGCACATCCGCTCTATTTGTAATTGTTGGTGTATATAAACATGTACTAGATGGATATCTTGGATCGTTTTGATGCGTTTCTAGCGATGTGCGTGTCATTGCAGGATGATGCAATGTGTTTGATGTGGATTATGTGTAAACCCAGAAATCTGATTTTATAATGTTGTGGAGCTTGTTCATTCTCCTCTGAGTTTCAAATATGGCTGAATTCGAAGGCCTGCAAGATGTTAGCCAATCATAACAGTTTACATTTAAGTTTTAAGGAGGTGCTTAGGCCAAAACTGAGCATTTCAGACAGAGGACCAGAGACAGGATGGAAAATGATCCTATGTTACTAAATATGTTGTGGTGCAAAAAAATTCACTAACATTATCAATGGATTTCAGGAAAGATAGGCTAATACAATTATTTTAAAAAAGGGAATGTCATGACCCCCTTTAATTAATATTTAAGTATGAACTGGTAAGGTGAAACACTTTGGTTTTTGTATTTAATATTTATAAATTTTTTTCCGTCTGTATAGTGGAGATTTTTAACAATGATATAGTGTGAGTTGCTTAACCGTTTGGCATAAAACCAAACCAATGATCAGTTATCAAATAATGATCTGTATTTAGCCTTCATGTTATCATTTGCAACTGCTCAATACTTTTGTAATTACACAACAACATGGACACTAATGTTAACTTTGATAGTTGCTTCAAAGTGTGATTAGAGTAGGGACTGCGAGAAAATGTGGCATTGCAAGAGGCATGCTTGATGGAAAATCCATTGCTCAGTAAGGATAATGAGGTGCCAGGAATGGTGAAGGCAGAGGTACACAGTAAAGATAGCCAAAGTGATGTAATAGTGCAATGAGCACAGGTTTCTTTCGCCTTACAAAAACTGAGAATTCATGGCAAATTTGCTGCAAACTTTCTGTAAAGTCACCACTGATAATTTTCATGTGCAAATGAGCTTTGCGGAAAACTTGCGGCAAATGGTCCATTGTTGCCAAATGTTTCCTAAAGGTTCACCACTACCAGTGAAGAGCTGCAACCTTCTGGCAGATATTTGCAGTGAATCAAATGCTAATTTGCATGTGAAAATAACAAGCTGCAAATTTGCTGCAAATATGCAGCAAGTTTGCAGCTAGTTTAGATTTTTTTGTAAAGGTTCCCTTTGATCTTTTGCCTTGATCATTGCACTTTGTAAAAGCTGCCAATGCCAAACTGACCAAACATACCCACTGAAATATAGTTATACAGACACACTCACATTACCTGTCATACAAACAACAAATCAAACATGCTTTGATCTCTATAAGTAGCTCTACACAATCAGTAACGCAAGTCATACCTTGTAGAGAGGTGAGAGAGGATGTCATTTCCAGCTTTTAATTATTCTCTCAAAACTCAAACACATGCAAACACACTTGGCACACATGAAACAGAAGCTAAATTGTCAAGTTTTGAGAGAACTGTTTTGGTATGCCAAATGTATCTCAAGAGTTTCGTTGTACAGTCGACTATATATAATGAGAGTCATGAATTCAAAAGTGTAACAAAGCTAAAAATGGCTAGGATAAGCAGCTGGCATTTACTTTCATTATTCAAATTAATTCATGTCTAGAGGTAAGATTCAATTTTAGAAGAATTCCAGAGTAGAAAGAAAAGTCTAATGGCTTAAGATTATTTTTTTTTAATTTTTTTGTTGTAAAGAAACCTTGTGTTTTATGAAGTCACTACAAAAAAAGAAAAAATATATTATTGTTATTACACAAATACTAATAGAAATCTAATACATATTTAAAAAAATAGATGCTAAAAATGCAAGTAAATTCTCAAATAAACTAATTTGATAGAGGATAGTTAGAGATCAGTGTAAATAAAGCCATAAGTCATAAAGCTTGGCCAACAGAGAAAGACATAACAAAAAGATTTTGATAAGCAGATATTTGTCTCCTGTTGACACGTGCTGCCCTTCTATATCATCACTGATCTCCTGAGCAAATTCCATCGTACCATGAGCCTGTCACCCATCAAATCACCTCAAATCCTGAGCACATAATTCCAAGCACCCCTGTGTCCCTTTAGCGCAGGAACAATTCTTCACACTGTCACCCAGCCCAATCACCTAAACCTGGATTTAATTAAATCCTAATAGAGACATTTCTCACATTACCTCAGAGAGCTTTCCCTGGGTGGAGCCTGATTAAGCAGACAGATTTTTAGAAGTCTATAAAAGCCAACTGCTTCAATGCTGTGTCTTTATTCACTTTTAAATTATATACGTTCAAATCTGTTTTGTAAAATCCTTGTTGTTTTGTGAATATGAGTGAACTGTGTAAATAATATATATATATATATATATATATATATATATATATATATATATATATATATATATATATATATATATATATATATTTATATATATATATACATACACACACACACACACACACACACACACACTGGCTGCCAAAAGTTTGGAATAATGTGCAGATTTTGCTGTTTCGGAAGGAGATTGGTATATTAATTCACCAAAATTCAACTGATCACAAAGTATAGTCAAGAAATTACTGATGTAAAACACAGCACCATCACTATTTGAAAAAAATAATTTTGATCTTATCTAGACAGGCCCCATTTACAGCAGCCATCACTCTAACAACTTATCCTTGAGTAATCATGCTAGATTGCTAATTTGGTACTAGAAAATCACTTGCCATTATATCAAACACAGTTGAAAGCTATTTGGTTCGTTAAATGAAGCTTAACATTGTCTTTGTGTTTGTGTTTGAGATGCCACAGTATGCAATAGACTTGCATGTCTTAATATTAGGTCCAAAATGGCAAAAAGTAAGCAGATTTCTCTAGAAACTAATCTCTCAATCATTGTTTTGAGGAATGAAGGCTATACAATGCTTGAAATTGTCAGAGATTTCATACAAAGGTGTACATTATCTTCATAAACAAAGGGCAACTGGCTCTACCAAGGACAGAAAGAGATTTGGAAGGCCCAGATAGAACTAAAAAAGAGGATAAGTACATCAGAGTCTCTAGTTTGAGAAATAGATGCCTCACATGTCCTCAGCTGACAGCTTCATTGAATTCTACCTAATCAACCCCAGTTTCATGTACAACAGTAAAGAGAAGACTCAGGGGCGCAGGCCTTATGGGAAGAATTGCAAAGAAAAAGCCACTTTAGAGTGGGCAAAGAAACACAGACATTGGACTACAGATAATCGGAAAAAAGTGTTCCCCTTCTGTCACTCACTCAACGTTGTGTCAAATGAAGTGACACAAGGGGTCTTCCTGGGACGCCAAACATACCTCTGAACCTGCGAAATGGCCAATGTCAAGTTGGCAGACAGAATTTGCATGCCCCGCCCCGGACATACGGGTATAAAGGGAAGCGGGGCAGCGAGTGCCAGTCAGAATTTTTCTTCGGAGCCGAACGGTTGTGAAAAGCAAGCTGAGTTCACCACTGTTTCACTCACATCTACTGGCGATAAGCACTGCTGTTCGAGCTGGCGTTCTCTCTCTCTCTCTCTGCACGCTGTGCAGTCTACGGCCCTGGGTGCTTCGACAGCGCTTTCATTGCCTGAAAGAGTGTTTCTCCTCTTAAAAAGAGTTTATTTCCTCTAAAAGAGTTTCAGTTCCCACTCATAAAAGAGCAATAAACAGCAGGCATTGAACATCCTTTTCAGGACACGTCTTTTTAAAGATATCTTTCCGCCTCTGTGTAGTTTCTGGATGCGGTTGATTTCTCTCCACTTCTGATGGTCATAAAAGCTGCATGGCATGCCTGGGCTGCGATCACATGCATACAGCATTTTATGAATGGTTCATGTTCTCAGTGCGAGAACATAGCCATGGCAACATTGCGGTTTTCTTTTCTCACAAGAGAAAGCCACTTCAGCCGCCCCCCGCGTCGTCCCTTCCCACAGGATTGAGGACGACCCGGCTGGTGATGAAGGAGATTTGGGGATTACGACGGGCTCGGTTTCGCCGGGTAAATCCCCATGAACCACCCGCCCCCTGGAACGCTTGCTTGTATCCTTCCGAGCTTGGGACGAGTGTGGCTCACCTCGCGGCCAGCCGGCATTCTCCCTTGAGCCCCCGGAATTGGATGACGACATCGCCGCTGCATCGGAGAGCGTCACAGCGGTGTCTGATGCTGATGACTTGTCTGGGCTGCGAACTTTGGGTCTGCTCACCCAGTCTGAGGCAGACACGTAGATGTCTGATATACTTTCCCAGGCCGCCGTTAACGCGAGGCTGGACTGGAAACCTCCGTCCCCCCCTCAAAGCTATTCAATCAGTTCCTCGGGTCGGGGCACCGCTCATAGCCACCCCCCGGTTCTGTTCTTCTCGGAAGTGCATGACGAGCTGACACGGTTGTGGAGGGCAGCTTTTACTGCCCGGAACCGACTCATCCGCTCTCACTACCCTGGATGGCGGGGCGGCCCATGGGTACACGGAGGTCCCCCAGGTGGACAGAGTGGTTGTGATCCACTTGTGTCCCGAGAATGCCACCACATGGCGGGACCACCCGGTACTCTCCTCCAGAACCCATAGAATGACATCATCACTGACCTCGAAAGCCTACAGCGCCACCGGACAGGCCGCCTCCGCCCTGCATGACATGGCTCTACTGCAAGTTCACCAAGCCAAGGCACTCAAAAATCTGCACCTGGGTAGTTCCGACCCCGACGTGCTGCAGGAACTGCGCTCTGCCACCGACCTCGCTCTCAAAGCCATGAAGGTCACAGTGCAGGCATGCTGTTTTTATATGGGACCCTTTGTGTCACTTCATTCGACACAACGGTGAGTGAGTGAGAGAAGGGGAACGTCATGGTTACTGTTGTAACCTCCGTTCCCCGAGGGAAGGAACGAGACATTGTGTCCCTCCTGCCACAGCACTAGACCTGTAAATGCCCGTACCTTATTTCAGGCTCCTCAGTGCATAATCCTGACTGGCACTTGCTGCCCCGCTTCCCTTTATACCGTATGTCCGGGGCGGGGCATGCAAATTCTGTCTGCCAACTTGACATTGGCCTTTTCTCAGGTTCAGAGGTACGTTTGGCATCCAGGAAGACCCCTTGTGTCACTTCATTCGACACAACGTCTCGTTCCTTCCCTCGGGGAATGGAGGTAACAACAGTAACATGACATTATGGATCTTAACCCCATTGAGCTTTTGTGGGATCAGCTAGACTGTGTGAGAAGTACCCGTCAAGACATACACATCTATGGCAAGTGCTACAGGAAGAGTTCAGTTCTGGCCAAGGCCACCATCAGGATTTATATTTAATTTTCCAAATTAAAAGCAGTTCAAGCAGTTCAATATTTGGTTGTAAAATAGGCTATTTCTGATAAACACACAGATAAATATTTTGGTTATAACCAATTATTTAATTTTATTTTGGATTTTCTTGAACTTTAATCCTTTAACTTTTGATCTTAAACATCAGGACACTCTCTTAATTTGACTAGGTAAAAAAAAAATAAACAGTAGTCAGATGATTATAACAAAAATATTTTCCCAGGTTAACACTTCAAATATGCATTTGCATGCATTCAGTAATTTGTTGCATTTGTGGTTTATTTCAATTCTACATTACCTACTGAAAATTTATTATTCATGTACAGTTTATTTTTTGGCATTTTGTCCAGTACTGACAATTTCTGCCGCAGTTTCACTGTCAATTTCTTGCATGCATATCGTCAATGTCAATTTCCTGAACACCAAAACCATGCATTTTGTAAACCCTATTTAGTACAATGTTTTACAAATAAAACATATTATTAGTATTATCAAACATATTGGCCTGCTGTTGCGCTGCACTTAGGCAAAAGAACAGTTGGCACATCGTAAAATTGAACGAGGTTTTAAATCCGTTTGCTGCATTTGTGAATGTGACAGAAAGCATAAACATAACTTTAGCCTGACAAGTCATTACAAATCATGTAAAACTACATTGAATCTTGTGTTTTTATGAAAAGGGCTTAATTTATTATCCCGTGTAGCCTACTGTATTTCCACATACATTAATCTCCGCAAATTCCGTGGGATGGTGCTCACGGAGATTGTGCTTAAGGTTTGAAGTGTTTCCCACTTGAGCCGATCATTTTTGCAGCAAACTTTACAGACTAGATAGCCGCTAGCCATCAACATTGATGGTGCTTCGTGGGTCTTTTACATAGCCAAGTAATTCCAGACAGCGGAAATAAAGGTTCAGTCTCACCCGGACATGTTTGAATGATGCGCTCGTGCTGGACTTCTGATGTGCTCGAGATGCGCAGCGCTCGCGATACCTGCACGTCACTTTTAAAATTGAGTGACAGTCAAATGCAACATGAGGAGGGCGCAATTTAAAGATGTATTTTATCTAGCCAAGTTTATATGATGACGTATAAATGCCGCAGATTCTTAATCAAACTAGGCTTGTTTGAGATGAGCAAAATCTGCGCAGAACCGATCACCGGTGATCAGCGCGTAATGCATGCCGGTTAGAAATGTGTCCGAGAGCGGTCCGTCTTGCTCTGATGTCATGCTGACGTATGTCAAAAAACTCTCGCGAGCGCAAGGCGCACGTGTCGGATTCTGCAGTCGCGCGCAGTTGCTCTCCACCGACTGCGCTGATCAAAAGCATGATGGGAAACGACTTGCTGACGACACAACTTAATGCTCATTGGCTGCGATTGTCAGCTGATATTTTTTCCCTTAATTCTAAGAAGTCCATTACCTATAGCCTAATACTATTTACTTTTTCTATAGTACTTTATTAGTAATTAGTACATGTGCTTTATTTACCCTTTTATTTTTATTTTCTTATTTTGAAGTCCTGTTTGTTGTAATTTTCTCTTTATTGTATTGTATGCTTGTGTTAATTTTGTACATTGACATTTTTGTACCACATTATGCCATTAAATAAATTAGTCAATCCATCAATACATGCATACACACATCTAATGTGACGGTTTTACAATTAGGCCTCATGTTTGTGTGTTTTTATCTGATATCTTTATCTGGGTATGTCTTATTCCTGGAGTGCAGTAAACACAACCCACACATGCTAATTTCTTAATTTAGAATGTGTTTTTGTTTCATATTATTTTTGAATAATAATTAGCTGTACACACTTTTCCTAATCATTAAACATGAAATTCAAACTTACATTAAGGTGACAAACAATTGTGTAATATATTTATATAGAATATTTTTCATGTAAAAAGGGATAGTTCACCCAAATATTTGTTTTTCTTTGGGTAAACTATCCATGAAGTAGGATACACATCATTAGGTTAATCAGCTGTGCCATATCCCACTCTGAAATGTTTATCCCATAATTAGGGATAACAATGTAAATTTAGTGCAGCATCTGTATGCTCATCATTTCTCATTATGGCTTTGATTATAAAAGGCACCCACAAAGTTAACAATTGTAGCAAGATGGAGAATGTGTTATTAACACTATCAGACTCCCAGGGAGCAATAACATTAACAGTAAGCAAAGAAATTGCTGAGACAATAAAGAATGGTGAGTAAAAAAAAAATAAAAAATTGGTTGCTTGATGATGGAATTAATTTTATTTTATTGATTGAAATTCCTTTTTACAGATAAAAAATATGCAACAAGTGAGAAATGCAGAACAGAAACAAGGTAAGGCATTTTTTTTAACCATAATAACATTTAAAATGATCATGGGGATTTTTTATTATTTTTTACACGACATAAGTTTCATTAGATGCAAGTTGCAACCTACCACTCTAGATTTATATCCCTACCATTTACTGAATAAGCCATTTTAAGTAATGAGCACTGTTCACCCTCGGTGATTCTCCTCATCATAACCATCTTCGTGTAAAAACAGTGGTATTTCAATTGCATCCACTTCGTCTGCGATAAAGAACGCGAACGCGATCTCTTCCATTGCTGACGTTTGCAGTCCACAACACAGCGAGATTCAGGAAGTGTCCGGCTTGCCTGCACTTTTTTCACTCCTCCCCTCACTGCAGCCGCCTACTCTCACCTACATTTCAGGCGAGGCAAGGCGCATCTCAAACAAGCCTACTGATTAGGATTGTACATGTCTTTATCTTAACGTAATACCGTCAAAGAGAATATTTCAATGGTATGATAACGGTCAATTTTAATAATATATAGTGAAACCTTGAAACAGCTACATCCCTACTGCCTACATGGAAGGAAAATTGCGTTGTTTATTTTTTTAATTATAGAGATGTAGAGGCATTTTGACGCTCTAGTCAGTCCCTGCTTTACATTAGCGGCACAATTAGTGTGTGTTGATCTGATTGAACAGGTGTTTCGACTGCAACATTTACACAATAACAATGGGGGGATGGGGATCAGAATTAGATGACAAGGTGAAATGTGTTTTAATGATAACAATTAATGTATTTATCATGTAATACATTCTATTTGACTTATTCTATTTTGGTAATATAAGTCATTAAGTAAATTGTTGTACTTGATCCCATTAAATGTCAACCACAGACCTTTGCATGGGCCCCCCTGGACTTGGGCACGGGGTCATCTGTACACTTTGACCCCTGGCGGGCCTGGTTTAGGGGTAGAGTTTATAAAATATGCTATCCTTTTCACTGTATTACATTCTAAACAGCTAAAAACAACTGGCAGTATGACTCACTTTGGCACCCCTCTGTGGGTATTTTAACTGAAAACTGGAGCTCATATGTGCCTTTATGTTCAAAAACCCTTCCCGCTTCAGCCACTGGGGGCAGTGCTTTGATTTTCGGTAATTGCAGGATGAGTAGACTGATCTTACAGTGAAATAGGAAACAGAAGGTTGAATTTTCATTAGCTAAAATTGGTCTGTACTTACCGAAATTTGAAACACTGCCTCCAGTGGCCAAAGCAGGAAGTGTTGTTGGGTATATGGGCATTTGTGAGCTCCATTTACTGGGTGTAATGTCCACTGAGGGTTGCCAAAAGCATATCATATAGGGAGATGTTTTCAGCTGTGCAGGATCTAATACAGTGAAGAGGAATGCATATTTTATAAACTGAACCAACCAACCAACCCGGATGCGCCACAAGAAATGTTTAACACTCTTGAGCCAATGCAAAAATGTCTGATTGGAGATGCCATTTTAAAGTAAGTCAGCATAACGTGTATAATCTTAGGGTACAGGAACTCTCAGAAACAACATGCCGACTTCTCGTGTAATCGAAGTGGATCATGATGGACAGTTTAGCTCCAGAAAATGTAAACTGCTGTTTCCAAATTTTTTGTGAGATCAGTCTTTTACGAAAGTTTACAACTTTTATTCCCATAGAGACCAACCAATCAACAAACAGAATTTTAAATCGATACAATAAAGGCATCATATTTTAACTAGCCACCTATCCAACTTTTTATTTAAAGAATGGAATATGAACACATTTGGTTATTCATTCCATGTTTATTTATGCAATACAAATGAATAGAGTGTGTGTGTGTGTGTGGGGGTAATAATGTTCTTCTTTGGTTTATTTCAATATGATAGCTCATCTGATTTCGCCGTCTCATACTATAATAACACTTTTCAGAAAATATCATATCATATTACGTTTATCTCTCTTGCTCTATAATATGATTTTGTGAGGTTCAGATATCTATATCTTTGCTATGCCTAAAATAATTAATTTGGGCTTTAAGCTGGTGTAATGATGAGTCCCTTTCATTACCTTTTACAGTAAAGGGCATGTCTCAATCCAACACAATTACAACTGTCTCAGATTTATGCTTTCCTGAGACACTCATTAAATTTTGTTAATGATTTTGACCCTGATTCTGACACAAACTGAGATGGATTGCTCTCTAAAACCATGTATCTGTACCGATGCTTAAAAGATGAAGAGTTAAATTATAGAAAACTTTAAAACTGTCCTTGAAAATGCAATAAATGTAAATAGAGATAACAGAGAGCATGGAGTATTGTGGTTGTCATCGAAGGAAAAGGAGAGGATTACTTTAATTGCAGTTGTAAAAGTCATGTCACATGCAATCAGGGAATTGATAGGTCAATATCAATCATCCTGGATTCCTCATTAAATTTCCCAAGCAGGGATACTAAAACGTCTTCATTCCATCACTTACTGTGATGAGGATAAATTAAAGGCATGCTTCAATGTGTGAAATCAATGCCACCTTAACAGTGTGTGAGCTCATGGAAACACGAAGCAATCAGTCGTTCTAGTAGCAGCACAAATGGCATAACATCTGCAGAGTACCTGACAGTACATCTGTAAAGCAGTCAGCCTTTTCATTATGGAGTGACTATTTGCACAAGTAGTAAATAGCACCTGCCACACAGGGTGGCTATTTGCACTTCAATAGTCTGATGGAAACATAGAAATTGAAGACAAACTGCACACCTAAAGTCACTGCAGTGGTGTGAATGTACTCTTCTCGATGCGGACGACCCGGATTTGAATTCACCTTTTGTCACACTTTTTCCAATCCTATTTTTTGTCTCCACTCTTAATATTTCCTGTAATACTACTTATAATAATAATAAATAAAAAGAAATATAAAAGTTGATTTCATTGCAGTGATTTAGTCACGGTGAAGGTCGGGGAGTTGAGAGAAAGGTTTGATCCAGGAAAAATTGACCATGGTTTTACTTTATTAATATTGTAGTAACCATGTTTGTTTTTTTTTTGTTTTTTGTTTTTTTTTTTTGCAGAAGCCATAGTTTTAATGCAATTAACCATGTTTCTACAGTAATATGCTGTTAATATAGTAACCATATGTAATTTTGTAGTTGTTATGATTTTGCTACAAAATACCATGGTGAAACTATGTTTAATGTAGTAAAACCATGGATATTGTTTTGTAAGGAAAGGTTTGGAGTGGAGGTTGGCTGTAGGACTCTAACTAAACTCAATAAACATGCTGCAGGTATGTCCCTTTACTGCATGCTAGTATTTAATTAGGGGTGTATATAGCATCTGCCATAATTTTCACCCCCAAATTAAAATTGCATCATTATATACTAACTTCTCGGTTACTGTCGTAACCTCAGTTCCCTGGTGGAGAGAACGAGATGCTGGGTCGATGTAGTGACACTAGGGTCTCTCTTGAGAGCCTCGGTTACCTCTATCTTTGAGAAAAGGCCAATGAGAATTGGCAAACAGAATTTGCATGCCCCTCCCCCGGACATCCGCAACGTTGCTATGGTCATGTTCTCACAATAAGAACACGAACCATCCACAAACGCTGCCTCAGTTTCTTCTCTGCCCAGACACATGAGGCAGTGCCAATGGCAGTCTGAAGCGGAGAGGTAACGACCGCATCCAGGAATAACACAAGGGCGGAAAAAGACGCGTCTTCAAAAAGACGTTCAATGTCCAAGTGTTGCTCTTTCAGAGAAATATACTCTTTAGAGATATATACTCTTTTTGGTGGCTGTCAAAGCGCCTATGGGCGTAGTCTGCACTGAAGTGCAGAGAAGAGAAAACCCGCTGATTTGCGCCGTATCTCCAACAGCATACGCTCTCGTAGATGTGAATGGAACAGCAGTGGATTTATTCAGCTCGCTGAAACACAAGCGCTCAGCTCCGAAGAATAAATCTGTCTGAACAGACACACGCTTCCCTTCTTTTATGCCCGTATGTCCGGGGGAGGGGCATGCAAATTCTGTTCGTCAATTTTCATTGGCCTTTTCTCAGAAATAGAGGTAACCGAGGCTCTGAAGAGAGACCCCTAGTGTCACTACATCGACACAACGTCAAGTGAGTTATAGAACGGTAACCCTCATTTTGTTCTAAACCTATATGAATTTCTTCCATGTAACACAAAAGGAGATAATAGGCAGTATGTTAGCCTCAGTCAGCATTCACTTTCATTGTATGGAAAAACTCCTGTTGTTTTCCACGGAGGAAAGAAAGTAATGGGGGTTTGGAATAACATCAGGTAAAATTATGACGAATATTCATTTTGGATGAAAAATGTATTACAACTTTATCAGTGCTGGATGCCAATGGCAGTAGTCTAACACTCACAAGTGACTGCCTGCCTGCCTACCCCATTAATCTTGGACTTCATTGTCTGGCAATAAAAAGGTGTGTCTAAACATAAATGATCCCTCCCATCCATTAGTCTTTGTGGCACTCAATAAATGGACGTACATTTAAACAATGTTTGTCCCCATGATATAACCTTGTTTGCTGTCTGTCTTTCCAATTGGCATGTTCAGATAACCATCTTAGGCTTTTTAAACCTGTGGACTAAGTAGCACAATGCTCAAAACACAATAAGATGGTGACACATTTCAAATGTATCCCCTCTGACACATTTGTCTGATGTTAAGAATGGTTTCAGTGGAAAATGGAAGGAACAATTTGTTGCATGCTCAATACTGTGGGATACACAGAAAATCAATACAAAACTAAATGAGATCTACTGCATTATATCACCATTTTTAAGGCAATGTTACAGATTGACTTTAGCTTTATATTGGTGAGTATTGATTCCATTGTCATTCTCATAAACCTTCGCCATGAGTGATAAAACCCTACTGTGTCAATCAAATCATGGTCATCAATCACCAACCAATGACCTCACAATTCAAACACAGAGGAAGCCACATATTTTTATATAGATATACTGTAACAATTTGATAAAGACAAAACACACTGAAACATCATTTTTTCAGACAACCCTAACCTTAACCCTAAGACAAATGTCTTATTTTCCAGTAATAATATCCAAAGATATTTAAAACTAGAAAAATTGTTTTATGCATAAATAAAACAAAATTAAGTGAGGATTATTCTTACAGTAAAATGAAGACTAAACAATTAGTTAAAACAGGGTAAAAAACTGAATTCAAGATATATTCTCTTACACAGTTTTATCAAGTAAATGTATCTTGTTTTAAGGATGTTTAGATATTTTTACTGGAAAACAAGAAAAAATACTGATCAAGAAAATTATTTATTTATTTTTTGCTGTGCAAAAATTCAAATTATGGCACACTGCTCACAAGACAGACATAAATATAAAATTCAAACGATGGAAAGTGATACATTTTCAGTGCTCATGTTTGGGATGGCATTGTGATGCCTTTGCCTGCTTCCAGTATAAACAGTGGACCAGCAATCAGCCTAATGTACTCGAGTGTGTCCAAAGCACAAAGCCTTCTCTCTGAGCCATTAGCCTAGCAATCTCCTGAAGTGAGGGCTCGCCCAAATACCCCTCATTAACATGATCGGCCAAAATCCATCATTATCAAGAGATTCTGCTCTTCACAGATACAATAACAAAAGAGGTGAGGCTGAGTTCTCCTCTGCTCTAACTGTATGATTGATATGTCTACTTTTCGAAAAGCTGAATCAGTGTGTTCTCGTCCATTTTTTCAATTTAATATTTAGAATGTAAAATATCTAAAAGCCATGTCTAAACAAGATTTATGGCAGAGCCTAATTTCTCTTAATTTGTAGCTTGCCTTTGAAATATTGTGATACCAGGAACATAGCGAAATCAACATATGAGGATAATTACAGTTATGTAAAAGATTTAGAGTAAATCAGATGAATAAAGGAAGAAATCAAGCAATGCTTTCTAGTTCAGAGAAATGTTAAGGGAGGTTAATAATGTCCCTGTTTGATCTTTCCAGTTTCATTAAATGTGATATTGGCTTAGAGGTTAGTTGCTAATAGACTGCGAGCATATCCTCAACATCAGCTAGTTTAGTGCCCAATCACAGTAATGTGAGATACCCCTATATAGACAGCATTGTTCTCATCCGAGACCATGACACCTTTAATTTAAGAGCAGGTGCAGTCTGATAATGGCTTATGAGACTCTTAGCAGACCACACATCCCAAATTTAACAAGAAAACTGTCTGGACTTTTACACCATTAACACTGTGCAGACAAAATGCTAAACTGAGGAACACAGAAAGTAGAGGACATGATAAGTGGCTGTTGTAATACCATACTACCAGTTATTGAAGTAAAAATTATACATTCAAAACTTCATTAACACTCAACCTTGCACAAGTATAGTAATATAACATTATAAAGCTTTAAGAACTCACACTTTTTGTTGTTCTTGTGTACCAATTTCAGCTATAAGCAGCTAACTGGCCCAGAGGTAATCTCGTTGCCCATATGTCATATCCCTGGATTCAAATCATATGTTCGTGAACATTAATTTATCCATTTATGAATAGAGTAAAAGTAAAACTGCAACTCCTATGTCACTGGATGCAGAATTATCAAGGGAAATCAAAATGTTTCTTTTTGAATGTTCATGTACCCTGAAATTGACCCCATACTGCTGTATTACTGACAAGCGCCATCCCCCATCAGACAGTTTTGCATTAATTGGAGCATGTTCACAATTCTTGGTGGATCTACTGATAGAGAATTGCAGGTGTAATCACTGTAACATGGGTTTTTGTCCCATGGAAACCAGGAAATAATTGCATTCGCATAAATAACAATGAGCATGATTTACAAGTTCAAAGTAAATTTTTGATCTAACATGAAAATTTGACTTCACTTACTGTTAGATTTAAATATGCATATCTGTTGACTGTTTTATGTCATTGTGCCACCTTGTGGAAATTCCACCTCAACAACACTCCCAGCTTTGGCCACTGGGGGTAAGAACTGACCGATTTCAGCAGCACAACTATTGAGCTCCTGTCACCGAATTCACAATTTGATCAGTCCAAATTTGGTTCCATATTATTTCCACTGGCTTGATTAGCTTGAATTTAAGAACATAAGCATTAACTACTACTACAAACATTCCACAAAACTGCTTGTGGTGTAGAACATTCTGATTGAAAATTTTGGATCACTAATGAAAAGTTTGAATAAAACTTGATGAATAAAAACAATAACATTATGCTAGTAATTTGGAATATTCTTTCTAGTTTTAAAGGAGGACACCACCTAAGACACTACCACCCCACCCCCATCCCCTATTACTGCACACTGCCATAACTGAGGTGTCAGTGTTGGGCAAGCTACTCAAAAAAAGTAGCTAGCTAAGCTACCAACTAATCAACAAAATAAATTGTTAAGCTAAGCTAAAAGGTACACCTCAGAGAAAGTAGAAAGTTACATTGCAAGCTATATGCCTAAATAAGCTTGCTTCTTTTAAGCTACTTTAATGTTTTTCAACCAGATGCACAGAGCATACTGTCATGGACAAAGCATCTAAAATACCAATCACTTGCTGTTTATCATAGCCATGGTACAGTATAGTACAGTATCAGTGATGGGCAGTAGCTTCGCTACAAATAATTAAGCTATTAGTTTAACAGAATTTCTGAGTAGCAAGGTGGTAGCTTAACTCGTTTTTAAATAAAGTAGCTTTTCAGTAGCAAAGCAATATTTTTGATTAGGTAGCAGTTTAGATCTACATCATATGTGCACCTGGTGTTTACTATCACTAGTTTGGAATCAGAACTGAATTCGCTCAACCGAAATGATTCGCTCATCTGAGTCAGTTCTTTACAATGAATTGGTCAAAAGTGATATAAAGCAGTCTGAATCGGTTTGCGATTCAATCTGTAGGACTCAGAAAGCTCACGTGCACGCTGCTGAATCATTTGGTGCTCGCTCTCACTTGGCAACACCCTCATGGAATACAAAACCTGCAAATGCATCCTGTAATTTGCCAGTGATGAAGAAGGTCTTAATTAAGTTCAACATGTGTACAGCTTGTGAGCAACTACTGCAGGTAAATTTATTTAACCAAAAAAGTATCAAAACATTCAGTAGCCTAAATGAAAATACATAAAAAAAAGTATTTTTTGGACATATAGCATTACCTGGGGGCACCATGTTAAGGCAATGGCATATGAATAAGTTAATCATGTAGTGATGTACCATAGTAGTACCATAGTATTCTTTGAATTACGTTGAAGTGCATGTAAATTCAATTGAATATGAATATGTTAATCATACATCAAATTACAATGGAAGTAACATGGTATTTGTCATTTGAAGCACCATGTAAATACAGAATGTATATAAATAGCCTATGGTAATTGTATCTCAAAGTACCATAACATTACCATCTGATTCCATCAGATATCACATTGTTATTGAATTACAAAACTTTTGGAACATTGTGTAGTTACATCAATGCATGTGTCAGTGGTTGGGAAAGTGATTCTTCCAGTTTATTATGTTTCCATTTGACAATAAAATAATTTTCTGACCCAGCCTTTTTGTTGTTGTTTCCCTGGATATAAGCAGCAACTACCCAGATATCATCAAAGTGTGGGACAAATCTGGTTTACTTTTGGTGCTTCTGGTTTGGTTCTGGCAGTGACATTGTAACGCCTTTGTGTAAAATAGCAATTGGCTGAAGTCTGGTGTGAGTGCGGACTGGCTGGAGACGAATCCTATATCGAATGACATCGTTACCTGTCATTTTAAGGAAAACGAACACAATGTCTCAAATTAGACTAATTTGAACACTTAAAGTGTGCTGTTATAATAGCAGGAGTTTAAGTCTTCATGTCACACATTTTAAAAACTACATTTAGTGTGCAATAAATACTGCAATCATCTCAGAGCCATTGCCATAACATATGGAATAGGATACACTATTATCTAAAATGTACAGGTAATCTAGTGATATTTTTCAATAACCACACCAAAATATCTAAATTAAACCCATTGCAATTTAATCCGTTGAGATCGAATTTAAAAAGCTGCTGTCAAGAAATGTTCAAAATATCAAAATCCACAAAAGGAGGTAGATCCTTTTCCTATTTGGCTGCTAAACTATGGAATAATCTCCCTAACACTGTTCTTGATGCAGACACACTCACTCAATTTAATTCTGGACTAAAGACTCATCAACTTAGCTAGGCATCCCAAAGAAAATATATTTCCTTATATATTAAGGCTCAATATATGAAATAATTTTCAGTTTATTCATAATTATATAGACTAATACATTGCAGTAATATATTACAATATACTAAGTAATACATAAGGAATTGCTGCTTTTCCTATATTGGGAAATGTATGACAATATATTTTATTATATATTGTAATATATGTCATTTTATATATAATAATACACTTCATAATATATACACTCACCTAAAGGATTATTAGGAACACCTGTTCAATTTCTCATTAATGCAATTATCTAATCAACCAATCACATAGCAGTTGCTTCAATGCATTTAGGGGTGTGGTCCTGGTCAAGACAATCTCCTGAACTCCAAACTGAATGTCAGAATGGGAAAGAAAGGTGATTTAAGCAATTTTGAGCGTGGCATGGTTGTTGGTGCCAGACGGGCCGGTCTGAGTATTTCACAATCTGCTCAGTTACTGGGATTTTCACGCACAACCATTTCTAGGGTTTACAAAGAATGGTGTGAAAAGGGAAAAACATCCAGTATGCGGCAGTCCTGTGGGCGAAAATGCCTTGTTGATGCTAGAGGTCAGAGGAGAATAGGCCGACTGATTCAAGCTGATAGAAGAGCAATTTTGCCTGAAATAACCACTCGTTACAACCGAGGTATGCAGCAAAGCATTTGTGAAGCAACAACATGCACAACCTTGAGGCGGATGGGCTACAACAACAAAAGACCCCACCGGGTACCACTCATCTCCACTACAAATAGGAAAAAGAGGCTACAATTTGCAAGAGCTCACCAAAATTTGACAGTTGAAGACTGGAAAAATGTTGCCTGGTCTGATGAGTCTCGATTTCTGTTGAGACATTCAGATGGTAGAGTCAGAATTTGGCGTAAACAGAATGAGAACATGGATCCATCATGCCTTGTTACCACTGTGCAGGCTGGTGGTGGTGGTGTAATGGTGTGGGGGATGTTTTCTTGGCACATTTTAGGCCCCTTAGTGCCAATTGGGCATCGTTTAAATGCCACGACCTACCTGAGCATTGTTTCTGACCATGTCCATCCCTTTATGGCCACCATGTACCCATCCTCTGATGGCTACTTCCAGCAGGATAATGCACCATGTCAAAAAGCTCGAATCATTTCAAATTGGTTTCTTGAACATGACAATGAGTTCACTGTACTAAAATGGCCCCCACAGTCACCAGATCTCAACCCAATAGAGCATCTTTGGGATGTGGTGGAACGGGAGCTTCATGCCCTGGATGTGCATCCCACAAATCTCCATCAACTGCAAGATGCTATCCTATCAATATGGGCCAACATTTCTAAAGAATGCTTTCAGCACCTTGTTGAATCAATGCCACGTAGAATTAAGGCAGTTCTGAAGGTGAAAGGGGGTCAAACACAGTTTTAGTATGGTGTTCCTAATAATCCTTTAGGTGAGTGTAGATGTGCATGTGATGAAAAATGGAGTGTGTGCTTAAATATATTTTAACATATATGTTGTACAAATAGTCACATTTATATGGGAATAAGTTTGAGCAATATATGTGCACAATTCTAAGGAAATATATATTATATTATAATATATATATATATATATATATATATATATATATATATATATATATATATATATATATATATATAATATTTATGTAATTATATATTTGTAAATATATACATATTAAAAATATTCTATGTCTTATCATGCAAAAACAATTCAAAACATTTTTAAATGTTGATCAAACTTTAATTGGGAGGCCAAAATAACACCTAAAACTGTAAAATCATTAACTTTCTCTATTTTCTTTTGAAAAATACCCGTATGTCCGGGGTGGGGCATGCAAATTCTGTCTGCCAACTTGACATTGGCCTAAGGGGAACCCTAGTTACATAGTTTATGTAGCATAAATGTGCTGCAAAGCAAATATAACACTTCAGCAACCACCAGAAATCTCATTTTGCTTCAGCAAAGGCCATTCACATCTTCATAAAATATAAAAACTAATATCGTTGGACATTTTCATGAGCACTGGTAATTATTCATACATATCATATCTTGTTTAAATGTAATAAGCTGAATACCTCATTAGAAAAATGTATGAGTAATTAGTTCAAAATTAATATTTTTTTACAGAATAATAGAAAAAACATTATTTAGATTGATTATCCAACAAGCACCAATGCAATGATGAGTCTGAGAAGCCAATATGACTAAAGTGTAAAGTTTATGAATGAAAATGTGCACATTGTGATTTCAAGTTCAAATCAGATGTTTGCGCTGCAGTCTACGTTTATTTTGCACATCTCAGAAATCAGAATTTGTCAAGAGTAACATTAACTATATTATATTCGGGTCACTGGTCAATACTTATGTCCCCTGATGAATTATGTCCAAAATCTATTCATACTACTCCCATGGATAAATAAGGCACATACTGTTTTAGCCTACCAGCCAAGAAGTTTATGCTTCATAAAATACAGTACTGTGACATTACGTGGCTTCTGATTCAGAGTCACAATAATGGCTTTGCTGCACACCCCTAGTACTTACTTTAAAAATTTACTTTGTCTCAGATGTTTCTTCTAAAATCCCTTAAGAGAAATACAAAAGGACACATATAAGTCAATTGCTGACATACAAAGCAACACATTTTATGAGGATATAATAACCCAGATGATTTGGTCTTGGAAGTTTTGATAAAAAAAAAAAGATAATATTGAGAGTTTTGATCGCAGACATTGGTATCTTGACAAATCTGAGCACAGTTTAAACATTATTGAGCTTTAACCTTTTCATGAGTAGGGTCTAAATTCCTCTGTAGTGCCCCCTGGAATTAGTTATTTTTGCACATCACTCTGCAGAGCCAGTAGAGGGGAGCAGAGTGGAGATGAGTATTTTTTTTAATTGATTTCTTGTCATAAAAAACTACTGTATGTAATATAGTATACATGTGAACAAATGGGTCTGCTGTACTGTTTTTGTTTTATTTTTAATTTTTTTATAGCTGCAAAAAATCAAATGAACAAATAGTATCAGCCTATATGCGCTGTTTGACTTCTCAGACATTGTGTGTGTGTGTGTGCGTGTGTATGTGTGTGTGCATGAGCGTGTATTTATCACTTTGTGGGGACCAAATGTCCCCATAAGGATAGTAAAACCCGAAATTTTTGACCTTGTGGGGACATTTTGTCGGTCCCCATGAGGAAAACAGCTTATAAATCATACTAAATTATGTTTTTTGAAAATGTAAAAATGCAGAAAGTTTTCTGTGAGGGTTAGGTTTAGGGGTAGGGTTAGGTTTAGGGGATAGAATATAAAGTTTGTACAGTATAAAAACCATTATGTCTATGGAAAGTCCCCATAAAACATGGAAACACTACATGTGTGTGTGTGTGTGTGTGTGCGTGCGTGTGTGCGAGTGTATGACAAGCAATAGTAAACAGACTTGGCTGCGTGCATGGATAATCGTACTCGATCAGCATGTTTTCACTGTGAGTATACGAGTTGAAAACTTTTATCTTGGTGCTTTTGTGATTGTTTGGATGTCTCTTTCAAAGTATTATATGCCTATAAACACTGTTTGAGTTGCTGCTTGTTTGAATGAAAACTGCATCTGCACCTAATCAGCTGACGTGGCTGCGTGCATGGGAAGATTGCATTTAGATATGCATATGTTTGATATGTAAACAAATGGCAGCAAGCATCGGAAAAAGATCGCATTTGATGTATTGACTGTACGTACAAGAGCTGTAAACTTTTTATCATGGTACTTTGGTGACTAGTTGGATGTATGTATATAAAATAAACTTATTCTGTAGTTTAAAATACTGTATGAGTAACTGTTTAAGTGAATATAAATAACAGACTCTTGACGAGCGTGGCCTATATCGGTGCAAAAGACGATTTGAATCTGGCATCTTGTAACTTAACTGGCTGTTGCAGAAACATATATGTGTGACGCTACTCTGCAGGGCCCAGTTATTAACTGGTGACGGTATGTATGAAAGGGTTAAAGGAGACACGTGTGAGATTAGTCTATTTCTCAGTAGAAAAATCTCAGGAGGAAACTTCAGCAAACATCTTTTTGCATTCCATTTAAGCTAATTGTGGTATGAAACAACTGAGATAGTAAAGAGGTCTTATTTATGATTTTTCCTTCCATTATAATACGCTACTGTGTATGTTGTATCAATGAAAACATGATATATGAGGTGTGCAGCTAGCCCGTTCCATGAACCGATCCTGTACATCAAATACACCATAAAATGTTTCCAATCTCAGGAAAAGGTTTTACAACTAGATAAAGGCAAATAGTTGTCCTTGAGGACAAGACTGACAGAAGTAAAGTGGCTTAGTGGTTTATAAGAGTAATAAGGTGGGTTAGATTTGACTGGTCTTTCCATGTTACAAATGTTGCACACAGTTTTTCTTGTTGGATATTGGATTAAGTAGGAAATAAATCATCCGCTAATGAGTGTTGTTTCTTTTCCTTGGCAGAGACTGAATTCCTCATCTTTTTCTGCCATAAGCAGCTGTTTCATAATGTGAATTACACATTGTGTTATCTAGACAGCAGTACTCTTCATAATACAGTCATTCAGTTCTCCAAAGATTATAGTTCCAAATAAAGGATTTAGTTTGGAGGACTCCTTACAATAACACATGGGAATTCAAAATTGTTTTCTCCACTTTAGTTTTAAACATTTTGATCCTGAACGAGGGGCCAAGGGTAAAAGCAATTAATTTGTCTTCACAAAATGAGATCTGTTTGCACAATGAAGATCTAATTCAGCCCACAGTACACTAGTCCTCAATGGTACTAAATTTCAGATTCAAGAGGCACCATAGACCTCTTCAGGCTGAGAGTCATAAGTGGAGATAGTCACGTAAAAACAGATTGAAAAGAAAATAAATAAATAAAATTTATCTTAATTGATTGAGGAGCAGCCATGAAATCATGAACAGAAGCCAATCAGCCCATTTAATCTCCTGTGCTTTATGAGCCATGCTGAGTTTTTAGCACTCAGCACGATGAAATGGGAGACAAGTAGTATGCACCCAATTAGATCTGAAGTCTTAGACTGCATTTAAATAGCCAACTCTTTGCTTTAAGGGATTTGGGGAAGTAGTTTCTAAGCATTGGGTAAATTAGTCAAAAATAAATTCACTACAGATTAATAATTACTTCTCAGATTACAGATTGTGCTACTCTTTACTTCATAAAAGTAATTAACATTACTAATTACTTAACTTTTTTTTTTTTTTTTTAATTCCTATGAACTCCTTCAAACATGAATCAAACCAAAAAATGTGCTACTTGTTAGTTCTTTTTGAGAACCACAGGAGTTTTAGTTTATTTATACATAACCATTCCAACCACTCAACTCTAAACTGAATTTCCATTTTGGCACACCAGTCCCATCCATCCATCCATCCATCGATCAACCGCTTATCCTGTGTACAGGGTCGCGGGGGGCTGGAGCCTATCCCAGCTAACATTGGGCGAAAGGCGGGGGACACCCTGGACAGGTCGCCAGTCCATCGCAGGGCCACACATAGACAGACATACACTCACACTCACCTCCCCATCCACATCCACACCTAGGGCAATTTATTTTTGGAGACACCAATTAACCTAGCCTGCATGTCTTTTGGATGGTGGGAGGAAGCCGGAGTACCCGGAGAGAACCCACACAGACACGGGGAGAACATGCAAACTCCACACAGAAAGGCCGGGGCAACCAGGGTTTGAACCCACAACCTTCTTGTTGTGAGGCGACAGTGCGCACCAGTCCTTTCTAATTAATTTAAAGAAATCATTCACCCAAAAATTAAAATACACTCATCATTTACTCGCATCCCAGATGTGTATGACTTTCTTTTTTCACTGTACATCTTATTGCAGTCTCTAGGCACAATTGTCATTTCAAGCTCGATTACACTTCCTAGGGCTTGACGCATGTGCAGAGCTCTAGATAGTGCTATAGGATGTGTAATCGAGCTAGAAATCTTGATCGCAGAGGAAACTGCTGTAAAGATGTACAGTGAAAAAGGAGTTATATTTTGGTTTGTTCTCACCCAAAGCCAGCTGGATCACTTCAGAATACATTGATCAAACTACTGGACTCTAATTGATTATTTTATGCTATCTTTATCTATTTTGGACCTTAAATGTTTGGTCACCGTTCACTAGCATTGAATGGACCTACAGAGCTGAGAGATTCTTCTTAATATCTTTGTTTGTGCTAAGCAGAAGAAAGAAAGTCGTACACATCTGGGATGGCATAAAGCTGAGTTTATGGTTAGAGAATTTTTTTGGGTGAACTATCCCTTTAAGAGCACATGCAAGGACAATTGTAAGTGAACATAAAGCTATGAAAAAACAAGCTGTCTCAGTTTCACAAGGCAAATGTGAAACAGACCTGACACAGGACTTTGTTAGATCCTGTCTGTCTTGTGTTCCTCCCCTCTCCTTGTGTACTGACTGTAGCATTACAGGAAAGGATGCTGACATAAATGCCCTTTGACTTTGACAGCTGGGGATATGACACCCATATTTGTCCATGGAACAATGCTGACCCATTGGATTTTTTACACACCATGGCAGGGGTATGTACTAATCTGGGGCAAGCTGTCTATTTATAATGAGTCTTAAGAGACATGTTGTCAACACTTGACAACATCAGTGATTCTTTTTCAGACAAACATTTTAAAGAAGGCTAATTATTCACAAATTCTGTCAATATTAACACCCTTATTTCATTCCAAATTATTGGAATGTTCCATGGAAATTTTTTCGGTGAGCCGGCCATGAAAAGGGGCTGTGATATGGCAAAGTGGGATATGATGAAGGGGTCGGTGATAGGCTGTAGGGGGCTGTGAAATGGTGCCGCAATATGCCGAAGGGGGCCGTGATATGCAGAAGAGGACAGCAAAACACATTGTCACAACCCTCAGTCGTCAACTTGCCGCTGGTCCGCTGAGGCCCCCTTCAATTTGTTGAATGGCGGGAGTGGAACTGCTGTGCAGTGAACATGAACTACACGGTTGCCTTTAACGGTTGCGCACTGTCACCATGTCAACAGCCTCATCTCCCGCTGAAAGCGTTTAATCAGGCAGCACCCGCTGGGCCCCATGGGAGTTGTAGGTCACTGGGCTTCAGCCTGTATAAGCCCATGTGCCCCTGTCACTGAAAGTTGCATATAACAAAGTTCGCATCTGCGTCCAGATTAAAAATTGGTGCCAAAACACCTTTGGTTCTCGTGTGTGTGTATAGTATCCAAACATGGCGACAGGCCAGTTTTCAATCTAGACGGAGACACGGGTTAAGAGGCGGTCACACTAGGCTTTGTGCATGCACATTATTTTGACACAGAGTGTATGTGATCATTTAAATATTAGGCAAATTAAAATCATGGACATGGAGCACTCCTCATTCTAGGAAATAAACACAAAATGGTTATAAGTACATTTAAAGAGATGATGAGTCATACATCCTGTGAGTAGTCAAGACCACCAGCCCTATAGATTTCCACTGGGTTCCTGGCTGACTGCTGGGCCAAACCATATTTTCCAAGACAGATACCACTGCCCTGTTCCCAGTTGAAATATGTATATACATCTTTTAAATTGAATAAGGAGATAAACTGAATTAAACCTACTTTTTTTTCAGCCAATTCCAAACCCCAACAGACTGATTGTCAAGTTCTTCAAAATGATCTCTCTTATCCCAAAATGATCTGTACTATACACATGTATGATCAAATTTGAATCACAATGCTTCTCTGATGTGAATATGTTTGGTTGATTCATGGATAATGACAAATATTAGACATAATGCATCCTGCAAGGGAGAATAATGCATCATCTATAATATTGAAAACGTCTGGTTTATGTATTCTGTTTCTAGTTGCACCCCTCCCAGGCAAATGGTAAGTAAACTCAATAAAAATATTGAGTTAAGATAATTTAGGGAAGAACGACTGGCTCCTGAGTATAACAAGGAGCCAAGAAGTATACAATAGAATATGTCTTTATGAAATAAACACAATGGCCAATGGTACAGAATAACCAGCACCGACTTTTAATAAACCCTTTCACTTTAATGATGTTCAAGCAAGTTGGCTTACACACATAACATCTGAGTAGCAATAGCTATTACATGCAGGTTCATATTAAGTTATTTAAATAGATTAATAGGTCCTCCATTGCAGTGTGGGAATACTGGTTTTACTGTCTTTGAAAAAGTGACATATGCATGTGAGATTTTTGTGTGGCTGGATACTTCATAGATCATTGTCTGTCTGTCATTAATCCATTCACCTCTTAAGAAGCGTATGCTGTGGATATACGGTGCGTTTTCAGCGGCTTTCTCAACTGCACGACGAGTGCAGATTTCACCCCTGTGCACTTCAACAGTGTTAAAAGTGAGTATATTCCTGCTAAAGAGTATAGTTTCTCTATTAGAGCACAGGCATTGTTATTGAGCGTCTTTTTAAAGATGCGTATTTATAAAGATGCCTTTCCTTCTTTGTGTTATTCCTGGATGCGGTCATTATCTCTCTGCCTCTAATATGACTATGGCAATGTTGCGGTCGCGGCTTTCCTTCTGCCAAAGCGGGAAAGCCACTCTAGCTGCCCCCCACGCGTCACAACCCTTCTTCGCAAGGGCGTGATAGAGCCTGTTCCTCCAGCCAAGATGGAGGAAGGGTTCTATAGCACTTACTTCATCGTATCAAAGAAAGGTAGTGGGTTGCGGCCAATCTTGGACCTGCGAGATCTGAACCAGGCCTTACACAGACTCCCTTCAAAATGCTAACGCAGAAACACATTTTACGTGCGTCTGGCATCAAGATTAGTTTTCTGTGGTAGACCTGAAGGATGCGTACTTTCACGTCTCAGTTTTACCTCGACACAGACCCTTCCTACGGTTTGTTTTCGACAGCCAGGTGTTTCAGTACAAGGTCCTCCCCTTCGGCCTCTCCCTGTACCCTCGGGACTTCACGAAAGTCGCAGAGGCAGCTCTTGCCCCATTAAGGGAAGTCGAACTACTTCGACGACTGACTGATTCTAGCACACTCTCGAGATTTGCTGAGCACGCACAGGGACGTGGTGCTCAGGCACCTCAGCCTTCTAGGGCTTCGGGTCAACTGGGAAAGAGCAAGATCTTCCTGGTTAAGAGCATCTTTTTTTTTGGCATGGAGTTAGACTCAGTCTCAATGATAGCGCACCTCACAAGTGAGTATGTGCAGTCGGTGCTGAACTGAATGTCATTCAGGTGGAGGACAGCGGTTCCACTGAAACACTTTCAGTGGAACCGCTGAAAGTTCCACTGAAAACCGAGAAAGCCATATGCCTGGGGCATATGGTTTCTCGGGTTTATGCATATGAGACCGCTTCAGCACTGGCTTCAGACTGGAGTCCGGAGATGGGCGTGGCGCAGTGGCACAAATCGCGTAGCTATTACGCCGCTCTGCCGCCACTTATTCAGCCCTTGGACAGACCTCATGTTTTTGTGGGCAGGAGTTCCCCATACAGCAGGTGTACAGACACATCATGGTCACCACAGATACCTCCAAGTAGGGCTGGGGTGCCGTGTGCAATAGGCACGCAGCCTCTGGTTCCTGGACAGGACTGCGACTGGGTGCACATCAACTGCCTAGAGTTGCTGGCTGTACTGCTCGCCCTGCCGAGGCTATTGCCATTGATCCGGGGCAAGCATGTGTTGGTCCGGACAGACAACACAGCGACAGTAGCATACATAAATCGGCAAGGTGGTGTACGCTTTCCTCGCATGTCGTAAGTGGCTGAGGTCGCTGCAGGCCACTCACATCCTGGACAGCCTCAACGCTACAGTGCACATGCTGTTGCAGCAGGCAACGCTCAGTGGAGAGTGGAGACCCCAGCCCCAGGTGGTCCAGCTGATTTGTAGTCGATTCAGCAAAGCACACGTAGACCTGTTTGCTTACCGGGAATTCTCCCACTGTCCGCTCTGGTATTAGCTGATGGGAGCGTCCTTGGATGGGACGTGGAAGACCTAAGTGGCCTACCACCAGCAGTGGTAGACACGATCACTCAGGCCAGAGCTCCCTCTATGAGGCAGCTTTATACCCTGAAGTGGCGCTTGTTTGAAAATTGGTGTTCTTCCTGAGCCGAAGACCCCAGAGATGTGCAGTCAGGTCAGTGCTTTCCTTCCTGAAGGAGAGGCTGGAGGGCTGGCTGTCTCCCTCCACCTTGAAGGTATATGTAGCCGCTATAGCGGTAAGTCCCTAGGGAAGCACGACCTGATCATCAGGTTCCTCAGTGGTGGGAGCCCCCTTTGAGCTGCTAGAGTCAGTCGAGCTGAAAGCCCTCTCCTTGAAGATGGCCCTCCTGATTGCGCTCACCTCCATCAAGAGGGTTGGGGAACTGCAAGCGCTTTCTGTCAGCGACACTTGCCTGAAGTTCGGTTTGGCAGATTCTCACATGATCCTGAGACCCCGGCTGGGTTATGTGCCCAAGGTTCCCACAACCCCCTTCAGGGATCAGGTGGTGAGCCTGCAAGCGCTGCCCCAGGATGAGGCTTACCCAATTCTGTTGTTGTTGTGTCCGGTGCGTGCAGTGCGCACCTTCTTAGATTGCACGCAGAGTTTTAGACACTCTGAGCAGCTCTTTGTCTGCTTCGGCAAACAGCAGAAAGGGAACGCTGTCTCCATACAGAGGCTTACCTACTGGATCGTGGATGCAGTGGGCTGGGATACACCCAATACCTTTCAGAGATTTTACAATCTCCGGGTTGAGCCGATTTTGTCCCCTGTTTTGTCAGGTATGAACAGGTAGAGTTTGTTAATACCAAATTAATACCGGGGTCTTTTCCCCCTGAAGGAATTGGAATGGAAAAAACACCCTCCCTGATGCATATAATAACGTTAGATGGCCCCAGCCGGATCTAATACTCCGTGGAGAGAAAACATAGAGAGAAAAGGCCATGGCTGGCACAGCCTTTTTTGGGAGTTGGGGGAGGTTACATGCAGACTGATGCGCCTGCTATTACGCATGCAGCAGCTTGCTTGCACCTGCATCAGCAGTTCACGTAACACGGTTCAGCTGTTGTGGCATTTTTCTATAGGGACCACTTGTGTCACTACATCAACACAACATCGAGTGAGTGACAGAAGGGGAACGTCTTGGTTACTGTCGTAACCTCCGTTCCCTGATGGAGAGAATGAGACATTGTGTCCCCCTTGCCACAGCACTGTACTAGCCGCTGAAATGGCCAGAACCTGTCTCGGCTCCTCTGCACAAAACCTGAATTAGAGTGGGTTACAACAGTAACCAAGACGATTCAGAATTATAGCTTGATATCATATAATCTATTTATTGTAATTCCTTTTACTTTAATTATATTATTTCAGTCATGACAACTCTAGAAATAAATGTAAGGCATTATAATAAATATGACAAGTTTGGTCATGGCAGAATGCTGCTGCTGCTGCAAAGGAAGTACAGAATAAATACTTGCTACTGTGAAAACTCACACAGACATGCTGCTGCACATGTAAACAGGGCCGGCCCAAGCCTTTATGGGGCCCTAAGCAGAATTTGATTTGGGGGCCCCTCAGTGCCGCCAATATGACTGAATATTGTCAATGCATGATTATTCGCACACTATAAATCTAACACACCCCTTATCAATTTTATTAGTTGTAGCTGTGTTGCTTACAACATTCCAATGTCTGCCTGGCATGATTTCACCCTTCTACGGTTTTAAATGTAACAGTAGCACACCTATATTTACCCAATGTTGTTATCCCTCTGTTACCAGTTTTGTGTACTTCCTAGAGAACAATTTGCAGCAGAAGCTGTAGACTGCATCATTTCTTTTTAAATAATTGAGTCAGCTCCACTTACATTTTTTCCCCATTAATTAACTTTCTGTAGGTGTAGTGGAAGCTTCTGCCATCAGGTTTTTCAGGGAATGTGAAGTTTTCCTTTATAGGCAGTGGCCCTCTGCTTACCAGATCAGTCCTTTCTGAGTCTGACAGGATAGATGACCACATCAGTGGATGCACGTGATGGGAAGTGCTCCTCGCATGCAGAGGATGGATCTGATGAAAGATGAAAATAATAATAAAAGCTAGCCATGGTAGATGTCATATTAGAAGGTAATGCAACTGTCTGTCAAAAACAAAGGCATGGTTTATCCATATAAATATAATGATCTGGGATTGTTGAAAAATCATCATCAGCTGTAGCACTGGAACTTGGGGCAGGTGGTGTTGGTTGTGCCCCACGTCCAAAATATTTCAACAATGCTCCTAGGGAAGTTTCATAAGAGTACATATTTGACAGAATATTTGACAAAATGTTATTTTCTCAACACAAATTATTATACACAGCAGCAAGCCATCTGTACTCCTAAAACAACAACTCTTAATCTATAACTAGCTAATTGAGGCATAATGATATTGGAATATAATAGCAAAGACCCCAAAATGGTAGACTAATGTAAATAATGTTACGTTGTTATCAGTACAAAGTTTATGGAACAGAAGCTTATTTTTATTACAAAATATATACACAGGAAAGTTATTTTTACACAGAAGACAAAAACTTGAATCTAAAACTTGCTAAGTAATATGTTGTACTAATAATATATTAAGATGTCAAGGCTATTTACGGATGATTAATCAAACTTTCCTAAAAAAGAAGATATGCTACATAGGCTATGTTAACTAACTAGCCAGCTAATGTTAGCTCATAACTTAGCCTAGCTACTTAACATACCTTTATCGTGCTGTTTTTTTCTCTTCCTCTGTTTTCTTCTTTTTCCTTTTCTTTGCACCAGAGGATATGTCCTTTTTTGTGACATTGCTGTTTTGCTGTCTGAATGTGCTTGCATCCTGCAGCCCCTTAACATAATATTGCATTTAATATTGCGTTTTTGTATAATTACCATTGACAGTATAATAACAAAAAAAACAAAACAAATGTATGTGCTCTTGGGGGCCCCCTGGTGGCCGCCGGGGCCCTAAGCAGCCGCTTAGTTCGCTTATGCCTTGGGCCGGCTCTGCATGTAAACATACATCAAAAGGAAAGATAGAGGGATAAATCATAAAAGAAAAAAAGAAAACAAATTTGGGGCATACCACCATAATAAGAAACTCAAAGCTTGTGTTTTATATTATCTTGTTAATTGCAAAACAAAAGCAAGCTAGTTTCTCAGTTAAAACATAAATCTTTAGGCATATAATATACAACTTCTAAGAAAATGAGAAAGCTGCTCTCCAGAGATGACAGAGTTCCATGTTTGTTGGAAGACAAATAAAAAAAAGCATTTTGGTACAAAAAAAGCATTTACTCTACCCTGAAGCAATAGCTGGCCTTTCTGACTCTACTTATTGTAGCATCAGCTAATCACATACAGCCGTATAAAATTGGGTAAGACAAAAGACTTGGGCCGGTTTTTGTAGATGTCTATGTTTGGAAACCAGCATTTTGGGATCCTTTCTTTTTTATATGTAGTCTTTTAAGCTTTATTTATTTACCTTTAAACATGTTTGTTGACCACTGGCCATTCTCCATCACTGCTGTCTGTGTCAGTCATAAAAAAAATAAATAAAATAAAAACACCTAAACAACTTTCATTTTTCATTTTTAAATTCTACAGTAAAATTACTGTGTATTATCATAAAGCATTATTTGTGGACTATTGCAACTACTCTGTAACAACATGGCAACCATGTGTTTAAAGAATTAGAATTAGTTTCATTCGTTTATTTCTCTCTGCTCAGAACAGTCCAGTTTATTTAATAGTATTAATTTACTTCTCCAACTCAAATCTCCATCACTCAGGCAAGTTTACACAAAGAATAAACGGTTTCTTTCTAAAGCTGCCAGAGCAACTTTTCAGTGACAAAAGAACGATGGCAAAATGTTTAAACCATGAGATCCTGATAATGAGAAGAGGGAACATCTGATTCTTTTCTGATCCCAGCTAGCATGGGCCCTTGGAACGATTTGTTTTCAGATAGAAATTAAATCATTTAATTTTAGTGGATTGCATTTCCTTTTTTCCTCATGGCTGATGGTTTGCATATTCAGAATGTATTTATAATGAGAACAATAAAGTGCTGTCAGAAAGGAACCTATACCTAGTCCATGTTTGAATTTTAAATTAATACCTTTGGTCAATGGTCAAACTAATCTCCAGTGATATGCAAAATCAGTTATAGAAGACCTTTATTCTTGTTTCTGCGTGAACTTTGCAATGTATGTGTGTTCATACAGACATGGCATGTCCTTCATTCCGTTTGGCAGTAAATGCCACAAAACATGAAAACATTTTGACTCTTAAAAGTGTCATATTGATAGGGAGTTCTATGAATAATATTACATTCACATTTCACTTTTCATCATCTACGTAAGTCTAAAATGTTTCCTAAAGTCAACTTGTTTTTTTTTTTTTGTGTGGATAAGCTCTTTGGAAAACGTCCAGTCCAATCATTAAAAGCAGAGGGCCACGGAATCAGATACAAGCTGGGAAACTGCATGGTAAGGTTTAAAAAGAGGTACTTACTGCCAGCAAATGCTATTTTAGAGAAGGAAAGACATACTCAATGACCTATAAATAACCATAAGCGTAAATACACAACTGCAACAAAGTGCTTGACATATGTTTTGAAGTTTGAATGGATTTAATCACTTTTCAGTTTGAAAAAATGTAATCCCTTCAGTGTGTTCACAGTATTTTTGTCTTGTTTCAAAGAGAGGTTTATGTTCTTATCTTCTGACAGGTAATGAATGGTAAGCTTTGGGTTAAAGTAGCTCATGTGCTATTTTTATAACTGGTTTTCACCCTTGTCATAGTGGAAAAAAAAAAGTTCAATGTATTTTAGAGTTCAGCGCTTTGGAAAGGGCTCTATGTCTTTTCCTTTAAACAGTTCCCTCAATTTGGCCATGTTTTCTATTATTCCAAAATCCCTGTTATTATGGTCAAAGTGATGTCTTCCAACCTCACCATAGCAATGTAGAGATTTCTGTTGAAGTAACCTTACGCTGCTCTTCTTTTTTCGCAGAACTAATTTCCTTATTCATTTATTTATTGTAGTTAAATAAATGTAGGCTGAGTGAAAATCCGGTATGGTCGTGAAATGTCTTTTTCTCTTGATCAGACAGCAAACCACATATGTGAACTAGATCACCCCCCTCCCATATGCTTTTTCTTATTTCTTCTCTCTCTCTCTCTCTCTCTCTCTCTCTCTCTCTCTCTCTCTCTCTCTCTCTCTCTCTCTCTCTCACTTGCACTCACTTTCCTGACCACAAAAGAAAGAAATCATTGAGTTTTTCCCTTTTTTTACACACTCCCTCCCCTTCCAGTAGGGGCACAGACTTTCAGATTCCCAAACCCTGCAAACTTTGTTTGAAGAATTCAAAAGAAGTTTAAGGCATACTGATCATTTGTGTTCAATTTCTCTGTTTCTTAATGGCAACACACTTTAACAGAGTTTGACCAGAGAACATTTTGATCAGACACATGCTTTTACCTTGTAACAGGTCAGAAGATTCTGGTGAGTTCTGTCAGTTTTTTGCTATGTGCATTATATTCCAGAGAATTAACAGCATTTTATTCATATTTGTACTTGGGAACAAGAGGTGAGTTCTGATGAATATGACAGAGCTAGATTATGCATCATTTACTATTCACTGCTTTAATAATTAATGAAAATATATCTTTGTAATGGTATTCTTTTTGTCATAGCAATGTCACAATACAAGAAATGTGTTTATTTTTTACTAGTTATTCAAACTAATTAAAACAATGCCTTATCTGCATAGTCTTCCAAAATTGCTCACATCAGTTTTCTGCTCTGAAGGATGTGTTTAAGCTCAACGGAGAACATGTCAACTTACCAACACTTGGCATTAGTATGAGGGTTAATCGTGACAAATTTTTTTTTTTTTTTTGGACTAAGCATCGTATAATTTCCTTAACTTTAAACTGGTCGAACATTTATTTTTAGGAATGATACAATGACAATGTTCCTTAAGAAAAACACAAAAAGGTAACCAAAGTAAATTTAAAGGTCATAAGTGCTGTTTCAATGGCCCTTTATGGGTTTGATCGTATAATTTAAGTGTCTAAAAGGTAATTGTAAAACATTACGAGCTATAGCTTGGCAGAGTGGGCAGTAGTGTGGGACAAAAACAAAGCGGCTAATTAAATCAAGACATTTGTGCCATTGTTCATTTATAATGCTGATTAGTAAATCTAAATAATGTCTGCATATGACAACTGAAAAGCTCTGTGCTTGACTTAGGAATAATAAATTATGACATTTCGTAAACCCATGACCGAATCAGACCCAACAACATTTAACACAGCTCAGTTCTTAACTTCATATTCAACCCTCAGAACATTACAAAATATACAATAGTTGGATCTTTCATTATTTCCTAATCTCATCTCAGAACATGGTTTGACACATTCAGACGTTCTAACCAACAATCCTGCTAAAAATCAGTATTTAGTTTTGTCAGTGAAAAATAATGGAATTCATTTATTTTCTCAAAGTATTTCAATTTCTTGCCAGAGCTAAATGAGAATAAATCACTGCTTTCATCATTGCATGCACAGCAGAGCAGAAGTTCATTACAGGCTGTCATTATTGTCAGTTTGCTGAGTTACAGATATTATCCGCCCTCCATGGACCACAAATGTCAATCAGCAAGCATGAACAACAAATTACCTCTCTGGAGATGCAAATATGCTCTTGATGGTACAGTACTAGTTAAAGCTAGTAGTTTAAAAAAAAAAAAAAGAAAAAAAAAAGAAGATGATCAACATTGATTGTGTCTTTGCTGTTTTTCTTGTTTTAATAATCAAACACTTAGACAATACCTAAAGCCCAATCACAAACAGCTATGTATGATGTTTAAAACCATCAACAATAAAAACATGTATATGTTGCAAGTGGTATAAATAAACAACACCACAGGTCAGACCTTAAAAAGAGGACAAAAGAGGACTGTTTAAGCTCACAAAAAAACACAAAGATGATCTTTTCTAAAAAAAAAAAAAAAAAAAAATGCAAAAAATAACAAAAATTGGCACAAAACTGCAATTTTCAAGCCAGACAGTATGAAAATTGAACATGCCTAAAAATGTTTTTCTAAGGCAAAGCAAGCAGAACTTGCTCAACCACAAAACCTTAAGTGCTCACACTGTGGAAAAGTGCTACTGTCAAAACTGCATCTTCCATTGCAGACAGCTATCACATTTCACACGTTTCCAGATGTTGACAGGAGAATTGGGGCACCCTAAAGTGCACTGAACACTGAAAAGGAGCATATGAGTTGTCAGTTCAGTTACATCAGGAGACATTGGAAAATTAGGTGACGAGTTATTTTGCACAGGGCTCTTGTTTTTCAACATGATCATGATCATAACTTTGGCTTGTAAAACAACAGAAAAAGAGACATTTGCTTTGTTTATACAGTAAAATCAAAACACCATTTAAAACTCTGAGTAATCGCCCTTGTACATGCAGGGCTAAACAAAACAGCCTACCTTTCCTCAAAGGGGTCATGTGCTACACCTCAGGGCCCTTACATAAATTAATGTGTTCACTACACAGACCAGCAGGAAGCCCCCTCCACATGCTCTGGAAAACCTTTTAAGGTGAACTAGGTCATTTAGCATTCACAGTGCAGCTGGCAGACACAACATTGTGTCTAGTTTCACAAAAACAGCAACTCTCTGTTCAGCCTCTGACCACTCATAACCTCTCATATTTTAACATATGCTACAAGAGTTCTCATTGGTTCTTTGAAGAAATTATGAGAAGGCTTGTTTACTTTTCTGGATAGCAAGGTGTATCCATATCCTCCCATATCTAATTCCAAACTGTAAAAAGTGGTATAGTGCAATTGTTACCTTAAAGGGAAAGGAAAGAAATAATTTTCTCACCCACATGCCATACCAGATGTGTGTCTTTTATCCTCTGCTGAACACAAAGATTTTTAGAATAGTAATATTTCTGCTTTGTAGGTCCAAACAAATCAAGTGAATGGTACAAACATTTTGAAGCTCCAAAATGCACATACATGAAGCATAAAAGTAATCCATAAGACTTCAGTAGTTAAATATATATCTTCAGAAGCGATATGATAGGTGTGAGTGAGAAACAGATCAATATTTGAGTCCTTTTTTACTATAAATTCTCCTTCCTGCCCAGTAAGTGGCGATATGTACGAAGAATGAAATTGCCAAAAACAAAAAAGGAGAATGTGAAATTGAAAGTGAAAATATAGATTTATAGTAAATAAGAATTTAAACATTGATCTGTTTCTCACCCACACCTATCATATCACTTTTGAAGATATGGATTTAACACTGGCGTCTAATGGATTACTTTTATGCCCTTTTTGAAGCTTTAAAATGTTGGTGCACATTCACTTTGTTTGGACAATTTCGCAATTTCGCATTGTTTGGACCTACAGTGCTGAAATATTCTTCTAAATGTCTTTGTTTGTGTTCATCAGAAGAAAGAAAGTCAGACACATCTGGGATAGCATGAGGTTTAGTAAATTATGAGATAATCTTGATTTTTGGGTGAACTTTCCCTTTAAGGAACTTTTTCTACTTGATAGTAAATAACATATTTGACTTGAATAATAGGAGTTCAATTATACTGTACGTTACCACGTGAAGCACATTTTTTAGGCTTCATGTCAAAAAAAAAATTCTGCCAGGGATCCTGGCAGGGAATGTTCCAGGTGAAAAGGGGTTTTGTTTTTACATCCTTTACATCATTTGTGATTTTAGTGAGACTTTTGGATACTCTATCCATTTTGTGATACAGTTGGGGCAAATTTAGAAACTGGTTTTTATCTGTTCAATACAAAGCAAAACATATTTTAAGCTTCTGTTTATTCCTTGTGTCTCAGATGAGGTCAAAGCTTTGCAACAGTGGTGATTATTTGGAAAAGCTCTGTCCAGCTTTGAGGAGTTCTGGAGGGACCTCAAATCCTTCACTGCTTGGTTATCATTCATCACTACCTGAAGTCTCAAGTCATAGAGGTTACTGACTGAAAAGTTATTCCCTCTTCTGGTATCATGATGAGGCTACACTCAACACTGGGCCCTTGGCTCTTCACGCTCCTAGTGATGCCAGTCTACTGCCAGAGTGGTGATGGTGGAGAGTGGGGATCAGGTGACATCCCTGGGGCTGTGTTCACTGGCAACACTTCTGCTACAGTGTTCCATACGGTTGGAGATGATCCAGCCAGGACAGAGGGAGCAGCATGGACCAAACCACATTTCCAAGCTCTTCCAGAGACAAAAGACGGTGACTGCTCTGTCAGCTTCCACACCAGTCAAGTCATGTCAAGGCGTTTACGAGCTTTCAGAGAGGAAGTGGCTTATCTAAAGGCCATTCAACATGGGAACCACGCAGTGATGGAGAACCTGGTCCAGTTTGTTGGAGCAGAAATGGGAGATCAACGCTATGAGGACCTGATCCAAGAGAATATTGTTGGGATAAAGGAGGATCATATCAGTTGTGAGAGTGTGGTGACAAAAGCAACAGAGGAGATGGAGAATCAGCTGGAGGGAGATGCTCAAGCCACTTTGACTGGAATTCAAAAGTGAGTTGAATCTTAATAAGACAGTTATACAACAGTTTAATATCTTGGAGGAAAAATACCAAGGTATTTAAAAATTGAACATGCTCTAAGGCAAACTAACCTGAATTAAGGAGAGTTAAAAGTCTAAATGTGCAAGAAGAAAGTAAAAGTTTAAATTAAATCTCAAACATTTCATTTTTAAATTATAAGATAACAGACAAGACCTGGGGTCATTAGTTTTATTTTATAATTTTTTTAATATATATATTCAGAACCCTTCTACTCAGATTCTATTGCTGATCTACACTCAAAAAATGTAACTTGATTCAGTCGTGCAGAGTGGTTCCATGTGTTTGGAATGAGTTTACTTAACTTAAAATGACTATGTAATCTCAACACAAACACTTTGTTGAATTGAACCTAGTTGAATGGGGTTAACCCAACAAAATTATATGTGTCAATGTCCTAAAATATATCTCTTTTATTTAATTTATTTACTAACTAGTGAAAGTGAATGTTAGCATGCTAATTATATGCTGATTGTAAGCTCCACGAAAAGATCACCACAAAAAAGTATTGATGGAAGTAAGCGCATTAAGGAGGGCTGTCTTCAATGAGAGGGCTTTTAGCTTGACTGACTCCAGGGGCTCAAACTGGGCTTTCTGTAGACCCAAAAGAACCAAAGAGAGATCCCACGAGGAAACGAGGTGTGGCCTAGGAGGATTAAACCTCTTGGCACCTCTAAAGAACCTGATGATCAGGTCATGCTTCCCGAAGGACTTATCATCCACCGCATTGTGGTGTGCCGCTTTAGCGGCCACATACACCTCCAAGGTGGAGGGGGACAGCCGCCATTCCAACCTCTCCTGCAGGAAGGAAAGCACCGACCTGACTACGCATCTCTGGGGGTTTTCACCACCTCGGGAAGAACACCAACTCGTGAACAGATGCCACTTCAAGGCATACAGCTCCCTCATAGCTCTGCACTGGGGAGAGATTGCTCTTTTCCCAGTTGACCTGAAGCCCCAATTGGTTGAGGTGTTTGAGCACCAGGTCCCTGTTCGCACACAATAGATCTCGAGAGTGAGCTAGAATCAGCCAGTCATCAAGATAATTGAGGATGCAGACACTTTCCTTAGTGGGGCAAGGGCTGCCTCTGCGACTTTCGTAAAGATGTAAGGCGACAGGGTCAGACCGAAGGGAAGGTCCATGTACTGATATGCCTGGCCCTTGAAGGCAAACCGAAGGAACGGTCTGTGTCGAGGCAAAACAAAGACATGAAAGTATGCGTCCTTCAGGTCTACTGCCACTAACCAATCTTGATACTGGACACATGACAGAATATGTTTCTGCATCAGCATCTTGAACGGGAGCCTGTGCAGGGCCCGATTCAGCACTTGCAGGTCCAAGATTGGCCGTAACCCACCGCCTTTCTTTGGTACGATGAAGTAGGGGCTATAGAACCCCTTCTTCATCTCGGCTAGAGGGACAGGCTTTATCGCGTCCTTCTGTAGAAGGACTGTGATTTACGCACACGGGACAGTGGCGTCCTCGCCTCCAACCGAGGTGAAATGGCTGCCATTGAACCTGGATGGGCACCTGACGAACTGAATCGCATAGCCGAGTCAGATCGTCCTGGCCAGCCAGCGCAACAGGTTGGAGAGCGCTAACTACACCTCCAAACTCCGAGCAAGGGGCACCAAGGGGACAATCGTGTTAACGTACCTGTGGATGGGTGTAGGAACTGCCAAGTCGAGAAGCCTCATATCCCGAACCCGTGGCTGTGCTGAGAGAAAAGCTAGAGCACTTGCCTTGTTCCGCATTCCTACCATAGGAATGGTTAGTGATGGGGGAGGAGGTTGAGTGTCCTCGTGGCTCATCACAACGACCGTCGTTGTTACAAACACGGAGTGTGTGACCCAGGGAGTGCGGAAACCGCTCTTTTTGAAAGTGTGGGTGCCACAACCCCTTGGGCTTATGTCGGAATCAACACAAAAGGAAACAGAAGACTCTCCTCCCGGCCCTCCATCAGGGGATGGAGTGGTCTGTGCACCACCTCCAGACTCACAGCGGGTCTCCTGGCCCCTGGGTCGCCCATCTCAGGGACGCTTCAAAGCCTTCCTTGGATTCTTGGCACCGAACCGTTGGACGGGGGGTGTCAGCTTCCTGAGGAGGGATCTACGCCTGGGGCAAGCAGTTGGCTCGAGCTGCGGCAGAGTCGGTGTTACAGCCATAGGAGGACACCCTCGGCGATGAGCAGATGGGGGGCAGGATCTTGAACCATGCCGGGGCAAGATGTGCTGGATAGCCTCCGTCTGCTTCTTGACCTGTCGAGAACTGCTGGGCAAAGTTGGTGTCGCCGGACAGGCCAGCCTGGGAGATGGAACCTCCGGGAACGATGGAACTGGGGCAGAGCGTGGCTGTGAGACATTAAACTCGCCCTGGGGCGAGCCGCCTGTCTCATCCCAGAACTTGACCGGCGCAAACGAGCATATTGGGAGGTCCGTGGGAGTTCACACGGCGGAACCGTTCCCATTGGGGTCCCCAAATCGTCCCCGGCGCTAACCGTTGTGGTCTTGTGCCAGTAGGCAGAAGGACCAGGGTGGGGAGTAGCTGGAGTGGCTTTCCCTCAGAAGAAGGAAAGCTGCGACCACAACGTTGCCATGGTCATACTCTCACAGTGAGATGGGTTGTCATGGCGCTGTTGCAAAGACATGCGGGGCATTCACTGATAGGCATGAATCCACGAGCGCTGAATGTCGTATGTGATAAAAGGAAATTCCACCAATGATACAAGTTAGAACATCCATGTGACACCGTAAATTAACAGTAAATGTTTGTCTGCCCTGCTGTAGCTGAAAAAGATCATCATATCGATATAATAGTCTAAATCAATGTGAAGATTTTTCCTCCCTCATATCATTCCACGGGCCACATGGGAGTCCTTTGCGGGCCACATTTGGCTTTACTTTGATGGGTTTTTTTTTAGATTTTTTAAAATAAATGATTGGTAGCAAAAACATTATTCTATGTTTTATCTTTGTAACACCAGGTCAGGTTTGACTATAAGCATATGACATTATTGCAAAAACTGACACTTATGTAAAACAGTAAAAAACTAAATCTAAACTTTGGCAAATAATAGTTTCATAATGTTTAAATATAATTTGTGACACAATTTAGAATTACCACACAGAATGTGGCTGCATAAAGCACTGCATCATCTACTGGCTATTATTGTTATAACGTTATTTTCAAGGCGTTTGATTTGTCTTTTATCACCAGATTGCAGCAATCTGCCCCAATACATGACACATTCTCATATTTTCTTAATGTTTCAATTTATAGAAGTGTAAGTATATACTGTAATGAAGTTACATAAATTAGCTTATTTGCATTTGCAAATGAATGTAGATTTTTAGACATAAATTGGATCTAAAAAACAACAACAACATAAAATCCCAAAAGAAGTATGTCATTGTTATTTATGACCATGAACAGTAAAGTAATCAGCCCTTATAGGAGGATTAAGGAATAGGAGGGTTAAGGAAATTGAACAAGCAGCAGAAGTCCTTTTGTGTGTCTGTGTGTGTGTGTGTGTGTGTGTGTGTGTGTGTGTGTGTGTGTGTGTGTGTGCAGCGTGCGTGCATGTGTGAGCAGATAAAATATAACAACAAATTCTTTAAATAGTGTAAATAAAGCAACACTTTAGGTAAAGGAGAGTAAATAAATTACAGCCAAAATAAACTGTTAAAAATATCATAGACAAATAATATACTGTCTGCTGATAAACACAGTTATGAGTTAAAAACAAACAAACATAGAGACACAGAATAATCATTATAATGTTGCCCTGATTCTGTTCTCTGGATTTTCCATCACCAGCCTGGACATTAGGAAGGAATGTGTATTTCAGCCCCTTTGAGGCCCCTGGTTTATACAAAACTATAAGCTGAGGCTTCCTTGTCCCTTTCCTCTCCTCTCATGTCCTCTCGTCTGCTCTCTCTCTCTCTCTATCTTTTTCACCATGGATTTTCTCTGATGTTGCATCTGCTTTATGTCTTTATCTAAGAATAAAAGAGGAGTCCCTTGTCTTTGAAGAAATGCTGCGTACCACAGCAGACATCGCCACTCAAATGGAGAGCTCCTCTCGAGCCCTTCATGTGGAGTTGATGAAACAGCTGAGAAAGAACATGAGACAGCCCCGCTAAACTAAATCACTCAGTGGGAAACCATCCGACCTGGAAAAATATATAGTGTTATTTGACAAGTCACATCCATATTTATTTGTAATGTTTTAATAACAGTGAACTTTTCTTTATAAATTAATTTTTTACAGTTTATTCTCCAGCTTCCTGTGATTAAATGAGAACTGATTTGACAAGACAACTGTTCTTACATGCGTTTTACGACACCAAGAGAAAAATCTCTTCTCTGAAACAGCAATTATTATCAGAGGATGGATTGAAACCTGAACAGTATTTTTCATTCCAAGCTCTTGTCGTGTTAATTTGTGAGCCATATTAAAGACATAATGTCTTTGTGTACAAGGACATTGAAAAAAATAATCATGGCAGTGAATTGACATCTTAAAAGGAATATTACCTTTCCAACACACAACTAAAAAGTTACGGTCTCACTGTCTTGGTGCTAGGGAGCAGATGGTGAAAAGTGAGGGTCTGGAAATCAGCATGCATGCACTACTTGCTTTCTCTCTCAACAATGTATGAGGAGAAAGAAAAAAAGAAGAAGAAGAAAAAAAAAGGACATGGCAGTGATGTCACTGTGGAATAAAAAAACTTGCTTTGGCAACTTGAAGCCAGAATCAAAAGAACATTCCAGTTAAGCTGAACTCTTTGTGACAGAACATATTTGTAAGTGTACTATTGCAGACAGTTGTGGTCACTTTCCTGTATGTGTATCTTTGAAGAAGTTGTTTGTTTAGAAAGCCTGTGTATATGTATTTACTGTAACTACATGAAAAATAAAAATGTAAATGCCGTGGGGTACTGCCTTTCTTGATGTGATGTGAAGTGATGTAGGCCTGCCTCATAGAGATGGGTATAAGTTGTGTAAATGTTAACATTAGCTATGGTTTAATATTATACTCACATAAAATGAATTGTGTGCAAAAGAATAAAGTTTACAGTAGGGAGTTGTAAGTAGTAACATTTTTTTTGTCCCAAAAACAGTAAACAGCAACAAAAACTACCACAGTACTTTCGTTAACACCTGATTTTCAAAATTCACTGCAAAATATTCCTGTTCCATGAGATCACTAAAGTTACATTTTGAGGTAATTTAATCTAATATTTAACCATTTAAAAATGTGTCATAGTTGTAGCTAATGAAAATCCCTGAAATTCTCACATTTAATTTGACACAAAATAAGTATTTGTCATTTTCAGTTTTTTAAAAAGTGTGCAATAAGTAAAAAGCTAAAATTTGGGGCTAAAGGGCTCTTAAATGGTGGGAATAGATTTGTTTAAAAAAAATAATCAAAGTGGGCTCACACTGACTGATCCAATCACAATGGAGATTAATTTGTTTATAGAATACTTGAGATGTTATGAAATGCCAAATGTGATGGAAATCAACAGAAAATGGTTAACCCCTTTCTGAAGTAGATATTCTGAGTAAGCATTATTTTAACATACTGAGACCCCGTGTCCACATCCGTGGACATTACTTTTTGGCTTCGCTATAGGCTATTCATAATTTCATTTCATTTAAAACAACTGATCTCAGTTCAGGAGATTCTGGGCTGTCATTAAAGGGTTACATTTTTGACACACTGAGTCGTGTGACAAAACAACATCATGCCGATCTCAGCTGAGATGGTCTTTGGGAGAAACAGCAAAAAACTACACCTGGTAAGAAACCTCATTAAGTTTTTACATGAAACCTTTTGAGACAAAAGATTAGAGTCTCTAGTTTCATCCGATATGCCATTTTAAATTTTTTATTGATATATCATGTAACAGCACGCTGTTAAACACAATGACCACGTATGTGGACTATAGGCTCATTTTCCTTAAAATGTCCTATATTCACTGTGCATTATCAAATGTTGCTTTCAGAGGATTTGTATGCAGTTAGAATGATAATAAGGTAAATTTCAAACTGTTCTGAGACCAGTGCAGATAGACAGCACACTCGAGATTAAGTAATTCTCTAATTAGGGAGCAAGGGAGCATCCTACAGCTAGGGCTGGGACGATAAAGAAAATCCACGATAAGCTTTTGAGGAATTTTCGATATTTACTGTGTGTCGCTAAAACACAAGCAGTTCTCAGGCAGCATTTCCACTGGGGTGGATGAAATACATTCAAAGGCTCTCACAGTGCAAGGAGAGAGCTTGCTCTGCACCGCTGCCAATCCTACGATCCACCTAGCGAGCATGACTCTCCGCTTTCATAGGAATTAATTGAAAACGCTCTCAGCTTCGCTCACAATGCGCCAGTGGTAACGTAGGGTCAGACTGGATGAACTTGCTTAGGCTAACTGCCTTGCTAACAATTAGGTTATGTCGGACACCAGATTGATTCCATCTGTACCACAATACTTCATGACAACAGTTGAACACTCTCATCGTCTCTAGTGAAGAGCGCAACAGAACAACAGTGATGTGGACAACAGCTCTGATCTTTCTGCGTGGTTTCAAAGCACCTTTTAGACCATAATGTTTTTCCCTTCTAAATGTATCTTTATTAATCAGCATGTTACGAGCCTTTAATAATAAACAAGTCGAATAAACAAATCGATTTCTGTTCTAATTTTGTGAAAATTAATTAGATGTCTGGAATGGATAAGGAAAGACTAAAATTATTAGTTGGTAGACTAGTCTCTCACTTTAATGAAAATATACAAATGTTTTAAACAGTTTTAAAAAACGTTTTCTAAATGTTCTCTCGGGACACCCCTGAACCCACATTCAGCATCATTCCACAGTCACAAGGGTTTCTATTCCCCATACTTGGGTATCTGATATTTCATTTTAATGTAAAAATATTCCAACAAATACTGGACTACTGTCACTATGCTTCAGAGCAAACAGATGATCTAAAACATTCATTTTCAATTGATAAATGGTAAAAGATGGTAAATTTGGCAAAAGATCCCACAGATCCCACTGCTTTGGCCGTCTCTGGACCCCCTGTGCAGTTTTGTAGAGACTATTTTGACTGTTTAGATTTTCTTCTTTTCTTCTGTCAACTTTGAAATAAAAAAAGAAAGTGCAATGTGTAAATGTATATCGTGATAAATATCGATATCAAACATTACGAAAAAGATTATCGTGATAACAATTGTGGCCCTATCTCCCAACCCTACCTACAGCTTTTCTATGCAGCCAAGTGCATTCAAATGATTTTTGGACCACTCAACATGTTTGGGAGACATAGGCCAATGGTAATTTGTACATAGATTCATGCAAAATGTTATTTTAATATGGTTGGCAGTGACTGGATGATGCTGGCCATTACTTTGTATCAGAATTATTTATGCTAATTTCTGATATAATGTCTGTAACGCCTCAAAAAGATGAATAACCAACACTCCTGGAAACATAATAAACAATTTGACTTTAAAAAATCTGACTTTCTATTGCTTGGTATTATTTAATATTTCACAACTTGGTCCTGCTGTCCACATGTTTTACATACATTTTTAGGAACACTATTTGGTCTAAAACTAACTAATTTGTTGCATGTTTCTTAGAGGCTACAAGTTACAAATCAAAAATGGAATGAAAAATTTACTCAGAAGTCATGCTTGGGTCTCAGGAGGTTAATTTTACAAAATACAAAAGTATTACACAATATCACTATAACCCCTCTGGTGGGCCTTTTACTGTACCCGTCCCCAAGTGATGAGTAAAAGGCCCTCTCACCACATTTTATTTATATTTTTATGAATTTCAATCAAAACAGCAATTCATTAACATTTCTTTTCACACAAATCATGTTGCTCCATCAATATTCAATTAAAATAAATTGTTTTGTTTTTTTCATCTTTGTGAACAGAAAATAAAAGCACATTTTCCTTAAGGTGTGCCTTTAGCCCCTTTGTAGGCTACCACTGTTTATGCAAACTTAAGCGTAGCTAAGAAGATGTACTAGGCCTACTGAGACGTATTAGGATCCTGCCCACACTAGTATGACTAACAACTTATTTTAAACCGTAAAAAAAAGTCATTAAAACAAACGGTTCTCTCAGTCTCTTCATCCACTCAGTGAAATTGCGCGCCGTTTTAATCTCCTGGCTCCTCTCTCGCTTCCCATCAACATTAATTCAGCTATCCTGACCTCTAGCGGCGATTGGTTGCAAAACAATTTAAGTATCAGGTTGAAGTCAGAACATTTGTGAAATGCTTTGGTCTAAACGTGTTCACGTATCCGTTAAATATGAGCTTATTGTAGTGTTATTATGAATGAAAAAACATTTTCAATTCGTAACAAATGGAAAATCGAGTAATTGTGGAACACGTCCGAGCTCGAGAACTTGTGCTGAGGTCCCTCCCTTTCTGTCTGACAGGAAAGTAGAAAAGCGGACTGAGAGAGGGGATGTTCAGTATGGAGTAAACACTGGACACAGCAGGAGCCGTGAGTGCGAAAAACATCTATGCACATTATTATAACACAAATGGAGTTACTCTGGGATATACCTGCTTTTAAACATTCTTCTTTATACTAGATGCATATAATAACATCACACGTTTGCCGTACGGAATCTGCGTTCCTGACCTCAGTGCCTTAAACTGAACAGGTGACTTCAACTGAACAGACGAAATTTAGCTCTCGGGAAGATAAGAAAAGTTCGGGCTTGGACAAATATAATTTTTTTTTTTTTTTTTTTTTTACAACTTAGCCTATTATAATTTTGCACTGATTATCTTTGCATTTCAATTCAACTTGTAAGATGCAAGGACATTTTTGACCCAAAGAACATCACACCTTTAGTAGCCTACTAGCCCAACATATAGAATAGCCTATTCTAAACAGAATACAAAAACCATGAAAAACACTGAAGTATACGGACAATGGTGTGAGGGACAAAGTGGAAAATATAAAAGTGTATTGAAAGCAGGAGTGTAATTGACTGTATGATGGAGCGCACTGGGATTCACCGGTTGTTTCTGAGGATCACTATTCTCTGTATTATCATATGTGAGTCAAGTAAGTTTCACTTTTGTTACTAATATTTCTATGAATGTTTTAAAAGCGACTGCGCAAAACCAGTTAATCAAATTGTAGGCTATCTTGCAAAAATAAAACACAAAAGTTGAATTTTTTTGTTTACTGTAAAAAGTGGTAACCTGATATAACCTATGAAATTCGTTTTGTTGGTGTTTAACCTGAATCATTGTATTCAGGTTAATTCAATAATGTTAAATATTTTTTGACTTGACTAAAACCAGCATATTAAAATGTCACTATGTGAAGGACATGTTTTATTTTATTTATTTATTTATTTCAGTGTAGCCGCCATATGTATTGCCAATGTGCATTGTGCGTTTGATATTCATTTTAAGTAAAGGGAACAAACTGCGAGAATGTAAATTGGGGTTTCACATGCATGGAAATACACACTCTGAGAAAAGAGTAGCCTATGCAATGCATTAGAATGACATGCACGATTGCCAGTAAAATGAAAACGTCCTCTCCACGGCCAAGTTGGTGCTTAAATCAAGGGAGATTTATTGGTCTTCCTCATCAGCCTGCGTTTACACCAGCACTCACCACGAGCGTCTCTTCATTTATGTTACCGCTCGCTGTCAGCAGCCGCTTGAGTCCGTGATGAATGATTAACACTGCGGGCATCGGAGACCACTGGCATTGGCCGAGTTTAAAGATTCACTTAACAGCCAATATTTGCATTGGATTTGCTTGAGAACGTCCAGCCCTTTGGAACGTTTCCAGAGTTGAACACATATACACAATGAGGCAAGTTTTCATCCAATTTCAGGTTCGAGGCATTGATCTAAGCGACTGGAAGACTCAAGTCAATCCCTCCACCTGCTCGGCTCTGGAGAACAGATGAGGAACCCTGTCTCATCAAAAGATGAGACAGGGTTCCTCATAGTCGTCTAACTACTGGAACTGTGAACGAGGCCACAATTATTTTGTTCCTACATTACCATGGTTACCATAGCTTCCTTCTTCCATAGCTACAGCTATTATTACTACTTTAAAACCATAATAAATTAATATGAGACCACCTCTAAGCAGTGTATAGGCTAAGCTAAGAATATATTTTATCATGTATCATATATTTTCATATCATATAATTTTGTTTCTTTTTTGATGACAGTGGGGGCTAAATTCCAAGTTAGTGCACTTTATTATATTTTAGAGTGAAACTTTTGTTACGTTGGTGAATGGTTGTAGCAGCCCACACTGAAAGTTTTTCATGTGATAACTTCTAAATGAACTGGTTTTATAAGTCAAAAATATTATCTAAAATAATTTTTCACCCCAAAAGGAAAATTCAGTCAGGACCACTTCTTCTGTCAACTGAATACTTGACTGAATACTTAAAATAATTATTTTATCCATTTATTAAAGCAATCTGTTGGTGTTGGCAGTATGGTTCTGTTCTGGAAAAACAGCCCTGCATGGACAGAAAGAGCAGGGAGTGCATCAAATAAACCCCCCCCCCATGGGTAACTGAACAAATCAAGCAGAAATAATACAACATTGTACAGTTTTTTAAACATTCTGATGAATAATAGATTAACTGAACACTTAATAGAACTTAAAATACTCTATATCAAAATGATTAATCAAGAACAAGATGCAATAACACATGAAAAAATGTCCTTAATTTTAACGGTGAAGACTGTATAAAAAAAAAAAAAAAAGAAAAAGAAAGTCAGTTGGTTAACAGGGAGTTACCTTAAAAATATATGGTAAAAAAAATATATAGTACATTTAACAAAATTTAACACAAAGATAATACAATTTTACAGTAAAATTATGTCAAATAATTTTTTAGATTAAAAATGATAATTGTACCATATTATTAATGGTAAAATATATATATAATTTTTAACAAGAGGGTAAATGTACTTTTTTTTGTAAATTATTGTTAAAATTACAGTAAAAAGCAATAATCAGGCATTCCCAGAATTCCCTGCATTGACCCAACACATTTCATTACATTTTATGGAAATATTTATGTTTATTTTAAATTTTTAATGTCAGCTATGTACATTGATGAGTTCCTTGTTATATTTTATGTAGTTAATGCTTATTGCATTATTTTGTTTTCACATGAGTTACCCTGGTGGTTTTTAGTGTGAGTGACTCTGAGCACTGTATCCACATGTTTATTGGTCATTGCTCCTGGCATGGCCACTATTGATCAAATTAATGTCATTATGTGTTCTTCTGTTGTTACTATGGTGTTTTACAATACATTTTAAAGTGAAACGCAGATTATTGTTGTTCCAGAAATTGGTATATTAAGTTTATATAATTTAATAACTGTAAAATACAGGCACCAAAATGACAACCTGTAATGACTGAAATATAGTCACAATTTTGTTACATATTTATTTTATAAATATAATATACCCCAAAATACTCTCCGATTGATTCAGTGATTGTCTTGAGCTCGTATGCCCATTATATGCTTCAAAAAGCCAGAAATGTGCCAGAGGGAAGAAAATGTTTCCCTTCTCGTCTGCAGGGCACTGATTGTATTCCCCAGCAGTGCTTGGTTTTCATATCATGTACCACTGTGCTAATACCCTCTGGTGCAGACCCTAAATCTGACTTGTTAATGACATGTTGTCATTCCCCAGAGTATGACTCATTGTGCAGGCATATCTCTTGGGAGCTTGCTGCTCCACACAGCAAATCACTGCGCCCAGAGAGCAAGTCCAGCTCTCAAATAGCTTGCCTGGCACATACTATGTGCAAACACTCCCCTCAGGGTTCTGCATTAATGCCTCCTCAGCTCAGAGATGAAACCTGAATTGGCCTGCTTAATGGCATCCAGGATCTGTCCTGCAGAGGTGTCAACCAAAGGTGCAGAGTTTACAGAACAACTACTCCATCAAAAGGAAGAGCTAGCCACACTGGCCCAGATATCATAATAACTTGTAGACTTCTTGTATGTCAGGTTTTTGCCAAATCATAGCAAAATCCTTGAGATTGCACTTTTTTCTTAAAGTATAGGCCTAAAAATAAGCTTAAATCTGTTTCTGTAACATCCGGTATAAGTTTGTGGAATAATTTGACTGGAAAATATTGTGAGCAAATCAATTACTGCCAGCCAACTGGAAAAGAGTGATGATTCATGATTAGAGAAATAAATGAGAGTTAATCCCCTGATAGAAGTTCTCTAATACTGTATGTTTTAGTTATTTAAAATGCAAAAAGTTCTCACTGTCTTTCCATCACTTCAATAAAAGTAAGTCTCTAACCTCCTGATTTCACACGCCTTCGTTCCTTAAAGGGATGATTCAGCCAAAAATAAAAATTCTGTCATCACTGACCACCCTCATGTAGCCTACTTCTAAACCTGTATTATGACAAAGGAAATGGCGTTAGGCAGAATATTATCCTCAGACACTATTCAGCAAACAATTCTATCAATTTCATTGTATGGAAAAAAGAAGCAGTGAAAAGTGAATGATGACTGAGGTAGAGGTCTTCACGTCTCCACCCGAACCCGAGGATCCATACAGTCAGCCGGGTCCGGGTTGGGTCCCATTCTTGTACTTCGGGTCCCAGGTCTGTTTAACATCTGAAGTGATGCAATGACTTTACTAATTGATAATTGGCTCTTTTATATAGAAGGCGGGACTTATTGCGGCATATCGTTGTTTGACAGCTGACGTAAACCGAAGTGCATTATTGTCGTCAGCGTAATTTTTATTGTGGTTGGAGTTCGTTCGCTTTGTATATTTATAATCTATGGTTAGACACATCTCAGAGAGCACAGATGACAGCAAATTATTAATGCTAACGTCAACGGCCCTGGCACTGAACGAGCAATCGTTATTATAGTTCAAAAGGGCAAACAGTGGAAGTTATCGTATTATGTGAGATACAAAAAAACTGCAAAGCTGCAAAGTCACGTTTGTCATCCACCACCGTGACAGCAAATGGACTTTTGAAGCTAAAATATTGAGTGGATTAAAAATGCTCTTTCAGTCAGCAAGAAAGGAACAACAGGGGTGTTATTATACCAACTTTCTTGGCAAGGAGGATGGATTGTATGTCAGGTACAGGAGAGAAAGATACTAACGTTGTATTAGGTAAGACACAAAGTTTTATTTTCACAACTTGTAAAATAATTGTTAATTGCAATTAGCTGTGGGATCTGTGCCGAACAGGTTCAATTGGGTCTGTGTGTCCTGGCCGGGTCTGGGTCCAGATTTAAAAAAACAGGTCCGAGTCGGTTCCAGGTAGTACATTTACGGCATTTCTCAGTTCTGCACTGGTCCGGGTCCAAACTTTCAAATAATAGACGGGTCTGGGTCGGTTCCGGATAGCACATTTCCGGGTCTCTTCGGGTTCGGGCACACATTTTTGGACCCGTGAAGACCTCTAGACTGAAGCCAACATTCTCTTTAACATTCCTTTTTGTCTTCCATGAAAGAAAGTCATACAGATTAGGAACAACATTTGGGCACATAAACAATGACACAATTTTAACTTTTGGGGGAACTATCTCTTTAAGAAAGAAAGGCATGTAAAATCACAAGTTTAGAGACTACATCAGATGTTGAAGACTGCACGACTGACATTATATGCCAAGTTGTGAATAGGACAAAAGAATAATAACTCTTAAAAATGACAAATGTGTGTGTGTGTGTGTGTGTGTGTGTGTGTGTGTGTGCGTGCATGTGTGTGAAAGGACTTTGAGAGAACCTAATAAGCTAGATTGGGTAGTAAAATCCATCCATCCTACATGTCAACACGTATAAAATATTCTATAATAATTTAATCACAATATTCTATAATGTCATTTTGAATGTACTGAAAGTAGATTTTCACTTAAAAAAATTATTTAAAAAGTAAAGTAAGTTTTTGAGTTTTATGTCTTTTTTTTCCACTGCCAGTTTCTTGCTGTGAGAAGACTCACTCACATGCTGAAGATGAGCTCTTCAAAAAGCTATTTGATAGCTATAACAAGTGGTCAAGACCTGTGCCAAACACCTCTGATGTCGTCATTGTCAAGTTTGGTTTATCTATCGCCCAGCTGATTGATGTGGTAAGTTAAAATACAAGTTTAGCTCAATCAACATTTGTGGCATAATGCTGATTACCATAAAAATTACTTAGATTCATCCCTCCTTTTCTCTAATACAAAGCAACAATCTATGTAACAGTGAGGCACAATGGAAGTGAATGGTGTCATAGTGATGGCATCGACGACCCAGTGGGCGATCCTCTGTTTGGAGACAGTGCTTCCCTTCCGTTGTCCACCGAAGCAGACAAAGAGCTGCTCGGAGCTTCTAAAGCTCTGTGTGCTATCCAAGTAGATGCAAAGAGCGCGCACCAGACACAGCAACGCCAAGGCTGGGTCTGCCTCCTCCTGGGGCAGCGCTTGCAGGTTCACCACCTGATCCCTAAAAGGGGTTGTGGGAACCTTGGTCACGTAGCCCGGTCGGGGTCTCAGGATGACGTGAGAGTAAGCCAGACAGAACTCTAGGCACAGTTCGCTGACAGAGAACGCCCGCAGGTCCAATACCATCTTGATGGAGATGAGTGCCGTCAGGGGGGCCTTTAACTCTGCTGACTCAAGGGGCTCGAAGGGAGCTCCCCGAAGGCCCCGAAGGACCACCAGGTCCCACGATGGAACGAGGCGCGGCCTTGGAGGGTTTAACCTCCTCGTGCCTCTCAGGAACCTGATGATCAAATCGTGCTTCCCTGAATACTTACCGTCCACTGCATCGTGATGTGCCGATATGGCGGCTACAAACACTTTCAAGGTGTCACGAAGAACAGGTGGTCCGAGAACCAAATCCGGGAGGGCCAATAAGGGGCCTTCAGGTCTACCGCCGTGAACCAATACTGATGCCGGACGCTCGCTAGAATGCATTTCTGCATTTCTGCGTAAGCATCTTGAACGGGAGTCTGTGCAAAGCCCGGTTCAGAACTCGCAGGTCGAGGATTGACCGCAACCCACCGCCTTTTGGGTACAATGAAGTGGCTGTAAAAACCCCTTCTTCACCTCGGCTGGAGGGACAGGCTCTATCACGTTCTTCCGTAGAATGTAGGCGATCTCCGCACGCAAGGCAGGTTGAGCCAGATGTGGTGTTCCTGGACCACCAGGGTGGACATCGCCTGCCCGAGAGCCGGCGCCATAACCTTCGTTGCCCGGAGGGCGAAGTTGGTCGTCAAGAGCAGCTCCTGCATTAGACCCGGGTCAGGACTACCCATGTGTAGTTCTCTGCGTGCCTTGGCTTGGTACACCTGCAGGAGTGCCATGGCATGCAAGGTGGAGGCGGCGTGTCCAGCGGCGCTGTAGGCCTTAGCCATCAGGGAAGACGTCAGCCTACAGGCCTTGGACGGGAGCCTGGGACGGTTCTGCCGGTTGTGGGCACAAGTGCACCGCAACCACTTGATCCACCTGGGAAATCGCAGAGTAACTCCTTGCCACCCCGCCATCGAGGGTAGTGAGAGCGGAGGAGCTCACGGATCGTCTGCGGGCAGTGAAAGGTGCCTGCCACAAGCGTTTGAGCTCATCATGCACCTCCGCGAAGAAAGGAACCAATCGTCAGGCCGCAAGGGTTCAGGGGGGACGGAGGATTCCACTCCAGCCCGACACTCACGGCTGCCTGGCCTAGATATTTAATATTTAAATAGATATTTAATGCTCTACTATTATGTAAATTGTTTGTTTGTTGTTAGTTTATTCTCACTTTAAGGAAAATATAAAAATGGTCCATTCAGGCTTTTACATTTTTATATATTTTAATAGGGACACCCATGAACCCACAGTATTTTATCTGTCAAAAGGTCTCCTATGGTATAGTTATAGATTCTGAATGTAAAAATATTTCAACAAAACTGGACTGCTTTCTTTCAGCTTCAAAACAAACGGTTGATCTTATCTTTTAATATTCACATCCAAGTGCCCTCGACTGATGAAGTCTTGATTAAATATTTTAATCTTTTGGTAGAAAAGATCTCTCAGACCCCACTAGCAGTCTCTGTGCCCCCAATGTCCTCATCAGGTTTTTTTTTTTTTTTTTACAACGTACTACTGCTGTGAACATGGCAAGTTATAAAAACTATTAAAGCTACATACTCTCTGAAACTTTGCAGGGAAGGAAATGTAGAGACCAGACCTCTTGGAACTTTAATTGAGTACCCCTGGTCTAGGAGATCCAAGGTCAATATATATATACATATATATATATATATATATGTATGTACAGTATATAGCAAATATATTATTTGCCTCCACAAAGACAAAAGTGTTAAAATGAATCCTTGTTTTAAAAAAGAATCAATCTTTATAGGAGGGTCTTTAAAGATACTTTGTAAACATTAATTTTAGAAATGTGTTAACGCCAACCACTTACATTGCTATATTAAGGCCATCTTGATGAATTATGATATATGCCCCTTGAAGGTTCCAGGTCCATCAGTAGATTAAATATATAAGGTGTATGTGACCCCTTTCAAGCCTTCTGCTGGAGCAAACGCAGCATCTTGACTCATTTAATACATACAGTCTCCTGTCTTCCATCCCTCCTCCCTCTTCCCTCCACAGGATGAGAAGAATCAGATGATGACCACAAACGTCTGGCTAAAGCAGGTTTGTGCAGCAGAAAAATATTAAAGGGCTAGTTCACTCAAAAATCTAAATTCTCTCATTATTTACTCACCCTCATGCCATCCCAGATGTGTATGAAGTTCTTTCTTCTGCTGAACACAAATGAAGATTTTAAGAAGAATATCTCAGCTCTGTAGGTCCTCACAATGCAAATGATCACAATGCTCCAAAATACACATAAATGCAGCATAAATGTAATCTAGACTCCAGTGGTGAAATCTATATGAGAAACGTATAGTATCAAAGTCCATTTTTACTATAAATTCTGCCCAGTAGGCATGATCTGCATAAAGAATGCAAATCACCAAAAACAAATGAAGAAGAATGTGAAGGTGGAGATTAATAGTAAGAAAATACTTAAATATTGATCTGTTTCTCACCAACACCTATCATATAATTTATGAAAACATGGATTTAACCACTGGAGTCATGTGGATTACTTTTATGCTGCGTTTATGTGCTTTTTGGAGCTTCAAAATATTGGCACCCATTCACTTGCAATTTGAGGACCTAAAGAGCTAAAATATTCTTCTAAAAATCTTTGTTTGTGTTCAGCAAAAGAAAGAAAGTCATACACATCTGGGATGGCATGTGGGTGAGTAAATGATGAGTGAAGTTTCTGTATTGTATGTAGCCTATTGTTATTTTTTCATGCGATTGCAAAGAATGGGGACTGAAGTGTTCATGTTTAAAAAAGGATGTCTTCTAAAGCCATACGGTAGCTTTGTGTGAGGAATAAACAGAAATTGTCATTATTCATTTATAATCATTTATTCATAGATCTGTTAACCTCTGTGACAGGGATCAGTCCGAATTATTAACAAATCAGATTTGTTGAAAAGATATGACTGATTCCTTCATGAATCAGACATTGTTACTTCTTTTATGATTTTACGATTGCGGTGATCTAGGGTGGATATCAAGATTTTATTGAATTCCTTAAAAATGTGGAATGGATAAAAAAAATTAACCATGAATATGATACGATTGTAATGAAGACTCAGGCTGGTTGGGATCCATATGCGGCTTATTAGGTAAGTGCAAACTCAGGTTGTACAGGCAGGGTCAGGAAACAGTCAAACAGAGAGAGAAGAGGACCGGCAGGCTCGTAACTAGAACAGGCAGTGGGTCAGGGCAGACAGCAAACTATCGTAAACGGTAAACAGGCAGGAACAAACTAGGCAGGCGGCAAACTATCGTGGTCGAGGAAAACAGACTAGGTTGGTACACAGGATGACAAGACTTGGGAATAAACACGCTCAGTAATGTGGCCGGGGCTAACAAGATTTCGCAAGGGAGACATTCACGAGCACGGTTAAATAGACAGGGGTAATGGGTACCAGCTGGGGAACAATCAGACCTGGGTGTGCGAGCTAATGGGAAATGTAGTCAGGGCGGTTAGTACTCGGTGAGTGCGATCTCCGAAGGCCGGGAGAGGAGGCGCCCTCGCCGGTGTTTGTGACAGAGCCCCCCGCGAGTGGCTCCTGACGCGAAGACGTGACCTGCGCCGGGGTCTTCCCCGAGGTCGAGGGGCCGGTCTCTCCGGGTTGGCCTGATGGAACTCGGCGATGAGGTTGGGGTCGAGGATGTCATTGGTGTTGACCCAGGATCTCTCCTCCGGGCCGTACCCCTCCCAGTCTACCAGGTACTGGATCTGACCTCGGCGTCGCCTGGAGTCGAGCAATCTTCGCACCAGGAACGCTTCCTCGCCGCCCACCACCAAGGGAGGGGGGCCGTGGGTTGCCTCCTCATCGGCCCTCGGAGCATCGGCCGGTTTCAGTAGGGAAACATGGAAGGAGGGAGAAACACGGTAATTAGTGGGGAGTTGCAAACGAACAGTGACAGGGTTAATTTTCCTAAGGATTTTGAAGGGACCCACAAACCTTGGACTGAGTTTCTTGCTGGGTAGGTGGAGACGGAGGTCTCGGGTGGAGAGCCAAACCCATTGGCCCTGGGCGTAGTCGGGGCCGGGACGGCGATGATGGTCCGCCTGCGTCTTGGAGCGGTTCACGGTCCGCTGTAGGTGGACGTGGGCCTGGTCCCACACTGCCTCAGTACGTTGGACCCAGTCATTCACTGCAGGGACCTCCGAGGGTTCGCCAGACCAGGGGAATAGCGGGGGCTGATACCCCAGGATGCACTGAAAGGGGGTCAGGTTGGTGGATGACTTGAGCAGGGAGTTTTGGGCGTACTCGGCCCATGGGAGGAACCGGCTCCAGTCCGACTGGAAGTGATTACAGTATGTGCGTAGGAACCTGGTTACCTCCTGGTTGAGTCCCTCCACCTGGCCATTGGACTGAGGGTGGTACCCTGAGGAGAGACTGAGGTTGACATTAAGCAGGTGGAAGAAGGCCTTCCAAACCCTGGAGGTGAACTGGGAACCCCGGTCCGAGACAATGTCCTCGGGCAGTCCGTAGAGACGAAACACATACTGGAACAGATGTTCGGCGGTTTCAAGGGCGGTGGGCAGTTTGGGCAGGGGTATGAGGTGGCAGGCCTTTGAGAAACGGCCCACGACGGTGAGTATGGTGGTGTGTCCTCGGGAACTGGGCAGGTCGGTGACGAAGTCCACCGCGATGTGAGACCAGGGGCGCTGAGGTGGGTAGAGGCTGAAGAAGTCCAGCCGGAGGCTGCTTGGGGGACTTCGACAAGTTGCACGCTCGACACCTATTCACGAAATCGGAGGCGTCCTTGGATAGCGACTCTCACCAAAAGCGGTTTCTCAGGAGGCGCGTGGTTGCCGTGATGCCAGGGTGCCCGGAGGTTTGGGCGTCATGTACCCAACGGAGTACTCTCTCCCGGAGGTCGGGGGGCACGAATGTCCGGTCAGGTGTACACTCGGGAGGTGGCGGAGCAGAGGCATGGGCCTGGGTTATGTCGGCCATGATGTCCCACTGGACGGGGACTAGGATGAGCGCAGAGGGAACGATGGGTTCGGCTGTGGGTTTCGGAGGTTCGACCTCATACTGCCGGGAGAGCGAGTCGGCCTTGGTGTTCTTGGACCCTGGGAGGTAGGTAATGGAAAAGTCAAAACGGGTGAAGAATAAGGCCCATCTGGCTTCTCTGGGGTTGAGGTATTCAAGGTTGCGATGGTTGGTCAGGACCTGGAACGGGTGTCTGGCTCCCTCCAGCCAGTGTCGCCACTCCTCCAGGGCAGCTTTGATGGCCAGGAGCTCGCGGTTGCCGGCGTCATAGTTTTGTTCGGCGGCGGTGAGTTTGCGAGAGTAGAAGGCACAGGGGAACAACTTCGGAGGATTGCCCTGGCACTGAGAGAGTACGGCTCCTATGCCGGTGTTAGAAGCGTCCACCTCCACCACGAAGGGAACGTCTGGGTTGGGGTGGTGCAGAATGGGTGCTGTAGTGAAGCGTTCTTTAAGTTGGGCTAGGGCCTGGAGGGCATCGGTGGACCAGTGGAGCTTAGTTCTCCCCCCTTTTACCATGGCGGTGAGTGGAGAGGCGATGGTGCTGATGTTCCTGATGAACCTGCAGTAGAAGTTAGCGAAGCCTAGGAAACGTTGAAGCTCCCTCACCGTTGTGGGTTGGGGCCACTCCCGAACGGCCCGTACCTTATTGTCGTCCATGGCCACCCCTTCAGGACTAATGACGTACCCCAGAAAGGCTACCGACCTCAGGTGGAACTCACATTTCTCGGCTTTGGCATACAGCTGGTGTTTGATCAGGTGCTTGAGCACCGTTCTGACCTGACTGACGTGTTCCTCGATCGAGTCGGAGTAGATCAGGATGTCATCGATGTAGACCACTAGGCACTGGTTGAGCATGTCCCTGAACACGTCGTTGATGAAGGATTGGAACACCGACAGGCTGTTGGACAATCCAAACGGCATAACCAGATATTCATAGTGGCCGCTGGTGGTAGAAAACGCGGTGTTCCACTCGTCACCCTCCCGGATGCGAACGAGATTGTAGGCGCACCTTAGGTCCAGCTTGGTGTAGACCTTCGCTGTTCTTAGCTGTTCCAGGGCTGCAGGAACTAGAGGCAGGGGGTACCGGAACTTGACTGTGACGTCATTCGGGCCCCGGTAGTCGATACAAGGGCGGAGTGAGCATCCTTCTTGCCCACGAAGAAGAATCCGGCTGCCGTCGGGGAGGTGGAGGGCCGATGAATCCCTTGGCTAGCTCCTCCTCGATGTAGGACTTCATGGCTAGGGACTCGGGTTCGGACAAGGGGTGGTGTAGATCCTGGCAGTAGTTCTATGGCACAGTCACTAGGCCGGTGGGACGGCAGGTGGGAGGCCTTGGCCTTGCTGAAGGCTTCGCTCAGGTCAGCATATTCGCTGGGTATCAGAGAGGAAACGCCGGGCACCTTCTGAACCTTGGTGGCCCCCAAGGTTGGGGGAAGCATGGTCCTTAGACATCTGGTTGAACAGGCCGTGCCCCACTGAGTGATTTGGTTGGTTCGCCAGGAGATTCGAGGGTCATGGAGTCGGAGCCAGGGGAGACCCAGAACTACTGGATGGTGGGGGGAGGTGAAGACGTTCAGACGCACGGTCTCAGTGTATAGGACGCCCACCTGCAAGAGGACGTCGATTGTGGTGTAATTCCCGTTAGGGGAATGTTATGCCGTCTACAAAACCTCTCATCAATGAAGTTACCTTCTGCGCCGGAATCTATCATGGCCTGAGTGTTTACGCTGACTGATAGAAAACCGAGCTTAACGGGCACCTAAATACAGTCCCCGGTTAGAGAGGAATAGAGCAGCAAACTCACCCCGGGTTGCTGAGGTTCGGGTGGCCGAGTTGGGCAGTTGGCACGGATGTGTCCGGCTTGGCCACAGTACAGGCAAAGGCGGTTGGAGAGGCGGCGTTCTCTCTCTTCCGTGATGAGATGGGCGCGGTCGATTTGCATGGGCTCAGCGGTTGCGGGCTGTTGGGGTGCCGGAGCGGGCTGCAGAGACAATCTAACCAGTCATCTAGAGCGGATGAGGTTATCCACATGGATCGCTAGCGAGATGAACTGATCCAGGGAAATTCCCTCATCGCGACAGGCCAGTTCTGACTGGAGGTCCGAATTCTGCCCCTGCCGAAAGAGGAGTGTCAGTGTGCTCTCAAGCCAGCCGGTTTGCGTAGCGAGGGTGCGGAAGGTGAGGGCATAGTCCGCTGCCGTGCGACTTCCCTGGCGGAGCGCCAGTAGCTGTTCCCCGGCACTCTTGCCACTCTCTGGGTGATCAAAGACGGCAATCAGGCTCTGCATGAACAAGTCGTAGGTGTATTGAGCAAACCCCTGGTTGGTCCAGACCGCGGTCGCCCAGTCGAGAGCTCGGCCCGTGAGCACCGAGCTGACGAAGAGGATCTTGCTTTCGTCAGTGGGGTACAGCGCCGGTTTTTGCGAGAGAAAGATGGAGCATTGCATGATGAAGCCCCTGCATCTGGAGGGCATGCCGTCATACTTTTCTGGGAGCGCAAGTCGCGGGTTCGCGGAGGGTTGGGGGTTCGGAGCGACTGCGGGAGCTAGATTGGAAGGAGGCACCACGGCTGCGGGCACAGGAGCGGGTGCCGGTGGGGATTGGTGCGAAGCCTGGACGGTTCGCATAATCTCCTCTGTGGCTGCTGTGAGCTGCCCGAGCTGATGTTGTTGGGCGGATAACAGGTTTGCCTGAGTGGAGAGTTCCTCTGACATACGGGCTATCACCGCTGGATCGATGGGTGGCGAAGTCTTCTGTAATGATCCATATGTGGTTTATTAGGTAAGTGCAAACTCAGGTCGTACAGGCAGGGTCAGGAAACAGTCAAACAGAGAGAGAAGAGGACCGGCAGGCTCGTAACTAGAACAGGCAGTGGGTCAGGGCAGGCAGCAAACTATCGTAAACGGTAAACAGACAGGAACAAACTAGGCAGGTGGCAAACTATCGTGGTCGAGGAAAACAGACTAGGTTGGTACACAGGATGACAAGACTTGGGAATAAACACGCTCAGTAATGTGGCTGGGGCTAACAAGACTTCGCAAGGGAGACATTCACGAGCACGGTTAAATAGACAGGGGTAATGGGTACCAGCTGGGGAACAATCAGACCTGGGTGTGCGAGCTAATGGGAAATGTAGTCAGGGCGGTTAGTACTCGGGCGAGTGCGATCTCCGAAGGCCGGGGGAGGAGGCGCCCTCGCCGGTGTTCGTGACAACGATATTATACAATACTTTTTTATACTTTATACAGTTGGTTCAAATGTTCATAAAAGTGTTGAATAATAAAAAAATAACATAAATGTGGCAAATGTGATGGTAGCCAAGACATTTTGTAGTGTAGCACATTGCTTTTACTTATATCTTTGTGATCCTCTGACTCAGGAGTGGAATGACTATAAACTACGATGGAAACCTTCAGACTACGACAATGTGACTTCTATCAGGGTTCCGTCTGAACTTATCTGGGTTCCGGACATAGTCTTGTACAACAAGTGAGTAACTACTTATTTATTAACAAAACAACACTCAAACGTCTGTTGTGCAGCAGCAGATATTTCTAAAAGTTAGAAGGTGATAGATGTAAGCTAAAAATGCTGTGTAGATGAATACAAATGCTGAGCTGGTCCTCAGAAGTCTACCATGGGTAACATTATATATATAAGGTATATATGAACATGGTATACAGTGCCACTGGAGATACATCTCACAAACTCACTCACGTACATTATACTATCATCTAGTGTTCGAAAATGGTAATATATCTGCACTGCTCAGACATTACACGGGGATTTCAAGAAATCTGCAAATGCATTTCATACAATAACTATGGCTACTATGTCCATTACTCATGGACTGCAGCCAGTTTTAGATTTTTTTTTCCCATTAAGTACCAATTAAGTGGCCCACTGGCTTTTTATTTTTTTTTACTGTTATGATGGCTTTTTTTTCTAACCATACAAAATATAATTTGTATAATCCTTTTATGTCAAATAATTTAATTAAATAAAATACATATTCAGTCTATATAATTTATGCATAAATTGTGTATAACTAGGCCCAGTGTAAAATATTAAGAAATGCAGTATATCAGATGCTATAAATAATTCTGGGGCATTTTTCTGTTACTTTCTGTGTCCCCCATTAATTTCTGACCCTGACTGCAGCACTGTTTCTGTTTTGTTTTGTTTTCAATTATGAAATAAAAAAATTAAAAACATGCAAAGGTTATACAGGAAATGTCGCCTCTAACTCAAAGCAAAGATTTAAATGTGTCAGGCAGTAGTCAAGTAAAACAAATACAATCAAAGTCATTATTACTACATTTCGCTTAAGTGTAAAATCCATGAAATCGAATTACAGCTTTTAATAAAGCTGCAACTGATCACATAAATTGCTTTGTTGTCCTCTTTAGTGCAGATGGGGAGTTTGCGGTGACCCACATGACAAAAGCTCACCTCTTCCACACAGGTAAAGTGCGCTGGGTTCCACCTGCCATCTACAAGAGCTCATGCAGCATTGATGTCACCTTCTTCCCCTTTGACCAGCAGAACTGCAAGATGAAGTTCGGCTCGTGGACTTATGACAAAGCCAAGATCGACCTGGAGCGTATTGAGAACACTGTGGATCTGAAAGATTACTGGGAGAGCGGCGAGTGGGCCATCATCAATGCTGTAGGAACCTATAACACCAAGAAGTATGACTGCTGCCATGAGATCTACCCTGACATCACCTACTTCTTCATCATTCGTCGTCTTCCTCTTTTCTACACCATCAACCTTATCATTCCATGCCTTCTCATCTCCTGCCTCACCGTGCTGGTCTTTTACCTGCCATCAGACTGTGGGGAGAAGATCACACTGTGTATCTCCGTTCTCCTCTCTCTAACCGTCTTCCTGCTGCTCATAACAGAAATTATCCCATCCACCTCGCTGGTTATTCCACTTATTGGTGAATATCTGCTCTTCATTATGATCTTCGTCACTCTGTCCATCGTTATCACTGTCTTTGTGCTTAACGTGCACCACCGATCACCCAGCACTCATAAGATGCCCCATTGGGTGCACTCAGTCTTCTTGGATTTGATCCCTCGGTGGCTGTGTATGTGCAGGCCTGCACCTGACAGTCGACGCAGACAGAAACCTCTCCTCCTGCCGCGCCAGGGGCATGTTACAACATCAAGAGTACTTGGACCAGCAACTATGCCCCTCAGTACATCTACTAGCTGGTTCAGAGGTGATAAATCTGGGGTGGACGAGTCTCGCAGGCGCTGCTGTTATAAGGATTTAGAACATGGGACGCTGTCTTCAGCTATCCCTCTTTCGTTCCAGCCCACTTCACCCTGTCCTCTTGGCTTGACTCCACCCCCTCTACATAAATATGGCCCCTCCCCTAGACTGGAGATGGGCATGGCTTCCAGGCAGCCCGGTGGTAGAGCTTATGTCACAAAGTGGCCTGACAACATAACATCAGAGAACCCAGGGTTCCCGCTCTCCCCCAGTGTCCTGCAAGCTCTGGAGGGGGTTCACTACATAGCAGACCACCTGAGAGCAGAAGATGCTGACTTCAGTGTAAGTTCTTCTATAAAATATTTTTACAATTGGCCATTTAGGTCACACTTTTTATACAGTGCTGAGTAATACTAATGAACATTGTACTCAATGTACAGTGGGCCCAAAAAGTAATTAAAAGGATAGTTCACCCAAAACAAAAATCTGTCATAATTTACGCACCCTAATGTTGTTCCAAACCTGTATGACTTGTGCCTACACAACTTTCTATTTTCCTTGAAACATATTCACTTTCATTGTATTGTCTAACATCTCTTTTGTGTTCCATTGAATAAAAAAAGTTTTTGCATAACCCAAAACGTCCCATTGTGAAATTTAGAGAAGCATTTTTGCAGTAGATTTTTTCAGTCTATAATTACATAAGAATTAACTGTAATTAAATTACTGAAAAATTAAGAGTAATCCATTACTTTACCTTTTTTTCAATGAAAAAGTAGCTTAATTACAGTAATTAATGACTTAGTAATGCATTACACCCAACTGCCCTCATGCCATCCCAGATGTGTATGACTTTCTTCTGCTGAACACAAAGATTAGAAGAATATTTCAGCTCTGTAAGTACATACAAGGCAAGTGAATGGTGACAAAAAATGGAAGCTCCAAAAAGCACATAAAGGCAGCATAAATGCATAAAAGCAATCCATAAGACTCCATTGGTTAAAGCCGTGTCTTCAGAAGCAATATGATAGATAAATATTTAAGTCCTTTTTTACAATAAATCCACTTTCACTTTCACATTCTTCTTCTTTTGTTTTTGTCAATTCACATTCTTTGTGCATATTGCCACCTACTAGGCAGGGAGTAGAATTTATAGTAGAAAAAGGACATGAATATTGATCTGTTTCTCACCCACACCTATCGGATCACTTCCGAAGATATATATTTAACCACTTGTGTCATATGGATTACTTTTATGTTACCTTTATGTGCTTTTTGGAGCTTCAAAGTTCTGGCCACCATTCACTTGCATTGTTTGGACCTACAGAGCTGAGATATTCTTTTTTATATTTCTTTTCATTTATTTTAAAGAAAGATAGCTCAAGCACACTTTTCAAGTAAAACACATAACAAAAAGTGAATCAGGTTACAAATGATTAAACAATAAAGATATATTTATTTTGACACTTTCTCATTGCTAAACTTAGTGGAACATGTCCAAAGTTAATGTCCTGAACTACACCTGTGTTTTACACTGCTACAGTAGGACACCTGTGTTAACTTGATGGGAACTGACTTCATACTTAACGAAAAACCACTAATAATCACCTTGAGAGCTGGTTAAAAGTATTTGCAAAAAGTGCCAAGAAAAGTTACATTAATTCAGAGGAAAGTTCTAGCATCATTTTAAAGTGTTCAAAATTGTCAAAACACTTTTTGGGGACACTGTGTTTCCTATTTATTATAGAGCTATCTGTACTTACATGTTATCATACTTACTGCTTTTCTACTCAATTATAGTATGCCTAACATGGACGCTTATGTAACTACCATTTTTATGTTTGTCTTAATGTGCATGCATAGAACGCACCTGTGCTGTGCGCACTCCACTAATTTATCGGGCTTATCTCTTCTTACAGGTTAAAGAAGATTGGAAGTATGTTGCTATGGTAATAGACAGGATCTTCCTATGGATGTTCATCATAGTTTGTTTGCTAGGCACAATCGGGCTCTTTCTGCCACCTTGGCTCGCGGGGATGATCTAGAAAACATACCAACAAATAAATTATATGGACAATGAGGACATTTACGTTATATGTGCTTCCACAGGAAGAACCAGCATGAGGACACTATGCTCCTCCCATCAGGGAGCAAAATCGCTTAGTAAGTGGTGAGATTTCACCTGTGTTGGATAAAATGCATGTTTGACATCAGGAATGTAACGAGGGCCTGATATTTTTCTTACTTCCATTGAACCGCTTTAAAAGAGTGTAAAGAAGCTTGTATGTGAAAATTCTTGTATATGAATGTATAAACTTGAAATTCTGTTAAAAATATTCGATCAACGTTAAAAGTGCCAACTGTAAAACCACTGAGTTTGGTATCTCTAATTATTTTGTTACGGTTCACATCATGGAGACTTTAGGGGATAGTTCACTTAAAACAATGACAATTCTGTCATCATGTACTCACCCTCATGTGGTTCCAAAAACACGACATTCCTCTGTAGAATAAAAAAGATTTTATGCAGAATTTTAGTCTGTCACTATTTACTTTCATTGCGACTTTTTTTTTTCCATACTATGAAAGTGAATGGTGACTGAGGCTACCTCTAACATTAAAGGAATCACTCACCCAAAACATTTAATTCTTTATTCATTTACTCACCCTCATACCATCCCAGATGTGTCTGACTTTCTTTCTTATTCTGAACACAAACAAAGATTTTTAGAAAAATATTTCAGCTCTGTAAATGCAAGTGAATGGTGACAAGAAATGTTTATTCTTTTCGAAGTTCCAAAAAGCATATAAAAGTATTCAAATTCAGTGGTTACATCCATGTTTTCAGAAGCTATATGAGGTGTTGGTGAGAAAAAGATCAATATTTAAGTCCTTTTTTACTATAAAGTTCCACTTTCACATTCTTTTTGCTGATTAACATCTCTATGCATATCGCCGCCTACTGGGCAGGGAGGAAAATGTATAGTAAAAAAGGACTTGATCTGTTTCTAACCCATACACTGGAGTAATATGGATTACCTTTATGATGCCTTTATATGCTTTTTGGACCTTCAAAGTTCTGGACCTACACAACTGAAATATTCTTCTTAAAACCTTTGTTTGCGTTCAGCAGAAAAAAAGAAAGTCACATATTGGGATGGCATGAGGGTGAGTAAATGATTAGATAATTTTCATTTTTGGGTGAAATATACTTTAAGCCTAACATCTCCCTTTGTGAAGCAAAACCACTGATTTACAAGGCATGAATTTGCTCAGCTAAACACTTATAGTATGTTTTAAGATATGCTATAATCATCATATTCCCTGCTACATAATGTTTTCGGTGCATTTGTCACAATGATAAATGGCATTGATGTATGTTCACATTCATCATTTTTTTTAACATATTTCATCATGAGGAGGCATTAATGTTCAATGATGCTGTGGAAGTCAAATTTTACAGGTAACATCTGAATTGGGTTATCTTTTAATGGTATTTGCAAACATAAAATGATAAAGAAAGCATATTTGCTGGGTTATATGATTCTCAAATATTTTGGTCAATACACAAACATGTCATTAATAAGTAAAGAGAAGAAGAAAAAGAAACAAAGTAAAGTTGCAGACTAAAATGCATGATCTATTAAATGATCAAACCTTAAAGGATGAGCCTAACATATGACTGCAAAATAATACAAACAGTTGCATGCACAGTGAAGCTGTTTCCTCTGTTATCACAATTGCATCTTATCCCAAAAGACTATATAGTCTGTCCCAGCAAGTCTTTTCTTTAGGACCAGAGTCCTTAACACTTTCTCTAGTCTGTTTCTGTTGAGCCATCATCCTCAAGTTTGGGTTTGGCCAGGTTGGAGCGCACCCGGGCCTGGTCTACAGCATCTAACAGGTTCTTGGCATCCATGGCCAAAGTGTGTGCGGCGGCCAGCATCTGTTTCTTGCACTCTTCCTTCAGAGAGGTGATGGCGTTCTGCTGGGCCAGACGCATTTTACTGATAAGCTCAGCCAAGTCCTTATTCATCAGCTTCTGTGTGCCCTCAATCTGAGAGCAGGGTAGAGATAGAAAGAGATCTACAGTTCACATTTGCATTAATATTTTATTATGTTTTACCTCATTCACTCACTTAGCTGATCACTCTCTGAAACTTGCCATCTTGCAAGCTGTTACTGGACTGAAAATAGTTCATGTTACCATAGACAAGTGGCCCGAGAGTGTTGATATACATTCCAAAAGCACTGGGATGCTTCTCTTGTATCACTGTCTCTGTGTTTGTGGCTTTCCAATTAGTGGTGGAGTATAAATTGATTCATTCACTAACTCATTTAGTGACCATTTCTAGGGTGTTTCTCAATTCTAAGAACACAAAGAATGAACTTGTGTTATTATGAAGACCAGTCTTGCCAAGCTACCTTGGAAGAACGAAACTCGGAAAGACAGGAGGACACAGAACTCATCTATTATGAGCTTTGTGGTGTGCTGCGATCTTCCTGTTTCTCAATTAACCATCACAGCACATTTGAATACAGTCAGAGAACTACTGGCATTATCACACCAGTGACAGCATTAATATCATCACACCATTGAGGTTTTGCAGGACTAGTGATCTTAAAACTACAGATTATTTTGATAATCGGTTCATCTTTGATTCTTTTTTCAATTAATCAGATAAAAAAATATTAATTATGATTTTAAAAAAAAACAGAAATGATAAAGGGCATAAGGATTTGGATAAATTTACATTACTAAATTCATGATTCTATATTTGTCACAAAACTTTGAACATATCCTGAATCATGAAAAGTTAAGTTTGAATTTATTATTATAATTACTTGTAAAACTTTGTAGAACAAAAGTACTGATCATTATAGAGTAAAATGTTCCATCAGGGAAGAGTGGGACAAAAAATCTGCCCAGCAGAGGGCGATGGTGACACCAGAATAGAAATAATAATTCTACACAGCTGAAAAATGCATAATTATGTTAAGATACATATGCTTGTACATTTGAAGTATTTTTAATTAATATTGTAGCTTTTAAAATAGCATTGTTGCTGATTAAATCCTTCTAAACTATTCTTTAAAAAATATGTGTATGTTTATCCAGTAAAGTAATGTTTGCCATGATATAGATTTACTGGTGAAATCAGACATTACATCTGGCATTATCAGGACGATCGAACATCAGGACCCTTAGCATTATTATACATTATAGATTTATATATAGTTTAATATAGTACAATCATCTGTAAATGAAGTCCTGATTCACTCTCGCTCTGAAAAGCTGTATTGCAATATCACTGTATTACATGAGCTCATGATTAGAAACTATCTAAAACACTTTAAACCGCACATTTAAGTGTAATTGGACCTCTGAGACATCCGCATGACATCAGTGAAAGCTGCACAATTGATTGATTATATTGAAACTGAAAGCGCGGTATGATGTTGCACGTGTTTAATCAAAATGATTGATCTCCCTTTCTCCATTGCGATTGATTGAAGTGGATGGGCGCGCTCGCTTGCTCAGTTAAGTTTAACGGAGACTCACATGTGGTAAAAACAAACAGTTTTGCGAAATACATGGAAATATGTAACTGATTTTGAATGTATAACATGTATATATTTTAAACAGAAAATAGCAGTAAAATATAAGTCGTGTGCTGGAGAGGAACAACCCTTAAGCGCATCAAACGGCACAATCACTCTTTCAACACATTTGATGCAACAACCGCTCAAACTGTATACTTATTATGATCTTCTCTTAAGTATTTATTAAGTGCTCTCGTGTGCTGGATAATTTGGGTCATGTTTTTCTGCTTCAGCTGGTCTCCGTTGTTCCCTTTACAAAAGGCTTCACTACGATGTTGCGCTGCTAAGCGCTACGGGGGAACAGCTTTCGCTGTGAGCCGAGCTGAAATATTGTGTGAAACACGTCAATGAACATTGACCGGAATTTATAGCCTCGGCTGATGTATTTATAGCCTCAGGTGCATTAGATGCACCTGAGGCCAGGCTATAAATGGATACGTAACCAGGTGTCGTCTGAAACTCTTTTTCAGAGCGATTCTGTTTCTGTGTGTTTCACACACCCTGTCAAAACTTTCTTTCCTCTGTTAGGAGTTAGAATCAGTTAAACTGTGCAGTGAACTTTGTTCTTTGTTCTCTTTTCTCTTCTGTTTAGAAAATATTATATATATATATTTCTAAAAAGAGAGAATGACTGAAAGTCATAAACGGTGCGTGTTCCCTCTTCTCGCTCTATAGCTGAAGACGACACACATCAGTTTTTGCTGTTTGTTTGGGAGCACGCTGCTCTCGCGTTGCAGCAGGGGCGGTGCGCGAGCACTGCGGTTTGCTTTAACAGGCAGAGTGCGTCGTGCTCGCCTCGCTTGCTTCGGGAGTCAGCACTCTCGAAATGAAGATCGTTCGTGGGGCTCTTGCATGGTTTTGGCTGAGGAGCAAGAGACGGGTTGATCCCTTTCTCTCACTCTCTCCCCAAACCCAGCTGTTTCTTCACATGATCTCGACGCTTCCGGATCATGAGGTGGATCGCTATTCTCTTCCCGCCTCCGAGCTTTCCGTCCGCGATAAAAAAATCTACGGAGGAATTGCTCGATGTTGTTACTCGTGCGGTTGCCAGATTGGTCTGGCCACGCAAAAAGAGACCCCAAACGCTCCAAATTAGGGGATAGATTTTATCTTCCAGTCTAAGACAGGGAACGCCTCATGGGTTCCTTCCTTCTTTGATAAACCTCCATTAAGAGCTTTTTCAGCTCATGGAGAACCCTTAAAAAAAAAAAAAAAAAATATACATTTTCTTCCCGTGTTCACATACCCTCGACGTCATTATATTCGACTGTCGTGGGTGCTGAGGCACGGCGGTATTCAGTGATGCCGCCGGTCGAAGAGACGCTATGGGCTATCTCTCGCCGGGCTCGGCATCGTCACTTAAGTAGCCCTCTCTCCCTCAAAGCCTTGTAGGACAACCTCCACTTTAGTGGGAAGGGCTTATCAAGCAGCAGGTCAGGCTGGTGCTGCTCTGCACACTATGCTGTTTTACAGGCGTACCAGGCTGACCCCTGGGCGACCTGAGTGTGGGTTCTGGCGCTTGACGAGCAAGCCGCAGACCCGCCTCGGTCCTGACTGAAGGGAGGCTCAAAAACAAAGCGTGGCGAGTCGTGCTCCTCCTCCCAGGGATTGGGGACAGTCTCGCCGCACTCGCCAGCCCCGAAGCAAGACCCAAGAGAAAACCCTGACGGTCTTGCACCTAGATTAGGGGGTAGCTCCCCTCGGGACGGGGCGCGTGCTTCACTTCACCCCTCCCGGTACCCCCTCGAAGCCCCCCATTCCCGCCACCTCTTGGTGTTTCGGGTTGCAGAGGCTTCCACCAAAATTGGGTGTTTTCGCTGTTCCTGCATCTTATTCAGGACGCGAAGCACCCGACAACCCCTCAACAGGAAGTGTTAAAATATAAGAGATCCTGGCAGCGTGGAAACTCCTGCCGGATATATTCTTTTTGTGGGTCTTATAAGGGCGTCAGGATTTAATTCACTCACCGTTTTTCCGTGTTTCAACGGCGTGTTCTCACTACCGTAAACCGGATTTCTTTTTTTTGTAAAAACGAAAACTCATTCTCCTGGTTAAAGGGGCCACGGTATGTGTTCCCCTTCCAGAGAGAGAGTTAGGTTATTACACTAAATACTTCCCGTTACCCATGGAGGGTGAGGGGTGGCGTCTGGCTTAGATCTTAAAGCTTGAACTACCCGTGGGTGTTCAAGTCCAAGATGATGCCTGTCAAGACGGTCGTGTCTCAAGCCCTACAACTCGTTTGGCTGGTCACCATCGATCTTATGACGCACTTCTGTACTTCATTTAGAAGTTCTGCCACAACATGGAAAGTTCATGGAGGTTCACTTCCGGGGGCGAAGTCTTCCAGGGTCAGGTTCTTTCACTCAGCCTAGCCATTTTTACCTGCACATTCACAATGCATGATTGTAGCGCTGGCTCCTTGCGACTCCGGGGCATCTGCATTCTGAATTATGTAGACGACTGGCTGATCCTAGCGCAGTTCCAGGAACTGGCAGTTCAGCACAGGGACATCGTCTTAGCTCATCTGTTTCTCTGGGGTTGAGGCTCAACGCCAAGAAAAGCGTCCTCTCTCCCACTCAGAACACTGTCTATCGGGGCATCGTATGGAGTTCAATCTCAATGCGGGCACAACTGTCTCCCGCTAGGATTGAGTCCATTTAGATCACCCTGAGCAAAGTCAGGCTAGGTCAAGGTTGCACTGTTATCAGTATTAATGATTTCCAGGTCTCAGGGCGAATGCGTCCACAGTGATCCCTCTGGACCTTCTGCTCATGAGACCGTTTTTGTTGTGGCCAAAAGCCAGGGGATTCTTCCAAGGGCCAAAACCCCTAGGCTAGATAGGGTTACGCGCCTCAGGCTTCGTTCCCTTTCTATGTGGGTCAGACCCCGGTTTTCTGCCTTGGGTCCCACTCTAGGTGCGTCTTGTTGTCGCAGGCTGCTAACGACAGACGCCTCCCTGATGGGCGGGTAGCGGCCTTAAGTGGTCGCCCAGCTTAAGGGGATAGGAGGGTCGTCAGCTCGGTTGTCACAGTCACTGTCTCGGGTTGATGGCTGTATTTCAGGCCCTGAAATACCTCCTCCTGAGGCTGCCATGTCTTGGTGCGGGTGGACAATGCAGCGGTAGCCTCTTACATAAATCATCAAGGAGACCCACGTTCTTGTCAGCTGTATTTCTGACATGTTGGGTTCTCCTTAGGGCCCAGGGCAAGCTCCTGTCAATCAGGTCAGTTATATCACTGGATGCCCGTATATGGGAGCAGATTTACGGTCCAGACAGAAAATACCAATGGGGGAGTTAAGAACTCCACCCTAAGGTAGTAGTTGCCCAGAGTTCGCCAGCAAGGGTTTTTGCCTCTTACTGATAGCACCGTGCTGGCCGAACAGGGCTTGGTTCTCGGAGCTAATCTCTTCCCTCGACGGCTCGCCTTTGGCGATGCTGAACAGGAAGGATCTTCTGTCTCAGGCACATAATATTTCAACAATATTTCATCCCTGCCCCAAATTGTGGAATCTTTCATGTTTGGCCCCTAAGGGTACCAACTGAAGGACACAGGGCTCTCTCCTGAGGTTATCGAGACCTTTTTAAATGCCGGGATTTTTCCACTTGGAACAAGTTTGGGTGAGATCTTAGGGTAGAAGAGGACCTCTTCGCCTCTATGAATAGCGCAATGTCTCCTCTACTTCTCCCTGAAATCACCCAGCCCCCTTGGGTCTGGACGTTAAGACACATACATGACCCAGAATGCGTCTATATGCGTTTCTTTCCCGGTTTCTCTGCTCCCGGAGTCTTGGCAATGTTCACCAGCAAGGGTCTTGCCTCCTATTAATGGCTAGCGCTGGCTGAACAGGATATGGTTCTCGGAGTTAATATCTCTCCTCGATGGCTCGCCTTGGGCGATTCCGAACAGGTAGGACCTTCTTTCTCAGGCTCGGGGGACATATTCATCCCCGGCCCAAATTGTGAAACCTTTCATGCTTGGCCCCTGTAGGGTACCAACTGAGGTTCACAGGGCTTTCTCCTGAAGTTATCGAGACCATTTCAAGTGCTAGGGCTCCCTCCCTTGGAACTGATCTGGGTAGATTTTACAGGGCAGAAGAGGACCTCTTCGCCTCTGTTGATAGCGCAATGTCTCCTCTACTTCTCCCCGAGTCACCCAGTCCCCCCCTCGGGGGTGCTGATCGTGGTGGCGCATACATGGCACAAATGCTCCTGCATACGTTTCCTTCTAATAAGTTCAAATGACAGAACCAGCTAACTGCCAGTTTGCTTCAGTTCTGGATTTTCTGTGGAAAGAACTGTCAGCGGGCACTTGCCTCGCCACTGCCAGGTTCTATGTGGCTCCCACTTCGGCTTGCCACGCTTTGGTGGGCGGGGTGCCCTCTAAGAGGCATCCTTGCTAGGACCTCTTCATAGGGTAAGACCCCCCTTTTTAAAACCTCTAGAGTCAGCGTTTGTTAGACTTCTGACTCTCAATATGGTTTTTCATATGGCAATTACGTCTCTAAGGAGACTTGGGTACCTACAGGCTCTGTCTCTTTTGCCGGCCTGTTTTGAGTTGCCCCAGGTAGGACCAAGAGCATTCTTTGCACCCTCACCCTGACTACCTGCCCAAGGTGCCTTTCTCGACCCTTGGCCAGTCATTCTCTAAGCCTTCTGCTCCCTGCCTTTTGTAATGCCGGAGCAGCTAAAGACTACTCAGACTTTGTCCAGTCTGTGCCCTTCAGAATTATGTCCACCGCATTTGCTAGTGGCGTAAAGTCAGGGCAGCAGTTCTTGACTTCGAAGCCGTGACCGGGTTGTCACTTTGGGTGAGGGACCTTACTGCCCGGGCCTACGAGGCGCGCGTTCAAGCTTCGCCAGTAGGTTTTAGGGCACACTCTTCCAGAGGGCTCTCCTCCTCTAAAGCCTTGGCTAGAGGTCTCTCTCTGCAGCAAGTTTGTGGTGCGGCAGGTTGGTCCTCTCCGCGCACATTCATTAAACTTTTATAGTTTGGATGTTCTTGCCACTCTTGGCTCTTACGCCCTTGAGTTGACACCGAACAAGTTTGTGGTGCGGCAGGTTGGCACTCTCCGCACACACTAATCACATTTTATGGTTTAGATGCTTTGCTACTCCGGACTCTTATGTCCTTGAGTCGACATCTCAGCCCATGCCTAAACAAGTTTGTGATGCGGCAGGCTGGTCCTCTCCGCTCACATTCATCAGTTTTATGACAAGTTTGTGTTGCGATAGGGTTCTCTTCGCACACATTCATCGAACTTTATGGGTTAGATGCTTTGCTACTCTGGGCTCTTATGCCCTTGAGTCGACATCTCAGCTCATGCCTGAACAGGTTTGTGATGCGGCAGACTGGTCCTCTCCGCACACATTCATCAAAAAATTTATGGTTTGATGTTTATGCTACTCCGGGCTCTTATGCCCTTGAGTCGACATCTCAAGCTCATGTCTGAGACCTCTCGCGTTTTTGTGAGTACACTGCACAACCGTAGGGGTCCGGACAGCCCCAAGTGCGGCGGCGTGGGTATTGCGTTCCCTGTAGCGCTTAGCAGCGCAACATCTCGTTCCGCCTTTTGTAAAGGGAACGTCTCGGGTTACATGTGTAACCCTTGTTCTCTGAAAAAGGCGGAACGAGATGTTGCGCTGCTTTGCCGCACTGGGACGTCCCAGGACTGCTCTTCAAAAAGAAGTATCTGACGACACCTGGTGACGTATCCATTTATAGCCTGGCCTCAGGTGCATCTAATGATTACATCAGCCGAGGCTATAAATTCCGGTCAATGTTCATTGACGTGTTTCACACAATATTTCAGCTCGGCTCACAGCGAAAGCTGTTCCCCCGTAGCGCTTAGCAGCGCAACATCTCGTTCCGCCTTTTTCAGGGAACAAGGGTTACACATGTAACCCGAGACGTTTTTCATATGAGTTTCATAATGCAAAACATTTTTCATCAGGCTGTAAAGTGACGTCACTGACAAAGTTTTTCCGTGCTTGCTGCACATCAAACTAATCCATAATGAAATTCGTTGTCATTATCGATAATAACTGATTAGTTGTTGCTGCCCTAGTTAAAAGATTAAAGTCTGTAAACACTCGGTTTCTCCATATTTATTACTGTTTTAAAATGATGCCCAATAAAGCAACACATGATGATGGAGTATAACGACTCTCGAGCCGTCAAACTTTCGCGAGCTTACATCGGGAAACTCTTGAGGAGAAAAATCAACAAAACTATAAATGTCCTTCGTCTGCCACCGACCCATTGTAGTACAGAGTTCTTGCCCACAAGACACCATCCGAGGCATCCTCAATTTCAAGGACACATCAGGGTAATTTCCTGCGTTCTCGGAATGTGCGTTCTTGAGTACTGGAATCGAACATCGGCAGTGATTGATGACGTAGAACGAGTCCAGGAGAACATGAGAACACAAAAGAACGCGAACAGCTTATCTAAGACTTCCTCTTCCCCCCAAAGCAAAAGAGACACACTCTAAGATTCTAAATACCATATATCCTTCCAATAGATTTTTGAATTTAAAATTTTATTTAGAAAATGTGCCTTGTCATCTTTGTAAATATTTAATTGAAGATACAGAACATATATTCTTTAAATGTAACTTCACCAAATCCTTTTGGAGAACATTACAGAACTGGCTGATAGAAAAAAATGTGGTGGAGGACAGTTTCATCTTCAAATTACAAAATATAATGTATGGATAAACAAATGATTGCTGTAGGTTATTTGATTTGATTAATAACATTATATTATTGGCAAAATACTTTATACATAAATGTAGATTTCTTAAATCTCCTCCTTTGTTTATTACTTTCAAAAACGAATTAAAATACTTCTCAGATGCCCTCTCTAAAATGGAAAATCGATGTGCATTAAAATTGTATAATTTGTTAGTATTGTATAACCTGTTTTAAATGTTTTTTTTTTTTTTCTTTTTTTTATATTGTTTTTGGTTTTTTTGTCCTTGTGTTGAGCCTTCCACACCTGTATTTTCTTGAAAATAACTGTTTTGTGCCATTTTGTTGTATTTAGATTTTGCATTTATATAATAAAAAAAAAAAAAAAAAAAAGAACACAAAAGAACGCACATTGAGAAACAGCCATAGATCAATCACAGAGTTGCTAGTTCACCACCGAAAATGGAAATGAACAAGAATCATTTGTTCACTTAAATTAGCCTTACAAAAACACAGAACAACACCGCTGGTTGAAAACCAGAGTGCATTGATGAGAGCGAGTGTGTTTGATGCTTTGGCTTCCTATGGAACTTTTTTGGATGGCGAAGAAGAAATGCAAAAAACAACTCAAATACATTTTGTCTGAAATGTAAGTTATTTAATATTATTTACTTGTTTGTTTAACTGTTGTACAAAACAATATCACAGTTGCAAAGACATTAAAACAGCAATTTTGGATTAAATTAGCGTGCAGCGTACATGGTGAATAAAGGTGTGACTGAGAATGACAAAAGGCAAACACTACCTCTGTCCTACAGGACTTGTGCAGAGTTGGCAGTATATCATCCACACTGTTGATTAGATTTCGTAATGAGAGTCCAACATTCTGCAAAAGATCAAACAAAAATGTTCAAAACAGTACATATTCTGTGACTATGTACACAGTGGCAAGAAAAATGATGTGGATCCTTTGGAATTAACTGCTTTTCTGCATTTATTGGTCAATGGTCATAAAATGTGATCTCATCTTCATCAAAGTCACAAGTATAGGTAAACACAATGTGCTTAAGCTAACAACACACAAACAATTATTATCTTTTATGTCTTTATTGAACATGTCCCATTAAACATTCACAGTGCTATGGAAAAAGTAAGTGAACACTTGAATTTAATAACTGGTCGATCCTGGCAGCAATAACCTCAACCAAGGTTTTCCGGTAGCTGCGGATTAGACCTGCACAATGTTCGGAAGGAATTTTGGACCATTATTCCTTACAGGACTGCATCAGCTCAGCCATATTCTTATGATGTCTGTTGTGAACGGCTCTATTGAGGTCATTCCACAGCATCTCTTCTGAGGTAAGGTCTGGGCTTTGATTGAGCCACTCCAAAGGTAGATTTTCTTTTTTAAAACCATTCTGTAGTGGATTTACTTCAGTGTTTTGGGTCATTGTCCTGCTGCATCAACCAACTTCTACCAAGCTTCAGCTGGCACACAGCCACCCTGATATTATCTCATCAGATATCTTGATAAACTTGGGAATTAATTTTTTCCTTAATGATGGCAAGTGGTGCAGGCCCTGAAGCAGCAAAGCATCCCAACATCATAATGCACCCTCCATCGCACTTCACCATTGGGATGATATGTTCGTGTTGGTATGTGGTAGGGTTGCAGTGGTATACCGGTTTCACGGTATACCACGGTTTGAAAATTTACGGTTATACCATGTACATTTGCTAATCTACGGTATTGAGAAAAAAATGCAACCGGATGGAGATTCTCACATGTGCTTGTGCATCTCCTTTCCTTCTCGACTGTCTGTCAGACTCGTCAACTTGTGCCACACACACACACACATGCAGCAGATGTCAGAGAGAAGCGAGGGGAGGGGGTCTGACATGAGTGTGTGTGTGAGTTAAAGCAGTGTTTCTCAATTGGTCTATTCGGACTGGGTCGCAGACAGCAGGGAAATAACAATGCCAATGGTAACTTCTCCCATTGAAGATATTTCGGCGGTGCCCAAGTGATCGACTATTTCGGACTGCCGACGCAGATTTAATGATAATCTCGCAAACAGCTAAAGACTTCTCATCTGCACTTTCGCGAGTGTAACGAGCTCGCGCTAATGATCTGCTCTTCTCTCTGGCGTGCGCGTTCAACAACTGGGCTTCCCTCGATATTGTGGAGCGCAGACATCAAAACTGTGACCAATTTCAATTCTAGCGAGACTTTTCTAGTTTAAAGTGTTACAGAGTTTGTCAGTTCGAACCTCTCAAACAGTAGCAGGCCTGACATGCCAAACAGCACTGAGGAAGAAAAGAGCAACACTATGCTATTAAAATTACACACCATCACCTTACAAATTTGTTTCAGGATTTTACATGAGTAAAAGTAACTGTTATATTTTGACAATGTTATAGTTTCATATGAAATAACCTAAAGTTAGAATCTATTAGACCTCATTTTATATCAACAGTGGCAGTTGTAGTTCAAGTTTCAAGATGTTTCAGCTAGTATTTATTTTTCATAAATACAATCATTTATTATTATTATTACTATTATTTAAGACTAGCACACTGACTTAACCATGGTAATGAGGAGCCTTTCCTTCTGTGTAATATGTGTATAAATATTTAATATTAGGTAACAAACGGGATAATAATGGGCCCATATAAGTAAATATGCTCTTCAATTTTTAAAAGTGGGAGAGACAACTTCCTGTAGATTTTGACATCAACAACAAAAATAATGTCACTTGATGCATGTCCTTGTACTGGAAAACCAGGAACAAATCTATGCAATATAAAAGGAAATGCAACCCAGGATACATTAAATACAGGTTATGTTTAATCTATGGCAGGTTGACACTTGATTTCAATGTAAAATCTGCCCTGAAGCAAAACCAGTTGAGAAGCGCGGAGTTCAAGGTACAGACAGGAGCAGTCTGAGTGTGCTGTCGTGCATCTACAGTATATATTAACTGTTAATAATCATAGGACTCACACAGCTGATGTTATTTTTCATTTAGTAGTTCATTTAACATGCTATGCTAACATGTAAACTAACATGCTTTAGTTATATAACATGTTGTTTTTACATGCTATTTTTTTTTATCATGTTTATAATTCTGTTTATTATAATTCTTTTAGCTTTCTTATTTTTTCTATTTATTTTATTTTCAAAAGGGAGATATTTTTTACACATACTTCAATAAAATAAATGGTTTCAAGTTTCAATTATAATAAAGTGTTTGCTCAAAAATAAATATATAAATAAAATAACCCTTCTGTTTTCACTGATAATAGTAATTGTGTAATACCGTATACCGCGATATTTTCTGAGACGGTTATCATACCGTGAAAATCTCATACCGTTGCTACCCTAGTATGCGGTACCCCTTTTTACATAATACGTGTTTCCAAAACAATTAAACTTTAGTTTCATCAGTCCACAGAACTGTCCACAAACAAAGCAACAATTCTTGATCATACAGTAGGTCTTTTATGCAAGGCATGGTCCACGTTAGCAGACGTTTCTCGTGAAAAGCAAACTCAAAATGTTTAAATGCTTTGTATCATAGTAACTCTAACCTACTCCTCCAATCTCATTTCATTACTTGGATGCCATGTTTGCCAACTGACTCTAATTAGCTTTTGTTGAAGTCATCAGCCTAGGGGATCAGATACTTTATTCAGTCTACACTGTGAATGTTTGAATGATGCATTCAACATGTACAAGAACAATGTGATAATTTTGTATTATTTAAAACAGATTGTGTTTGTTCATTGTTGTAACCTAAGATGAAGATCAAACAAGATTTTGAGACAAATTTATCCATAAATGCAGGTAATTCCAAAGGGTTCACATAATTTTTTCTGCCACTGTATTACTTACTGTTCATATTATATGAAACAATTAATGCAAGTATCAATATTGAATCTCAAATTAACAAACATTATACCTCAGCCCAAACATTTTAGCAGCTTTAAAATATAGGTTCTTGTTTTGTCACATTGTCACCTTGACAGCAGAGATGTACTCAGTATATGCCAGTGTGTTGATGTCATTTTTTAGCTGTACCACCACTTTCACCACATCCATAACACACTGATACACAGTGTCCTCTGAGCGGTCCAGCTCTGCTGTAGGCGTAGGCTGAAAAATAGAGGAGGGAGAGAAGACAAGATAAACTGATTTCTGATTCTGATCTTTGTATTGGGAAAGCAGAGTGTTTGATACAAATATTTATGTATGAATAAAGATGCTTAAACAAGTTTCAATTGTCCAGAGTGAGTCCTTACCTGCACTGTAATTCTGGGTGGTTTTGCAGGTGGCTGACGGAGTTCCGCTTTAAGTGGAAACAGAAAACCGTCAAAAGAAGTGTGGATTCAATGGTGTATTTAATTATGTCTGAATATTACATCAATGAACGTATCTACTGTAGAATGCAACAGAGGACGAACCGTAAGTAAGTGGTGGTTCAGGTGCCTGGAAATCAATATAAAAAAATATATTATTGAGGTTGCCAAGTGTCCAACTACTAGATTTACCAATTGGGTGGCTGCCATTTATTTAAACAGTACATCAGCTATATGAATTGGAATAGAAATTCAGTTTATAAAACAGATGTAATATAGATTTACAGAATAAAGAACACACACACCTCAGAAATATTTGTGTCCTCATGCACCATTGGGTACTGGGAAAGAACAACAATGTGTATTATAACCAATATTTAAGAGACAAACCTCTATTAAAGAATTCCCATGTACTATGTAGAGGCATCCTACTGTATATTTCTATACATTAGGATAGGATAGACAGGTTTCCTGGCTTACCAGAAGCTTCTCCTCCTTCTTCAACCATTTTGTGTCCTCCTCCATCTGTTCTTTCTGCATCATCAAAGTTTCTTGCATACGCTCCTTCTCTGCCTGCCACAGTCGCTGGGCGTCTTCCTTACTGGAAGGCCCGAAGCTGAACTCACCCTCCTGACACATGCATACACACAAACAACCCATAAAAGTTCTGACACTTCAAAAAACATTCATCATACAAAATTGATTGCAAGCCCTAGTGTTTAACCACCATGAATAGTTCGTAAAATGAATAAATTTAAAATAAGTAAATAAATAAACAAAATATGATTTGTTAATAGCCATATTTTACCCCAAGACTAAGGCGACGGGGCGAGGCCTTTGCAATGGTCAAGTTGTTGGTGGAGTCGACAGGTGACTGGTAATCACATGGGCTGGCCAGTTCTGGTGAACTGGCACATAAAGCCTCATTCAGCTGGCAAACATACACAAATACAAAATTGAAAATGCTGATGTTTAATTCTAACTATCTTTACAAAAGTAACCTTGAAATAATTGCAAATGTACTTAAGAACAACACCTGAAGGTGTAGGCCGACACCAAGAGTATTTCCAAAGCGGGTGGTATTGATTCTTGAAGGCTGCAGGTGTAACATGATGCGCATTACAGTAATGAGGAATGTAAAGAATAAACTGACTGTAAGCATGCACAAACAGCGCAGAGGGAATGACTGCTACCTTTGGTGGGGGTTCACTAAAGTTAGACTTGGGCTCAAGGAAGCGGGTGTTACGGGCTTTGTCTCTCTCTCTCTCCACCTCCAACTCCTTTTCCATTTGGTGGACATCACTGGTAAAAAGAGCACATTAGATAAAATGAATGTAAAATCAATTCAAAGTCAATAGTCCTTCATAAAACATGAGCAGAACAAATTTCTGTGTAAATCTCTTTTAAAACATCTGTAAAACCTTACATAATTTATATGCAACAATTTTCACAAGAATTAATTCATGAAAGCTATAAACAGAAATTTCTTCTCGTGTTTCATGAATGAGGCTCAATGCATGGAATATCTGCAGTGTTCTCACTAGTGGCTGTAATATACTCTAAAAGATCACATTTCAATAATATTGATTACTACAGGGCATGACAGGAAAAACCTGATGTTGCAGGCTAGTTCAGTGAAGGTGGGTCTCTCTGGGGGGTCATAGCTCCAGCAGCGGGTCATGAGAGAGTACAGGGCAGGAGGGCACTGCTCAGGTTTGGGCAGCCTGTTACCCTGCTCCAGTTGGTTAATCACATCACGGTTGTCCAGCCAGTGGAATGGCTGCTTACCTCGGCACATAATCTCCCACACGCACACAGCTGGAGAGGATCAACACAAAAGGATAACATGGACGTGAGGGAGATTCACACTAAATTGCATGGAATCTCTTACAAACAGGAGTTACAAAATATATTTCAGCTCTTTTTAAGAAAAAAATTCTGCTCTGAAATGTCAGAAATTAATTTGTTCTTTGAAATTTCTGAAAGTCATAAAAGTTGCATAGCCAATATCCATCCAAGTGCCTTGGTAGCACAGCGTATCACTCAAAAACATATTTGTAGATATTTAAAGGGGTCATATCATAAATAAAGTATTTTGCACCAAAAATAGACTCTCTGTTCTTTTAATTTGGCCATTTATTAAGTTTTGTTATTAAGCCTCTTCAACTGTGGGGCATTTTTGGGCTGCCGCCTGCAGTTTTTCACACTAAAATCTAAAAGCTCACCATTTAAACATACTGTGGACTAATTGCCAAAAATGTGTCTAATTTGTTCAGAAACCTCTCCAAATATTAAATAAATATGCAATTTATGCTTAAATAATATTGTATATGTTTACAATCTTACGATGAATAGAATAAAAAAAAGAATTCTTGTCCTAACTTTGTCAGCACGTAATTCTGGTTATGTTCTATCCCTGCCCCTCCAACGTCTTATTTTATTCCACTAGATAGCAGCAAGTACTAGAAAAAATAATTTGTACTCTTATCACCTCTGACACAAAATGCTGATCTATAATGTAGGTGGCGCTCAAATGCATTTTAGCCCTCACAGATGTGCTCGTCCATAGACATTCAGTCTATTTTTCAGTTCATGCACCACTCCCATTGCTTCATCCACGGCCTCTGAGAGAACTAGACATATTTTATCATCATTAGTTGGTAACATATAGAAAACTGCCTAAGATAAGAGCAGATCTAAAGTTTTTAGCTATTTGGGGCTCAACAGTGATTGGCGCATAAAAGATACATTTGTATTTCATGTCTTTCAGATTTCATATTTTACTTTGTGATTATTTTGAAAATCTTTCAAACTGTGGTACTACAACAACAAAATAAACTGTACAGACACATTACTGAGAATGAGTTTTCATTTGATATATTATTTGTCTATTTATGTTATATTTGAAAGATTTATAAGTGCTATTTTTATATTTATATTAATATTTCTACCACTCTAACTTAAATGAAGAGGTGATGGTTATCTATGAAAAGTTCAGATTCTTTTTTCTCCCAATTTGGAATGCCCAATTCCCACTACTTAGTAGGTCCTCGTGGTGGTGCGGTTACTCACATCAATCTGGGTGGTGGAGGACAAGTCTCAATTGTCTCTGCTTCTGAGACAGTCAATCCGCGCACCTTATCACGTGGCTCGTTGTGCATGACACCGCGGAGAATCCCAGCATGTGGAGGCTCACGCTACTCTCCGCGATCCATGCACAACTTACCACACGGCACATTGAGAGTGAGAACCACTAATCGTGACCACGAAGAGGTTACCACATGTGACTCTACCCTCCCTAGCAACCGGGCCAATTTGGTTGCTTAGGAGACCTGGCTGGAGTCACTCAGCACACCCTGGATTCAAACTTGTGACTCCAGGTGTGGTAGTCAGCATCAATACTCGCTGAGCTACCCAGGTCCCTTGAAAAGTTCAGATTCTAAACTTTCAAACGATACATCATATGCCTGACTTATGTATTCGGAGACTTGAATATTTTAAGCGTAAACCTTTTTCGAGACATAGCTCCCCTTTTTGGACCTGCAAACTTGAAGAGCGACTTGTAAACACTATGTAAACAACCTCTTCACGAGTGAAATAAGATGCAATTCTTCACTGTGCTTGTGAGCTGCCGTCAAATCCAACATAGTTTTTAACTGCCCCATCCTCCAATAAATCTTTGCAAAGCCTGCATTATATTGAGATATAATGAGGAAAACAGTAATACAATGGCCCCAAAATGTATTTGGACACAATTTAGATTGATTTAGATCCTCTATCATACTTAAATGAATGTCATTGCAATAGAAAACAAAAGCGGTGTGTTCTAAAAAAAAATTCAAACATGGTAAGTTACTTTGTGTCTAAAAGTGTCAAAATGCTATCTTAGGCCACAGTACTGAATACTGCACAGTGGCTTTATTGATTTATTCAAACAAGGGAATGTATGTGCAAATTATTGTTGCACTAATGTCATTGGATGGAACAAGTGGTCATGTCTTCAATTCTGATGATTTACTCCTATTCACTTACCATACATCCACACATCACTGGCTGCGGTAAAGCGTCTAAAGTTAATTGATTCAGGAGCCATCCATTTGATTGGTAAACGAGTAACAGATGCTGCAGACATAATGCAAGTTAATGAGAAATTTCTATTGTTACAAAGCTCAGAATGAACAATAAAACAAAACATATTTTAGAAGATTAACATAATGTTACATCTGAGGAATTTAGACAATTATAGTTTAATCCTAGAACACCTATGTGGGTAAAAAATCACTATAGTTTTCACATGAGGTGATCTTTTGATCTGCCACACCATTCATCTTCAATAAAATGGTCTTTGGCTATATGAACTTACTTTATAACATTTTCTTGAATATTTTTGTAATTATAAGAGAATTTGCATCACTATCACTAAGTTTTCAATGCACTTAACACTGGTATCACACTACATGGTAACTACTATGTTCTACTACTTATGTGTAGTATACATTAGTAATTAGTCGTTATTCAGCCAATGCTTTTATCCAAAGTTCATAATATTATTCCCATTACAGTGACAGTCTTCAGGGAGCAACCTGAGGTTAGATGTCTAGTTCATAGCAAGGGCACAAATAACTGTAGCACATGGACAACATCTTTGCTTGAACCTGCAACTTTTCTTTTGTCAGTACCCTTAAATGCTTCGAACAACAAATATAGCTACACAGAGTAATATAGACATACGGTGTCATACAGCAATAAGGGATGTGCATGAGTAATCGACTAATCAAGTACTCATTCTGAATCAGCTAGTCGAATGTTAAAAACATTGCCCAAATATCACAAACTAATTTTCTTTTCCACATTTGCCTGCCGTGGACAATGCTGAATTACACTGTACTTTCCCTCTGGATCTCTTACCACATATCATTGTTACAACTGTGTCAACTGGAGGGTGCTGTTTATGTGTGTCGTCGAGGTGTTGGATGAGAGGAGACATGATGGGATCTTTGTGTGCTTTCATTTATTTATTTATTTTTTTCCCAACAGAAAAGCATAGTTCGGTGAAGTTATCTTATTTTGAAATATTTCTTGGTACCAAATAACAAATGGTACACTGAAATTTAATTCTGATTGATATTTTATTTTAATACACTGAAACTCAAAATAAATTATTGTAAGGTGACATTGTTTTTTTGTTGGGAAATATTTTTATATTAAAAAAAACGGAAATATCTTGCTTGCATAAGTATTCAACCCCCACACATTAATATTTGGTCGAGCCACCTTTTGCTGCAATAACTGCTTTTGAAACGGCTTAAAAAGTATTTTGGGGTACATATGCACCAGTTTTGCACACAGTGACAAAGTGATTTTGGCCCATTATTCTAGGCAGATTTGCTCCAGGTTGTTCAGGTTGGTTGGGTGATGCTTGTGGACTGCCGTTTTCAAATAGGATTGAGATCAGGACTTTGACTGGGCCAATGTAGGACATTTATATTTTTGTTCTTGGCCACTCCAATGTTGCTTTGGCCTTGTGCTTGGGATTATTGTCATGCTGAAAGATGAATTTCCTCCCGAGCTTCATTTTTTTTTAGCAGACTGAAGCAGGTTCTCTTGCAGTATTTCCCTATATTTTGCTCCATCCATTCTTCCTTCAATTCTAATAAGATGCCCAGTCCCTGCAGATGAGAAGCATCCCCATAGCATGATGCTGCTACCACCATACTTCACTGTAGGGATGGTGTGTCTTGAGGCATAGGAAGTGTTAGGTTTGTGCCACACATAGCGCTCTATCTTGGTCTCATCTCACCACAAAACCTTCTCCCTTTTAGCAGCTGGGTCACACACATGCTTTCTGGCAAACTCCAAACATGCTTTCTGATGGCACTTTTGAGTAAAAGCTTATTTCTTGCAACACAGTGCACAATGCAGTGTTCTTGATATGGTTGACTGGTGCACCATTACGCCACTCCCAGCCACTGAACTCAGTAACTCCTTCAAAGTGATTGTTGGCCTCTCTGTGGCTTCTCTCACAAGTCTCCTTTTTGTTAGGGCACTGAGTTTTGAGGGACAGCCTTTTCTTGGCAGTGCTTGGGTGGTGTGGTGCAGCTTCCACTTCTGTGGAATACTCTTTGGTCTTCATTTTCCTTCAGATTCACAGCCTGACCAATGATCTTTCAACAATGTTTTTTTTATCCAGAAAATATGATTGTAACTTTAATGATTCAGGGTGGATGCCAATGGTAAAGTAAGTGTGTCCTCATTAGGGCAATTCCGTTCATCGGTGTAACCTGACAGCTTCCACAGCACAGGGGTTGAATGAGATAATTGGTCAAGGGTCTGAATACTTTTGCAAGGCACTGTATATATATATATATATATATATATATATATATATATATATATATATATATATAAATTAAAAACACCATATCAAAACACTGGTGCTCATTTCAGTGATTTAACAATGTGTGTAAAACAGAAAAGGTTACCTTTGTAATATTCTTCATCCTCTATGTATCTGGAAAGGCCAAAGTCACCCAGTTTCACACTCTCAGGTGTGGCAACAAGCACATTTCGTACAGCTATGTCTCTGTCAACCAAATCGCATAGATACAGATTTATTTTTGGAAATATATCAATACTTTGTCTGATGAGACATCTCCCAATGTTTTATACTGTTACGCTAAATGCTTTGTGCACAAAAGTACATACATCAGACTGTTTACTGGTTTTTAGAAAATGAAAAACAATGTGTCGCACCGATGGACCATGTTCACTCCCTGCAAGTAGACCAGGGCTTTGCAAATCTGCAGGCTGAAGAGAACTAGGGTCACATTGGTCAAACTCTGCTGATTTTTTGCCAAGTACTTCCCAAGCTGCAAATACAAAAAATATTTTATTACAGAAGGATTAGTGTACTAAAATGAAGCACTTTCCATCACATTGAAATACAGGCTATCTGCTGTCCTCTTAAGATATAAAAGCTGTTAGGCCCATTATGGTTTCTCAAGGATTGGGTTACTTTATTAAGACATTCTGACAGGTCAGACTGGTCCTTCTGGACTTGAAAAGACTTAGCTGTGTTTATGTATTTAATACTGGACTTCCTGCTAGCTTGTAAAGTGTTTGATTATGACTGTTTTTATAGAACCTGTAAATGTTATAAGAGCCATATCTATATCATTCTCTTAATCATGTTTTCTAGATCAATCACAGTTTTGGCAAATTAGATTACATTCCAGATTGAATGAGTATCTGAAAGTATTCTAGACCATTTGGATTTTATTGATTTAACTTTCAAGTTATTTTAAGTTACCTTCTATCTCACACATCCCAAAAATAATCACTCATAGTGACAGCATTTTTTGCCATGCAATTTCCCAAAAGATGTCTTTTTTATGTAAAGTGTCTTATCTGTCAAGTAAAGAGTTATAACATCCAGCATCCATCAAGGCTATTTGCTTACCTCCCCATGCTGACAGAGCTCCATGACAATCCACACAGGGTATTCCTCAATGACTCCTATCAGTCTCACTATGTGTGGATGGTCCAGGTTTTTCATGATAACTAGATGGGTGGGATGTTATGTTAGAAGAATGATCAAAACCAAATATTTAGAGCTCCACTGTCATGGACTCTTCAGATAAACCTAAAACTATCACCTACGCAGAGTGTATGTGAGATTAAAACTTTCATGAAGCTATTTACCCTTTGGCATAGTAATACATGTTTGGTTGGTGTTTAATTTCTTACCTATTGACATTTACTGTAGTCAATTACACATACATTAAATACAGTAAGTGCTTTCATTCACATACCTGCTTCACCCACAAACTTCTCTCTGACATCAGGTGCACACTCTTTACAGGTCTTCACTGCAACATTGATTTTCTCCCCATTCTAATCAAGACAATTATTTAGATTAGGTTATTTATGATTATTTACTATGAGTATCTTAAAACTGTATGTCTGAACAATACTGTCAATGCAATAAATACAGGACACTCTACGACCTTAACAACCACAAAAAAACATGGCCAAAATTGTATCAAAATTGTTATTGGGGAAGTGTGTCATTTCTGCACCACTACCAAATAACAAACAGAATGGGAAAAATAATCACTGTTTTCAGACAACAGAGTTTTTCCTGCACAGAGAATTCTAGGTGCCACCTCCGGCTGTCTACAAAACTCTGGTGGGTGTCTTCATGGAAAACACTAAAAAGCATTGTACTTGGTGGATTGTAATTTGTAACTGCAAATCTCGGCAATAATAATAATAAAAGATTCCATTGTCGAATAGTCGCTTGATGTCATTTAACATAACTTGAGATCATATAAAACTATAATGAAGACACGCTAGACGAGAGGAGCGCTGCACCTCGAGTGTCTGATAGAAACACAGATCACAGCTTGGCGATCATTTTTATTTCATCCTTAATTAAAGTTCATATAATATGGTAGCATGACATGTAAATAAACACAAACTCCAAAACTGTCATTCTCTGTGCGGTCAGAGCTGCTTCAACCAGTCACGGAAGAGACCCAATCTGAGCGGGAGTCGAGACCAGGAGAGATTTAAAGTTCCACCAGCTGATGCATACTCTAACACGGAGATGCTCGTCTCTCACCCCCGCTGTCTGCAGCTCGCAACGTCATCATCATGAAATCATCACGATAAGATCAATCTTATGTGAAAAATAACACTAAAATGACAACAACAATAAAATGTGTGTGTATATACAGTCAGGTCCATAAATATTGGGACATCGACACAATTCTAATCTTTTTGGCTCTATACACCACCACAATGGATTTGAAATGAAACGAACAAGATGTGCTTTAACTGCAGACTTTCAGCTTTAATTTGAGGGTATTTACATCCAAATCAGGTGAACGGTGTAGGAATTACAACAGTTTATATATGTGCCTCCCACTTTTTAAGGACTGTATATATATTGGTTTTAGATAGACTAGATTGACAAATGCTTATCAATAATACTCTTATGGCTAAAAATGTTTACAGTGTTCAGAGACTAAAATGTCAATATGACTAAATGTTACTAAAATATGACTAAAATGTCAAGAGTAATTGACTAAAACTACATTAAATTGCCCAGACTTTTTCAACTAAAGCTTGACTAAAAAAACAAGATACGGTTGACTAAATATGATAAAAACTAAAAAGGACATTTGACACAGGACTAAGACAAAATTAAAAAACAGATGACAAAATTAACACTATTATTCAGTTTCCAGGTCATTAGGAGTGTATTAATGCAAAGTCAGCGTTTAAGTGTTCTTAACGTCACTTTTTTGATCAATATAGTTCCTCCTCCGCCTCGTTTTGAGCCAGGAAAAACCTTGGACAAGTTTCCTGAACACTCCCCGTGTCTACATTGGTCGGGAAAAAAGATAGAATCGCCACAGACTTAACAGCCATGTTGCTATGTTGGGATTGACGGATGCTCAAAAAAACAGAACAATGTTTTGAAAGTGCCACCAGAGCTGCAGTTTTTACACTTTTCAGGGGACTGCGAGGGATAAAGGCGACTGGAGACAGCAGCTCAAGAGAGAGAGAATTACGGGCAGCTGCCCTGTATGTGTTTGTGTGTGTCTTATTACTTAATTAAATATTATTTATATTGTTAAGCCAGTTCTCACCTCCTCCTTTCCCTTGTACCCCCTTACAGAGAAGGTAAGGTAAAAAAAAGTAGGAACATAAAAATTACAATTACACAATTTATGTTATAGGCACATAAAACATTGATGACAAATTAAAACATGGATTTGACATACAAAATGCTTTAGTTTTCATTATATTATTACATGAATAAAGTGCTTGGAAGTAGTGCTTGCCTTTTTCTGGTAAACACCTTCATGTACCTCCCCGAAGAACCCTTCACCCAGCATACGGTTCAGGACTATTTCTTTCCTCAAGAGTCCAACCTTTACTGTTTAACACATGTGAAAACTATGAGAGGACTACTTGCACATCAATAAAGTAAAAGAAATAATGAAAGAGCATACTGTTTTACAGTGGTACTGACCCTGAACACATAAAAAAAAAAAACATTCCCTTACATACCAGGTGGTGGTGGTTTTTCATCCGGGATTTCACAGTATATATCAGAGTCTGAAATATAGTATTGATAATCATATTCTGCGGAAGCTGTTGTAATGATAAATACTGTATCAAGCTGAACTCTAGAATATGATCAATACATGACTTTAAATAAAAGAGGGTATAATACTCACTGCTGTATCTATAGTTTTCTGTCTGCTTTCTAACAGTGGGAAAGACAGTGAACGTCATTGAGGACAACATTGCCATGTATTATGCTTTGCATGTCAAGGTCCATTTCAGTTATTTGAAACAAAAGACTGCCAGGTAAATTACTAAAAAATAGATGAGCTCACTTTAAAGTTAATTAATTTTCTGTCTGTGTTGTAGGCCTAAAGAGAAGCAAACAAAGATAAAGGAATGTTGATGTACTCACCCTGAGGGAATTTCAGGAAGAGAATTGCGCAACTGCACACCTAAGACCAAAGATAAATCTAAGCTTCTAATACTGAGAAATGTGGCAATCTCCGAACTCACATTAATCATAAAAGACATTATTCAAAATGCACAACATTCAGCACACTAAATGGATATGAAGAAATCTGCCATAAATTCTTAATTTGAGATTAAATTGAAGACTTTTTGTCATTTATCTCAGATTTCTCCAGATGAAAAATGCTCACTGCTTCTGGTACAAGCACACACAAACTCCTTTTAAAGGGCTAGTTCACACAAAAATGAAAATTCTGCCATCATTTATTCACCCTCCTGCCGTTTCAAATGATTTTACTTCTTTCGTGGAGATATATGGCAGAGTGTCCATCTACTCTTTTCCATTCAATGAAACTCAAAACTCCAAAAAGGACAGAAAAAACCCCATAAAAGCATAAAAGTAGTCCTTACGACTATGGCATTCATTTAATTTTCAAGTTTTCTGAAGCCATACAATAGCTTTGTGTGAGGCGCAAACATACTGTAAACGTAGGTTGTTCTTTTTTTAATAGCCATGGTCACCATTCACTTTCATTGCATGGAAAATAGCAGCTTGGACATTATGCTAGATTACTCCTTTTGTGTTTCATGTCATAGTTTGGAACAACATGAGGTTTAGTAAATTATTTTAATCTTGTCTGACAACTATTGATATTTGATGGCGTAATTAGAACTTACCTTGCGATTTACTTGTATTTGGTCCAACTATCAGAGATGTGTCTGTGTTGTTTATCAGCCGACAGTAACCATCAATCAGATCAGCCATATTCTCTGCAATGGCCAGAGAGGCCACACTGATAGAGAGAGGCTACGAATGGAAAAAGGTCACAGCAAGTTTAGTGCAAGAGTAGGATTTTGCAGTCGTTTTATAGCCTAATACTAAAGTGAGAACTTTCACACCTGTTTGGCACCCTCAATTTCGATAAGTACCAGTGTTCTGCCATCACTATGTGTATAATACTTGACACTTCGGATGTGTTTATATTCAGCAAGACAGACCGACTGGGAAGAGCAGGACAGAGTGAATTTACTTACAGCACTTTGAAACAGTGATATTAGGCTACTGATATGAGCATGTAAATGAATTGATTGTAATTTTTTTATTGATTTTTCAATTAAAAAATATATACATGTATGAGGTTACTCACCGTAGAATCTGCTTTTGTGCGCTGACGAATGCCTCTGGGGCCAATGACTAAATCCACTGATAAACTCCAACCTTGCTGCATAGATATAGAAGGATCAAGTGTCTCTTTAATTAACTTGAAATAGCATATTTGATTAAATATCATATTTTCCCACATGGCAACAATTCTCTAATCAAACCAAAATCAAAAGTGATTTTGTTTTTACATCTTTTAATCTCTAAAGGCCTATTCACACCAAGACCACATTTTCAGTGCGAATGTTCATTCCGAGCGAGCGTTTGCATAGGAACAATGGATTCCCATGGCGCATCAGGTCTGACAAATAGTCTGTCGACAATCCGAAGGTCCGATTTTTTTTCTTCTTCAGACTGTGATGAAAACTTACTGACCATTGTCACTGCAACACAATCCAGCACAAATAAACTGGCAAGCAGGTGCAATGCTCTTTTACTCATCTCACGTGCAAAACCTCAATGCAAATATGTAGTAAAAAAATTATAAAGATGTAAACACATTAATAATTTTTTTAGATATGTGCTGATACCTCATTTTATATCATATACCTGGTGTTTTGTCTTAATGTACATTATTTAATATTTACATTACTGTGCCTGTTAAATTATCCAGGCATTTAAAATAGCAGTGAGGTTCAGCAATTCGTTTGTCGACTCTCATAGTTTGGACTAAGCTCGTAGTAAAATATTGCAGAAAAAACTCTTAATATGCAAATTGTCTTTACTATTAAATTGTATTTGCAATAAGTGTGGACAAACAAATTGCCAAACCTCACTGCTTATTTATTGCAAGTATAAAGCAACACATAAAGTTTTCTGTAACAGTGCAGTAACTTTTTCTCACAATGCACAAGAAACCCTGAATTCAATACAAATGTTCAATAATTAAAAAAAAGGAAATACCATGAAGCTGTGTGTTCTTTTATATAATGTTTAATTTTACGCACCATATTTTATGCAATACCTGTTTTACTTAATGTACTTTATTTAAAGTGTATTTATATCAATTACCTTTTGTTATATTATCCAGACATTAAAAAAAAGAGAAGCTGGGTTTGGGAATATGATTGGAATATACTCATGCCAAAATACATGATTAAATATGAAGACAAAAAATGTGTAATGAATGTAACAGTGCTCTTTACTTATCTCACTCACACAAAATAACAGATATTATACTCCTCTTAATGCATAAAAAAATGTCTTAAATGCGTTAAATATTATTCATTTTATTCATTTCGGTCTCGGTGTGAAAAGACCTTTCGTTAGCAGTTCGTCTCTCAAATTTGTCACACATTTGGTGAGAATAGGATTATTTAATGTGGAAAATACCTATGGTTGGGCCATGTAGGAACTTACCACTAGTTCGCAGGGGTAGACTTCTTCGTCAAAGTTTGAGAATTCTCCAAAGGTCTCGAAGAACTTAACCATACACTCATCTTCTTTAAGTATAGCATACTGCTGAAACGTCTGCTGGATGAGCTTCCTTAATTGCTTAGGCTGTTAAAACCAACATTTTTGTTCAGTTGTAGATTTTCAGTTGCATTGGGTTATACTTAACTCTCATAAATTGAGTACTGACAAAGTAAAATGCAAGTTAAATGCAAAGGGTTTTTAATGAGCTCCTTCATGTAGAAACATGATATATTTATTTAGATTTTAGATTATATTAGATTTAGATTAGATTATCTGCCAAGTAGATATGAGACTGAGTCATAGCTCCAGCATTTCCAACCAGAACAGCTATTTGTATCTCTTCCATTCAATTAGTGTGATACATGCCAATCATCATTATAGATAAATGGAGTTTCCAATTGAGTATTTAGAGATATAAAAACTTAAGTATTTAAGCAACTTACTGTATGAAAACTGCTGATTTACAAGAGATTACAGAATAACATTTAACATAAAATCATATTTGCACCACTGGACAGTGGATAACTACTAATGTGTTAATGAAACAAAAACTTAACCTTCATACTGTCAATAAGTCCCTTAGGAAAGAACAGGTCCAGACCAACATCTTTTCTGTTAAAGAGCACAAAGTCACCATATTAGAAAAATCGACTTTGATTAATCTTTTTGAAGCATACATTGAATAATGAACACATTAATAATATGAACTTACTCTAGCAAGTCAAAATTTGACTTTTTCTCTAGACCTTTTGCATTCATGTCTTTATAAAACCTCCTGAAAGACAGAGTAAAAAAACTGTTACATTAACATTACATCACAACACAACAATTCAATAAAAATATAACCCAAATTAATGTAAAATAAATGTAAACTTTCTAGCTTTAGTCCTAAGCAAACTTTGTATATGTGTTACTGTAAAAACTTACAGTACTATTTAAAGGTCAGAATGTGTAAATTATACTTAGATAATAGACTATATATAAAAAAAAAATACAATTCACAATGAGGTTCCGTAGTAAACAACAATAGTTCATATTAACAAAACTTTTACAGCATTTATTAATCTTGATTAATGTTAATTTGAACATATAGCACTACATTTTTTAAATCAAAAAGCACTATATGAATTAATATGAACTAACAATGAACAATTGTATTTTTATTATTATTTATTTTATTAACAAAGATGAATAAATGCTGTAAAAATATATATTTTTTATTGTTAGTTCATGATACTTAATGCATTATTGTAATTATTGTAAGTGTTACCAAAAAAATGTTATTTACCTGATCTCTAAACAGCCCAGCTGAAGTGCCATTCCATCACTAACTTTGTTAGCATGATACTGCATGTAATCACAGCGCACCTACCACAAACATGCAAAAAACCTGTTTTAATTATTGACTGAATAGCATAGCAAAGTACACTATATAGAACCACAGCGAGGAAAAAGATCTGGAATAATGTCTGCTGACCTGCTGATAGAAATATAGCAGGAAGGTTCTGTCTTCTTTTAACTTCTTCATGTAATCGGTTGGTATGTAGCGAATTCTAAGGTCATATCTGAAAGAAACAAAAACATTTTTATGCAAAACTCCAAATAATGAACAGCAAAAAAGGACAACATTAATGATATTTTCCCTCGCCTCCACTCTGCCTCAGCATGATGGCTCTCGTAGCGTTGTTCCACCTCTCCTACAGTCAGGCCTGGGTGTAACCAGTGGAGCTCCTCAGATTTAAGGTGTTTGAGCCTTAGCCCAAAGCAGTCTGGGTTCTGCACATTTGGACCCAAGCGCCCACTATTCAGAATAGACTGGATGATGGTCTGATTTAGAAGGAAAATATCAATTAGTATAGTATAGCTAATGTATTCCAACATTAGGAATATTATTATTAGGAGCACATTGGTTCAGTTCTTCAAATCATATATACTGTACCTTGATCTTCCATGAGCTGTCACATTTGACCAGTTTAAAGTTCTTGCTGAGGTTGCTGCTGCTACTGAAGCATACTTTGATGATCTTCACTGGGCCACCTTCTCCAACAGGACCCAGGTCAGGGCTTTTGATGCCCCCATCCCAGTCCTGTGTAGGTACCTTCCAGGAAAGGGTGGTTATATCACCTGCCATCTCCAAGTAATGTCCCTCGAAGTTGTCCGTACACCACTACACTATCTTCTCATCTGTAGGTAGTGTCAAGTGCATGGCTTGTAGTTAGTCAGAGTATTTGTGTCATGTGCTACTAAGACATTAAATACACCATTCATTCAGTGGAAAAGTATCAGAGTTATGGACACACTTTATATTAGATGTCTTCAACTACTATGTACTTAAGCATTGATACAATGTACTTATTATGCACATACGTGTTGTTGAATTGTACTTACATGTAAAGAACCTGCACTTAATTACATCTGTAGTTACAGTGTTAACATTGACCCCTAATCCTAAACCAAACCATTCCCGAAACCTTTCTAACCCTAATCTAAACCCTAACCCAAAAGGCCCAAAAATACATCATACAAAATCAAAGAACGAACAGGTGTGAAATTATTTAGAACAAAATCTGGCTAAAAATATTGTTTAATTGACCCAAAACTGTCCAGAATGGCGTTCTGGCACCTTCAATTCCAAAAAGAAAATAATGCTTTTTTGACAACCCATTGTATTCTCCGATGATGTTGTTGTTTGATCCCTTTGACATATGCTGTCTCTATTTAGCGAGTGTACTTGTACAAAATTATTTCAAGCTCATTATGCTTCACACTAGTCAGTTGTGGACGCTGGGAGAGGCAGTATATTCGAGAGCAACACCAGACCGCACAATCCGCTTCTGTACCACGCCGTGGCCCAATCTCTGATTCATAGAAATCACATAATATGGAAGGAACTGCTCATCCGTTTCTTAGATCCACCAATATGCAGTAGTGATTTGCAAATGTAATCATTTAATAATCAACCATGGAAAAAAACCCATATGAGTAGACCACTATTAGGAATATTGGGGGGGACATGTCCTCAATGTCTATGGTGGTTACGGTCCTGCCTAAACCTACCCGTACCTCAACCTCAGTAGCAGCAAATGTGAATCTTATGAGAATTTTGCAGAACAAAATGTAGTTACACAATAAATAGAATATAATTTTGTATGTACTGAATATCGTTTTGAATGTACTGTATTTTTATGTTAGTACATAGTAGTTAAAGACACCTAGTATAAAGTTTGACCTAGTATATTAATACTTTGGTTTTCTAGTTATTCAAGAGAAAATCAGAAACCTTGACAAATCTCTAATGTGCTACTGTACAGTACATCACAAAGCCTCACAAAAACATGCTGTAACCATAATATTAAAAGAACATATCAGACTTCTGAACATATCAGAACTCTTATCAAAAACCATATTATATACCATCTACTTACTACAAGACATTCTTCAAAATCCATTAGATCGAAGTTTGCAGTACGTTTACATGGGCAGTTATAATCGAGCTACTGCATGATTTTTTTACATAGTCGAGATACAGTCTTCTTCTGTCTGTCGAAGTATGGTACAGGGTCATCCCTACACATTTTTCCTTTTGAAGACTTTACCATCCATTGTGTGAGCTCTGAAGGGCTGAAAGGTTTGGGGCTCAAACATACTGTTTATTCAAAACTCACCTTTTAACTTATTTTTTAAGTCATTTTAATAGCATGGCTATTATGATAGTTCTCCCTTCAAAGTGCCCTTCAGAGGCTGGTTTGTCCTGTTTGGAATGCAGGTATGTGTTGTTGTTGCTCTTCTTCACACTGTGTTTGCTTCAACTGGTTTGATATATGCATATTCTTATAAGTATGACTCTCTATGCTCTTTCCAAGGGCAAAAAGTCCCCTGCACTTTTTGAGCTAAACCCATACCAAGTCCAAATTGTGGATTTGCATACAACCCCAATTCCGAAAAAGTTGAGACAGTATTAAAAATGCTAATAAAAACAAAAAGGAGTGATTTGTAAATTATATTCACCTACTGCTATATTGAAAGCACTAAAACTAAACATTACATTACGTTTTACCCTGTGAATTTCATTGTTTGTTTTTTAAATGTAGAGTAATTTAAAATCAGATGATTGCAACACACTCAAAAAAAAGTTGAGACGAGCAATTTAAAACAAATAACAATTTGATGAGTAGAAATAACAAGGCGATGTGAAACAGGAGATGTTCAACAGGTGAGGCAATCGTGTCATAGTACTATATACTGTATAAGGAGCCTCCAAATACAGCCTAGTCCTTCAAGAGCAAGGATCGTTCGAGACTTTCGAACAGATGCTTCAGCAAATAATCCAGCACTTTGAGAACAATGTTCCCCAAAGACCAATTGGAAGGATTTTGGGCATTTCACCCTCTACAGTGCACAATATAGTTAAAAGATTCAAGGAATCTTGTCAAATCTCGGTGTGTAAAGGGCAAGATGAAAACCACTTCTGAATGCACGTGATATCTGATCCCTCAGACATCTTTGTCTTAAAATACATCATTCATATCTAATGGATATAATAAACATGGGCTTGGGATAACTTTAGTAAACCTTTGTTAGTCAACACCACTTGCCGCTGCATCCACAGATGCAAGTTAAGACTTTACTATGCAAAGCAGAAGCCGTACATCAACACTGTCCAGAAGCGCTGCCGACTTCTCTGGGCTCGGTCTCATCTTAGATGGAAAGTAGAACAGTGGAACTGTGTTTTTTAGTCTGAAGTGTCCACATTTCAAAATGTTTTTGAAAAACACAGCCATTATGTTATCCGGGCCAAAGAGGAAAAGGACCATCCAAGCTGTTATTAGCGTCAGGTCCAAAAGCCAGTGTCTGTATGGGCCAGGACTGTGTCAGTGCCCATGGCATGGGTAATTCGCACATCTGTGAGAACACCATAAATGCACACAAATATGTAATAATTTTGGAGCAACATGTGCTGCCATCCAGCGCCGTCTTTTCCAGGGACGTCCCTACATTTTTCAACAGGACAACTTCAAACAACATACTGCCTGGATTATAAGTACATGGCTGTGTTGCAATCATCTGATTTGAAATTACTATACATTTAAAAACAAAACAATTACATTCACAGGGTAAAACACCATACAATGTGTAGTTGTAGAGCTTTCTATATATCAAAGGGTGATTATAATTTACAAATCAACATTTTTTGTTTTAATTAGCATTTTTTCATATTGTCCCAACTTTATTCATAGATAGGGTTGTACAGTATTCTTTTGCATTTTGTTTTTTACTTTGGGCTGACTGGGCGACCATTCAGCCAATCACAGATGAGTTTCATGAACCGAAACAACCCTTACGTAATAGGTCGCCAGTCAAACGGTCTAATCATCACGGCTCCATTCATTTCTACAAAGTTGCTTACAACAATGCTAATTTTTCCACGTTTTATTTTGCATTGAAGTTTATCTAAATTAAGAATCTAGAGATGAGGAACAAACAAATGAGAGTTATTTACTGGCATATCGTTCTTGATTGGCAACATTACGTAAATGCACTGCAGGAAAAAAAGGACAATCCTTCTTTTAAGCACATATAGTAAGTAGTTGATATCAGCACATGAGTCTTCATTAAGTTATGTTTTTACTGAATTTTACTGAAGTGAATGGATATGTAGACCTGCTATTTTAAACAAGAAAACTTACTGACACTATTGAAACTCACCATTATTATAAGACTATTATTGTTTTGTTTTGATAAAAGTCATGCTCAGCAGCTCACAAACTGTAGGGAAATGATTGATTTGCTTTGGTCTTATAAAGCTTAAAACCTCGACCAAAATCTCTTTGTAGGTCTGTAGACACACAAATTTAAAGGATTCAAATTTTCTTTTGATCGTTGATTCAGTGACTAACTCATTTCACACAAGACACACTTTTGTCACCACCTTCTGGCATCACCAGAAATAGTCACTGAATCATTAAATGGATCTGAACGAATATTGGTGAACGTAGCAGCAAGAACACTTGAGCCACTTGGATACATTTAAATCACACAATGCACAAGCACAGAGTAAACTTTTTACTGTGCACATTGTCATTATTGCAATTGATTAAATTATTTATTCAGGACCAGCTTGTGCTTTTATTGATATGTGTGAAACAGAACCAAGTGCTCCACAAGACGCCCTTTATTTTTGCAAGATGACCTACACTTATCAATACATTTTAAAATGTACACAACTGCTGTTTTGACATTATTAGTGGGTTTTTGACATAAAACTTAAAGAATCGGAAGATGCTAGTTTACAGAAGCTGTGTGAGTGTATGTGAGTGTCTGTTTCTGTGCATATGATTGTGTGTATTCTGTTTTAGGTTCTATCTTGCTGTTTTGCTTGCCTAAGGGAATGAATTCCTAGAAGTAAGGCTACATGCCTTGCTAACTTACTCAAGCTAAACTGCCATGCTACCTGTATTTGTGCACGTTAACAAAACAGTCCAGTGAAATATGCATACAGTTCACTAATGACATAACCTTCTTTAAATAAAGTGAGATTAACTATAATCCCTCAATGTTGTTGTTCCAAAATTAGTCATGAATGTCAAAACAAAATGTATCAGCTTAATTTTGTTTTTGTTCTGTCTTTGTCAAGTGACAAATCATTTGTTTGCACAGAGGCAGGGCTAAGGTTTCTAACTTTATCACACTATCACAAATTTAAACTTCAAACTGTTGTCAAACTTCATTGGCTGTTTTTTCTGAAGCTCTGAAATGGTTAATCTAACACAGACAACAAGTGTGTGGTATTTGACCTCTGGAGGTTATATTTTTTTGCAAGCCAACACTAGCTTAGAGCTATAGAGCATAAACAGAGAAAGAACTAGTGTGGAGCACTACTTGGAAATGCCATTTTCAAGTAGGCTACCTGAAAAGGGTACTTTTTTATTTCAAACAAAATTATTTTATTTTATTAGCTTCTTGTTTAACTGCTCATGTCAATAAAAAGTGATCTATATATCCAATCTCTAAAATATTTTATCACTATGCACTGACCGCAAGCAGATAGTAGCTCATCTCTTTGAACTCTTTAAAAGTCAAAAAGCTAAATGTTTCAAAAGATTTCAACAGACTGTGATTTGATGTTCATATTAGTTCACACCTGACACAAAAGCAGGCAAAATATTGAGGTAGGTCAATTTCTAGCAGCAAACGTATATCAAAGAAGTTTGAAAAGACTTGAATTAAGTGAGAAAAAACAACAACAACTATTTAATACTAACCTACTAAGTTATGCAAAATCTCTGTCAGTTTTAAGTAGACGGTGTGGGCAACTTTTGATACGCAGCCAGAATCTCTATCAACAAGCTCTATAGAGACATTGGAATGCGCGCGCACATAATTGTACCTGCGCAGACTTGCCTTCCACCAAATCCACACAGATACATACATTCAACACATACATTCATGTAATAGAGTCTTAAAGCGAATTATGCCTTAAACTCTGTGGCACTGAGCACATATCCATATAATGTGTCCTTTTGGAAACCTTCTTGAATTCCTGGTGAGAGTTATGAATTTAATGAGTGACTGTACTATTTAATTAACAATTTGACACGACAAATCTTGTCAAATAAACAACTTTCGTGATTTTTTTTCCAACGCTGTATTCATTTATAGGTAGCTAACTCACCTTGCAAAGAGGCGTCCTTGGTTTTCCCCCATTTCCTTAAAGCTGAAGTTCCCAAGTCAAAGTCCAGCTCTCAGAGAGAGTCAGGTAGATAGACACCGTGTAAAGCCACTCCCCAGATCAATCGTGCCTGCCTGAGTTACGTGGACTTCCTTCTCTTCGCAGTGCTGAATGTCTTCCGTTATAGATGAGAACATGAAAACGATCATCCTTTCATCCTCGCTAACAGTCCCAAAAAAGTAATATGTACTAGCCTACTTGTTATATTTGAAGCTCTATCCATTTTATTTGCAAAGTACATAACTATAAAAATAAAAAGGTGCTTAACTATAAAAAAAAATACTTGTGCATGCTTATTTGGAGTCGAGTTTTTTTTTCTTGTATCTCATACAGTATTTCCTCAACTATTTGTATATTTTTTATTTTCTTTTTAGAGTAAATGACACTCTTAATAGTGTTTCACTCTTGAGAGTGTTTCAGCTTATTGAAAACGTCGTCATGAATGAATACGTTTTAAAGTTATACACGACTGGCATCTTGTGGTCACAGATAGGAACAACTTTTGAGATTGTTCTTAGAAGGTGTTTTTTACCAAGTACGAAAAAAAAAAAAAAAAAATGACTACCTGTTGTTGAACAGTAATTAAGTCACTTCAGCTTGCATGGCTTAAACTAATATTCAGCTATTGAGTTGCAAACATGTAATTTACTATAGCAAAATCACCAGTTTTTTAACCAACATGATTACAGTTTATGAAAGTTTATTAATGCCTGTGCAATAATGTCTGTGAAATGATAGCTCTAACCAGACAGGGTTTTATATTTTGGCATAGAACCTCAGATTGTCTATAATTGACAGACAGGAATCAGAAGCACAGTAGATGGCAGTATTTTCACAGTAAACACTGTAGACAGTTTTACAGTATAATGAAAGATTAATGTTGGCTGTTGTCATTTTACTATTAATTTTCCTCCCTGCCCAGTGGGCGGCGATATGCACAAGGAACGTGAATCGCCAAAAACAAAAGAAGAAAATATAGATTTATAGTCCTAAAAAAGGATTTAAATATTTATCTGTTTCTCACCCACACCTATCATATTGCTTCTAAAGACATAAATTTAACCACTTATACCACTTATTTAACCAAACATAAGTTTTTCCTTTTGTGATTTAAAAATATATATACATCAGAGGGTTAATTAGATGTGTAAATACAAGATCAATTAAATAAAAGGGTAGAAAAGTCTCGCAAACTATAGCAAAGGAAAAAGTCCTACACAATCAATATTCAGAGGCCAAAAAGTGCAAAGTATTTCCAGGTTATTCCTTTTTCAGTGTCCAAGGCCAGCTACATTTAAATGAACAGTGTTTTTTTTTCATGGTTTGAAAAGAATCCTGTGTCAGTTCCATTCTTGAATTCTTGTCCTAATCTATAAAAACTATGAAATTAGATATTTTCCTGCATCTGGGGTTGTGCACTGGTGGCCTCTTCCGAGTTTTAATGGGACACGTTTAAATGCTCATTATATTGATGGTCTTACCTATTGCTATTTTTGCTGTCATTCTGTCTCCACATTGACTAGTTTGGAAACTATCCAAACTAGTTCCTTCTCAAGGAGACAGTAATGTCTATCATTAGTATCAGCAAAAGGATGTTTTACAATGTCTAACAATTTTAATCTCCAACAGTCACACATGCAGATATGCATGCATTGCCAAATTCGTGTAGGTAGGTAGCCCATTTACAGATCCTCAAGATCTCCCTGGACTGGCTAATTTTAATTAGTCAGGTATCTCATCGCTACGCAGTCATCCTATATTCCTCAGAGAAGCCTGTGGGAGGACATCACACCTGTGGCTCTTGACACCCCAATTACTGTCTTGCTGCTTATCAGAGTGCAGGCTAGCTATTACTGCTGCTGTACCACTGAGAGCAAAGTGGGCTGTGCTGTGTCTCTTATATCATAATTAAATTAGACTGTATTACAGTGACACCAAGCTAGTGAGCGCACACACGTCTACAGGAACTTAAATGCCAAGTAGGCCTATCAATGGACTAATGAGAGCTACACAATCACAACTGCGGTTTTGTGATATACCAAATTGTGTATGAATTGCATAAGCACCCATAACTATACAGAATAACAGTGGCATAAAAAGGTATTTCGAATATTTTGTAAAGATTGACCAATGGTCAGTTTTACACCGGTTTTACTGATGTTTTTAACCAATAATTACACTTTTCTGTGTAATCTGTTATAATTTTTTAATATCTAATCTATCGATAAATGTGGCCATCTGGTGGCTGTGTAACTGTGACTGTGAGCTCAGCAGGAAATAGTGTGAAATCTCTGTGATAAGACACAACATGAGAACTAGCTTAGTTCACAAGAACTGTGTGGAAAAAATGACCATTGGTACAACAAATATCTATATGTGAAGGCCACCGATGTCTGCACTTTGTAAAAACACAGTGAATTCAAATGTGCAATCCATAAATAACAATAGCCACAATATGTAGAAGGGTTGGCACGCCTAAGAACATTGTGGCAGGGCGGAGGGCAGGGCCGGGTCGTGATCCTACACACCTGGTCGCGTCCTCCGCCCTGCCACAAACATGTAATATTAAAATTTTAATCATTGCAGAATAACCGCCATAAGTGCACTTGTCAGTTGTGAAAGCAGCTCTTACCTATTGGCTACATGATGAGGGAAACCACCGAAAATGAATGAAACCAGCAGACTTTGACTACGAAGTCATTAGTATGAGATTGATTATTGATGGATGATTGATTAATTTAATATTGAAATCACCATATGTACTTCGATTAATAAACCTTAAAAACTGTGTTTGAAAAACTTGTCTGCATTCAGTGCTTCAATCAGCATTGTGTGAGCAAGTGGTGACCTCTAGAAATCTGGATTGCATAATCCATTATCTATTATGTTACTATAATACTATGGCTTTTCTTAATTCATTTGCCAATGGCTTTTCTGTTTCGTTTTTTCCTTTTCTTTTTGAGAATTAGGTTAAAAAATGCCATTGGACTGTGAAAAATGGCAATTAACTTTTGACTCAGTTATAAGACACACCCCTTCTCCCATGTGCCATTCGAAGAAATGTAAGCGCAGCGTAGTTCTAGCAGGAAGACTAGCAGCTGTACATCATCGCACCATTAGCTGGGTAATTCCCAGCCAATCACATGTAAGCCATTGCTTTATAAGTCTGCTCACAATCTATCACATTGCTGTTTCAGTGTGCTAACGTGGCAACCTCAACCACCCCACCATCACCAGTTGAGTCCCGTCCTGCACAGGGGTAGGCTCCTCGCCCCTGCCTCCTATCTCCGGCAGGATATGACGGTTCCGAGTACTGCAACTTCGGACTGCCAGACTGGGCCTACGCCAAAGAGAGACATTACTTTTCTGTTTTATATGCATCAAATAAATGACATCTTCAATTTCACTCAAGTCTGCGAGTCTTCCTGATAGAAAATGTAAGACAGCCTGTTTTGGATGACGGTACGAGCAGTTTACATGATGTAAACTGTTGTTAAACTCTTTCTGTTTATAAAGCGTAATAAAGTGTTATCTTTCGTTTACACAAACAGAAGGTCTTTTTTTTTCTTCCAGTAAAAGTTATGTTAAGTGACCATTTCATTTCACACAATTCTAGCAGTGAAGGTGTAAAACACTTGTTGGTTATTGCTTTTTTTCTCTGAAAATATCTGGCCTAAATCTTGGACATTTGACCTAAAACATCTTTGACATTTTAATTGTCATTATCTGGTTATGTTGACAGCATCAAGATTACCAGCTCCCATCCTGGACACGTATCACTGTGCACGCTCAGATAGGGCCGCGTTCAGCATTAGTGAACTAGCCACCATTAACTTCTTATATGTTCCACGTCTGTTTCTTATTCGCGGGATTCGCATATAAAATAATATCACATAAACTGCTTGTGTCGTTGTCCAATGACAGGCCATCTTACATCCTCTTCGAGTGGCATGTGTAATAGTGGGTGTGTCTTATTGCTGAGTCCAAAGTTAATTGGTTGTTCTCACGAGTCAACAGTCCAATGGCATTTTTTAACCCAAAGGAAAAGGAAAAAGGAAAAGAAAAACAAAACAGAAAAGCCATTGGCAAATTAATTAGGAAAAGGAATTGCCAAATACCCTTTTTAAGTGCAATTTAAAAGGTACTTTTAAAGTGCATTAAAAAGTGCATTAAAAGACTCATTAATGTACTCATTTATTGCTACATTTTATGACATTTATACATTAAATAAATATTATTTATTAATGCAAAATTGTATTGTTAAATATAATTAAATTTTTAAACGAATTAAATAAACACATTTAAATACGTCTTTTTATTTGTCCATTTACAAATTGTTTTATTTATTCAAGCTTTTTTTTTTTTTTTAATTAATAGATTGATAATTTAATCCTTCATTTTTTTTTTTATTGGAACTAGTGGGCTTTAGCTGGTATGGATTGACAACTGGTAAAAGAAACAGAAAAGTCAGACAATAAAGAAAAGCAGTTGACAAATGCATTTTAAAACACAATTTAAAAGGTGCATTTAAAATGACTTATTAATGTGCTGTTTTATTGCTAAATATAAGTACATTTTAAAATTTGAATTAAATAAACACATTTAAATGTGTCTATTTATTTGTCAATTTTTAAATTGGTTAATTTATTCACATTTAAATGTGCCTATTTATTTGTCTATTTAAAATTGGTTTATTTATTCACATTTATATTTTCAAATTAATAGATTGATAATTTATTCCTTCATTCTTTTCTAAATGGAACTCCTGGTCTTCCATATAATACAGAATGTAAAAAGTTTTGTTCCTTTGATTAAAAAACATTTTCTTTTTTCATGATGCGGACCAATGTATGCATAGTATGAAGGATGGATGCATGCACACCGCTCAGACGAACCGTCTGGTGAGACGCAGGTGAACCCAAGGCAGGAAGCACACCATAGTCCTAGTGATCTCTCAGTGCTGGCAATCCCCCAAGATCACACAGGGAGAGCCTCCAATGCCATTTCATAAAGCCCACCCCACCCAACAAGGGAAATAATCAAGTGGCCAAAAATGAGTGATGGGAAGGAGTGGTCATTGTTAGATGATGATCTGGACAAAGTGCTTGGAGTGGTTCAAGCAGGATCAGCGGAAAGGAAGGTGGATTCACTGACAGCCATCACCAATAATGTGGCAAAGGAATGGTTTGGAACAGTGCCATGGAGAGAGAATAAAGAAAGACCAGAAAAGCAGGACAACAGAAGAGAAAGAAAGATCAAACAACTGAGGAAGGAGATCAAAACCCAGAGGAAGCAATTCAAACTGGCTAGCACAGGGGAAAAGGAAGGAATAAAAGAGCTGACAGCCAGCCTCCGCGAGCAGCTCATCAGAACAAGAAGAGCTGAGAGGTTCAAACAGAGACGGAAGACGCAGGAAGCTGCACGAGCCCAGTTCATAAAGGACTAAAGGAAGTTTGCTTTACCAAATCACTTCTGGGGGAGACGAGTTCTGGGACTCTAACAAGTTCCAAAGAGGAGGTGGAGAAATCTGTTGAGTAGACATTCAGTGACCCGTCAAGAGACAAGGCCCTGGAAGGAAACCATGGGCTTACTAACATTGACCCACCTACCACATCCCTCGTCACAGAGTGTCCATCATGGAGAGAGGTCCAAGAGGGAGTCAAGCACGCAAGATCATCTTCTGCTCCAGGTCCCAGCGGTATACCGTACAAAGTGTACAAAAAAATGTCCTAAGATCCTCCGAAGGCTGTGGAAGCTTATGCGGGTAATTTGGTCCAAGGGAACCATTCCAACAAGCTGGAGAAAGGCGGAAGAGTGCTTTTTGCCCAAAGAACAGGGATCCACACATATCAGCCAGTTCCGAACAATCTCCCTTCTTAGTGTGGAGGGAAAGATTTTCTTTGCGGTGCTTGCGAAGAGAATGAGCGCTTACATGAGCCAGAATGGATATATTAACACCTCTATCCAGAAGGGCGGTGTTGAAGGGTTCTCCATGTGCTTGGAGCATACAGGGGTCGTCAGCCAACTCATCCAAGAAGCAAAGGAGAAGAAAGGCTACCTAACAGTTATCTGGCTTGACTTTGCAAATGCATGGATGACCTGACCATGATAACATCAACACACGTGCAGGCAAGATGGGTCCTGGCAGATCTGGATCGCATGGCCACAAGGTTCAAGCTACTTGTTCAAGGGGAAGAGATCCCTAACATCCAGGGGAACCCAATTAGATGCCTTGGAAAGTGGTATGATGATTCCCTGTCAGACAAGAACCGCATCTCTAGCACCGGAAAACAAGTTGAAGAATGGTTGAAGAAGATTGATAAGTCTGGCCTGCCTGGGAAATACAAGTGCTGGATCTACCAACATGACCTGCTCCCGAGACTCATGTGGCTTCTCACTGTATATGAGGTGCTCCTATCAGCTGTTGAAGTAATGGAGAGGAAGTTCAACAAGCACCTTAGAAGATGGTTGGGAATACCCCCGAGCTTTACATCCTTGGGGCTCTACATAAGGTCGGGCCAGCTCAAGCTTCCCCTGTCATCAGTGGTGGAGGTGTTTAAAGTAGCCAAATGTAGACTGGCCCTGATATATAGGGACTCTCAAGACAAACTCACCAGGGAAGCTGGAGTTAGAACAAGATCTGGCCATAAGTGGGCTGCCAGCATAGCAATTAACGAGGCAGAATGTTCTCTCAGGACCAAAGACATCATCGGGAACCCTTGCACTGGAAAACAGTGTCTAGGAACAGCACGTTTTCAGCAGTGGTCAAAGTCATTTCCAAAAGCCAAATACCAGCAACTTGTCCAAGACTGCCGGGACAAGGGGTGGACAACATGGCTGATGACGGTGGAGGTCGGGTGTCGAGGGTTCCCAGCCCAATCTGTGTGGAACTTAAGGTTGGACTGAGAGGCCACTTGAGGAAAGCAGCAGTTCGTTGGCTGGGAGAAGCTTCAGAGAGAGCCTCCTGTTGGCTCTGGCATAAGAGAGAGGACACAAGCTGGAAGCCAGGAAGAGAGGGGCAGTGACCTGGCCGGTCACTGCCGACCCGCCAACTGGAGGGTGTTGTGGTTAAGGGTCGAAACACCCAGAGAAGGTTGGGGACCACCTGATGACCTCTCTTCCAGGCCAAGGATTCATCCATTAGAAATGGGTGTATGTTAGCATCGTAGATGTATTATATAACTGAATTTTCAGCAGTGGTCAAAGTCCACCCCTAGGGAGAATAGAATTAGGATCCAGGATGAAGTCCGAAACCATGAGGAAGAAGGGAGAAGAGCAAAATCCATCGAGCTCGCAACTGAAGGTGCCTGGACGAGGTGGAACCTCCCAAAGAGAACAATCACATGGAGTGAACTGTGACGGCTGGAGCCCTTCCGTATATCCTTTCTGCTCCGAGCAGTGTATGACACCTTGCCAACCCCAGTCAATTTGCACAAATGGGGGATGAGGGAGGACCCACTGTGCGAGCTGTGTGGTGGGAAAGGAACGATGGCACACATTCCGTCAGGGTGTAAGATTGCATTGACACAGGGGAGATACAGGTGGCGCCATGACAGGGTGTTGGCAGAGCTTGCAGACATCCTGGAGCATGAAAGGAGGAAGAAACAACCAGTCAAAGCAAGACCACTGTTGAGTACCATCGCCTTTGTGAAAGAGGGCCAAAGACCTGTTGTCCACAGCCAAGCCAGGTAGAATCTTCTGCAGACAGCCCAGGGATGGAAAATGGAGGTTGACCTCGGGAGGAAACTCCACTTCCCCGAGGCGGTACTGGCCACAACTCTAAGGCCCGACATCATCATGTGGTCTTCAGAGGGAAAGAAAATCATCCTGGTGGAGTTGACGGTGCCATGGGAGGTGGGCTGTGAGGAAGCTGCAGAGAGGAAAAAAGCCAAATACCAGCAACTTGTCCAAGACTGCCGGGACAAGGGGTGGACAACATGGCTGATGACGGTGGAGGTCGGGTGTCGAGGGTTCCCAGCCCAATCTGTGTGGAACTTAAGGTTGGACTGAGAGGCCACTTGAGGAAAGCAGCAGTTCGTTGGCTGGGAGAAGCTTCAGCGAGAGCCTCCTGTTGGCTCTGGCATAAGAGAGAGGACACAAGCTGGAAGCCAGGAAGAGAGGGGCAGTGACCTGGCCGGTCACTACCGACCCGCCAACTGGAGGGTGTTGTGGTTAAGGGTCGAAACACCCAGAGAAGGTTGGGGACCACCTGATGACCTCTCTTCCAGGCCAAGGCTTCATCCATTTGAAATGGGTGTATGTTAGCATCGTAGATGTATTATATAACTGAATTTGTAATGTTCTATCATATATAGTACATACATGTGAGTTCTGTTGTTTTGAACTGCAAACATAGAAGTGCAAAACAGTTTTAGAAGTACAAAATAACCTTTTTTTCATATCAATTATCATGTTATCATATCTCGTTATTTCTGTATATTTTTCATCTTTTTAGCCGCTATTCATCTTTTATTGAGGCTTTCTTTAAAATGTTGGCCTGTCATGTGTTCAGCAGATCCAATGATCAATAGAAATATTTATTTTTAGAACAATAAAAAAGCTTATGGACCACTGTACATTTTGAAAGCATAATTACAAAGTAAAACCTATATTACAAAGTATTGGCCTATGTTTTTTTTTTTTTTTTTCTTAAATCGAATCGGTATCAGAATTTTTTTTTCATGTTGGTGCCCTAGCTATGTGTATAAAATAGTTTCTGTGTTGTGTGAGAAGCAGAGCACAGGTTTATGATGTCAGTGAAGGCATTTTGCTGCTGGATTGTCTGCTCATGTTAAAAACATAATATACACTTAGATTTTTGCTCAAAGTATAGGAAAGACAATACACACTGAAAAAAAAAACTGTTGATTTAGCACATCAGGCCACATCAATGTTAAGAAAGATAACATATGAGCTGAAGTCCAATGGACAGAACTTAGAGTGAAGCACGCCTCACCAGGAAACACACAATAGATTCAAATTGATGGTGTCTATTGGACAGCTGATAGCTCCCTTTATTACCCTGTTGTTCCATTGTAATGCTGATATGGTAGATTACGTGTGTCTGAGTCACATATTTAAACTAATTCTAGAGGCATTCGGTCTACTAACTGCATGCTTCAGTACAAAGACACACAACTGCACCTTTAGGAAAAATAAGACAGAGGACAGGGGTAGGAGAGAGAGAGAGAGAGATGCTTGTATGTAAACACAATCATGCCAATAAAGTACTTTTAAATTGAAAATTGAAAATTAAGAGAAAGAGAGAGAGAGAGCGAGAGAGAGAGAGAGAGAGAGAGAGAGAGAGAGAGAGAGAGAGAGAGAGTGATAGAAAGAGACACACAGAAGGTGAGGGGGAAAACTTTCGATGCAAGTATTTATATGCAGAAATTATTCAAACCAGTCATATCCAAAAGAAAGAGACCGCCCCAAACTTGAATTTGGAGTAAGGCAAGCAAACTAAAAAAAACTGTATTGCCTAGAGCAACAGACATTTCATCTAGACAAAGGCTAAACAAACAATTGCCTAGATATAATTTTTTTTTAATTATACTTCAAGCTTTTTTCTCTCCTGTGTAGGAAAATAGTGCAACTATCTTTCGCTGTCTGGACAGATTAGATGGTGGGACTTTTCGCACAGGGGACACAGAGATAGACACTGCAGAAGGAATATGACTGAGAGACTCAGTGACTGTCCTGTCACACCCATGGTTTAGGAGAGACACATACACACACACACACACACACACAGGGGACCTGGAATGCATTGATGTGTATCAGCTTAAAATGCCCCTCTTTCCAAAACACAAGGGCCAAAGTGTGTGTTGGAGCCTGGAGTCGTTCATCTCAAAAAGTGCATTTCTTTGTGCATTTGAGAGGAAGTAACTTTTGAGGGTATCTTTCATGTCCAGCTGTGTGGTAATGTCTTGATTGTTGACATTTGTATAAGATGTTGATTATGAAATGATTTTATATTCTAATTTAAAAAAAAATGTCTAATTATGCTTTCATTAAAGGCTTCACAACAATGATGTAATTGCTTAGGTCATAAAATGGTATAGAGTTTTGCATGCATATGTTTGTCCTTGTATAAGCGCAGTGCGATTGAAATCAACACACAGGCTGCTTGTTAAAATGGCATCAGACCTGTGTTCTTCAGCATTAAGAGTAGTCATTGAGTGTAAGAAGATGAGAATGTGACAAGCACTCAAGTGACTTACTGTCAACTTTCGACAAGAAAATGTTGCCCTAGTGTTGTTCACTATTTGATTTATTTTTTTCAAGGATTGCACATTTCTGTGCATCAGAGATGTCTGTGCTTAGAGATGTCTTTCCTCTGAAACGACAGTTTCTGTGCCTGTTTCTTTCTCTGTAAACAAATTATGCATTTTAATTTCTTAATAATGGTGACAGAATGTCACAGTGGCATCTCTAGAATTTTTTAATTGGGTGGCCAGAGGGGACAGTAACCCCCAGTAACACCATAACGATTACAAAAGTTGCAATCTTGGACAAGTTTCAGATAATACCTTTTCTATTTCTTAAGAGGTCACTCAGACCAAACATGCTGCTCAATGAATAAAATAGAACACATATGTCCAGAGAAGTTCTTTTTAACCACAAATTGTCAATAAAACATAGCCATCCTGCACAAGACACAGTGGTCACAGATGTCGGTCTAATGCATGATTACATTAAAAAAACATGGGAAAGAATGTGGAGAAAGACACAAAAATGTGTGTAAAGTGATCATTGCAAAGGAGGAGGCGAGAACCGGCTTGACGATATAAATAATAGTTTTAATGATAAACTTAAAGACAAACACACATATATGACGGACATGTCCGTAAACTATCTCTCTCTCCCGCACGATCCTCTGCAGTCGACCTTTATCCCTCTCGGAGTCCTGATTAGCCTAATACGGGTTCGGGTGTGTAGGATCATGACCCGGCCCCGCCCTCCGCCCTGCCACAATGTGTTTGTTGTGAATCACCCTTAAAGGTAAAGTATGTAATGTTGTTGATGTCAAAATACATTCTACTATCCTAGTTTATTGTTCATTGACAACAAGTAAGCCATTCTTGGGTTTTCCTCCCCCAAAAGTATAAATACGTAGCCTCCCAGACACTGTCAATACATTGATGTTTATATTTTGAGCGGCACGCTCAGCTCCACCCATCCCTTTCTAGCTCAACCCAATGCGTGAGTTTGGGGCATGGCTAATTGTAGTAAGCTGTTCGGCTGGGAGAACATGAGCATTCATTTCAGATGTGTACAGAGGAAAATAATTTTAGCTTAAAGATACTCAGAATATTTATCCTGCTTACAAGTTACCAGAAGAACCATCCTACCTCATGTGTTGGATCCCCCGCACACCCAGCTACCATTCAATCCGGCGATGTTATCAGACGATCCGATTCCTCTGCCACGCTTTCTGTATGTATCTGTATGTATAGTGGTCTTGTTTAAATCTAAGAGTGTGAAAGGGCGTGATGAGTTTAAGGGGTGTTGGGAAAGGTTGTTTGAAAATACACTTTATTTTTGTAATTCCATTTGGTGCCACTAGTAGTGAAGAAATGACACAATTCACCTTTAAGTTTTTTCTTTTATTTTAGGTGGTGCTGGTGTCCATACTTGCATTTTAATTTTAAATAACATTTGATCAAACATTAAAAACCCAACTGTTTCACCTCTGGTCTTCTTTTGTGTATTATTTACCTATCTGTTTTCTCACAAATTATTTTCTGCCCCTCTTGACGTCATCCTCATTTTCCTCATCACCCCTTCTTTCACTGCTTTACAAAGTGGAACAGAGGGAATCCTTGAGCCAGCGGGGCAATATTTTGGAGAAAACCAAACGCTGAGCCAAACTTACAGTCTGTTTCTCATCCTCCCCTCTATTCCGGTCTTTTTTCCACTGTTCCATTCATTCCAAACACTGTTGGCGGTCTCGTAGAGATCTCAGCGATGGTCCCTGACCTTTCCCTAGCCTTCTGTTTGCACTTCCCAAGGTGAAAGTATGGGCAGCACTCAAATCAGAATGATGACTTTTACAGACTGTTACTTCCAGGCTCCCCTATTTCAATTAAAGACCATTAAAGTTTAAGGTGAATTGACATTGTTAAATATAAAGAGGTAACAATATTGATCTACCACTACAGTGGCTGGAAAATACTGTTTGATCTTGGTTCCCTTTGAGCTATGCATTTTGGTTGTTTGAAGTGTGGCTTGTGTGTATTTACTGAAATATTACTCTGCATCTCTTATACTAGATTCTGAAAAAATTAAAAAATAAAAAAAAATCACCCCAATGTTAAACGTTGTGTCCAAATAATAAAAAGTTTTGTTCTAATTTAATTACACAAGTAATTAATGATTATTACTAATTAACAACATAGGTTAAGGGTTTGGTTTAGGGTTAGTTGCTTGTAATCATGCATAACTGATTGTTATTTCTATAGTCGATACATGTAATATGTGTAACGAGGACACTGTAAAATTAAGTGTTACCAAAAAATTTTTAGAATAATAATAATAATATTATTTTTAAAGGCATTCCATGCCTCACTGTTTAAAGGTATAGTTCACCCACTATTTTGTCATCATTTACTCAACCTTATGTTGTTTCAAACCCCCACGAGTTTCTTTTTCTGTGAAACACAAAAGGAAATGTTGTCAGAATGTTATGGACTGTCAGACTTTTTCACCTTCACTTTTCAAAACTAACTGAAACATTCTGCCAACATCTCAACTTGTATTCCACGGAACAGAAAATGTTACAGGGGTCTATAACAACATGAGGTTAAAATAATAATGACAGAATTTTCATTTTTCAGTGAACTATCCTTTTAAGCTAAATACATATATACAATACACATACAGTATAGCCTTATTATACTCTAAAACATAATAATGACAAGTGGCTCATTGAACACCAAAACAACTTGAACCTCTGCAAGTTAAGCTACTAGGAAAACAAGCAATTGTCAGTTCCCTTTGGTGGAGATAGGATGTTTTTAAAAGTTGGAGTGTGTTCACAAAACATTTATTTTGTTTCAGAAGAATGCTGTGGAGAAAGAAACTGCATGTTTTCCAGGCAGCACCAGGCTATTAGTTAGTTACAGACAAGGCATTTTCCAAAAAAGAACAAAGGTATGTTAGAGCGCACAAAGGCGTGACATACAAAATGTATTGGAAAATGTTGTTTAATTATTTATGTTTTTTTAGACTGTATGCCAGCACTTTGATTTCTCTCTCTCTCTCTCTCTCTCTCTCTCTCTCGCTCTCTCTCTGTCTCACACACACACACACACACACACACACACACACACACACACACACACGCACACACACACACACACACACACACACACAAACACACACACACACAGAGAGACACACATGCAAGCAGACACACTTTACTTGGGCCTCTTTTGCTGCAAGCTTGCAAATTTTTGCAAGTTGTCATGTAAATCAACATTATGAGCACACAAACATTTCCACTCACAAAGCCAGTGGCATAGGCCATTCAATATTTCATTCCTAATGCACTTTTCTCAGCATTATTCAAACAACGCTGTCAGTCTGTGTGTTAATGCGATTTTGCCCACTATTTTCATACTGTATTTGCATGTTTGCTATGATATTTTCACGTCTAAGGCAATTGGAACCTGCTTCTGATGTGTTTTCTTGATTTAAAACTGATAAAAGTGACAAAAAACTACTACTTTCTTCTTCTTTTTCTATTCTTTTTTTAAATGATCAGTGATTAAATTCTTCTCTGATACTCACTTCCCCACCAAGAATCTTAAAAATAGCTGCACCAAATGTTCTGAGCTAGAGGTCCCTCATTGGTTTTCTTGGCAATCTGAGGTTATAGAAGTTAGTTGGTGAAATGCAGCACTATTGGTCGGCACTATGTGCTCTGTTGCCAGGGCAACCAGTCAGCATGCATGATTTCATAAAGTGAGTATTGATAAACTCAAATTACTGAAAGATTGAGACTTTTTAATATGCTATGGCAATATGTTGGCATTACAACCTTTAACCTAGTGATTTGACTCCAATAATTTGTATTAAAGTAAATCTGTGTAGGAATGTTGGGAATAGAATAACCAGTGAGATGTAAGAACTGTAAACATGTTTGCTTTCACATGCTGTAACCTCTGGATATGCAAGTAAAGGCTTTATTGAAAATGTTACACTTTAAACCCTAATGCTCAAAATAATTAATTAATTTTAGTAAGGAAAAATGTAATCATACAAATTAGTTCACATAAATTAATCTTGACGAGTATTTAGAACTTTCTCTTTCTTTGTGTTCACGAAACTGACACATTGATTTAGTTAAATCAGTGTGTCTCTTTAAATTTACAGGAATTAAATGTAACTAAACCTGGATATGGGATTTCTATTTCTCAGCATGCTGTGCATGGCACTCAACAGGGAGAGTAAATGTTAAAATAAAGTGTTATATAATGTGTCTTTGTGCAAGATAAATGTAAAGGTGGAGACTTGTCAGTTTTTAAATGGGCCTTGAAATGGAGAATACTATTTTCCTTGTTATTTAGACATAAGAGGTAACTACTATAAAAAATGAAAATGAAAACAAATGCAGGGAATTAATTTAATTTGAGAAACTGAATTGTGCTCAACTATGGCATGGCAAAAATAGAACAAACTGTTGACAACTCAAAACTTAGCAGCTTGGTAGGCAACTTTAACAAAACAATGACTCGAGATGAATGAAAATCAGTGGAAACAGCATACAGTATAATGAGCCATCAATCTTTATACTGTCACAGTCCAGTCACCTTGTCAGTTTGGGATTCTGCTTGACGGGACTGAGGCAGTATCAGCCTACCTTAGTGTTTTGCCACCCCTTTTGTGTGAGCGCACGAATCTGGTTGTTTGGGACCGCCATGTGCGCGTCACCGCCGTGCGCTCTTTAGTGATGTCATGGTCCTGTCAACCACTCAGGTTGGGTTTTGTCTGATGAGGACCATGACATTATCGTCCCCTGTCTGTCTTGTGTTTTGTGTGGGCGTGTTACCGCCGTGTGCCCTTCGGCGTTGCATCTTGCCAGGTTGTGTGTTTCGCCTGTTGAGGACCGTGGCATCGCCGTCCCTTGTCTGTTTTTTCAAAGCGTGTTTAAGTTTTGCCCTTATGTTTTTCAGGTGCTGCTGGCATTCTGAATCAGCGTTTCCTTGGGAACCCTGATTGCTGATCATTACAACTTTCAGCTGCGAGCGACACCTGCCTCTTGTTTGTTCCTCTTATTTATCCCCTCTAATCCATTCTTGTATCATATCCGATGTCAGATCATTGTTGTTTGTTTGTCACCACGATAAATGGCGTGAAGGTATTGTTTGTGGTCTAAGTTGTCTGTGCTTTCTTATAGTTGGAGCTACTCGTGTACCTCTCTGTAGAGCTGTGGTTACTCTCTCATTGGCCACCACCTTCACTGGTTCAGAAGCCCTATCCCTGTGGAGGAGGATTCCTCGGCCTCTGCCTGCATCGCAACTTTGCCAGGGCTTGACTTGTTTTGTTAAAAGAGAACTTTGAGTTGTTAATTAATCTCCATTGAACTGTTACCTCTGCTTTTGGGTCCTGTCTCTCACGCAGCGTGACACATTCTGTTTACCATCTGGATGTCACCACTGTGAGAATTCTTCATGCAATTCAGCTCTAACCCAAAAAACATACTGTGCTTGGCTAATGTACATAATATATCATAGTGAACTGCCTGTAAGTGACTTGAGCACAGTCATCAGAAAATTGTCTCAGTGTAAATGTGTAGACACTTAAAATCTGGTACAGTGGATTGTGGCTTCTCATTAACTCATCGTAACTGTGTATATAAAATTTTCATCAGGAATGAGATAATTGTTCAGCTGCATTAAACATGCATGAAGCAAAGGGAGCACAGACATCAGTCTTAGGGCTTGTTAAAGTTCATCACAAGTAATACATTTAACCTCATAATTTCTCCTCATTAAAAGAAAAACTCAATAAATGAATAGTACTCAATAGTAAAAACATGTTTAAATTATGTAAATTATGTCACATGAGATGAAGACTCTAGTCATATCAACCTATAAGGTGTTCTATTCTACATGGGATGGGATGTCTCATAGGGGCCAGCATGAGATATTTATGACCAGCCAAATACTATTTACTTTACATCTGAAACCCAAAACCTTTTCGACTGCAATATGTAATCATGGCTGACAGAGATTAGGGCATATCTACAATGGCATCAGTAACTGAAAACATTTGTGCTTGTGTAATGCTGCATCCATGCCCCTAGGTGTCAGTGTATGTTCAAGGCGACTGTCATATCAGCCAGTTCAACATGATACAAAAAAATAAATACTGGTCACATTAATATCTTTAAAGTTGAAGTGTGTTATTTTTTGGATGTTAAAATACTATCTCCTATTCCAGCTTAATATGTAGAGACAACTGTAAGTAAGCCTGTAACTGTAAACACTGTGGCTCAATGGTGCTATCAAAACATTGCTCTGTTTGTTTGAGTGCCCGGCCAGCTCTACACAGTAACATTAACCGATGGTCTGCATTTGAGATTGGACTACCGCTTGTCCGTCCAATGGCTGGAGGGGGAGAGTGTTTGGGAGACCTGTTTGAAAACAGCCATTATTAATGCAATTCCATTTGGTGGTGAATAAATTACACAATTCACCTTTGAGTTACTTTATTACTACATAACATATAATAGTATGACTACTGACTTGTCCAGAATGTGTCACAAATGTATCAATTCAAGCACCCTGATGCCGTGTCATGGCTCACTGTGATGGTTTCATCCTATTTCACACAATAACTAAAGGTTTATTAATGTGTGCCTCCTGTGTTGAGACAGATAAACCTGAATCAAGGGATGTTTCTGTTTAATGGAGCTGAACGTTCAATCCCTTTATGTACTTGGGTGAGTGGCTCCATAAAATGTAACTCTGTTTACTGAAGCAGGTAAATAGACAGGAACCACACAGTCAGGCTTCATCAATCAGACTTCACATAGAGCCGTTAGTGCCAGCAGCAGCCAAGTACATGCATGTGCACGCGCATGCACACACATTTCCGTAAAGTACTGTAAAATACAGTACAGTCGGACGGTTCCGTGTAATTGGATCCATAGTCTATTTTTTCATTACAAAAAATGTCATTACATTTTTTAAGATCCTCTACTTGCAGGAAAAAAATGTTTTTGTTTCACCCAATCAATATTTTAACAAGAGGACCAAAATAAGGGAACACGCTAAAAGGAATTAAAGGCTGAAACAAACAAATCATAGGAAGATAAAGGTTATTACTAATATCCATTGAATATAGGGGATTCTGAACAGACTCCAAGTTGCCAATTACAGTAAAGCATTTGTTGCATTTTGCAAATAAAATCTAAGCTTATTACACTTAAAAATTATTTTGCAATAAAACACCCCTCCTTATCACACTCCAGGCACATTCCAACACATACAGATATACAGTATGTGCATGCTTCCATGCACACACTAGCGTATACACATACCCAGTCTCATAGAGTGATTACTTATGACAGCTCCGCTTTCTGTGATGGGGAACCTGGGGTACTTACACCTAAACCAGGCACATCACTTTCTCCAATCCTCTACACAAAGAGGCCATTTCAGCAGAAACTAAAAGTGCCATACAACAATACAAATGGCCATGAAATTTTTAAGATTTTTCTAAATGTCCTATCCTGTAGCTTCAGGCATTTTAAGAGCTGCCAATCAAATGCTATATAGGTATGACAGTACTAAAAAGCAAAAAATATTTTAAAGGAAAATTCCTGATTCAATACGCGTTAACCTCAATTGACAGCATTTGCAGCATAGTGTTTTGGGATTTTAGAGTTAATGGTGCTATGTCATCATGGCAACAAAGTTGTACATTTTGATATAATTTACAATGAAAAGGTTAGTAAGTGATTTTATCACACTAAAATTAAGTTAGCATTCACCACATTCACTTCCATTGCCTCAGTGCCTCACTGCAAAAAATATTTTTGCTTTTTTTATATAGAAAAGGAGGGATTAGTCAATATGTATTTATGTGATAATCAACACTATCCCACAAATGCTGTCGATTGAGCTTAACTAGTATTGAACACGAAACATTCCTTTAAATAGAATTTCAAAAGTTGTCGCTATGATCTATGCACCATAGTACATAAAAGCCATTAATGACTAAGTAAGGTTATTTACATATATAATATATATCTTATATAAATATTACATAATATTAATATAAATTCTTAATATTATGTAAAACAGATGGTATAATCTCAAAGAGCTGGGGTCTCAGCTATCACTATGAGCAGTGAGTGTAATGACTTTTTAAATCCAAACATTTCCTCTTCGAGGTCCAAAGGCATCTGAAGGGTATTTCAATTTGTTTCATTGAGACAAGAGCTCATGATAATGTGTGTATTATAAATGCTGTAGAATAAAATAAGACTTAAAAAACATAACCAGTTTTAAGTGGAATACTTTATTCTGATTGGTCAGTCACAACATTAAGCAGTCAAATAGTTTTGTATAATGACTGTAAATAATTTTTATATTTGACCGTTTTCCATGGCAACATAAAGGTACTACTCTCATAACACTTCTAACACAAGTTAGAATAGCTCACATCACACTTTACAATAAGATTTCAGTTGTTAACATTAGTTAACAACATTAGTTAACAACAGTTAACATGAACTAACAATGAATGATACTTTTGCAGCATTGTTTTTTGTGTAATGTTAATTTCAACAAATAGTTAAACATTTTTTAAATAAGTTGTATATGTTAACATTATTTAATGCACTATGAACTAACATAAACTAACAAAGAACAATTGTATATTTATCAACTAACATTAACAAATATGATATAATATAAATAAATATAATGATCATTGTTTGTTCATGATACTTAATGCATTAAATATAATATATATAAACCTTATTGTAGTGTTACCAAAACTGTCGGTTATTACAGTATATGGTGCATATAAAACCTTAGATGGATGGCTGGAAGCTCAGGAGTCAGTTAAAAAAAAAAGAAATGGAAAAACATAGAAACAAGTAAGAGACACAAAGAGTTGGATGAAAGCTAAATTAAAATAGAAGAGGACAATGTTAAAGGGGTCATGACATGAGAAACCAAATTTGCCTTGATCTTTTGGTATATAAGAGGTCTTTGTATCATTAAAACGTCCTGCAAGTTTAATATTTTAAGACGTCCTCCCCATTCTAAATGAATCATTTATTTAATCAAGCTCAAAATACAGCTCGTTCTGGATTCATGGTTAGAAGTGACGTGTCGGTTAGAAGTGACGTACCAGCGTTTGCATATGACCGCCTCCAGCACAAGATAACTACGCTTTAAGCGCCAAGACAACTACGCTCATTTCAGTATCGCCGTCGCCTCACAAGTGTTCAGTCGATGGACAGCGAGCTCTGACAGAGACTACTTGTGCACAGGAAAATTACGATGCCACACAGATGTGCTGTTCCTGGCTGTGGTCAAACAAAACCTCTGAATAAGCTGCCGAAAGATCCAGACGTCAGGGAAAAATGGATGCAGTTTATTTTTTGCGGACGTCCCAGTCACGGCAGTGTTAACTTAAGCGTTTGTTCTGTACATTTTAAGGATGACTGTTTTGAGAACAAATCTCAATATGATGCTGGCTTTGCCAGAAAACTGTTGCTCAAAGATAAGTCCGTGCCGAATATTCTGGGAACAACGACGACGCAAACTGTAAGTAATCTATTTTAAACTTTAAACTACTTTTTAAAGCGCAATTTCATTCATTATGAATAATCACAGTGTTTTTACTTAGTTTACTTGCATATTGTTCTGGCTGGGAGCGTCAATAATTGATACATAGGCACTGACGTTAGCCAATCATAACAGTGGGCGTTAACACTGAAGTCTTAAATGGAAAACGCCCCCAAAACAGACTGTTTGAATCAGAGGATGAGAAACAGGGTGGGAAAAGGTCATAAATCACTAGATTTTAAAAGTTTTTCTTAAAAAAAAATATATTAATACTATAATTGCACCTAAGGGAACATAATAATACAATAAAAAAACCCATGTCATGACCCCTTTAAGTGAGCATGGACTTATATGCTTCATAACACGTTTGGCTGCACTTTTCAAGTGAAATGTCCAGCAGGGGGTGCCAAAAAGCAAGCGAAATTGGGTTGTTATCAGACAAGGTTTTTAAGGTGATTTTTAGATAGAGGTTTTAATAAAACTAACCTCCCTAACCTAAAACATTACCCTAAACTTAACCAATAGTGTCCGAAAAGAGCCATTCTTAGAGTTTAACAAAACAGACATCCTTACCCTTAACTAACACCAAAACTTAACCGATAATGTTTTAAAACGCAGAAGCGAAATGAAACGCACATTTTCTGAAGCAACCATGTCTCTGTCATGCCACATGTTTGCCTGTTATGAACCATGGTCCACCAAAACTCTATCAGGTGAGCTACCACTCAAGCTAATCATATCAGAATAAGTGTGTTGATCTGAAATACAAGCGTTATGTATAATTGTATGATGTATAATTATATATCTATATTGTAAAATATATAATTTTTCAAATGATAGCAAGGTCTGAGAAATAGAGTGAAAAATAAGTGTTTATAAAATCAGCCATTGAAGTCATGATTTGTGTGAAATTAACATCACAGCTGAATAGCTCTATAAACACACTGTTGTTTTTGCTCCTCTAGTGTTCATTTCACCTAGAAACTGCAGGGAAATGTACCTGGAGACATGTATAACAAGTTTTGAAAAAATGTATATAGAGTCACATTTTCTCAATTAGACCAGGTTGGATAGCTAAGTAATATAAAGAAAAAGTAGCATAAATTGTTTTACTGTTATAATAAGTGAATAAATCAATCAGCCCATGTCAGACAGTTCAGATCTCTCACACTTTAGCGGAGGGTTTCAGTCTCTAAATTATACAATGACAGTGGGAAGGAGGGATAGATATTGTCCATGAGGACACCTGCATTCCCTGAGAGACACCCATGCGTCTACTCGAGAAGCATCTAGAACTGTTGTTTTTAAATGTAACAAGAGCACTTCAGTGATACATCCAATATACTCTAAAAAAAAATATGGATTCCTGCATAGAGGGATTCAGCTCCTCTGTTAGAGTAAAGACGCTTTTCTCTGTGCTGTGGAGGAGGGCTTATTATTGGATTTTTTTTTTTGTCCTGAGGGTATTAAGACAGGGAAGGTAACAGCCCACAGGAATGAAAATAAAACCAGTAGACCCATCAAGCTTTATCTGCCAATGTATAGCCTAATGTACCAACTACCCTTTCAATTTCCCCTCCAGATCATCATTTTCTATATATCTCAAAATACTAAAAGAAAAAAAAAAGACAAGACTTGCTTGAGTGGCTATGAATGAGAGATTAATTCCTTCCCTAGCTTGTCAGAAGTCAGGCTGTTAAGGTTGTCCACAGCAGCTCCCACGTTTTCCCTCTGGGCATAATTAAGTCAATCTTGCAGGTAAAGGCATTCAGGTGGCCAATACTGTGTGAGTAGCGGTATTCTTCCAGTCAGTCAGACAAGTACTGTATATAAAAGGTTTTATCTGCAAAACACTCCTGAAAACAAATCTACAAGGTTTTATCTGTGACAATGTGCTGCTGTGGGATCCAAAATTCTAGTGGAAATTATTTTATTTGGCATTTGTTCAAATTAAATTAAATTTCATCTAATTTATATGTAATCAGGAAAATAATTAGAGTGAAAAGTTGAATAAAAACACAATTAATATGAAACCTGAGGACCAGGCTGTTATTCAGTTGGAAAACATTTACCCATATAAATTATGCAATCCAAGGAAAGTTTGAACAGGTGAAACACTTCTTCTAATGTGTTACATTTATATGAGCAGACAGAGGGCACTTTCACACTGTTATGAGAGAAAAGGTGGCTATGACATCACTGAGAAAAAATATGTGATTATATAGACTCTGTGGGGTTTTGAATTAAGTTTGGAGCTGCAGAAATAGTTAACCTTGTGTAAACTGTAAATGTGAACATTTAGCTTTATGCTAAGCTAAAATGATTTTTCTAGTTCCTTTACATGCACGTTACCAGCCACGATTAATGAAAAGCCTAAATGTCTTATGCAAAGTAAATTTTTCTTGTTTTAACCATTTTTTTGTTTTTGTTGTTTTAGATAAAAAAGAAATACAGGAAAACAATTTAAAAATAGAAAAATGTACTTTGCATAAGACATTTAGGCTTTTTTCAAGATTATGTATTTATTTTTACTGAACTGGCAGATGATTTCCCCTTGTTATTAACTTGTTTATAGTCAAAACAAGTGAACATTTTTTTTTAAATTAAAGTATTTAGATTACGTTACTGACTTTGAGTAATCTAACGGAATACATTACAAATTACATTTTACAGCATGTATTCTGTAATCTGTAGTGGAATACATTTTAAAAGTAACCATTCCAACCTTGGTCACAAAATTTGTTATTTAATTAGTGACCTAGCCATAGAGCGGAATAAAATATATTTACATCATAAGGTTTCTTTGTTTTAAATTGGTCAAACCCCTTAAATTTTCTGTACATTTTTATTGAAATTTGATTTTCAATTCTATATTTTGTGGTCTCAGACTTGAGGACCCAATATGAATCACTGTGTTGTAAAATTATTTGTTTGTTGAATATTTTATTAATATTCTGTTAATTGGTATGAAAAAAATGTTTTGTTAAAATGTCCTTTTACATGGACACTAAATGCAAAATAGCTGTACTGACATAGGGCAGTGGCCCTTTAACAGCTAAAAAGTGTTATTGAGCACAAATGGCTACTAAGATGCTCATATGCTTCATTCATAACCTTCATTTGTTACTTTTTTAGGGGGAAAAACAGTTACATACAGAGATGAAGGGAAACAAGGCTTCACAATGCCATTACCCTAGAAAAGTTTGATTCCAGTCTATGCCTCTGGCCTCTGGTGTAATCTGTGTGGATCAGGTTTGCATATTAAAACAGAAGGCTTCATGTTCTGTGCTCAATATTATATAGTACTGAGCACTATACTCTCAACCACAGCCAGGTAAAATCTATCTGCTTTGACACAGTATGCCATTATAAACCTACAGTATGATGTTTTGTATTCTAAGTAGTTCTAGGTTTATAGTTTGGCAATAGATGCAGAGTCTGTCATGGCAATCACACTGTGTGACTTCACAGTAAGAGGTCAGGTTTTGAAGAACTTTCATATTGATTAGAATACAAGTTTTCTTCGGGAAACTGAAGAGGAAAGACAGTAGAAGGTGTCTTGTACATTTCTCTCATTTAATTTACTGATGAGCATTTTATCAATTCATTATGTAATACCAACACTTTACACATTAGATTGTAACAAATGCATAATACATCAGTTTGTCTTGATTAAAAATTGTTGAAGTTAATTGGTTACATATTTTGTTACAATCAAAATTTGTATATGTTAACATTAGTTAATGCAATATGAACTAACATTAACTCATTATGAACAATTGTATTTTTATTAACTAACATTAACAAAGATTAATAATTGCAGCAAAAAAAAATACAGTATATTGTTAGTTCATGATACCTAATGCATTAACTAATCTCAAGGAATGGAACATTATTGTAAAGTGTTACCAAAATTATAAATGCTGTAAAATTATTTTTCATTATCAGTTCATGTTAACTAATGTTGTTAAAAGTGTACTTTTTTCCTCATGAAAAGGTTTTACTCCTAAATAATTTAATAGTAATTTTGAAACATAGATATAAAATCATGAGCAATCACATGAAATGAAGACTCCAGTCATATCAGCGACCTTATAAAAGCTGTTTTATTCTACACAGTGAGGGTCTCCTCATGGGGACTGCCATGTTAGAATCACATGACAAGCCAAATACTACTGCCTTGATATTGGACACTTTAACTCTTGAATTAAAGTAAACATGGCTGACTGTGTATAGTGAATTTCTACAAGGCATCTGTAACTAAAAACTATTGATTTTGGATTATGCTCCATCCATGCTGTTAGGTGTCACTGTAGGTCCAAGATTACACAAAGACTAAAGTTACTGAGTGCACCTTTAATTAATGTTATCAAATGGAACCTTATTGCAGACCTGCCAACCTTGGAAACATTTTTTGAGTATCATCAGTGTGACGGAGCACAGGGTTTGATAACACACCATGTTTTACTCATCAGGACATTGTTCTGTGCACACCGCAAGTGAAAGAGAGAAGCATGAAATCATCCTCCAGATAAAAGCTTATTAAATAATTGTGTTAATAATTATTTTTAATTAATGATAAAAACAATATAACGCAAAGTGTAAATGTGTAAATAAAATGTTTTATGGGAATTCAATATTAATAGTCTAGTCGACTATTATTTTCAAGGCCGACTAGCAGCAGCTGTACCATTTAGTCGACTAGTCTCGCACATCCCTAATTTACATATGTAATAATAATAATAATAATAATTAAAAACTCGTAATTGCACAATGTGCAAAATGCATGGTTTAGCAGTTTTATGGGCGGAAGCACAGCCATTGCTCCTGATACTTTGTGAGGAACTGCTGTGGAGCATTGACTCATTTTTTTTTTAGGCCTGCTACTCTCTCTCTCTCTCCCTGTCAGTGTCCTCATATTATTTCATGTTTTGTTTTGTTTTTAGCTGCAAGGCACGCAGGCACACACACATACATCTTGGTAACTTTCTAGGTAACATTAGAAGAGACGCAGGCTTGAGTGAGGTTTAAGATGCCATTTATTTGATGAATGTAAAACAGAAAATTAATGTCTCTCTTTGGCGTAGTGCACCCCGTCTGGCGGTCCGAGGGAGATGTACTCGGAACCATCATATCCTGCCGGAGATAGGAGGCAGGGGCGAGGAGCCTACCCCTGTGAGGGACGGGCTCAACTGGTGGTGGTGGAGGTTGCTGTGTTAGCACACTGAAACAGCAATGTGATAGATTGTGAGCAGACTTATAAAGCAACGGCTTACATAAGATTGGCTAGGAGTTACCCAGCTAATGATGTGATGATGTACAGCTGCTAGAACTACGCTGCGCTTCCATCTATGTTGCACATGCTCTAATTTTTGCCCATCTTATAATCTGCTTTAATAATCATTACGATTGCGAATAAAGTCACGTTTAGCAAATTGCGACACATGGTCACTGAGCATATAACTTTACTTTGCCAACTTAAATGCCAGCTGTGCATAAGTTCTCGCGTAAGTTAGGCCGTAAAGTTCACACTAAGGCCAAGGGCTTAGAAACTACTAGTTAGTTTGTAACTAAGTCAGTGCTTAATTTGGTTGCACCACCAGTACTTAAGGCAAGACTTAAATATTAGGTCATAAGCTCTCTGTGAATTAATGTTTAGTCGCATAATATGATGTTTACCTTTATTGATCCAATAAACAGCCTTCAAATTTGTACATAGATCTGTAAAAACCGTGAACTTCAGTTTGATCCAAGTTACTGTTGATGTTCAAATCTTGTAACTATCAGCTGTAATAAATTATATCCGCATTGAAATACAATACGTAATAAAAGTAGATTTGATAAATAGTATATTTGCCCTGTGTAAATAACAATATATAGGAACTATATCTAAAATAAATAAGGGGTGACAAATAAATACTAATACAACAGGCTGGAAAAATAGACATTTATTCATTTTAAGATCCTATATATATTTTGAATGTGTTGAAACTTGACACCGGGTGACGCATCCTGAAAACGAATCGGTTACCTAACGTAACCTCGGTTCTCTCTAAACGAAGGAACGAGTATTGCGTAAGCTAGCTTACGCTACGGAAAGATTCATCTTTTCTGAGATATTGAAGCCAAAAAATTATCCTTAATTTTGTATCATTTGTCAACGCAGTGCAGCAACTGCAGACCTTGAGCGGGCTAGCTAGCGAGCTCATTGGTTGCTCTGCGGCAACTGCTGCAGCCTATAGACGAACTTGGGCGAACTCGCGTCCAATGAGAGGCGTCCGCGCGCTTACTGCATCAAAGCCCGCCAAAATGGGCGTGGCTAGAGTGCATATAAGCGTAGTTCGTAGGCTGGAACCCTGGTTTTCATTGAATGAAGCGAAAGTCGCTCGTGGCGCGAGCACGGCCGGCTACGCAATACTCGTTCCCTCGTCTAGAGAGAACCGAGGTTACGTTAGGTAACCGAGTCCCATCAGTGCAGCTCACCAGGGGAGCTGTAGCGTATTAAACCGCTAGTAGTTTTGCCTGCAGGGCGGGCACTTCCAGATTGTAAAATCTGACAAAGGTGGAGGGGGAAGCCCAGCCCGCTGCCACACATATGTCGTGAATGGAAATCCCGCTGGACCATGCTCACGATGAGGCCATGCCTCTAGTGGAGTGAGCCCTAATGCCCAACGGGCATGGCAGGTCTTTTGACGCGTTTGCGGCAGCAATAGCGTCCACTATCCATCTAGACAGTGTCTGTTTCGAGGCGGCGAGACCTTTGGTGCGCCCTCCGAATGAAACGAAAAGCTGCTCAGAGCGTCTGAAAGAGGCGGAGCGCGCAGTATACAATCTCAGTGCTCTGACTGGGCAAAGGAGATTGGCGTCGCGTTCGCTATCGGATGCTGGCAGCGCCGATAGGGAAATGACCTGTGCTCTGAAAGGAGTACCGATCACCTTGGGAACATAGCCGATTTCAAATCCACGGATTGAAGCGGTTCGAAAGGGGGGGCTTTCATAGTTTCGAGAACTATAGAAAGATCCCAGATAGGAACCGATGGGGGGCGCGGGGGGTTCATCCTTCTAGCTCCCCTGAGGAAGCGGATGACCAGCTCGTTTTTTCCCAGTGACTGGCCGTGCAGGGGTTCAGCGAACGGCGCGACGGCCGCCACATACACTTTGAGCGTGGATGGGGATCTGCCCTTATCTAGCAGCTCTTTGTAAAAACACGAGCAGTGACAAGCGCGTACTCGACCGCTATCATTTCCAGACAATTTATGTGAAGGAGCTTTTCCTGAATTGACCATAGGCCAAAAAAACTGGAGAGCCCTTGCAGACCGCGCCCCAACCCGTGTTGGACGCGTCTGTCGAGATGACTTTTCGGCGAGATACAGCTCCCATCGTCACTCCCCGCTGATACCATTCGGCCACTGTCCAGGGCTGCAGAGCTGAAATACAGGTCTGAGTCACCTTGATCGGCTGGCAGCCTGTGGCCCAAGCCCGGCGAGACACGCTGGTGTTTAGCCAATGCTGAAGCGGGCGCATGCGCAGTAAACCCAGCTGAAGTACTGCTGCGGCTGAGGCCATGTAACCTAGCACTCTCTGAAATTTTTTCAGAGGCGTGAGGCTGTTCATCTGAAAGGACGCGGCTAGTCGCTGAACAAGGCGCGCGCGCAGTGTAGATAAGCGAGCCGTCATTGCCACGGAGTCTAGTTCTATTCCAAGGAAGGAAATTGCCTGACTGGGCTGTAGTGAGCTCTTGGTCCAATTGACTGCAAGACCCAAACTGTTCAGATGGCTGAGGAGAACTGTTCTGTGAGACAGAAGCTCCGTATGTGACTGTGCCATAATCAGCCAGTCGTCCAAATAGTTCAGAATTCGCAAGCCCTGACTCCGCAGGGGTGCGGCGCCGCATCCATGCACTTCGTGAAAGTACGGGTGCTAAAGACAGGCCGAATGGAAGGACGGTGTATTGATAAACCTGGCCTTCGAGCGTAATCTCAAGAATGGCCTGTGACGGGATTTATCTGAATCTGAAAATAGGCATCTTTCAGATCGAGAGAGATAAACCAGTCCCCTGGCGCTAATGCGCGAGGAGTTTCCTGATTGTAAGCATTTTGAACGGTCTTTTGCAAGCACCTTGTTCAAAACCCTGAGATCTAATATTGGTCTGAGGCCGCCGTCTTTCTTGGGAACAAGAAAATAACGGCTGTAAAACCCCGACTCGCTCAGCTAAGGCGGCACTTTCTCTATGGCCCTTTTGCACAGAAGGTTTGCTATTTCTGAAGGAAGCATGCAGGCTGCTTCCGTGTTCACAATAGTTTCGAGCCGGCTCTGAAGCGGGAGGGCGGCGATCGAACTGTAGCAAATAGCCCTGTTTTATTGTGCTTAACACCCATTTGGATATCCTGGGATAGCTTCCCACGCTTTGAAGCGTAACGCTAGAGGGTGAATGGCCAAATCGCCCTGATTGCCGCTACACAGCCGCTGAACAGAATGTGTGAGCCGCTTACTGTGCTTATGCATGACTGCTCGCAGACAGCAGGGACAGGCTGTTCTGTGAGTGACTTCCGATTGAGGTGCATGGGGAAAGAGTCACATCTGTTAAGTGATGCGCGAGCATAGTCACAGGCACGGGACTTACATACAGAGAAGTGTTTGCTGGCCGTGTGACAGAGCGGGCAGAGATTGGGCGACGCGACGTATTCGGTGAGCCGCTTATTGACTCTAACACTCGAGGGGCTGTGTCCGCTTTATGTGAGTGGGCTCTGATCGGGACACGGAAGTGTAATGCTTGTGTGTAGAGGTGAACACTGGATTGTGGGCACATTTTCTACACAAGGCTGGTCGTGTGACAGAGCTGCCAGAGAAGGGCGCGCAGCACAGATTCGGTGGGCGCTTATTGACTCTAACACTCGAGCGGGCTGTGTCCGCTTTATGTGAGTGGGCTCTGATAGGAACACGGGAAGTGTAATGCTTGTGTGTAGGGGTGAACACTGGATTGTGGGCACATTTTCTACACATAAGGCATGTTTGCTCTTTACAAGATTTCTTTGGGTCGCCGTGAAACGGCGTTTGAGTGCAGGCAAGCGGGCAGTATCACCGGCTTGTTGGCTGCTGAATCCACCACTGCAGTAGCCTGAGAGAAGGGGACTGACAGAGGGCTAGGCTTTGACGGCTGTCCGGCTGCGGCGGGACTGAGCCGTCGTTTTCTCAACAAAGCTAGGAGGACTTCGGTTGCTCAGGTTTCAACGCAATCTTAGGCCGAGGCCCGCGGGGGGGCGGCGGTCTGCGGCGGCTGTCTGAGCACGACCTAGGGCGGCCGCCCTGTCGACGCTGAAAAGTCTGGCTTTGCTGAGACTTTGGGCGCTGTGAAGAGGCTCGTGCAGGAGGCTGGTCACGTGGGCGGCCTGCAGAGGAGCTAGCGCGACGAGGCAGGAAGAGATTCATGGCTTGGGTGGCTTTCTGGACTTCCGTGAAACGGTCAACAATGCCACTCACCGCGGAACCGAATAGACCGAACGGAGAGAGCGGCGCGTTGTCCGTCGCGCTCCTTAGATCTGAAACAGCCTCTGGGTGTCCACCTTTCTCATCCCATTCTCGAAGGAGGTCCGCTTGGAGGATCTGTAAGACGGCCATGGAATGCAGAGCAGATGCGGCTTGGCCGGCGGCGGCATAGGCGCGGCCAACACAGGCGGAAGTAGTTCTGCAGGCCTAGAAGGGAGCACCGGTTTAGACCGCCATCTCACGGAGGGAGGGAAAAGGTGTGCTGCTACCGAATCCTCTGGATTCCTGGGCCGAGGAGGAGGCTTGGGAGCCTGACCACTCCTCGCTGTCCGAAGCCATGATGGAACAGCAACCCTTATCCTCTGCCTCGTCATCCCAGATGGCAGCAGTGCGGCCACTCGGCGGCAACTGCGCGTCCTGGGGGGTCGGGGAGGGTGAAAGCGAGACTCGAGGGAGAGGCTCCGGCGAGGCAGTCGCTTCTAACACCGGTTCCAGCAGCCTTTGGGAGCGGCGCTTATTGCGCTGGCGAACGAAAGCGCTGGCGGCTTCGGTTTTGCATAGCTTCGAGTCGAGCCCGCGAGGGTCGACATCGGAAGCTCCTCGCAGAGGTCGCATCCGCCATCAGCGAGGGCGAGCTCTGCATGTTCCCATCCCAGGCAGAGAGCGCAGATGAGGTGGCGGTCTCCGGTGCTGAGAGGAGCGCGCATGAGCCGCAGGAAGTGCGAGGCATCTTTAAAAGACGCTCGATACTCTTTTTGTGAAGTTCGCTGAGGAACTTAGCTTGCTCTAAAAAAGGATACGTCGCCGGATGGCGTAGCTCGCAGGATGGCTGAAGGTGGCGAAGACGGCCGGCTTCTTCGAGCGCTGTCCAAGCTTGCTAGATGCCCCTCGAACGGCGACGTGGCTTCCAGTTCAGAGATGCGAAGAGCTTCGCTGAAGAGATGAAAATCAGGGTTCCAGCCTACTGTTAGGGGTAAAACAGTTTTGACCCGGATCAGATAAGGAGAAAGAAAAACCAGGAGTCAAGAAGTTCAATCAAAGAATCCAAAATTTACTGAAGAATAGTTTGCAGTGAAATTGGTAGAGCCAGAGGCAAAGTCTCACGAGGAGATCGAAAGCCAAATCATACATTACACAAAATCTTACATCAATTATACCATTTGCAAGGAGTACATTCTATTATTTCACTCCTGATTGGCTAACAGAGCATAAAGTCACAACATATAGATAGCTATAGCACATCAACATTAATCAGCGCAATTGTCGTCCTGGCCCGAGATTTACATCTGAAGTGACCTCGCAGATGGTCTCGAGCGTCTTCGAAGTCTGCCTGCTGTGTCTCCCTGGGTTCAAAACCTGGGTAGAAGGTCAGTACGCATCACCGAAACACTGACGAACGACAGTGTTTCTCTGCGCACAAGGGAACCAGAGCACACATTTATCAGGTCATTTTAACCAAAACAGTGAGATAAGCAATATTCACCCCTCAGGCAAAGGAGAGGAAAGAAATAATGAGAGAAAATTTACACTTCTACTTATTCAAGTGCTATCACATAGGATTTTAAATCATATAATTAGTCATGGACAGGTAAAAATCAACCACAGAATACATCTGGAACATATGTTTAACATTCTCCCTGGTGTCTCATCTCAAGCTTATTCCCAAGACGACCTTCAAGTCAGCCTCCGTGCAGAACAGAGAGAAAGGCTTCAAGGAATGTGCATGGAATCCAAAATTAACTCTTAACACACATATGATTCAGCGTATATTTCAGTTATGCATAAGAAAAATAAAATTGATTATGTGATCATGCATATAGTTAATTCATCATTTTATTAAAGAAGTTAAGCAACAGAATATAGATAGATATTGATATAAAAGGATATATATATATATGTATTGATATATCTGAAGACACAAGGGATTTCGACCCTCACCCTTCAGTCCCCGTTTTAGACCAATGTGGGGTCCAATACGCCACGTCTGGTCTACCAAGTGAGGTCACTAAGGAAGGTGGAGTGGTAACGCATGCTTCCCTGACGGGTCACACTTGTCTCTTCAGCCTCATTGCGGACATGCTGGATACTAAAAATTCCCAGTCCCCACGCAAAGGCTCTCCCCCCTTCCACTCACAACAGGGCATTGATGTTATCCTTCTTAAGTTTCTATTCCAAGCGTGTCGTCAGTTTTCTCAGTCGGTTTTCCTCCTCGGAAGGGTTCAAGTTACTGCAAGCAGACCTGCATACATAAGAAAAACAGAAACGAACACACATCCACACACACAGGCAGAGGACACCCACACCCAAAAGAGCTCCGATAGCATATAACACATATTTAACAGCTCCCATGACCAAATCCTCTGACGCAGCCACAAACTCCTCCCAGGCTTCCTCCACATATTCCTCCACTGTTTCCGTCATGTCAGTAAATATTGCTCCTACCGAAAAAGCCAAAACCAATGCTACTGCTACAGCAGACGGAGGTTCCGAATCAGTATACCATGGAGTGCCCTTAGATTTAAGCCATACAGAATTCAAATACTCATAACCTGCAAATGGATCATTAGTTTTTATCTGTTCCAGAAATAAATTTCTGCCGAGCTGGTGGCGCCTTCAACCGAGGAAAATATTCAGTCTTCTGCTTCAACTCTGCAACACAAAGAGACAGCTCTTAGTTTTCTTACTCTTATCAACTGGACGCCATGCAGGACCCATGGGGTGTGTCAACCTGTGTTTAGCACAGTCCTTTGATGGAGTCTTAGACTCTAGATCTCTGATTTCCTGTACTGAAGGAATTGGACTCAGAAATTATCTAAATTGTTTTGCCCTGTCAAACCACTCATCTCCAATAGCTACATCGGACAACTGAGGCCACATCCTCACCTGAAATGATTTATAATTGTCCCACAACAGCTCCTCATCAACCAACCTTTCTGCATAATGAGGGTAGTATCGGGATAATTTGGGGAGTGACCAAGCCAATAGGTCACTGTCTCATTTCCGTCCAAACGATAACAACGATCATTTACCTTTTGGTACATAGTCGGAATTAAATTTAGACCCTCAGTTGAATTTAGACATGGGTATTGTACCCATGATGGACGGTTATCGATCTCCTCGCAATCCCAATGAGTTGAAAATGCATGGAATCTCCCTGTCCAAATTGAAATTTGAATCCACATCAAAAATGATAAAGCGATCAGAATTAAAAATACCAACGAGGCGGAAGTACCAATCGGATGAAAGCTCGTTTCACTTTCAGTCGTCTCTCACTACGCACTTCTTCTTGAAGAATTAGCAGCTTCAGTATGTCGTCGGTTTCAGCCATCTGTAATGATAAAACATTTGTTCTAGAATTCTAAAATTTTAACATACACGACAGACATTTAATGATCCCGAGGTAGTACGTTGTTACACTTTTCAAGTGGTTTCACCTGTGACCAATGTCTCCATACTGTACCCAAAACACCCCTGTCCAGTAGAACAGAGGTGTTAGTGGTCAATACCACCTGATAAGGCCCATCAAATTTCGGACCTAAGGGGGAAACTATCTCCCGCCGTAGCATTACATTGTCACCTATTTCAGGCAAAGCAGGCATGTCTTTTTGCCCAAAATTATCTCGATCTGCTTGTCGTGTGCTAACACTAACCCGTGTGTCTCGCAGACTGTCATCCAAAGCTTTCAGATAATTTTGTAAAGCGTCTTTCAAAGGCCCGGATGGTCCCTCATGTTGCAAGGGGGCATCCCAGGGCAGCCGCATATAGCGACCTGTCATTACCTCAAAAGGGCTGAGCTGTGTAGTCTTGTTAGGGCTGGCTCTCATGCTTAACAAAATCGCTGGGACAGCCGCATGCCACCCTTTCCCCCACTCCAACAATCTCTTTCTCAATGAAATTTTAAGCGTCACGATTAGTGCGTTCAATAGATCCGCTAGATTGGGGCCTAAATGGAATGTGAAAGTGTTGCCTCACCCCCATCAACTTCATGACATTTTTCATCACCTTACCAGTAAAATGTGTACCCTGATCTGAATCAATTTGTAAGGGCAAACCCCATCTTGGGAAAACTTCATTCAACATAATCTTGGCAGTTGCATCTGCGGTGCAGTTTCTCAGTGGAAATGCCTCAACCCATCTGGAAAACAGATCAACAATCATTAGAATGTATGTAAAACCTCCACTAGGGGGCAGTGGACCTATGAAATCCATTTGGAGGTGTGTCCACGGCCCTTGAGGTCGAGGGGCATGTCCTAAGGGAATTTTCATCTTAGAAGAAGAATTAACATTAAGGCATACTAGACATCTCTTACAAAAATCATTGCAAGAAGCCCTCAATCGTGGCCACCACCAGGTTTTGGAAATCATTGCATGTAGTTTTTCAGGACCTGCATGTGCCAAACCATGATACAAAGACATTAGTTCAGTTCTAGCAGAAACAGGACAAACAAAACGCTCATGAAATTTCCACAGTCCTTCTGCATTTTTCTGAGCTCCTAATTTCGTCCATTGTTCTATCTCTTCCGAGTCGTCTTTATCATAGAGTTTAAAAATGTCTCTGGGGGTCTCACTCTCCTGAGGAGCAAGAGCCATAACACTCACGCAAGTCTCAGTCCGTGTTGCAGCCTCTCTGGCAGCTGTGTCAGCAGCTCAGTTTCCTGTGGCCTCAGGAGAATTGTCCGTTGCATGTCCAGTGACTTTGATAACTGCTCCTGTTGCAGGAAGATCACAGGCATTCATAAGTTCTTTTACCTGCTGTTGATGAGAGATCGGCAGACCGGCAGTGGTTAGAAATCCTCTGCGTCTCCACACAGGGCCGAAGTCATGAACAGCACCATATGCATAACGGCTGTCAGTGTACACATTGACTCGTTTCCCCTGGCCATACTGCAATGCTCGTGTCAATGCGACCAGCTCGGCCACTTGAGCCCCTCCTCCTGAAAGAGAACCACATTCAACAGTTTCACCATGTTCATTTACAACAGCCCAGCCAGTGAAGCATTTTCCCTGTTCATGAAAGCTGGAACCATCCACGTAACAGCTTCATGGCATCGGAAAGTGGTTCAGATTGAAGAGGGCTCTGACTGTCCGTCTCGATCAGTCGGGCACAGTTGTGTGCAGTTCCTTCTTCTGGAAGTAAGGAGGCAGGGTTGATAGCAGTTTCTATGTCAATATTTATATCCACATTTTTACTCAAGAGAGTGGTCTCCCATTTAGCTCGTCTTTGATTAGAGATAGAGCCTAAACGAGTGTTTGTTAACAGTTTCAAAATCTGGTGTCTAGTGTGCAGTATCACCTTCTGATGAGTCACAATGTCCTCTGTAATCTTTACAGCCCATTCTGCACAGTCGCATATCAACAGGCACGGATGCTGTCCTGCCATTGAAACAGGAATAGGAGCTGAGTAATAGCCTACCATCCCATGGGAGTTTCTTCCTGGAACCCTTTGACCCAGGGCCGCTGAATAGGATCGAGTTCCCACCCATGTCCATAGATGGAACGGCCTGCTGGCATCGGCATGACGTAATGCTGGGGAGGAAGCAAGAGTTTCTTTGATACTCACAGACGCCTTCTCCATCTCCTCAGTCCAGTCGATCAGCTCCGATCCAGGTTTTCCTCCTTTCAGCGCCTCTGTGAGTGGTTAAGAAAGTTCAGTGTATTCAGAAACATACTGGCGGCAATAATTCAAAAGACCCATTACTTGCCTTAGACCAGTAACCGTGTTTGGTTTTGGAAGTTCAATGATAGCTTTAACTCGTTCAGGAGTGATGCGTCTGCCGTGCACACCCACAATTTGCCCCAAATAAGTCATTTCAGGCAGTGCTAGCTGTGCTTTCTTCAAGTTAACCTTGAATCCCCCGTTTTGGAGGGCATTCAAAACAGTCTGTACAGCAGTCAAATGTTTGAACTTGGTTGGACTAGCAATTAAAATGTCATCCACATATTGTAGGACAACAGATCCGTCACACTCAATTTGTTTTCTTACCGGATCGATGAAGGATGCTAGTACCTGATGAAACAGTGTGGGTGAGTTGCAGAAACCTCGTGGCAAACGACTCCATGTCCATTGGCGACCCCTGCTGGTGAAAGCAAATCTGCCTTGGTCCTCCTTGGCTAGGGGACAAGTCCAAAAACCATTAGAAATGTCTAAAGCAGTAAAAAAAACAATGTTCAGATCCTATCTCATGTAGGATAGTTGCGGGGTTGGCCACCAGAGGGTGCATTTTCTCAGACACTGAATTCAGAGAAGTGTAATCAATGGTCAAACGCCAGCTCCCATCTGGCTTTTTGACAGGCCACATAGGAGAGTTAGTGGGGGAAGCACAGGGGATCACAATTCCCCGTTTGCATAACTCATCAACAACAGTTTCAGCACCCTCCCGAGCCTTATTGTTCAAAGGATATTGTCTTTTAGCCTCATGCAAAGGGCCCGGGATGCTCAGTGGCTGAATCTGTGCTAAACCACAATCATATTTATCCTTGGCCCATACATCAGGGAATTTGGAAATTATAAACTTCCACTCAGAGCGAGTCTCAGTTAGACTAACAGATCCTGCCACTGCACATTTTTGCTCATGGTGGGGGCCACTCTGAGATAAGTGAATTGTTTCATTGCAGCCAAGCACCCACAGAGAATAATAAAGAGAAATAAACTCAAAATGCCTCCAGTCAATATTCATAATTAAAGAAAAAATGAGCCAAATTGTTAAATCTGCACTTATCATCTGCAAAGTATGCAATACAGTGGCTTTTTACACAGTGTTAGAAGTGATCTCAAGATCGAGATCTGTAATTGATACAGTCGCGCCTGTGTCAATCAAAATAAGGCATCCTTCACACTCATCATCGGCTAGCTGGAATACAAAATGAAATATTAAGAAGCTTGCTAGAGACTGAACACCTCAGACCACATTCATCTTCATAAATGCTCCTATACTTTTGCTGTGTTTCACGCCTACATTTATTTAGCCCAGTCTGTTGCTTTAATGCATTCTCTCACACAGGAGGCCCACATCTGCTCACAGCAGACCACATTCAGTTTCATTGTGTTTTTTTTTTTCAATGAAAGTGAATGGTGACTGAGGCTGAACGCTCTTTGGCCTTGATCACTGATAAAGTGTCTCAGTGTTCCCTGCTATCAAAACAGAACTGCATTTGTTTTTCTGTCAGGCAAGCTGAGCACACACACACACATTTTCTGCCCAGAAAATCTTCTAAAATTTCACACTCTCATTTTCTGTGATTTTTTTTTTGTTTACCACTTCGACAATGTCTAGCAATGTGGCCCTCTCTGTTACAATTCCGGCATCTGTCAACAGGCTTGGTACAATCTCTAGAGGTATGACCTTTCTCATCACAATTATAGCAGGTTATGTGATTGCTGGGACTCATTTCCACTTCCACTGACACAGCAGATACTTTACCCACATTAACATCATCCTCACGTGTTTGCAACCGGCTCCAGCTTACAGAGCACCAACGAAGCAAATCCTCCCAATATCTAATGTCAATGGCACTGTTCAACAACATGTCTCGGTATTGTTTATTCAATCCGCCTGTAGCGGATTCTATCACTATGGCAGAATCAAGATCTTCTATGTTGTTGTTTGCAGCACAGTACGTTTCATAGGCTATGCGAAAGTGCTCAATGTATTCTAAGGGGTTTTCGCCAGCCCTCTGTTTAATCTGTGTTACACTGGTCCAGGGAAAAGACCCCCGACCCAAAATATCTTTCATGCGTATCTTGTAATCTGAGTAAGCTTCACAAAACTCAGGCCAATCTGTGGGGACTCTGGGGTGGAAAGGAGCAAACTGAACCGCCCTTAATTTGCTGGGGGGAACCAAACCCTCAACCAAAGACTGTATATCTGCCATCCCCAGATTCTGTTGCCTAGCAACGGCCTCTAGCCTGTCCCATAGAATTTTGTTTGGGTTATACAACTTAAACGGTCCAACCCTGCAAGCAAACTGTTTTTCTCAGCAGCCGTGAGTCTGACCCATTGACCATCCTCACAGCCAGCCCCCATCTCAGCATTCAATCCTCCCCTATCCTGATGTCGGATTGGGGCGGCGAATGCCGTCTCAATGGGTTTAGACATTTCTCTGGGGGACAAGTTAAGATTTCTGGACCCCGGTTTTTGCTTAATCTGCTTTGCTTGCACGGCAGGAATCTCTGAAATGTTATAAGGTGAAACAGCCACATTCAACAATCTGCGTGCCTCAGCATATGGCCCATCGTTCTGATTATCAGTATGATCAACAGCGCTGAAAGCAGCCGCTGCCTGAGCAGTCTGAGAAGGGAAGGTGGGGGCCAAGGGAGGACGGAGAACTGTCTCATCTTTCACAGCACTTTCTGCTTTTTCACAAACAGCATCAAAACCCTTACTCAAACTACACAAATCACAGCCGACTTCCTGCCCAATAATTTTTGCCACTCTATCACGCTGGGCAATCAAACTAGACCATCCGTCCATCATATTTGGAATTGCCTTTTCATGGTTTAAGGGTATACCACCCAGTTTACAAATCCATGAATAGGCAAACACGGATAGATATTTGGCCCTATCAGCGTCTTTTTCGTTCTGCAGCCAGTCAATCTGCTGCATGACGTTCCAATCAGAATCAAACCCCTGACTGACCATTTTCTTAATGAGTTGTGCACATTTCTTTGATTTGAACTCGTCAGAGCAGAGCTGTTTACAGCGTGTGCCCTGCTCGTTTTGGTCAGAACTACTCAGAAAATTCCCTTTATCAGACATTTTTCTTGGTCACAGTTGAAAATCACTACCGAAAAGATTTTAGCAGCCAATATTTTACGCGGATAAATTAACTATAACAGCAACAGTCCTGGATTTCTACACAATTTCACCACAAAGTATTCTTCACAAACATCCTGGTCACATATACTGATCCATACCAATTAGGGTCACAATTTATTTACTTACTTGGGACCGCTCCTGATGCATCCCTGGTAAAACAATCCCTATTGTATTTTATTTTATTTTATAACTAATATCTGAATCCCTAACTGCCTGATTCACTAAGCTCGGGGTACCCCTATCTGAGTTGGAAGAGACTGAGCAGGTTTAGGTCTCTCGTCCAGGGACGCACTCTGCCGGGGTGGTGCTTCACCCATGCCCACCTGGGCCCCCTCACAGAGCACGTTTCACTTGCGCTGTTTGCTGTTGCCCCTTAAACAGCTCTCTCAGCGACTTCTTATACTCTCAATAGTATAATTAAATTACTCTTCACACGCCTCATCGGAGTGAAGCTCTCCCGCTCCCCTTCAAAATCTCTTCCAGTCAGACAGCCCTAAAAATTAATAAAAAGCTTCCTACCTTGTTTGATGATTTGCCAGAGATGTCACCACGGAGTGATTACCCGCATTCTCCACCAAACTGTTAGGGGTAAAACAGTTATGACCCGGATCAGATAAGGAGAAAGAAAAACCAGGAGTCAAGAAGTTCAATCAAAGAATCCAAAATTTACTGAAGAATAGTTTGCAGTGAAATTGGTAGAGCCAGAGGCAAAGTCTCACGAGGAGATCGAAAGCCAAATCATACATTACACAAAATCTTACATCAATTATACCATTTGCAAGGAGTACATTCTATTATTTCACTCCTGATTGGCTAACAGAGCATAAAGTCACAACATATAGATAGCTATAGCACATCAACATTAATCAGCGCAATTGTCGTCCTGGCCCGAGATTTACATCTGAAGTGACCTCGCAGATGGTCTCGGGCGTCTTCGAGTCTGCCTGCTGTGTCTCCCTGGGTTCAAAACCTGGGTAGAAGGTCAATATGCACACACGAAACACTGACGAACGACAGTGTTTCTCTGCGCACAAGGGAACCAGAGCACACATTTATCAGGTCATTTTAACCAAAACAGTGAGATAAGAAATATTCACCCCTCAGGAAAAGGAGAGGAAAGAAATAATAAGAGAAAATGTACACTTCTACTTACTCAAGTGCTATCACATAGGATTTTAAATCATATAATTAGTCATGGACAGGTAAAAATCAACCACAGAATACATCTGGAACATATGTTTAACATTCTCCCTGGTGTCTCATCTCAAGCTTATTCCCAAGACGACCTTCAAGTCAGCCTCCGTGCAGAACAGAGAGAGAGGCTTCAAGGAATGTGCATGAAATCCAAAATTAACTCTTAACACACATATGATTCAGCATATATTTCAGTTATGCATAAGAAAAATAAAATTGATTATGTGATCATGCATATAGTTAATTCATCATTTTATTAAAGAAGTTAAGCAACAGAATATAGATAGATATTGATATAAAAGGATATATATATGTATTGATATATCTGAAGAGACAAGGGATTTCGACCCTCACCCTTCACTAAGAACTACGCTTATATGCACTCTAGCCACGGCCATTTTGGCGGGCTTTGATGCAGTAAGCGCGCGGACGCCTCTCATTGGACGCGAGTTCACCCAAGTTTGTCTATAGGCTGCAGCAGTTGCCGCAGAGCAACCAATGAGCTCGCTAGCTAGCCCGCTCAAGGTCTGCAGTTGCTGCATTGCGTTGACAAATGATACATAATTAAGGATAATTTTTATCTCAGAAAAGATGAATCTTTCCGTAGCGTAAGCTAGCTTACGCAATACAAGAGAACCTCTCGTAAGAGAACTGCACCGTTTCAATGGTTTCATGCTGAAGAGATGCTTAAATATACGTTTTTTTCTCTCTCTCGTAAAAGTAAACGAGTGTAAATGTCAACATCATACTGTATGCCGAAATGATTGATGCCTACCATGCAAAACACGAGTTCATTGATTACATGAAATATTAGTCTGCTTTTTTATTCCACCCGTTACTTCTGGTAGGAGTCTTCTGTAAACATTTAGTTAGGGTTATGGTCTACCTAAATTTAACGGTGCAACGCTCAAATATTTAGTAGTGCGTAAATTGTGACTTAGTGCCAATTTACTCAACAACTAGGCTAAGTGAACACACAAGCTAGCTTGCAAATTACGTAGCGTTAAGATAACGTTATTAATGTTAAATATTTTCTTTTAAAACTTTAAGTTTAGCAGGTCTGCACTCAGTCACACGCACCTTTGTGCTATCCCTGTTACTTTAATTTCTTCAGTCTGCCAAAAAAAAAAAAAAACACTGAACACAAGCGCTGATATATAAACAATTCTCATTACAAATCAGGGGAAATGTTTGCGCATCTTGCGGTCAAGTGCACGTTATAAGTGGCACAAACTCACACCAAATGAGTTTGTGTGGAGCAGCAGTGAAATGAGCAGCTCTGAGATGGAAAAACACCACGTATGTAAGCACAGAACACGCGCCTGAACAATTCTAGAACTCTTCACAATGAAACACGTGGCACATCAAAATATTTAAATCACAGCACTTGCATAATCATTAAGCCAAATAGCGAATTTCAATTTTATTTAGATTTATTGTTCAGCATTACTTAAACATTTTATCATTTGCATGGCTGAATTTAGACTTCAGTTAGTCTCATTTAGTTTCATTGAGTGACCACGAATGATGAAGTATTTTAAATTAATCCATGCGATCACGCCCGTGTTATCGTCGACTCCAGAGGTTAACCCTCTGGGGTCTGAGGGTATTTTGGGCCCTGGAGAAGTTTTGACATGCCTTGACATTTGTGCTTTTTTCAGTTGCAAAAAAACATATTAATGGCTAAAGTCTGATAACACTGTATTCAGCACAAACTGGGCTGCAATAATATGTGAGCAACATGCATGTACAGGTTTGTATTTTTGAGAAAATAATGTTTATGCATGAATCAAAGAGAGTAAAGGGGGCAAATCCGGGAGAGTAGTCGAGGGGAGCGAGGGTCAAAGCCGGGGTAAACAGGATCGAGAGGCGGGTAAACTAACAAAGGGACTAGACAGGGGTACTAGGGGAACGAGGAGCTGGCAAGCTAAGGGGGTAATCAAGAGGAGTTCAAGAGGGGATCAAAACTAGACGAGACTAGCGGGGGCAAAGACACGGGAAACTAAATACAATAACCAACCACCGTGAGACGAAAGGGTAGTGATATATATAGGGGCGCGTGCAGGTGTAAACCATGACAGGTGATGATACGAGTGCAGGTGAAACTAATGTGCAGGAGTGCAGATGACGCGAGTGCAGGTGGTCATAATGTTCTGGGGGATTGGAAACGCGTGAGAAACTCGGGGCTTGAGGGCTTGAGCAAAGTGGGCTTGAGGGCTTGAGCGAGCAAAAAGAGCGTGTGAGCTCGAGGGGGCGGAACGAGCGTGGGAGCTCGAGGGGGCGGAACGAGGGAGCGGGGTTTGTGACAGTACTCCCCCCTCTAAAACGGACGGCTCCTGACGGCCACGCTCGGTTGCGAGGAAGTGGTGCTGGACGAACCCAACAAACAAAAAACCCTGAACAGACAACCCACAAAACACACAAACAAAATTGAGGTCAGTCCAAGGGGCACAGAGGGAAATGAGACAGTCCATGGGGTCAATGGGCAGTATCAAGGCAAGGTCTGGGGGAACATAGCGGACAGGCGGGTGGTCGGGAGATCTAGGGGGCAGCCGTAGGGCAGAGACAGGGTCAGGGGGTCTGGAAGGCGACTGGAGGACAGGGACTGGGTCCGGGGGTCTGGAAGGTGACCACCGGACAGGAATAGGGTCCGGAGGCCAGGGAAGAGGCCACAGGACAGGGAGAGGGTCAGGAAGTCCGGGCTGAGCCGTGAAAGGCGGTGCCGTCAGAGGCGGCACTGTAGGCGGCTCTGGAGGTGGGGTTCTGGAAGGCTCTGGAGGTGGAGCCGAAGGAGGCTTTAGGGGCGAAGGCCTGAAAGGCTCTGGAGGTGGAGCCAATGGAGGTGGCGCCGAGGCGACGACCTGGCAGGCTCTGTAGTCTCGGGGGGTAGAGCCGTAGGAGGCCCGAGAGGCGGATCCATAGAAAGCTCTGGAGTCTTTGGGAGCAGAGCCGTGAGGGGCTCGGGAGGTGGAGCCGTGGGAGGCTCGGGAGGCGGAGCCATAGGAGGCTCGAGAGGCAGAGCCCTAGGAAGCTCTGGAGTCTCTGGGAGTAGAGCCGTGAGAGGCTCGGGGAAAAAGGTCGTGGAAGACTCGAGAGGCTCTAGAGGTGGGGCCCTGGAAGACTCGAGAGACGAAGCCCTGAGAGGCTTGAGGGGAGGAGGAGCCCTGAGAGACTCGAGAGGGGAAGCCCTGAGAGGCTTGAGAGGGGGAGGAGCCCTGAGAGACTCGAGAGGCAAAGCCGTGAGAGGCTTGAGGGGTGGAGCCATGAAAGACTCGAGGGACGGAGCCCTGAGAGGCTCGAGAGGCGAAGCCGTGAGAGGCTTAAGGGGTGGAGCCATGAAAGACTCGAGGGACGGAGCCCTGAGAGGCTCGAGGGGTGGAGCCATGAAAGACTCGAGGGACGGAGCCCTGAGAGGCTCGAGGGGAGGAGGAGCCCTAAAAGACTCGAGAGGGGAAGCCCTGAGAGGCTTGGGGGGAGGAGCCCTGAGAGACTCGAGAGGAGAAGCCCTGAGAGGCTTGGGAGGGGGAGCCCTGAAAGACTCGAGAGGAGAAGCCCTGAGAGGCTCGAGAGGAGGAGCCCTGGGAGGCTTGGGAGGAGGAGCCTTGGAAGGCTCGAGAAGAGGAGCCCTAGGAGGCTTGGGAGGAGGAGCCTTGAAAGACTCGGGAGGAGAAGCCCTGAGAGGCGGCGCTCTGGGAGGCTCGAGAGACTTGAAAGGCAGAACCCTGGGGGGCTTGAGAGGTAGAGCTCTGGGAGGCTCGAGAGGAGGAGCCCTGGGAGGCTTGAGAGGAGCCCTGGGAGGCTTGGGAGGAGGAGCCTTGGGAGACTCGAGAGGCGGAGGCCGCGAGGGCTCTGAGGGGCGAGCAGAGGCTGGCAGAGCCGTGGAAGACTCTGGGGGCGGAGCAGAACCCGGCAGAGCCGTGGAAGACTCTGGGGGCGGAGCAGAACCCGGCAGAGCCGTGGAAGACTCTGGGGGCAGAGCAGAACCTGGCAGAGCCGTGGAAGCCTCTGGGGGCGGAGCAGAACCCGGCAGAGCCGTGGAAGACTCTGGGGGCGGAGCAGAACCCGGCAGAGCCGTGGAAGACTCTGGGGGTGGAGCAGAACCCGGCAGAGCCGTGGAAGACTCTGGGGGCGGAGCAGAACCCGGCAGAGCCGTGGAAGACTCTAAGGGCGGAGCAGAGGTCGGTAGAGCTGTGGAAGACTCTGAGGGAACCTCTGTGGTCTTGAGCACAAGACGAGACTGGGGAGAAGGGGCCCTCTTCCTTCTCTTGCGTCCTCGGCCAACAGGGGACGTGGTCATGGGGACGGTCGAGGCTACAGGCGCTGGCTCGCCGACCGTGGCGGGCATGGGCGCTGGCTCGTTGGCCGTGGCGGGCATGGGCTCTGGCTCGTTGGCCGTGGCGGGCATGGGCGCTGACTCTCTGGCCGTGGCAGGCATGGGCGTTGACTCGCTGGCCGTGCCAGGCTTCGAGACTGGGGCCGTGTCAGGCTTCGGGACTGGGGCCGTGACAGGCCTCGGGACTGGGGCCGTGACAGGCTTCGGGACTAGGGCCGTGTAAGGCTTCAAGACGGGGGCCGTGGTAGGCTTTAAGACGGGGGCTGTGGTAGGCTTCAAGACAGGGGCCGTGGTAGGCTTCAAGATGGGGCCGTGGTAGGCTTCAAGACGGGGGCCGTGGTAGGCTTCAAGACGGGGGCCGTGGTAGGCTTCATGACGGGGGCCGTGGTATGGAACGCTGGTTCAGTTTCTTCCTCCCCACAGTAAACGAGGAACCAGCGTACAGTAGGGCGAGGTCAATAAACTGAGCCAGGTTGAGAGAGCAGCGACCACCTGGCATGAATGATGAGGTTGGCTCATTCAGTCCACATTGAAAAATGTCTTTCAGAGCCACCTCATCAAAATTCACCTGGTACGCCAGGGCACAAAAATCCATAACAAAAACCTCCAAGGGTTGACTCCCCTGACGCAACCCCAAGAGTCGGGCCGCTGGCTCCTTAATGTCGAGGGCAGGGTTATGAGTTACACAACCGCTGCCTCGCAAAAAAACCCCTTGGTCAGTGTCCGAAGAGCCAAAAAACCTCTCCAGGGGTGGAGAGTTCACGGCGCTCAAATATGCATGGGAAGCATAAACGGGCTCAGGGGCAGACACAGGTGAAGCAGGGTGACAAAAATCAAAAATCGCACGTACCTGCTGTCCCTGGGCTGTGAGCGCGCGATCATGACTCCCACCGGTAGATCCTGTGGCAGAGTGCGCTGAAAACATCCGCTCTAGTGAGCTGCGCGAATTCTCCGTGTGATGCATTGTGACTGTCTTCGGTGAGGTTGGTTATTCTGTAACCCGGACACACACACACAAGATGAGACAGTCACAATGTAAGTCAAAAACTGCTTTTATTGTTAACAATAAAAGGCAAAAGTACAAACGGGCAAATCCAGTGAAGAGTTGTCGAGGGAAGCGTAGGGTCAAAAGCCGGGGAATCAAAGAGAGTAAAGGGGGCAAATCCGGGAGAGTAGTCGAGGGGAGCGAGGGTCAAAGCCGGGGTAAACAGGATCGAGAGGCAGGTAAACTAACAAAGGGACTAGACAGGGGTACTAGGGGAACGAGGAGCTGGCAAGCTAAGGGGGTAATCAAGAGGAGTTCAAGAGGGGATCAAAACTAGACGAGACTAGCGGGGGCAAAGACACGGGAAACTAAATACAATAACCAACCACCGTGAGACGAAAGGGTAGTGATATATATAGGGGCGAGTGCAGGTGTAAACCATGACAGGTGATGAGACGAGTGCAGGTGAAACTAATGTGCAGGAGTGCAGATGACGCGAGTGCAGGTGGTCATAATGTTCTGGGGGATGGGAAACGTGTGAGAAACTCTAGGAAGGGAGATTGCCTACGAGCATGTGAGCGAGTAGGAGCAAAGTGGGCTTGAGGGCTTGAGCGAGCAAAAAGAGCGTGCGAGCTCGAGGGGGCGGAACAAGCGTGGGAGCTCGAGGGGGCAGAACGAGGGAGCGGGGTTCATGACAGACCTTGGCAATGCTTATCACCTTGTCCGGATCACAGAGGGGGATGAGTGGAAGACGGCATTTAACACCAATAGGGGGCATCTTGAATATATGGTCTTTCGGATTGGTCAAAGTCCCCACCTTATTCCAGGGGCTTATGAATGAAATGCTTAGAGACATGGTCTATCGATTTGTGTTTGTTTATCTAGATGATATTCTGATCTTCTCCCAGAATATCCAGGACCATGTCCAACATGTCAGGATGGTACTTCAGTGACTGCTAGAGAACTGGCTATTCGTGAAGGCAGAGAAGTGCTTATCATGCGCAATCGGTTCCGTTACTGGGGTTCATCGTTTCATCCTTGGAATGCGCATGGACCATGTCAAGGTCAGAGCTGTCTCCGATTGGCCAACCCCAGATTCCCAGAAAGCTTTGCAGAGGTTTCTGGGGTTCGCCAACATTTATCGCCATTTTATTTGGAATTACAATCAACTCTCCGCACCTCTGAGGGATCTCATCTCCCCCCGTGATTTTTGTTGGTCTCCACAAGCCAAGGCCGCATTTTCTAAATTAAAGGAAAGGTTTACCACCGCTCCTATTACATTTACATTTATTCATTTGGCAGATGCTTTTATCCAAAGCGACTTACAAAAGAGGAAAACATAAACGAATCATCTTAAGGAGACAGTGGTACAAAAAGTTCCATACTACAAAGTTTCACTATCATCAGAATAGTATACAAAACAGACTAAAGTGCAACAAGAATTGTAAATATTTTTTTTTTTTGTGACCGGTTAAGTGCTTTTGGAAAAGATGTGTTTTTAGCCGTTTTTTGAAGATAGAGAGCGAGTCAGCTTCATGGATTGAGTTGGGAAGGTCATTCCACCAACATGGTATGATAAAACTGAAAGTCCGGGAAAGTGTTTTGGTACCTCTTTGTTTTGGTACGACAAGGCGACGTTCCTTAGCCGACCGCAGGCTTCTAGTGGGAACGTAGCTCTGCATAAATGTTTTTAGGTATGCTGGAGCAGACCCAGTGACTGTTTTGTATGCCAGCATCAGAGCCTTGAATTTAGTACGTGCATGAACCGGCAGCCAGTGGAGAGAGACAAAGAGTGGTGTAACATGTGCTCTCTTAGGTTCATTAAAGACCAGACGTGCTGCTGCATTCTGGATCATTTGGATCAGCACTCCCGACACTTCTCGTCAGTTCGTTGTGGATGTGTCAGAGGTCGGTGTCGGTGCATCTTTGTCACAGCATGCTTCATTGGACAGAAAGATTCATCCGTTCGCTTTTTTTCCCCATCACCCAACCACAGCGGAGCAGAATTACGATGTTGGTAACAGAGAACTGTTGGCTGTCAGGCTGGCTTTGGGCAAGTGGCATCATTGGTTAAAGGGTTCAATGGTACCTTTCGTGGTATGGACTGATCATAAAAACTTGGAATACATCCACAGTGCCAAGCGTCTTAATTCCAGACAGGCTTGCAGGCTGTTCTTTATGTGGTCCGACTTTCATATCACCTGAGCTCGAAGAACATGAAGCCCGACATTCTATCTTGATGTTTCAAAGACGAGACCTCCACTGTTCCACTGTTTACCATTCTACCTGTCTCTTGAGTGTTGGGCATGGTGTCCTGGGATGTGGAGGCTAAGCAACACCCCTGCTCCCGCTGAGTTCACAGTGAATCTGTTATTTGTTCTGCGATCGGTCCGGACAGAAGTCCTCCAGTGGGGCCACTCTTCCAACATGGCCTATCATCCAGGGCCAACTCACACTCAGGCGCTCATTATACATAGATTCTTGTGGACATTACTAGCACAGGACATACACCAGTTCATTGCCGCATGCACCGTTTGCACGTCCAAATAATCCAGTCCCTAGCCTGGCTCCTCCAACCACTGTCAGTCTCTTCGAGACCCTGGTCCACATAGCCATGGATTTTATTTCCGGTCTCCCCCATTCCATGACAACACAGTCGTTATGACTGTAGTGGACAGGTTCTCGAAGGCTGCTCATTTAATTCCCCTCCCTAAATTACCCACAGCGAGGGAGACTGTGGTTGCAGTCAATAACCACATCTTCCACTTTAATGGCCTCCCGGTCGATGTGGTTTTGGACAGGAGGCCCCAATTTGTGTTAAGGTTTTGGGCAGAATTCTGCCGACAGCTGGGGGCTACTGTGAGTTTATCCTCTGTGTTCCATTCCCAGAATAATGGGAAAGCAGAGCAGGCCAATTAAGACCTTGAAAATACCCTGCACTGTGTGGCCTTGACTTCATTGTCTACGGGGTTATCACCCTTCCAGTGTTAGCCTTGGGTATCTACACCCTCTGTTCCCCGCTCAAGAAAATGTCATTCAGGTCCCATCTGCACATGCATTTTTTCAGAAGTGCTGACGCACCTGGAAAGCAGCCAGAGAAGCCCTCCTCTGGACCGGCACCTGTATTAAGAGGTTGTCGAACCAACACCGGTGTAAGCCCCCAGCTTCAGTGTGTGATCAGAAGGTTTGTTTTTTCTCCAAGGACATTCCAATACGATTCCCTTATGTAAGCTGGGGCCCAAGTTTATCTGGCCTTTTGCCATCTCTAAGGGCATAAGTCCGGTGGCGGTCTGTCTCAAATTGCCCCCTACCTCAAACGCATCCATCCCGGATTTTTCCTACCTCAACATCCCACCTCCGCCAACACTGGTTGAGGGTGCTGCGGCTTACACATAAAATGGTTGATCGACATCAGCTTAAATGGCAGAGGGGTCCAGTACCTGGTGAACTAGGAAGGTTATGGACCTGAGGAGAGATGCTGGATCCCAGCTCGGGACATCCTGGACAACACCCTCTTGGATCAGTTCCACCTTTGTCATAGTAACTCTTTTAGGGATGCCAGGAGGTGTCCCTGAAGCTCGGGTACAGTCATGGTCACTGTGATTTTGCCGATTCATTCTTTTTGTTTTGGCTGTCTTTTCTTCATGTGTCTCAGGTGCCACCGGGATGCGTGATAAAGGTTTCCATGGGAACGTTGATTGTTTCCTTGGGAACACTAATCAGGCCACCATTCAGCATACTGACGACACCTGTCCCTCGTTAATTGTTTCCTTATTTAAACCTCACTTGGTTCCATGTCTTTTGCTAGATTGTTGAAGTGTGTTTGAGATTCTCACCTCGCTCTCTCTGCCTCAGTCAGTCCTGTTCCATGTTTTCTGTGTTGGTTGCCAGCCTCTGCCTGTTTGATTGGGTCCGATAGCTAGTCAGTGCTCCCTCTGCTCTAAATACTCCCTCAACACACACACACACACACACACACACACACACTTTGCCTGAGGATTCCGCACGGATCTGCTTTTCACACTACCACGATGCACATAGGCCTACGAGCACACACTTCACTTGAGGATTCCTCATGGATCTGCTCTTCATACTGCCATTACGCACGCACGCCTACGAACACACTCATCCTCTCCCCGCTGCAGTCGTTGCCGGGTTCTTCACTGCATGCCAGCCCTGCTGTTTTTTTTTTTGTTGACTTTAATACAATTCTGTGAATTGTTGCTCTGCGTTTGGATCACTTGTTTTGTGCTTGACACTTATCTCAGATGAAAGAATAAGTCTTCATATTCACATTCCCCCTGACTTATTTTCCCTATGAATTAAGTTTATTTTTCTTACCCGGTAAACAGTTTTTTTGTTTTAAGCATAAATCTCAAACAAGATAAATATTATGCCAGTTTGCTTGTCAAATAGATAAATAAAATTTTAAGAATGTTTAGTTATGTATTATGGAAGCCTTGACCCACACTGTGCTAAAAAAATACAAAATTCAAAAATAAATTAGATGAGAATTGTTTTATGTGTCTTAGTGCCTTCCTGAGCCTATGTCCTACGGACACTTTTTTACTCGCGTTGTCTTTTCTCCGCAAGAGACAACACATGATAATTTTTCTTACTAGCTAAAATTAGCATGTGGTGCCAACCTCGGCCACCAGGTATTGCAATAGCCACTATCAGTAATGATAGTTTAGCTACTACCAGTAATGCAATCTTAAGCCTGGTTTATATTTTATACTGGACGAAATAAAGCACCCTAGGCAAACAAAGCTGGCATTTATATTACACGCAACAATCTTCTAAAAGTTTGCTGTAACTTTTAAATTGTATGGTTACTCTAAATGAAATGTTCAGCTAATATTTTCTTACATGTATGTTATTAAGTAATATCATTACAGTATAATAATTGTATAGCTAAGAATATTTATGTATACAAATAGCATTTTTACTAGCAATAGTGTACTCAAACCTTGCTAGTTTTGAACCTGATCGGTTCATTGTTTTCTATTTTATTTTTTACCTATATTTAGAGGAGCTAGCTGGCGCTAGCTGTCTAATCTGTCAAATTTTACACAACAGTTTGCCAGCTTTCTGCCACAACTTACTGAGGATGTGCTGCAATGCTTGTAAACAATGGGGTCTATACATTCAATAACACTTTCAGCTTGGGTGAAAGTGCAGTTTAAAATTCAGTAAGCACAGATTGATTTCGGCAGCAAAACTACTGTTGCCGAATGCACAGTGCGATAGTCTGCAACTACATGAACACAAACGCCTCTAGCTATGCAAGCTCAATTTCATGAATTTTATTGTTGCGTTCAGAAATGTGTCTGACAGTGGGTTAGTCAAATGGGTCAGTTTTCTCTTGCAGGTCATGGCGTATATAATAATATATATATTATTTGTCATTTAAAACCATGAATGGAATAATAACAAATTAAAATGTAATGATTTGCTAATTGATAAATTCAGTCAAGAATTTTTGTCTAAAAGCGACATTTTGAATTTAGTGAACAAACAAATTTGTTGTTGAACACAATTATTAAGACAACTCTGGAGATGATTAATGTCCCAGAGCATCATATTGTCTTGACTTTGTAACTTTTCTCAACATTCCCTTTTTTAACAGTAAAGCACACATTGAAAAATCAGTTTAGCAGTCTCTACGACTAACTGCGTTCTGTAGCAGTTCATTATTCACGTGGTGGCTGCAGTTCTAGGACAGATCTGATAATATACTCCCTCCCCTCCTACAGAAGAGAGACGAGAAGCTGTCAGTCACTAAACTCCAACAGACTGTCATCATTAAGACTTTCCCAAGGGAACAAGTACCCAGCTGTAGCAATGTTTAATACACAGAATCCTTAATGGAAAGAGGGAAAGGAAGTGCAGTACATGTAACATAGGCATAAAGAGCAAATGGGAGTCCTCACATCTCAATGTTGTGTTCATAATCTCTTGACAATTGTCCATCAGAGTTTAATGTTGTTTGTCACTGGGGAATATGCAGGCACTGGAACAAAGGAAATTAAGATGTGTGCAATGACTATATTATATGTTTTCTCGGTATCTTAACTGACAGAAATATAGCTGTTCTGGTTGTGAGGGAGTTTGATTCTGTACCATAAGAAATTGACCCAATGAAATTGCTTGGAAAACTTTAGTTCCCCTTCTGTCGCTCTCTCCACGTTGTGTTGGAGAAGCGACACTAGGGGTCTCTCTTGAGCGCCGATATCCACCTCTGATCTATGAAAAAAGGCCAATGAGAGTTGGCAGCCGGAATTTGCATGTCCCGCCCCCGGACATACAGGTATTTAAGCGGCGCAAATACGGGAGTTCATTCAGAAAATTTCTTCGGAGCCGATGGTCTGTCTGCAGTTTGCTGTGAGTTACACACCACTATAAACGTTCCTGTTTCCTCTGACGATCTGCATGCTGTTGGATCTTGACGGCGCACAACAGCGGCTTTCTCCTTTACATTGCACGCCGTGCATTGTTGCCCCTGAGCGCTTTGTCAGCGCAGACACACACACACATTGTGTATTCAAAAGAGCACATTTCTATTAAAAGAGTAATTTCTCTAAAAGAGCAAAACACAGCGGCGTTGAACGTCCTTTTCAGGACGCGTCTTTTTCAAGATGCCCTTCCGCCCCTGTGTTGTTCCTGGATGCGGTAGAAGCCTCTCCGCTTCAGACGGCCACAGGCGCTGTCTTGTGTGTTTGGGCCGCGATCACACCGAGGCGGCGTTTGTGGATGTTTCATGTTCTCACTGCGAGAACATGACCGTGACCACGTTGCGGTCGCGGCTTGCTTTCAACTTGCTTTCATCGTCCTCAATCCCGTGGGAAGAAGGAGCAATGCGGGGTGCAGCTGGGTGGCTTGCTTGCTTTCGATTTGGGGGCGGCAGCGGGTGCAGTTTCGCCGGGTAGCCCCCCGCGAACCTCCCGTTCCCCGACACGCTCGCTGGTCCACGTCCATGCTCGTGGCGATAGCGGCTCGCCTCACGGCCTGGCTGTCTATCCTCCTGAGCCCGAAGCAGATGAGCTCGCCGCTGCATCGGACAGTGTGATGTCTGATGCCGAGGACTCCCCTGGACTGCCACCTTCGGGCCAGCAGGCCCAGGCTGAGGCCGACGCTCAGATGTCTGACATGCTTTCCCGGGCCGCCGTGAGCATGGGGTTGGATTGGAACCCTCCATCCTCCCCACAGCCTTCACGGTTGGATGACTGGTTCCTGGGGGCAGCGTGCCGTTCGCGGCTTCGCATCCCCCCGGTCCCGTTTTTCCCGGAGGTGCACGACCAGCTGACGTCTACGTGGAGAGCCCCGCTCTCCGCCCGTCTAGGTGCCACCCGCTTCACTCTCACCACCCTCGACGGCGGAGAGCGCCACGGATACGGGGCGATTCCCCAGGTCGATAGGGCAGTTGCGTACCATCTATGCCCCGGTAGCCCTACCTCCTGGCGTGGCCGCCCCGTACTCCCATCCAAGCCCTTTAGGACAACATCCTCGCTCAACGCGAAGGCCTACAGTGCGGCTGGACGCGCTGCCTCCGCCCTGCATGCGATGGCCCTCCTGCAAGTCCACCAGGCCAAAGCACTCAGAAACATGCACGGGGGTGGACCTGATCCTGATGTGCTGCAGGAACTGCGCTCAGCGACCGACCTCGCCCTAATAGAGACGAAGACCACAGCGCAGGCACTCGGACAGGCGATGGCCACCCTAGTGGTCCAGGAACGCCATCTCTGGCTCAATCTGGTCGAGATGCGTGAGGCCGACAAGAACCACTTCCTGGACGCACCTGTCTCCCAGATTGGCCTTTTCAGCGACACCACCGAGGACTTCGCCCAACAGTTCTCTGCGGTGAAGAAGCAGACGGAGGCCATCTCTCACATCATGCCCCGCCGCACACCTGCCACTACGGGCCCTGCCCCGTCTGCTCGCCAAGGGCGTCCCCCTGCGGCGAAGAAACCAGCTCCTGCTCCGCCCCAACCCGGGCCCAGCTCTCAGCCCCAGCGTCGAGCACCCCGCAGGCGGCGTACGCCCCCTGTCTCACGAACCCCCTCTAGGACCCGGAAGGCTCCCAAGCGTTCCTGAGACAGTCGACCCAGAGCCAAAGACGTTAGCTCCGGAGGTGGTAAGACCGCTCCGTCCCCCGGTGGAGGGCCGGGTGGAGAATCCTTTGTTTTTTCATTTGCCACACCCCCTGATGGGGGCTGTGGTACCCACATTCTCAATAAAAGAGCTATTCCTTTGCCTCTGGGTCACCTGGCCCGCAAATGCCATTCTCACGGCAATGTGCTTTCAGATTACGACAGTCCCGGTACACCGGACGCGGCGATCCCGCCTTCCGCCTGCCCACGACTGTCCCCCGGCCGGCCGGTTCAGACGAGTCCAGAGGACGCCAACATCAGACCTCCTCCTCAGTCACGAACCCGCCCCCTGCCGGGCGCGCGGAGCAAGGTAAGTGCTTTGAGTCTATTCTCAGCACCTCAGCCTCAGGCCACAACGAAGCCGCCCAACGCTGCATTACCTGTTCCACCCCGCTGCGAGGCCCCGCCGGGTACGTCCAAAATACTCGTCCTTTGGTGCCCCTAGCGCAGAGCTGGGAAGCGTGGCTTTTGCTTCCCAACGCATCACGCTGGCTGCACCGGACCATTCGACTCGGTTATGCAATTCAGTTTGCCCGGCTCCCGCCCCCCTTCAGGGGCGTCCGCTTTTCCGCAGTACACGGCGAGCATGCCAGTTCCCTGTGCATGGAAATTGCGACCCTCTTAGCCAAGGGCGCCCGTCCCTCCAACCGAAATGAGGAAGGGTTTCTACAGCCCTTACTTCATTGTACCCAAGAAAGGCGGTGGCTTATGACCAATCCTGGACCTGCGAGTTTTCAATCGGGATTGTTAGAACTCTCGTTCAAAATGCTCATGCAGAGAAATATTCTGGCTGGTGTTCAGCATCTAGATTGGTTCGCAGCGGTAGACCTGAAGGACGCGTACTTCCACGTCTCAATTCTGCCACGACAACGACCCTTCTTACGGTTCGCGTTCGACGGCCAGGCGTTTCAGTACAAAGTCCTCCCCTTCGGCCTGTCTCTGTCCCCTCGCGTCTTCACGAAGGTCGCAGAGGCGGCCCTTGCCCCGCTACGAGTAGCCGGCATCCACATTCTCAACTACATCGACAACTGGCTCATCCTAGCACACTCTCGAGAGTTACTATGCTCACACAGAGACCAGGTGCTCCGGCACCTCAGCTGTTTGGGGCTTCAGGTCAACTGGGAAAAGAGCAAGCTCACTCCGGTTCAGAGCATCTCTTTTCTCGGGTTGGAGTTAGACTCAATGACAGCTCGTCTCACGAGCGAGCGTGCTCAGTCGGTGCTGGACTGCCTCGCTTCCTTCAAGCCAGGCACAGTGGTCCCTCTAAAACTTTTCCAGAGGCTCCTGGGGCATATGGCATCCTCCGCGGCGGTCGCGCCGCTGGGGTTGATGCATATGAGACCACTCCAGCACTGGCTCCAGTCCCGAGACAAGCATGGCACCACGGCACGCATCGGGTAAGGATCACCCCCGCCTGCCTCAAAACACTCCGACCCTGGACAGACCTCTGCTTTTTACGGGCAGGAGTGCCCCTGCAGCAGGTGTCCCGACGTGTTCTGGTCACAACCGACGCCTCCCGGTCCGGGTGGTGTGCCGTGTGCAGCGGGCACGCAGCAGCGGGCCGTTGGAAAGGGGCCCCGCTGCGTTGGCACATCAACTGCCTGGAGTTGCTGACCGTCCTTCTTGCTCTCAGGAAGTTCCTCCCGTTAGTTCGAGACAAACACGTCCTTGTGAGATCGGACAGCACCACAGTGGTGGCGTACATAAATCGCCAAGGCAGCGTACGCTCCCGCCACATGTCACAACTCGCCCGCCGTCTCCTCCTATGGAGCCAGCAGCGACTCAAGTCTCACATCCCCGGTAAGCTCAACGTCGTAGCGGGCGCGCTATCACGACAACGCCTGCCCGGCGGGGAGTGGAGGCTTCACCCCCAGTCGGTCCAGCTGATTTGGGAACGGTTTGGCAAGGCCCAGGTAGACCTGTTTGCCTCCCAGGAAACCTACCACTGCCCACTCTGGTACGCCCTAACAGAGGCTCCCCTCGGGACAGACGCGCTGGCACACAGCTGGCCCTCGGGGCTGCGCAAGTACGCATTTCCCCCAGTGAGCCTTCTTGCACCGGTGCTGTGCAAGGTCAGGGAGAACGAGGAGCAAGTCACGTTAGTGGTCCCCTACTGGCCCACTCGGACTTGGTTCTCGGAACTCAGACTTCTCACGACAGCTCCTCCCTGGAAAATTCCCCTGAGAAAGGACCTCCTCTCTCAGGGACGGGGCACGCTCTGGCACCCGCGCCCAGACCTCTGGAACCTCCACGTCTGGTCCCTGGACGGGATGCGGAAGAGCTAGCCGGCTTACCGGCGACCGTTGTGAATACAATCAACCAAGCCAGAGCCCCCTCTACCAGGCACCTTTATGCCCTAAATTGCCGCTTGTTCGCAGATTGGTGTTCTTCCCGAACTGAAGACCCGCAGAGATGCGCGATCAAGTCAGTGCTCCTGTTCCTACAGGAGAGGCTGGACAGGAGGCTGTCCCCGTCCACCCTCAAGGTGTATGTTGCCGCCATTGCCGCCCACCACGATCCTGTAGACGGCAAGTCTTTGGGTAAGCACGACCTGATCCTCAGGTTCCTGAGAGGCGCCCGGAGGTTGAATCCCTCCCGGCCAGGCCTAGTTCCCTCCTGGGATCTCTCGGTAGTCTTGGCAGGACTCCAGAGACCTCCCTTCGAGCCGCTTGAATCAACTGGACTCAGGGCCCTCTCTCTTAAGACGGCCCTGCTGATCGCTCTCACCTCTATCAAGAGGGTCGGGGACCTGCAAGCGTTCTCTGTCAGCGACACTTGCCTGGAGTTCGTCCGGCAGATACGTCTGTGATCCTAAGACCGCGACCGGGCTACGTGCCCAAGGTTCCTACCACACCCTTCCGAGATCAGGTAGTGAACCGCTGCCCTGGGAGGAGGCAGATCCAGCCCTTTCATTGCTATGTCCAGTGCGCGCCCTGCGCATTTACCTGGACCACACACAGAGCACCAGACGCTCTGAGCAACTCTTTGTCTGCTTTGGGGGATGGCAGAAAGGGAATGCTGTCTCCAAACAGAGGCTCGCCCATTGGGTTGTCGACGCCATCACACTGGCTTATCACACCCAGGCCGTGCCCCTACCCTTGCGGGTCCGAGCTCACTCAACAAGGGGTGTTGCGTCCTCGTGGGCACTGGCCAAGGGCACCTCCCTAGCAGACATCTGTAGAGCCGCGGGTTGGGGAACACCCAACACCTTCGCAAGGTTTTACAACCTCCGCGTTGAGTCGGTTGCATCTCGTGTTTTGTCAGGTCCGAGCCCGTAGAACTCGGTAACACGTAGACCGACCGGCCGGGTGGATCGCTTGCGCCCAGCGCCCTTTTCCTGACGTCAAGGTAAAGTAGTGCGCCTTCTTCCCAGGGCGCCCCACTCCGAGTCGGGACCCTGGTCGATTCCTCCCCAGCCCTCCGGGTCCGCGGTTCAGCGGAGGAACTCGCCGACCCAAGCCACTGCGGGTACCCTGATGGCTACCCTGTACTGGTATAGGTGCTCCACAGGTAAGGCCTCCTGCTCGGACTCCCCCTGTGTGTAATTCCACAGTTCTGTCCCCTTACGAGTGGACCCCCGTGTCTCCCTTAGGCAGTTACAGCTGCCTCGGTCGCCGTGCTGTAGCAACTCCTCCCTTTCGAGGCTGGATCTACCACCGCACCATACTTTCCACACGAGCCCTAAGACGGCCGTGTGACGTGTCTACCACTTTTCCTCCCCAAGAAAAAGGGCAGGTGTGGTCTCCGCAGGGTCTGGGTAAGACCCCTTCCCTATATGCGTGTAAGGGCCCCAGCCGTGATTGCTCTATGCGAGAAACATAGAGAGAAAAGAGGCCCAGCCAGGCTGGCCCGTTCCCATGTTGGCAAACATCGCCTTGTTCCCCTCCCAGGGTAACTAGAAGGATTCCGATGTTCTTATGGGGCATTGGGGAAGGGTACGTGCAGCCAGGTACAGACGATGCGCGGTACTGGATGAAATCACTGCCCACCTCTGTATCGGCGGTTCACGTACACGGTTCAGCATATGGCAAGATTGGAATGGGTCCCCTAGTGTCGCTTCTCCGACACAATGTGGAGAGAGCGACAGAAGGGGAACGTTTGTTTATGTATGTAACCTCCGTTCCCCGAGGGAGGGAACGACACGTTGTGTCTTTCCTCCGCCATGTCGCTGAACCGAGCCACTGTTGTGGCCGGACCATTTCCAGCTCCTCAGAAAAATCCTGAATGAACTCCCGTATTTGCGCCGCTTAAATACCCGTATGTCCGGGGGCGGGACATGCAAATACCGGCTGCCAACTCTCATTGGCCTTTTTTCATAGATCAGAGGTGGATATCGGCGCTCAAGAGAGACCCCTAGTGTCGCTTCTCCGACACAACGTGTCGTTCCCTCCCTCGGGGAACGGAGGTTACATACGTAACCAAACGATTTCTTTCTTGTTAGAGTAGGACACATTGAATCCTTGTCCAGTTTTATTTATTTATTTTTTTTTTTATAGCCAATAAGCTTTTGTTACATCACTGTCATGAACCATGATTTGCTACATTCTCATTCTAGAGAGCATTCCACATAAAAAATAAAAAAAACGCATGATCACATGGGATATCAACATGCTGAGTCCGAAAATGTATGCACCCTGAAATCAACCCCATTCTGTCAAGTTACTGACAATTCACGTTCGCTATCAGACATTTTTGCAACAATGCAGATGTTTTCATATTTTGGGTTTAGGGTTGGGGTTTAGGTTGGGGGGTGAATAAAATATGAATTCCTGTTGACTGTATTACATAATTTACCAACAACATATACAACTTACTTTTGGCACCACTCTCCTGACAAATTGCCCAGAAAGTGGAGCGCACGTGCGCCCATATTTTCATCAACTCTTTCAGCTTCAGCCACTGGGGGCAGTGTATTTCGGGACAGAATTTCAGAAAACACAGACCAATTTCAGCAGCGGAACTTTCAACCTGCTGTCACCGAATTCACAATGTAATTTAGAAATACATTTAGGTAATTACATTAATAATTTGTGTAATTACATTTAGGAATCCACTTACATATAAATGTCTTCAGAGCTAAAAGACAGACTAAAAGCCACAAAACTTTTTTAAGATTGGGTTCAAGTTTGAATAAATCTACATTAAATGAAATGAAAGTAACAATAACAGTATTGCACTCACAAGAATCTCAATTGCAACATAACAGACAAACTTACATTTTACAATCAGACTATAAATAAAAGCACATAAATATTATTTGGCCTTCTCTTCAAAAGCAACAGCAATATGTTGTTGACTTCAATAACATTAACAAGTGTTGTTAAAAATGAACTGAATGTTTGATATACTAATTAGATTAAAATAAAACATTGACCATCTGCCACTGGAAAGCTGGCAGGCATATTTTATTTCAGTCCAGTCAGTATTTAGAGAAGCCTTATGTCTTCTTTCAAAGATGGTGTAACTTGGCGAGACCTCACACAGGGATGAAACACACCGACAGATGATGGTATTCAGATAAATAGCTTTTCCAAGGAAAATTAATTTTCAAAAATCTCTTCCTTATATTTTTTGCACATTATTATGTGGAATGAAGATAATTGTGTGGGTGGTAACCGCAGGAAGGCATCGTGCTATGTATAGATGTATTGCACAATTAGTGTTTTTTTTTTTTAGATTCTTAATGGAGCGTATTTTAATAGATAAAGAGATGATATCTGTAAATTGTGTTGGTGAAGCATGGTGTTTGGAGATAACTGATGTCAAATAAATTGACCATATAGTATTATGCAAACACAGAGTAGCTTTGTTGAATTACATCCTAGCCTCTGATGGTTGAATATGTACCGGAGCTATATTATTCTCAAGTTTTACAAAAATGTGCATCTCCAGGCCAAACCACATGTCCTACCACTTTTTGACCATTCAAAACCCTCTTAATCAATGCCGGTAACATGATGCAACAAAATTGTAACATATGAAACCTTGATGACATTTCTTCCCTCTTACAGCAAGTGCACATAAACTAAGTAAATTATTTTGACAAATGCCTCACCTACATTGCATCTCAGCCGTTTGGTTGCTGCCATATCTCGACCTGCAAGAAGCTGCATCAACTAGACAAGAATTTTTAAGGAGCACTGAGAAGAACAGCCTAGAATGCATCTCCATTTTCAGTTTTACCTGGAAAGATGACCATGTTTAGCATTTGACAGATATCTATCAGTGAAAAAAGACTGATAAAAGACTATCTTTTATAGCAGGTTGTGATTACTATGGTTAACCAGGGCACCATGGCTTACTGTATTTGAATGAACTTTAAGTAGGGGGTGGAAGTTGGGGGCACGATCTGTAAAGATTATAAAACCCTGTTATAGAGTTAACGCTCCAGTCTATCTGGGTCTTAAAGGAACTGATTATAGGGAACTTGTTCAAAAGTCCTCAGGTCAATAGGCCTACTGTTGGCAAGGTAAGAGATTTCCATGGAGATTAAGGAATAAAGTTGTCAAGAAAACAGCTGCACTAGAAATCTAGAAACAAAAACTAGGTTCTGTTAGAGTGTGGGTCAGTGTGTCATATATTTTAGGTTTACTAACAATACAAGAGCTAAAATGGCTAATAGGAATCCATTACTTTTCATTGCTTCCTTTGATTTTTGGCTTTTGAGATGATCAGAGAACAATTTGATACTTAAATAAAGACAATTATGCAATTATGTGATACGTCTTTCAATAATACAAATGTGCATTGTGTACAATAAACAGTTAAATGAAAGAATGACAAATGAGTGAATTAGCACAATTCAATATTTAATTTTATAACATCAGTGTAACACACTGAATATAACAAATTATTAATATTCATGCCAGTATGGTAAAAATAAACACTTTGCACCACTTCCCTCATAAATATTATATTTTTACACTGATAAAAAGGCAGTCTCATTTAAAGTGGAAAAAGAACTTAATAAACTCAGTGATCACTGATTCCAAAAGGGCAAGAGGAGCCTGGGCGGCACTTTAGTTATAATAACAATGCAATATGTGGTTACAGTGTCATCTGACTTTTGAAAAATGCAGGTCTGAAAGAAAGTGAAGACCAACCATGTTGTGCAGTGTGTGGATTTTTAATTCAGTCAAAAACCTATTTATATCGTAATGCTTTGTAACAATATAAATGAAAACTACCAGATGTAGGGTGAATACAGGTAAAGTGGGACACTTAAAGGGATAGCTCACCGAAAAATGAAAATTCTCTCATAATTTACTCATCCGCATGCCATCCAAGATGTGTATGACTTTACTTCTTCTGAAAAATACAAACAAAGATTTTTTAGAAGACTATCTCAGCTCTGCAGGTCATTGCAATTCTAGTGAATGTTGGCCAGAACTTTGAAACTCTACAAATCACATAAAGGCAGCATAAAAGTAATCTATATGACTCCAGTGGTTTATCTATGTCTAAAAATAAATCTCCACTTTCAGAATGTGAAATATCGATCTCTTTCTCACCCACACTTATCACATAACTTCTAAAGACAGATTTAACCACTGGAGTCTTATGGATTACTTTTATGCTGTCTATATGTGATATTTGGAGCACTTGCATTATATGGACTACAGAGCAGAAATATTCCTCTAAAAATCTTAATTTGTATTCTGCAGAAGAGTGAAAGTCACACACATCTGGGATGGCATAAGGGTGAGTAAATAATGAGAGAATTTTCATTTTTGGGTAAATATCCCTTTAACAAATTTGTATATTCTTCCATTACTAAAATCAGAATTATGGTTATCCTAAACTATGGGATGGCATTGATGTAGCCATTTGGATCATATTTTAAAACCAATGCCAATAACAAATTATCTAAAAGTGTCCCATGTTAGATAGACATTTTTTTGTTTTTTTAATTTGAAAATATCAAATTCCTTCAGATTTCTCTGAAATAAAATGTTTTATTGTTCTAAACTAAATATCTAATCATCACCTTTACATGTATTTTATTTTAGCAACAATTTTTTACAATTAACTTAATTGAGGCAATCCATCTTTCAATGTTATTCAATATTAATCTTTTATTGTGTAAAATTTCGATCCATTTTATTCAATAGGTCATTAACAACTGACCTTTTCTTATAGATACTGGAGGTATAATAACTGCCAAATTTAATGCCAATTACTATATATCAGCTGATTATGGTGCAACTCAGAGCATATTTGATAGTCATCAGTAGCGTCCTGTACTTACATGGCATGTATGCACTTGAACTTTATGAATTGTATGGTTTTTGTGAGTGCCCAGACCTCTGGCCATTTTGATTGTGTGTACATGAAAAGTCACAGCAAAACACTGCTTTGGCAGGCAAACATCATTCTCATTGGCATTAAGTTTTATACAGTTAAAAAATGCAGCATGCAGTCAAATGCCTGAGTCCAACACCACTGTGTTTTTGGTGGCTCACTGTTGCTCTAGTGTGTATAAGGATTGGGTACGTCATCTCAAATCCTCCCCACTCTAATTTCCCACACCCAGTGTAGATGAATGCCCTCATAGCGTTCTGAAAACTGTGCCTAATCCCCTGAACAGGCACCCTGGGGACCACGAAGTCAGCTACATTCGATTACAGAGACTAACACTGTCTGCAACAGTATTACAGCTTTTAGCTTCTATTATATCCATCTCTTCAATTTCATGGCAGACTCAAAGAATAATGCTTTCACTGTCCATAATTCTCTCTTCTGGGCTGAATGAAAGAAAAATTAAGTCAAACAGAATGAGGAAGGCTATTCTTATTGTTACTAATATTTATATGCTGCCAAATATATGTCAGATAAAAGTTCATTGTAGTCATTTTTAAATAGAATTCTTACTGTCAAATCATCAAAAAATGCCCAGTAAATAATATTTCTATGAATATTGTCATCTTTCAAATGTTTTTCAAGCTTGAAGAGATTTTGAGAGTCATTTGCATATCTCTGTGACTCAATAAGGCTTTCTCACCATATACTGGTGACAGGTTATAATGTAAAGTATTGGGAATTAGAGCAAGAAACCGAATGTACAAATTTAATTCGTAAAATTGTTGTTGTACCATATGGACATGAAAAACCCTTGAAGAGATAACAAAAGATGAGTAGTGAGTTAAAATCTATGAGAATGTGTTTAAGGAATCTAATTAAGGAATATGTGGAGACATATATGGTAAAGATTATTACTTTGTCTGAAGAAAAAAACATAAGGCTGTTAAATCCTTGCTTGTTTGTGGATTGCTGTATGGTAGATAATTTTATGTTAAAGGATCTATAGGCAATAATGGTAAAATTAATACACTGTTATCGTTTTAATCTTCATAGCGTGCTCTCTTCAGAACCCCACAATTTAACATTACTTGTGTTTGGTAAGAATGTACTAATAAAAGTACAATAGATCTGATGGGAAATAAGATGCGAAGGAGCATTAGTCATTATGCTGTAATCCTCTAAAGTATGAGTTGGAAGAGTAAAGGATGAGCAACTGCCAGTGAATGTTATAACCTAACATTTAGAAAGTTTCCAACAGCAGGATCAAATGACCAACCTAAAGGTAATTTTGAAATCAATACCTTCTAAATTAAACACTTAAAGGGATTGTTTACCTCAAAGTTAAAGTTCTATTATCATTTACTAACTCTCATTTAGTTCCAAATTCCTATAAAACTGAAAGAGATGTTAGTATATTTTTCTCAGACAGCGTTTACTTGTATTGCATCTTTTTTCCATACAAGGAAAGTAAATGGTAACCGAGGCTAACATTCTGCCTTACAACTTCTTTTATGTTCCATGGAAGAAAGAAAGTCATGTGGATTTGGAACAACATAAAGGTTAGTAAATAATGACAGAATTAAAAAAATTATAATTCTCCATAAACTTTTCCTTTCTTTAAGCTGTGATTGGTTTAGCAACGTGGCTGTAGTTGGGGTAACTGTGGAGCACTATATGAAAGTCAGATAAAAATGTGAGAGTAATGACAAATGCCTCTGCATTTAAAGAATTATGGTTAGAAAAAAAAAGATTATATATATACTGAAGATATTGGTTTTGGGAAACAATGCTAGAAATCCATGACTTTCATATGTCTAATAACATAACACCAAAGCTGATGGCATGCAAAACGTTCAGTGCATGCTTGTATATTTCCAAATTTCCTGAATGTGTTCATGCTTCTAATAATGCAACAAGAGTGAGCTTTCCTCCAAAATGCAGGCCCCATTGAGACTTACACTTTGTGCATTTGCATAATTGATCATTGGAAAAACAATTAGTCCCTAGTCCTACCATGCCAGAGCTTACCACATATCCATCCAGCATGCATGTATATCTTTCAAAAACATGTACATTCTCTCTTATCTACTATAAAGTTCCACAAAATCAATACAGGCAATAATGATTTATGGATTTTGAAACATAGTGTGGTAACGAAACATGTTATTGGATTCACTTCTTAATCACATCTTGCAAGATTCCATTTCCAATCACTACACTTATAAAAGAAAATTCTGCATACTGCAGCGGGAAGAAATACTGGGGTATTTGAGCAAACTGGATTAAGTGACTGCAGCCATTCACAGCTAGTTCATTATAAGAGCACTCTGCTCAAATAAAGATGGAGGTATTAAACCAAGCCTGATTTTGCCTTACCCAAAAACCCAGGTCTGGAAAATCAAGCCATCACCCAAAGAGAAAATGCCCTGAAATATCACTTGGTTAGGAGATCAGATGTGCAAAGTCAGAATAAAAGTGCCTTTTAAAAACATTTCTGCATGCATCCGACTCTGTACATGTACAAGCAACTACTATCCTTAGAGAAGATTTTCATTGGAAGGCCAGATTCCAGCCGGACATGCAAGAGTGAGAGGAAGGGAAGTAATAAATGAAACCAGCATATCAATATCAAATAAATAAATATATTTCTCCTAATTCAAAAGGGTCCATCATCCCCCTCTGTATCTGGAGTGACAGGCTGAGAAACAGCAAAGATGTCCTGGCACTGAGGTTTGGTTTTTGGTGAGGAGGTCTGAGAAGATGCGGAAGGTTTCCTCTTCTCTGAGAGTAGTCTTAAAATCTCCGCCACTTGGTCCTCCAGTGTCGCTAACCGGCTATTTAGTGCCTGTATATCCCCCTTTAGTTCCAGTTTTGCCTCATATAGGCTGTTTTGAAGCACAGCCTGTTCAGGAATGGGCTGAAAGTGCATACCCCGAAGAGTCACATCACACACCCCGGGACTAAGCCGATCATATGGACTCCTTTCCATTGGACTCCTCTCCATTTGGCACCTTTCGAAAGGGCTCCGCGAATCACCTACCCTGTCTATACGCAAGTCACTCTTTGTGATTCCACTGTCACAAGAATCAGTCTTGTGCAGTGCACTATTCTCATCTGTCTCATCACCACTGTTACCATTGCCATTTCCAGCAGGACCCCTATCGCTAGACCCTGCACTTTCAGCTTCCTGGATCTTGCGATTCTCAGAGATAACATTCAGGGGCTGTGCAACATCCCCCCACTCCTCTTCCTTTTGCTGCGGCTTGTCCAGTTCCAGTGGAAGCATGGGAGAATCTCCTGATGCAGCATTACGGAAACGCATCCAGCCTCGTCCCCTTCCTCCTCCTCTGGGTCTCACAGGACTTGTAACCTTTAGACAACTCTGGTCCTCTACACCACCACTAGGCTTAAGCTCCATGGCCTCATGGCCGTCGCTCATGCTGGGTTCCTCGGTCTGAACGTATGCTAGGGCATTTTGGATTGGGGTTATCTGTGAGATAGTCACAACACTAGAACCACTGTTCCCATTGCCTGAGCCAGGGACCCCATTCTGCATGGGGACCACATTGTGATATTGCTGCTGATGGAGCTGGTGGGACAATGGATGGAGGTGATGCTCTACCTGAAACTGGTTCTTGTCCAGGTCAGGCTGCAGTGGACCTTGGGTACGCATCTCCTTCTGCTGTTTAAATTTTTGGAAGAGCTTGCGCACAGGATGGTCCACAGGGATGGACAGTGTCACTTCATTCTTCCGGTGTCTCTTTTCCTCTTCCTCCTTCTTCACATCAACAATCTTGCGGAAAATAATCTGTGGAGACATAATTATATGTGAGAAATCAGAATGGTATGGCTCATCTCTGCACTCAATTAATTAAAGACTTTATCCAAGCTTTAAAGGGGCACTCTACAGAAAAACTGAATTGAGAAGACATATAGAATGTTATGCTGATTAAATCGACCACTAGCTTATTTATATCTGAGCAAGATAACTTTTGTCATAGCTGATGTTGAAGAGAGTAAATTTATCAAGTATTCTTCCACTCATGGCCTTTACTTCCAAAGTAGAGAGTCATACTGTATTTCAACAGAAAAAGCTTTCTTTTATTTCATATAACTCATAATAAGACTTCAAATCCCATAACAGATCAGAGATTGAAAAAGGCTTACTGTGCCTTCAGTATTGTTAATCTGGTCTGTATGGTGTTTTCACTTTAGATATATACTGATAATCGGTTTGGCTGAACTTTTTTATCAATATTTGCACTTTACCACTCAGTTGGTTGAACTGTAAGTTCTTTTAATGGGTCATGTCATGAGGAATACAATTTTCCTTGAAATTTTGACATATAAGAGGTAATTCTACAATGTGCCTCAGTGCATGACGATACTGTACATTATGTGTGTGCATCTTGTTTAAATGTGCTTTGGACTATGTATGGTTTTTTGTTAGGCTCATATCAGTGTGGACTGCTTGTGAACCAATCATAATGTGATTCAAACTTTGGAAAGGAACTGTTATTGAAGAATGGGGAAGTTAAAAACACTTGAACCTGATCACAAAACCATAAGTAAACGGTTTCATTTATGAATATTTCAAATGCCATGACTATTTAATAGTTTTTGGCACAGCAATGCTTACAGTATGTGAAAGTTTAATATATTCGGATGCAATGTGTTATGGGTTATGTGTAAACTCTTAAATTTAGTTTTATAATGTTGTGGAGATTGTTCTTTCTCTTCCGATTGAGTTTCAAATATGGATGTAATTGAGGAGCTGTATGATGTTAATCAATCAAAATAGTGGGTGTTTACGTCGAAGTTTAAAGGAGACACTGAGGCCAAAACTGAGCGTTTCAGACAAAGGGTCAGAGACAGGGTGGAAAATTATCAAATATTACTAAATTATGACTGTTTTGTTGAAAACAAAACTTTACTAACAGTAGTGGACCTTAGAGAAGATAACAAAATTATGTAAAAAAAAATCACGATCCCTTTAATATCAGGTTTATAAGTTAGTTAGTTAATTTAGTTACTATTGTGTCTAAAAGCATACATAATACAATACTTTAAAAAAGGTTAGGCATTTAGTTATTAGACACTTAAAACAAAAAAATCTATATCATAATGATCATAAAAAACAATTTCAGTCAATCTATAGTTTGTATGCTCAGTCTCATCAACTGCAACTTTGCTTATTCTAGGGAATGAAGAATTCACAAACTAAAAAGCACTAATCTATAGGCTAAAATATAAGACTAAATACTTATTAATTTAAGAATGTTTATAATGCCAAGTAATGCTATGGTTTCTATTTCAGTGATAGCATTACAGTATGTTTATACAGTGTAACATATTTATTATTTACACTCATACTTGATAACTATAGAGACAAATGCCATTTTGGCAAAGCAGTGGGTTCCTGAGGCATGACATTATTGAGCAAGACAGCAGAGTACACAAATCTAAAGCTAACAGCTCCTGAGCCATGCCAGATGGGTCAAAATTTGAGTTCAGGAACTACAACCGACAATCATGTCAAACGTTTTAGCATTTAAACCACCAATAACTAGAGGCTAACACACTGGGCTCCAAAATCTGTTCACTGTTTTAAAGCTTACCCAACAGAATAACAGCACCTGCCTCCCTCTTTCTTCCCCTCTCATTGGATCTCTTTTGGCTGTATGTATAATAGGTTTGATCGCATACGTGTTAATTAGAGAGTGTTAATTAGCCACCCATACCCCTTGCTGAGCACCCTAGAGAGGTATGCATGGCCCAGCCTGACATCCTGTGGAGGACATGCGGGCACTTGGCTTATTAGTTTTAATAAAATTTCATAACACGTTCAAAGACAAGCCAGGAATAAAGTATTTTGTTTTTGATGCACAGTTGCAAAGTCCTTTTTGTAAAATATGCCAGCTATTGCTTACACAACAAAAGAGTCAAAACTCCACTTCTATGGATTGTATAATCTTACACATTATATTCAGATGATATCATAAACTCATAGAAAATGACTGCATTATTTTTCATCTCTTTGCCATGTAAGAACATAGCGACCATGCTGACAGCGAGCCGACCGTGCTGACTTCAGAAAAATTATTTTCCTCAGGGCAAACATTGGTCTATGGTGTTAAAAATAGAACAGAGTGTGTCACGTGCCCTTTAGTTATCCCTGTGCAGTCTTTCGGCACCCTGAAGTGCTGCGTCGCATGTCACTTTTCATCTCCCAGGAGGACTCTGGTAAATAATGAATCCAGCCCCCTTCTGCCGCTTCATATTATTTAAATGCCGCCTCGTACGAGCAGAATGATAAGGGAGTGATGGAGTAAACTAGAAAGAGAGAGTGGGCTAGGAACGGCATGCAGTAAAATAAAAAAAAATAAGCACTCGTGTGCTGCTGAGTGAGAATACTACAAAAGAAAAAAGTGGAAGTGTACACTGTGATGGACACTAATTGTTTTTGGCAAAAGACAGGAAATCACTCTAAAATGTAGGTTGTTCTTGTTCAAAATAATAATCGGCACATAACATTAACAGCCCTGCTTAATTATCCATTAATTCTCTATTGTAAGTGGCATTCTGAGCTAAAAACAAAACCCCCCCTTGAGTTTAAATTAAAAAGCACAATATTATGCACTGTAAAATTTAAAGAGGTTTATCATATTATTTTCTCTTTATCACGATTAACGCAATAATAATTAATAAAGCATTAACAGGCAAAAACACTGGTGGGACTAGAGTGGAACATTTGTGATGTGTCAGCCCGGAGATATTACACTGACGCACACACTCAATAGCGATGGGAAACGTCCTCTTAATGCTATTTATATGTACCAAGCAAGACTTGTGACAGACAGAAAGTACTATGCAGCCTCTGTAGGGCACAATTTAATTAACACAGAAGCAGGTCACGTCTTAACTACCAAGAAAATGCAGAATAAGACGTTGTCTGCACCGCTTTTCATGTGGAGATCAAAGCAGGGCTTGACACTGGCTTTGAATGACCTGATGTGAATCATGAAAGTGCCATCATGATTGCTGCAGCAAAGCGAATAGCCACAGTATAACGGCTGATTAATATTGTGTAGGATGAGAGTTTAAGAGATTCAATGCCCATTGCAATGAATATGCAACCTATCTTGTTCTTTCAATTAGTCAACCTCCCAGTTAGACTTTGGAAAATGTTTCATGTAACACGAATTGGTGCTATTTTAGAGCATTTCTATCTTTGTACTCTAGAAGGCTTTGTTTGGAAAATGTTATTAAAACATCACATTTTTACATATTGTTTTGTTGTCTTCCTAAAAAAAAAAAAAAAAAAAAAAAAGGAAATACGTGAATTTTGAAAGGAAAAAATATATATAGTCAAATTTCAGCACTTTCAAAAAAAACAATTAATCGCGATTAACTATGAAAAATTATGCAGTTCATTGCAATTCAAAATTTGTATCAATTGACAGCACTACAAATAAAAACGAAATCTTTCTTTTCATAAATGTATGTTGTCACATGTTCTCTCAGTTCTCGATTTTCTTCATCAGTGATTAAATTCAAAGTGGTTAAAACGTGCCATGAACTTACATAAAATGTGCAGGTTGCACCACTTTAGTTTTATTTAATAATTGTAGACAGCAATTAAACATAAGATTTAAATTGTTGTAGTTTTATTTTTTATTTTTTTAGAGTGCGTACTGTATTGTTCCACCCTCTTACAAAGTCAATCCAAATGTATGTCTGTTTCTTATAAGGGTTAAATAATATTTGCTAGTATCACTGTATATACTGTATGTCTACCTCACTGAGATTGTTTGCATCTTTCATTTAACTGAAATGTTATGACATGGAAATGTCTGCAGTCACAGTACAAATATCTAACAAGTATCTATGCAAACTTTCAAAACAGCCCTCTTCCTTTAAAAGGGGATCAGCCAAACATATAATCTTCTCGTCTCACCATGAAATATCAATACATTTTATGGCTGTGAAAATTCTGTGAAAGTAATGTGTAATACATGGATGTAAAGTGATGTTTAATATAGACCTACCGTATGCCCTTTGGGATTAGAAAATAGACAGAGAGAGAGTTTAGCACATGTTAATTATTGTAGCCTATGTGGAGTATCATTATACCAGAATATAAAGAGTTTACTCTTTGGCCTCAGCTTATGCACGCTGTTTAATTATTCCCTTTGTGCAGCCCCTTATTGGATAATGACAATTATCACAAAGCCTAAGCTATCTGGTGACTAAAAGCAGAAACAGAAAGAAAAAAAGACGTGTCAACAGCCCGCATCTCTGCTGCAGAGGAAAACTGATTAAGGGTTTATAATGATCTCTTAGCATCCATGAGGAATTTTAATGAAGAAACCAATATTCATTTACATCCTCTGGAGGCAGCATTATTACTCTAACATTATTCACCTGTGTGAAGTGACTTTTTCTGTTTTAACATAGATGGATTGTATAACTGGAATAATTGCACAGGCCAGTCTTATTTTATTTAACACACCCATGAGTTTTCTCCTGGACAGAAGACAAGACTAATGAGCTTTGGTATAAGAAAGTAGTGAAGACCAAAACCTGTTTAACCTGCAACTCAACCAAACTGTCAAAGTATTAATATCAGTAACAGCTCTACAACACTTAACTACAAATACAAAATATACACTCACTTGGCACTTTATTAGGAACACTATGGACCTAATAATGTGCCTACATTTTATTGTGCTCATTACAATTGTACAGAGGGGTTATCTGAGTTACCGTAGCCTTTCTCTCAGCTTGAAGCCGTCTAGCTATTCTGCGTTGACCTCTCTCATCAACAAGGCATTTCCATCTGCTGAGCTGCCGCTCATTGGATGTTTTTTGATTTGGCACCATTCTGAGTAAACTCTAGAGACTGTTGTGCGTGAAAATCCCAGGATCAGCCATTTCAGAAATACTCAAACCAGCCTGTCTTACACCAACAATCATGCCACGGTCCAAATCACGGAGATCAAATGTTTTCCCCATTCTGAACATTAAATCAAGCTCCTGACCCGTATCTGCATGATTTTATGCCTTGCACTGCTTCCACATGATTGACTGATTAGATAATCGCATAAATAAGTAGGTGTACAGGTGATCCTAATAAAGTGGTCAGAGAGAGAGTACACACAAATACACACTGTAAATAAATACTAAAGAAGACCACTGCTGCTATTTGGAAAAATATAGTAGGCCTAAGGATTACATCCATGTAAATTCTCTTAAAGGGATAGTTCAGCCAAAAATGGAAATGTTATCATCATTTACACACCTTCAAGTTGTTCCCAACCCATTCTTTCTTCCATGCAACACAAAAGGAGATGTTTGTCTCAGTCACCATTCACTTTCATTGCAATGGTGTCTGAGGCTGAAAATCTGCCTAAAATCTTTGTACAGGTTTGGAACAATATGAGGGTGAGTTAATGATGACAGAATTTACATTTTTGGGTTAATTATCCCTTTAAGATGGTATGAAGATGACAAGCACTGAACATTAATTGAAATATCTTAAGAATATTTTAAGTTAGGACAATGTTTTTACACTTGTCCTTTGTCCATTTGAGATTAAAAAAAGGCTTGAAAGAAAAATAATAATTACTGAATTCCAAAAAAGCTGTTTCGAATGAAAGTTGTGAAACAATTCTTTCAGCAATGTGACCAATTTAATAAACAATCTGGGAATCTGTTCAGAAAGTAATTTGAGGAATAATGGAAAAAACAATTCTCCAACCTAATCATCTGAAACTGAAGCTAAACGAGATAGAATATCAAGAAAAAATAAACATGCATCTTTAGATGTTAGAGAGGCTAAATGAAATCTATAATAAAAAGGTTGTTTGTCCATGTAGCAAAAAACACGGCAACATTCAACATCATGTGGTACATACTCAATGCAATTTTTGTAAGAAGAATCACACACAACCACTGAAAAACGAGACAAGTGTATCCACGAGATGAAAAACCAGGCCTCAGATACAGAAGAAAAATACATGAATGATTATGGAATCTGGAGAATGCACTTACATCATCTCACTTCCCCTGACTTTGAATGAAACGTGGAAGGATTCAGCAGGCCATTCACAAAACACCTCACCAAACTGTTTAGGCCAATTGAGTTTAACCTAGTTTCTCCTTACTTTGCCTTCTACACTGAAAAGAAATGTTAACTTAAATATGCGCATCATGTGGTAACATCTAAATTATAAATGTTTTATTAAGCAAAATATATTTTATTAATCAACCTGATTACATTAGGTTATACCAACAAAACAAGTCAGATCATGTAGAAATATCTACTTAGAGTAACAATTCCAAGTTACCACTTTTTACAGTGTATGCATGTGTGTGAAGAAACTAAGCGAGCATTTTAATGAACCTTTCACTGTAGGGATGCTTTATGACTTTTTAAGTGTAGTAGTTTTGGCCGCTTTGCATTAGATGTATTACAGAATAAATAAAAAGGCAGCTGGAGTGCTATTAAAACATTGTCTGGAATATCTGATGTACAATACCTTTAAACAAAGCAATTATTTAGCTGACGTATTTGGTAGGAATTGCTCTTGTGAGCTGTCCAACTTAAATGTTTTTCATTTATATGTCTAAAATGTGAGCACACTTGAATTTCTGTAAAAAACCCTGTCCAGCTCTGACACAGTCTCAAAGACAGAGAGACTTTCTCAGGAATTCTCAGGAATATGTAAAGTATTTGGCATGATTACATGTACTGTCCCTGAGGAATTATCTGAGCAATATGCCACAATATCTGACAAATTAAACACTTGAACACCTGTGCCTTTAATAAATATGGGAACCAGGGCCTTTTTTTAAAAAAAAAAACATTCTCACAGTTTTGTTTAATCCCTTTGGACTTTGCCTGACTTTGATAAATACATGAAGAGAATGAGATGACACTTTCATCACAAAAGCCACATGGAATATAACATTACCTGACAGTGACAGAGTGACAGCGGGAATGGTGACAGTTACACCACCCTGCCATTTCTACGGGGATGAGGTGGATTATGAGAAAAACTTCTTAACGTACAAAATCTATTACTTTCGTCTCAGTAAGGTTGGTGTTTTCAATGAATGCTTTTTTCTGGTGGGATTTGCTAGTGGTTAGGTTTACATAATTTACTTTTTTCAATTTGGTATTTGAAGATTGAATCTGATAGAATTTTGTCATGTTGACATCACTTTGTGAACACATGAAAACTGACACAAAAGTGAGTCTTGGTTGAAGTTAAGGAAAATAGTAATTGCAGTGAAGCTATTCTTGATGAAAAATTAGTTGGGACCTGTCAACTGGACTCAGATTAGGCTATTCTCGAATAAATCTAACCAAAAAGTTATTCGAAACAAATAGAATGAACTGCCTTTGCATTTTATCTAGGAAACAATTTGGCTAACACATTCTGAAATGTCTTTTAGTTCAGTTATCATTTCAATGCACCTCGAAGAAACTGACAACAGGAACTGTGAGTAAAATGTTAACAATGAAAAAGTAGAGTGCTCTCTAGCTAAAATGTGCCTTGCAGACTTTTATATGAGCTTTTTCATTAAACCTATGGTCTCCGGGGTATTCCGATCTAAAAGAAGACAGTGTGATATATTGGCTCTTGGAACAGTTTGTGTGTGTGTGTGTGTGTGTGTGTGTGTGTGTGTGTGGGCGGGTTAGTGTGTTTTATGAGGAAATTTGTTTAGGTTATAAACTGGTAATTATGGGGTAGTATGCTATATATGTGGTAATGAGGACATTCTAGTGTCCCCATAATATATATATATATATTTTTTTTTAAATGCAGAGAGTTTTTTGTGAGGGTTAGTGTTAAGGGATAGAATCTATATTTTGTACAGTATAAAAATCATTATGTCTATGGAGAGTTCTCATAAGGATTGCCGCACCAAACTGCTGAATAAACAGACAGTGGTATGGTACGTAATATTCTATATTGAGAAATAATTAACAATTTATTAAAAATAAGTAAAATGCACAGCATTACTGCTGACACTTTGTTTCTCTCAAGAAGTAAAAAACACAATAAAAATCCCCTTTGCTTTCTGGTTTGCACTTTGAAATGATTTGAAAATGTTACAGCATACAGTATACCTGCACAGGTGCAGAGCTAATTTTGTATTACACGATAATCAACTCTTTTCTTTGCCTGCTCTGAAATTATTGAAATTACTCACATTAGCCCCACTCAAGTTTAGCAACAGCAGCTGTTGAAACTATTACAGTCACTTTCATACAGCTGGTGTAGTTTTTATTTGATAGAAACAGTATTAAAAAAACATATCCAAAGCTAAATAAAAATATGTTCACTTTATTTCAGTAGAAATGTGTGGACTGTTGGTAATCCTAGCAGAGAAAGGATCCCAGCTAAGGCTAGGCAATTAAATGCTGCATTCCATTTGTCTCTGAAGTCGGAGCTCAGGACTCGGGTCAACATCATGTCCGTTAAAAAAAAACAAGAAATCAGAGTTGGATGCGTTCCATTTACACACAACACGACAAGTCGGATACAAGATGGAAACCTCCAGGAAAATAATTGTTGCACTTGCTCTTTCGGAGTACAGAGAGCTACAAAATAAGTATGCCCTTCAAGAGACCTCGAGGAAGATGACAGAAAGCGGAGAATGTATGTTAATGTTTCCGTGTTTTTGATTGTATCAAAACATGTTAACCATGTTTTAATCGAACTGGCAGTATAAACAAAGGCCAATGCCCTATGGAAACACAAATGTATATTTGCAATATAAATTTGCCAAACGGGGTTTATGTGTAACCTACATTTTAGTACACGATCACAAAACTATACTATATTCCAAATTAATCTTCTCTAACCAGAAGACAATAGGGGGGCGTTCCATTTGTCAGTTCCGGTCTCAGAACTCAGAAAATAACTCGGAGCTCTGACTTCCGAGACAAATGGAATGCACGAAAAGCCCTGATTGAATGAGGGATTGGAAGGAAGAGCAACAAATAGCTACTGTAGTTACTGTGGTTACAGTTGTGCTGTTGATATCCTCAGAGCAAAGCTTAACTGCTATACTGTATGGTTACTCACTCAACATTGCTTTTATTAATCAGTCTTTAGTAAAGTCCCTCTGAAATGTGGATACACCAAAAAACAGAAAAAGATCACTTAAGGTCTCTGCATACTTCCCATGAAATCGAAGAATGAATGGGTGTGACGTAATTTAGAGCCAAATCTGGCTGTTTTTTTATTTATTTCGTTTAGGTGGTTCGTAGCAGCTCGTCTGGGCAAACTTTTAGGAAATTTTCTTACCAGCAGCTAAACACCTTCATTGGTCCACATCATCGGTAGGTGTTACCTGGAGTGCCACCTACTTTGAGGCTGACATCTAATTCCTGTTCAGTCAGTTAAGATCAGTTGGCGTACAGTTATTAGTGAGATGGCGCAAACATACCTACATCTATACGATTGTTAACTAAGAGAAATTTTCCATGACAATGTCATGCAATTTAGTTTTTTTTTGTCTACTCAGAATCAATCTACTTAAATAATCTTAAGTGCCTATTTACTCATGTGCCATCTGCAACCGAAAGCCATGCACACATCTACCCATAGTACGGTATGTACGGTATCATTATTCTTTCCTTTGTATTCTGCAAATTAATCTCTTTTATACACCCTTTGCTTTTAATATATTTGTATTAATTGACCTGATTACATTAGGTTATACCAACAAAACAAATTTTAATAGTCAGATCAGGTAGAAATATCTCCTTAGAGTAACAATTCCAGGTTACCACTTTGCATGTGTGTGAAGGAACTACCTTTCACTGTAGGGATGATATGAGACTTATTAACAGTAGTAGTTTTGGCAAATGGAAAATGGGAATTCAAGTCCAAATTCACACATCTGACCATAGTACGGTATGCCTATCATCATTCTTTTCTATGTATTCTGCCCATTAACACACTTTTATACACCCTTTTCTTTTATCAGTGTCATCATAAACTACAATAACAGTCATAGTGTCATTACATCATAGTGTAATCAGCATATATTATGGCAGCATATAGTTTGTTAGCTCATTAGCATCATAAATTCAGAATGTAAACAAGACAAATTACAAATATATATTGCATTCTCTCACAGAGAACTTTTATTAGGAAACTAATAAAAAGGAAACCTTTTATTTATTACACCTACTTATTCATGTGATTATCTAATCAGCCAATTGTGTGGCAGTAGTTCAATGCATAAAATCATTTAGAAATGGGTCAGAATCTTCAGTGAATATTCACATCAACCATCAAAATGGGGAAAAATTGGCATGATTGTTGGTGCCAGATGGGCTGGTTTAAGTATTTCTGTAACTGCTGATCTCCTGGGCTTTTCACACACAACCGTCTCTAGGGATTTCCAGAATGGTGCCAAAAACATAATTTGCTCATGAAATAGAATCTTTGGAGAAACTGAAACATCTACCCATCTTCAGAAAAATTATGCAAACAACACTTTCAATTTGCAATAAGAAAAAACATAAAAGTACTTGTATGATTAAAGGGGAGCAATCGTTTAGATGATATTACCATGGAGAACTGTATTTATTACCATCTATTTGGTGAAATGACCCCATCACTGGCAATAATATCATAAACAACATCTACCAGGTAGAGCATCCAAGAATATGGAACTTGCCATATTCACTCGCTGCTTGGAGCATCAATATCCCCAAAAGTCCTGATTATGCAAGAAAGTTTGGAAAATAATGATCTGCCAAATGTAAAAATTTTAGACCAAATCTAATGACCAAGACACTTAAGAGAGTACATTCAAGGTTCTTGTAGTTGTGTAAGTCTGTATATTTGCTAATGGAGATCTACCTTCCTACAGAGTTTTGTTCCAGCTCAGTCAAAAACAACTGAAACCTAAAATATCTGCATTCGCAAAGTGTTGGTTTTAAGGCACAATCAAATACAATGTTTGTGTAAAATCCTGTCTACTAAGATGTTTTCAACAAGTCAGTTTTTGAGGAAGCATAGATGCTTTTCTGCCAATGATATCACACAAACTTGTGCATGCCGTTCGACAGTTGGCGAAAAGCATACAAATATTATCTAAGGAAGTAAATTAATTTATAAAGATACATTTTTTGTATTTATTTTATGACTCATGACCTCAATCTTTGAGAAAAGGCCAATGAGAATAGGTGAGTGGAATTTGCATGCCACTCCCATGGATATATGTGTATAAAAGGAGCTGGAATGCCCACCATCATTCAGGTTTTGTGCTGAGGAGCCGAGACAAGGTCCCAGCCATTTCAGCGGCTAGTACAGCATTGTGGCAAGAGGGACACAACGTCTCATTCCCTCCATAAGGGAGCGGAGGTTACGACAGTAAATGAGACATTCCCCATCTGTCACTTACTCAACGTTGTGTCGATGTAGTGACACTAGGGGTCCCTATAGAAAAATCCTACAAGAGCTGAACCATTGTCATGTTCATTGGTGTCTTTTGTCTTCGTGCTTTTATTTTGAAGTTCAGTTTAGTCCTTGTTTCCTGGTTCCTGTTTCCTGTTTGGTTTCTGTCATGTTCATTGGTGTCTTTTGTTGTTGTGCTCTTATGTTGAAGTTTAGTTTAGCCCCTGTTTCCTGGTTCCTGTTTGGTTTTTTGTAGTCCTTTGTAGTTTGTTATTATGATTGGTGTTCCCTTGATTGTTTCTTCCAGGTGTCCCTCATTCCCTTGTTTGTTCCTCTTGTATTTAAACCCTGGTTTCTTGTTCAGTCCTTGTCGATCGTTGTTTGATGTATGTGCATGAATGTTTGTTGCCCTAGTTCTCTGTTTATGTTTGCCCTGGTTCTCCGTTTAAGTTTATTTCCCCCTTGTGGGTTTTTCCTTTGTTTATTCGTTTGTTCATTTAATAAAAGTCTAAACTGCATTTGGATCCTCTCTCCTCGTCTGCCTCGCTGCTCAAACGTAACAGAACGATCGACTGCATATGGATCCAGCAGTACTACAGGCGAACTTCAGACTCCTCTGCCTGAAACAAGAGGACCGTCCTGTGGAGGACCACATCCGCGACTTCCTCGAGCTGGCGAGTGTCGCGGACTTCCCAGACTCCTCCCTGGTGGCTTTCTTCAGGGGCAATCTGAACAGTTCGCTTAAGGAGCGGTTGCCACCGGCGACGCGCTGCTGGACTCTCCTGGAATTCCTGGAGGAGACTTTGCTGGTCTGCGGCTCGTCACTCACTGTGGGCGTTGTTGAGGAGGACCCTGCCTCTCCTCCCGCAGTGGTGACCCTCCAGTCGTCCATGGCTCGTCCTTTCGCGCCTGCCCCACCTGCCAGCAAGCCAACCTCCACGCCTGCCTTAATCCACGAACCAGCGTCGCCAGCTTGGTCCGCTCCAGAGCCGGTGTGCCCAGTTTCCTCTGCTCCTGCGCCAGCGCGCTCAACCTCGTCAGCCCGAAGGAGGAGGAGGAGGGCAGAAGCTTCTGCTCGCTACTCCACACCTTCCACAGCCAGCGAGCCAGAGCCCACGGTGAGCGAGCCAGAGCCCTCGTCAGCCACGGTCAACCAGCCAGAGCCCTTAGCCCCAGAGGTCAGTGAGCCAGTGCCTGTCGCTTCAGAGGTCAGTGAGCCAGCGCCTGTAGCCTCCGATGTCAGTGAGCCAGCACCTGTAGCCTCCGATGTCAGTGAGCCAGCGCCTGTAGCCTCCGATGTCAGTGAGCCAGCGCCGGTAGCCTCCGATGTCCCTGAGCCAGCGCCTGTGGCCTCGACCGTCCAAGAGCCAGTGCCAGTGGCCATGACGTCCAAGAGCCAGTACCCCCCGAGCTTTCCAGAGCTCCGCCTTCCGAGCTTCCCAGAGCTCCGCCTCCCGAGCTTCCCAGAGCTCCGCCTCCCGAGCTTCCCAGAGCTCCGCCTCCCGAGCTTTCCAGAGCTCCGCCTTCCGAGCTTCCTAGGGCTCCACCTCCTGAGCCTTCCAGGGCTCCGCCTCCCAAGTCTCTCGAGTCTTCCAGGGCTCCGCCTCTTGAGCCTTCCAGGTCTCCGCACTCTCGAGCCTACCAGGGCTCTGCCTCTCGAGTCTCCCGAGCCTTCCAGGGCTCCGCCCCTCAAGCCTTCCAGGGCTCTGCCTCTCACGCCTCTCGAGCCACCCAGGGCTCCGCCTCTCAAGTCTCTCGAGCCACCCAGGGCTCTGCCCCCAGAGCCTCCTACGGCTCCACCTCCTGAACCTCCCTCGGCTCCGCCTCCAGTGGCTCCCCCAGCTCCGCCATCGCCTCCCTTGGCTCCGCCCAACGCTGATTCGCCTCCTTCGGCGCCGCCACCCAAGGCCACGACTGCTCCGCCTCAGAAGTCCACCTTGGCTCCACCAGCTTCCCCAGTGGCCACTCCTCCTCCCAGGCCCCCTGAACCGGTCTTTGCCTTGTGGACGCCTCCCTGGCCTCCTAAGCTTGTCCCTACCCGGTGGATGTCCCCCAGGCCACCTGACCCCGGCCCCTTGACACACCCCCATAGACTGCTTGCCTGCCCTCTCGGCCTCCCTGGTCTGCCTGTCTACCCTCTCCACCTCCCTGGACTGCATAATTGCCCCCGTGGACTGTCTCAGTGCCCCTTGTACCCCCGTGAACTGTCTCTGTGCGCCTTGTGCCCCTTGAACTGTCTGTTTGCCCCTGGTGCCCTCATTTTGTTTTTTCTTTGTGGGTCTTTTTTGTCTTTTGTTTTTTTTTGTTTTGGATCGTCTGGAATCCGATCCTTTGAGGGGGGGTTCTGTCATGTTCATTGGTGTCTTTTGTCTTCGTGCTTTTATTTTGAAGTTCAGTTTAGTCCTTGTTTCCTGGTTCCTGTTTCCTGTTTGGTTTCTGTCATGTTCATTGGTGTCTTTTGTTGTTGTGCTCTTATGTTGAAGTTTAGTTTAGCCCCTGTTTCCTGGTTCCTGTTTGGTTTTTTGTAGTCCTTTGTAGTTTGTTATTATGATTGGTGTTCCCTTGATTGTTTCTTCCAGGTGTCCCTCATTCCCTTGTTTGTTCCTCTTGTATTTAAACCCTGGTTTCTTGTTCAGTCCTTGTCGATCGTTGTTTGATGTATGTGCATGAATGTTTGCTGCCCTAGTTCTCTGTTTATGTTTGCCCTGGTTCTCCGTTTAAGTTTATTTCCCCCTTGTGGGTTTTTCCTTTGTTTATTCGTTTGTTCATTTAATAAAAGTCTAAACTGCATTTGGATCCTCTCTCCTCGTCTGCCTCGCTGCTCAAACGTAACAACCATGTAACATGAACTGCCGATGCAGGTGCAAGCAAGCTGCTGAGTGCATAACAGCAGGTGCATCAGTCTGTACATAACGTCCCCCAACGCCCCACAAGACATTATGTAGTTCCCCACACCCCTGAAGGGAGAAAGCACCGTAACTAGCATGGGAGCAGGCCTCGCTAGCCACAGCTTTTTCTCTCTATGTTTTCTCTCCACAGAGTATTAGATTCGGCTGGGGCCATCTAACGCTATTATATGCATTAAGGAAAGTGTTCTTTTACTTCCCTATTCTTCCAGGGGGAAAAGACCCCATGGAGGCCATATCCTACCCAAAGGTGGCAATACGACATGTGGGCTCACCAGCCGCACATGGAAGAGGTGCGTTGGTAGGGCCTGCCTCAAAGGGGAGGAGCTCTACAAACACAGCGACCAGGGAAGAGAGAGCTCTGCCCAAGGGAGACGCGGGTCTGCCTACAGGGAGACCATACCATGTAAAATACATCACAGGGGGTTACAATAAAACAATACAATACAATAAACAATACAAAAAAAGCAGCAAGACATAGATAATAAAACAAATATATAAATATACATATACGTACATACACACAGACACACACATACGTAGTGCAAATCTAAAACAAATCCGTTATATAAAGTACAAAAATACATTATTCTATGTATTTTTTCCCTTTGTATGTAATGGCAGAAGAGTATATGTTAGATAATATAAATAGACTTAAACTGTGTATTGCACAAAATGATTGCTCAATGGGGCGGCTTTAACTGTTTATTAGATGGATAGCCTGAGTGAAAAAGACTGTTCCTGTGCCTGATGGTTCCGGTGCTCAGAGCTCTGAAGCATCGGCCAGAAGGCAACAGTTCAAAAAGGTAATGGGCTGGGTGAGTGGGATCCAGAGTGATTGTTACAGCCTTTTCCTCACTCTGGAAGTGAATAGTTCTTGAAGGGGGGAACCAATAATCCACTCAGCAGTACGAACTGTCCTTTGATGTCTGATTTCGTAGCTGCACCAAACCAGACAGTTATTGAAGTGCAGTGGACAGACTCAATGACTGCTGAGTAGAACTGTATCAACATCGCCTGTGGCAGGTTGAACTTCCTCAGCTGGCGAAGGAAGTACAACCTCTGATGGGCCTTTTTCACAATGGAGTCAATGTGTGTCTCCCACTTCAGGTCCTGTGAGATTGTAGTGCCCAGGAACCTGAATGACTCCACTTCTGCCACAGTGCTGTTTAGAATGGTAGAGTAGTGGGGAGAGCACACATCCCTGGGGGGCACCAGTGCTGACTGTACAAGTGCTGGAAGTGAATCTCCCCTGTCTCACAAGCTGTCTGTCAGAAAGCTGGTAATCCACTGACAGATAGACATGGGAACAGAGAGTTGGCTTAATTTAGTAATAGCTGGGATGATGGTGTTGAAAGCTGAACTGAAGTCCACAAAAAGGATCCTTGCATATGTCCCCGGTCTGCCCAGATGTTGCAGGATATGATGCAATCCCATGCTGACTGCATCATGCACAGACCTGTTTGCACGATAAGCAAATTGAAGGGGATCTATAAAGGGTCCAGTGATGTCCCTCAGGTGGGCCAACGCCAGTCTCTCAAATGACTTCATGACCACAGACGTCAGGGCGACAGGTCTGTAGTCATTAAGTTTTGGTTTCTTAGGGACAGGGATAATAACTGAGCATTTGAAGCAGCATGGGACTTAACACTACTCCAGTGATCTATTGAAGATCTGAGTGAAGATGGGGGCCAGTTGGTTAGCACAGGATCGGAGGCATGCTGGTGAGACTCCATCTGGGCCTGAAGCCTTCCTCATCTTTTGCTTGGAGTTTGGAAACAGCGTTCCTTTTCCACTGTCCTCTGAAGCAGATAAAGAGCTGCTTACATTGTCTAAAGCTCTGCGTGCGATCCAAGTAGATACACAAAGCATGCACCGGACACAGCATAGACAGGGCTGGGTCTGCCTCCTCCCGGGGCAGCGCTTGCAGGCTCACCACCTGATCCTTGAAGGGGTTCGTGGGAACCTTGGGCACATAGCCCAGCCGGGGTCTCAGGATCATGTGAGAATATGCCAGACCAAACTCCAGGCAAGTGACGCTGACAGAGAACCGTTGCAGGTCCCCAACCATCTTGATGGAGGTGAGCACATTACAGTGAGCACTCTGACTCTAGCGGCTCAAATGGGGCTCTACGAAGGCCCAGGAGGTCCATGGAGAGATCTCATGAGGGGAATAGGCGTGGTCAAGGAGGATTCAGCCTCCGGGCGCCTCTGAGGAACCTGATGATGAGATCGTGCTTCCCTAGGGACTTACCATCCACCACGTCATGGTGGGCCACTATTGCGGAGGAAATAGGAAGGAAATCACTGACCCAACAGTGCTTCTCTGGGGGTCTTCGGCTCAGGAGAACACCACCTCATGAATAAATGTCATTTCAGGGCATAAAGCTGCCTCATAGAGGGAGCTCTGGCCTGAGTGATTGTGTCTACCACTGCTGGTGGTAGGCCACTTAGGTCTTACACGAGCCAAGTCTGGGTGGGCCAGTATGGGGCCAAGAGGGGGACTTGTTCCTCATACTCCATGAGCTTGCACAGGGTCTGTGCAAGTAGGCTCACTGGGGGAACGTGTATTTGAGCAGCCCCCGGGGCCAGCTGTGTGCCAGCACATCTTTCCTGAAGGGGCTCCCGTCAGGGAATACAAGAGCGGGCAGTGGAAGAATTCCGGGAAGCGAACCTGTCCACCTGTGCTTTGCCAAATCGACTCCAAATCAGTTGGACCAGTTGGGGTTAGATTCTCCACTCTCCGCTGAGCATCACCTGCCGTGACAGCGTGACTGCTGTGGCATTGAGGCTGCCTGGGATGTGAGTATCCAAAGGGGAGGATCTTGAACTGAAACGCCCGGCCATCAAAAGAAAACCGTAGGAAGGGTCTGTGTCGAGGTAAAACAGAGACGTGAAAGTACCCATCCTTCAGGTCTACTGCCGCGAGCCAATCTTGATGCCGGACACACGCCAAAATGTGTTTCTGTATCAGCATCTTCAATGGGAGTCTGTGTAAGGCCTGGTTCAGAACTTGCAGGTCCAAGATTGGCCGCAGCCTACCACCTTTCTTTGGCAAGATGAAGTAAGTGCTGTAGAAACCTTTCCTCATCTCAGCTGGAGGGACAAGCACTGATGTGAACCGGGTTAGAGACTGAGGAGGAGGGCCTCTTGGGTCATGTGTGGCTGTAGGTGTGGGTGTAGGTGTGGCACGGCCGGGTACGCAAAGGCAGGGGTTGCAAGTTCTGGTGTACTTGCAGGAGGGCCATGGGATGCAGGACAGAGGTGGCCTGTCCAGCAGCAATGTAGGCTTTGGACGCCAGAGATGACATTGCCCTACAGGCCCTGGAGGGGAGCGCCAGATGATCCCGCCAGGTGGTGGCGTTTTTTGGGCATAGGTGCACCACAACCACCTTATCCACCTAAAGGGACCTCTGTGTACCCATGGGCCACCCCACCATCGAGAGAAGTGAGAGCTGACGAACCTGGAAGTCGGTTTTGGGAAGCAAAAGGTGCTCTTCATGACCTCGTCAGTGCGTCATTCACTTCCGGGAAGAAAGGGACCGAGGGGCATGGCTGCAAGCGGCACCCTGAACCCAAGAACCAATAATCTAGCCACAAGGGCTTAGGAGAGGGCGGAGGGTTCCAGTCCAACCCGACACTCGCAGCGGCCCGTCCAAGCATGCCAGTTAGCTCTGCATCGGCCTCAGACTGGTCGGGCAGACTCAAAGGTGGCAGCCCAGTCAAGTCCTCAGCATCCGACATCGCCAGTGTGCTCTCCGATACAGCGATTGGGAACTTATTCTGCTCGCGAGCCCCGAAAGAGACGTTAAGCTGGCCATAAGGCAAACTAGTCTCATCTCGGATCTCAACGGGGCCAAACAAGCATGCTGGAAAATGTGAGGTTTACCCAGCGAGACCGCGCCCATTGAACTGCCCAAATCTTCTCCAGCGCCAGCCGGGCCGGCCTCGTACTCATGGGTAGAAAGCGCAGCATGGGGTCGCTGAATTGGCTTTTCCCTGGAAGAAAAGCCATGACCGCTACGTTGCAATGGTCATGTCCTCGCAATGAGAACACAAACCATCCACAAATGCTACCTCAGTGTGATAGTAGCACAAACACTTGAGGCAGCGCCCGTGTCCATCAGAGGTGGAGAGATAACGACCACATCCAGGAATCACAGAAAGATGTTCACATCAATGTGTTCCTCTAATAGAGGAAAATGTACTCTTTTCAGAAATATATACTCTTTTAGTAGTAATGTCGAAGTGCCCAGGGGCGTAATTTGCACTAATCGTGCAGAAGGAGAGAAAGCCACTGGAATGTGCTGTATATCCACGAGCATATGCTTCTTTCAGAGGTGAATGGAACAGCAGTGGGATTCAGCTTGCTGATACACAACCGATCGGCTCAGAAGAAAAAATCTGAATGAGAGTGGGCATTCCAGCTCCTTTTATACACGTATGTCCGGGGGAGTGACATGGAAATTCCACTCGCCTTTTCTCATTGGCCTTTTCTTAATGACTGAGGTGTTTTGGGGCTCTCAAGAGTGACTCCTAGTTTCACTACATTGACACAACTTCAAGTGAGTGACAGAAGGAGAAACAACATTACAGTGTCTGAGACCATTTTCCTCAAGGGGTACCTTCATTCAAAAATGTTGTCTATTAGGTCATTACTGACTGGCCTTTGGTTTCTGATACAGCCAATGTCTTTGGGAAATACATTTCAAAGAAGGGTGGAACTGGGAGTGGTGGTGGGAGTGGTGGTGGCATAGTGGGCTAAAGCACTGAGCTGGTAAGCAGAAGGTTGTCGGTTCGACCCCCACAGCCACCACCATTGTGTCCTTGAGCAACTCTAGGTTGCTCCGTGGGAATTGTCCCTGTAATAAGGAGCACTGTAAGTCGCATTGGATAAAAGCATCTGCCAAATGCGTTAATGTAAAATGTAAATGTAAACTCCAAGAGCAGGCCTAAGCACTTCAGCTCAAAGAAAAACAATTTAAATTCTATAAAGGTATATCAGTTGAACATGAGCCATTGCTGCAAAAGAATTAAGGGGCAAATAAATTGTGGAAACGGTGACCCACAAGGGTATTTATTATTGATTTTATTATTACTGCAGTTATGTTTTGTAGAACAACTTAGTGATAATGATTGTAGGAGATTCGAAAAGTTGAGAAAATGTGCTCCTGAGTTTTGAAAGATTTAGATTTTTTGCAGTGCAGATTTTCTGCAGTGCAGAACAGGTTTAGGGGCATAAGACATGGGGAATTGAAACAAAAGTGCCCTCATTTGTCCAACACTGATTGATGGGACCTGGCAGGCATTTATCCTTCCTTTGCTATTCCCATAGCCCCCTCCACTCCCACACTCCAACGCTTTGCTACTTTAAGTATAGCAGGATGGCAAAGAGCTGCCAGTGACGGTGTCCATTCCCCCATCCCAATGCTGAGGCATCACCAACCTGGAAACGCCCAGCTCAGCACTTTCCAATCAACAGGCAGCCAATCAGCAAATTACTGCCTACTACTACAATTAATAGTCCCTATTCCAAGGATCACATCAATTTATCTGCATGCAGGCATTACTCACTCACCTATAATAAGTAATGTATTCAATAGATAGCTGATGCCATTTTGCAAGCCTTAAAGTAAGAGTCTCTGTATGGGGATCAATACTTATCTTGGCATTTTCTATATGAGCCTAAAAGCTGGATTTAATCAATTTAAGTCTCCACCTATAGACATAGCTGCCAGCTTAAACAGAGGCTGCATTGTCCAAAAGGATATTTCCATAACAGCACAGATTTAATGAAAATCAAATTAAATAAGTAATTGGCTGTGATTCTGCAAACATAAGCTGCAGTTTTGCGTTCAGTGTGGATAGAAAAATCGCTTTTCACTGGAAGCCTGTTGCATCGCACCTGGTTAGGACACAGTGTTTTTTGTTTTGTTCAAAATTCACATTTATGGTTCATTTTCAAAGAGAAACAAACTTCAATTTTTTTGTATTCATGTCAAGTATCATATATCATGTAGGTTTGAATTGTCTATGATCCCAGTTCTGCCTGGTATTAAGATGCATTTCGGGTGATATGATCACATGTGATCAGCGCTAAATACAGGTCTAAACAGGGTCTTAATCGTGTTGTGATCAGATCACAAAAACTACATCCGAATGTGTTCAAAAATGTATGTGACCAGATAACATTTGAGGTGTAAATGCATGCATTCTGGCAGCAGTGCCAGACCTCACCCCTCTATAAACAAAAGTTTAAACTTTGCCAGTTATGCAGATACATTCACAATTACAAGAGCTTTACGGATATTCTTTAGTGTATCTGATACAGGCACGTGCCATGGGCTTTGAGACTGGGCAAGCATAGATGATTTTTAATAAACAATCTTAAACTCTGTGCTCAAAACACATTATACAGGTGAGTGTAATGTCACAGAAATGTTATAAATGTAAATTGTTGCCTTATAACCCACCAGTCAATGTAAACAATAATGTCACAGTGGCAAAATTCATGACCAAATTGTTTTAAAATCAGACAGTAATATTGCTAATATTACACAAATAAAAGATTGTCATATATTGGGCCAAGCTGGTTTATGTCCATTAAATCATCCAATGAACCATAGTGCCAGAAGAGCTTGTTTTGACATACAACAAAAATATAAAGAAAAAATTGCAAGTTACTAGTTTCACTGTCACTCTTCACACAGTTCAAAAACACTGGAAATGACAGCAGCAATGAACTAATCTGACCACAAAAGACAACACTCTTAACCTGAATGCACAAGGCAAACGTAATGTAAACATGGCAGTCATCCCTTAATATATTTTTTTAAACAGACACTGCGCCCTAACGTTACAACTATAAAACAGACAGTGCTTAACACAAGGTGGACATGATTGACAGATCACCACTTCATAGCCTCAGACTAACCAGAAACAATTACCTAGTATGAATAACATAGATTTTTAATAAACATATTAACTTACCTTTACTCTCCTTGCAAATAAATATCTCTGTTACTTTGTTGTAAAAGTTGCCTGCTCTTTTAAGTTTTGATAGCCTCTCTTTCTCCATTTTAGCCAAATCTACATAGGTCGTCGATGATTACACTATATCCATTTTAGCACTTAATAACGTAATAGTAACGTGAACTTCAACGTGTTGACGCAAAACAAAAATCTAGCCTATCAGATAGCATGACTGAAGGAAGGAGCTTCTGATTGGCTTACTCGTTTAGGTAAGCATGCTTACCATGGTCATTTGTTGTAGTGGGCATGATTCAGTTTGAAATAACGTATACTGCTGAATGAAATGCTTTGAATCTAAGTCAGAGAAAGCATAACATAAAGTGCATATAACTGAGTGTAGCGCCAAAGCAAATAAATGAATAAGTCTGTGCTGCTCAACTGATATGAAAGATGACAAATTTGAATGAAAACCGTAGTTTATATTAACAAATATATTTAAATATTTAATAATACCATTTTTCTTTTCACTCTTCTGTTAAGTAAGCACTTCTTAACCTGCTTATATGGATGGCACATCCCTAGTCTGATATTAACACAGATGACGAGCAACTGAAGCTCCTTTAATACAGGTAATACACCAAAATAATTGATAATTCTGCTTGACGTTGCGTTTATGCTAAGATTACATTTCAACCGTATCTGGGAGAATTACGATTTCTTTGTCTTTTCTGACTTTGTTGTGCTTTATTATTGCACACTAATACACTGACATGATTTATGTCGTCATGAAACAGAGAACCTCCCTTCCAAAACGGAACACAAGTGGTCACAGGAGACGTATTAAAGCGACCAGGTGTACCAGGTGAAAACAGTTCCTATAGATTTCATTTATTGTCTCCATACAGTTTAAAGAATTTAACATGCATTTAGAACTAACTCTCAGGTTAGCACAAGCATAGCATCATGGATAATACTTTTAAAGTAATTTCGGTAATTGAGAAACTGCCTTTAAAATTAAGATCTATCCCATAAGTAATTCTGTCTGAAAACCCCCTTACATCCTATACTCTAATGTGGCTGTTGAAAAGATTATAGTAATCTATTTGTTTGGGTTTAGCTTTCCAAACATGCCTTCAAAGCTTGAAGAACCATACAAGACTACAGCATAGGTCGGCTAACATCATTGTTTTTATATCATTTTTGATCTTGTGTCCCACACTGTTTCAGGAACTGAAATATCGATGCTCTGCCCTCTGGAAAAAAAGATGCGTACACCCTTATTGTTTCACCTGGGCTATAATTACTCTAACACCTGTCTCTCATTGAGGGTAATGTGTGTGGATGGGTCCTACAAAATAGTGTTGCGGTGTGTGACGTGCAATGCTATGGCAGTAGAGACGGTGCCAGAGCCGTTGATGTCTGCTCTGCATCATGATGATGCAGACGGGGGAATTCCCGTACTCAGGGGCTTCCCTGAGGGCTCATTATAACCCAATGGCTGACCACTTACAAAAAGACTTTGAACCTGCATAACCCACTTCTTTTGGCCTGGCAATCGCTGCAACATGCGAAAATGGTGTGCGGCGTGCCGTGAATGTCAGTTGGTGAATCTGCCGGCAACACCAAAAGCGCCATTGTGCCCTCTGCCATTGATCAAGGTCCCCTTCGAAAGAATTGGCACGGACCTCGTCGGACCATTAGAGCGGACTGCACATGGCTATTGCTTTGTATTAGTTCTGGTAGACAATGCAATGAGATATGCGGAAGCAGTGCCTCTTCGCAACATCTCAGCATGTAGTGTTGCAGAGGCACTCTTCAAAATGATCTTCTGAGTGGGGATTCCAAAGGAAATCCTCACTGACCAAGGCACCACTGACGTGCGGTCTGGGTAGGCAAACTAGGCACTGCCTACCCTGCCAAAATTCAAAAATAAAATGTTTATTAAATAATAAACTTGTATTTGGATTTTTACTTTTTATTCTTGTGATTTATACATGCAATATGTGTGTTATTCCAATTGTTTAGACGTTATGATGACAAATGTAGCAGTTACGCATAATCAACTAAAAACAAATGGTAGAATAAGCAGTGCTTTTACGGTCCATTCATTGCAGACGACAAGCGGAAAACCCATGTTGCGCATGCGCACTTCGATCCTGTATTCTTTAACATGTACGGCAAAAGCACAAATCTGCTGTGCCTTTTGACGTAAATATGTTATGCCCGTAATCATCTCCGTTACGGATCAGACATGGACCAATTAAAATCGAGATATTCCTGGACATTTGCGTAGCTAACGTCATTACACCACAGCTAGTGTACATGCCTAATCCCCGCAAAATTCAAAATGACAGCACCAGCCGTAATCACGGAATTAAGAAATTTTTCCAAGCTCGATTTTAATTCCAAATAGGAGTTAATTGCAAGAGGGAGGTCTACGCCAGCCTTAGATGGGGCCCAAAAATTATCCGATCATTTCAAACTGATTGGTATGTAAGAAAAGATTGGCTATGTGGCTGCGCTAACAATCAGCGGCTGTACTGCTATCCCTGCCTGCTTCTTTCAACCAGTCAGACTGTTTGGACTTCAGCAGGATATTGTGATTTGAACAACCTGCCCGCAGCTTTAACCAAGCATGAAAAGTCGTCAGCTCACATCCAGTGTCAAATCACACTGAAAACCTTTGGAAAATCTCGGATCGACCTTGCACTTGACGAGCAAAGGAAGCTGAATATAACCTACCACAATGAAAAGGTAAAGGAAAACCGAGAGGTTTTGAAGGATCTGATAAATGCATAACGTTCACTGTTTACACACTTGTGTGTGTGTGTGTGTGTGTGTGTGTGTGTGTGTGTGTGCGTGAGAGAGAGAGAGAGAGAGGGAGTGTCAGTACACGATATACATCCTGATTTGTACATTTCTTGATATGCCGCGCTTGTGTGTAACGTTCACTGTTATTATGTATTATTAGCTTAAACAATAAATCAGGTAATCTGGCTTTCATAACTCAGTGCCTAGCTTCTTTAAGACATCACCGCACGTCACTGCAAGGCACAACATTCATGTTGTGCCTTGTACACTACGTGAACTGTATGAATAATAAGGTATTAAATCGATTTGCACCAGTGTTTATCTCCCACAAACCGCAGATGTGAGTTGGTCGAACCATTTAATAAGACCTGATTAATAAAGTCATGATTCGTAAGTTCGTACACAAAGAAGCTACAAATTGGGATAAGTGGCTCGAACCCCTGTTGTTTGCAGTACGAGAGGTCCCGCAAGCCTCCACAGGGTTTTCCCCATTTGAGCTACTGTATGGGCATTGGACGCGCAGCGTGATCGACGTCATATGGGAAGCTTGGTAGGAAGGACCTTTGAATAGCAAAAAACAAATTCAATACATTCTAGACCTTATAATTCGCAAATGTGTTTTCACCCCTTCCCAGTTGCACAAACTTCATTGAGCACCATATCGAAACCACCTTGGGGCTGGTGGTTCGTAGCCACCCCTATCGTCTTCCTGAACACAAGAAAAAGATTGTTCATGAAGACTTAGAGGCAATTCTTCAAATGGGCATCATACAAGAGTCGCACAGCGATTGGGCCAGCCCGGATGATGCCCCAGCCTGAGTCGGCAGTGGGGGTATGTGGCATGGAGGGGCATGGTCATATGTCTGTCTACAGGAGAGGGTAACCGGCAAGGCTCATCACCTGGGCTGTTATTACTCTGACACCTGTCTCTCATTATAGAGATGGCGGAGGGAGTCCATATAAGGCTCGCCAGTGTGGCAGAGGAGAGTGAGAGAGTCAGACAAGAGTCGATGTGTCTGTTACCAGAGAAAGAGTGTTTTTGATTTAAGCTGAAAAGCAGACTTATGTTTTTAATAGCAGACCTATTTGATAATAAAGACTGACCTTGAACCTGTTTCGTAGTCTCCTTACTCCTCCACTGCCCACAAACTAATTCTTATCACAGTGTTTTACCTCCTTGGGGATACCACTGTCCACAGATGTGATCATCATGTCTCTCAAACATCTCTAAAAATGAGCTGTTACATGAATATTCCATGTCTCAATTTGGTTACATCCCTACACATGCACATATACACTTTTTAAGTGCTTAGAGTTGTTCTGTAGATAAGAAACTATACTGCTCATAAAAAATATCCAAAAACCACTGTAAAAACTTGTATTGAAAACTTAAGTTTAACGTAACTAAACAAAATTTAAGTTTGCTGCCTTGACTTTCTAAGTAAAATCAAAGTGGTGCCAAAGTTAAACCTGCAGAAACAGTGTTCATTGCACTTTTCAACCATTTTTAATTTGATAACTGATAAAGAAAATATATTAGAAATGACAGAAATTATGACAAGTTAAAGCTGTTGTATGCAATTTAATCAATGTTAAAACCATGATATGCCTTTTTTATTATTTTAATAATGGTTCACTTATAATATTAGCAAAGTTTTTTGCACAAAAAAAAAGTCATTTATTGTCAGTAGCAGTTTTAACCACCACGTAAACCAAGCAATTGCATGAGGCCCCGGACGTCAAGCAAAGTTTCAGCGCTTGATAAACGCCAATAGTTTTTCCCCCTTCTGCTTTAGTGTGCTGAGGGGCTGCCATGCCTTGTATGTTTATTGTTACAGTTATGTATTTTGCCTACAATGCTTACAAAAAATACAGCCTCAGCATCAGAATATAAGCTCCAGGTGAAAGTAAAGTAAACAAGACAGGAATATATTACTATTGTATACAACAATCCACAAGATAATAATAATACTGTATCATATTATAATGACAAACTGGACAACAATAAATAATTGTTGGGTTATAATATTAATAAATAACAACAGTATACCAAAATGTTGGAATTAGTAGGTTTTTATGCAGGTAAATATAGTTTTCTTTTTAACACTGTATTGTGGAAAAACTGGAAACATGCATTTATTATCTTTAACTAGATTTTTATTTCATTAAACATTTTGAAAGTACTTGGCTACAATGGCTGATTTAAAATATATTTATGTAATTTTTTAAGCAAAGATTTTCAAAATGGGGCCCCGGGTGTGATGGTTGCTTGGCGCCTAAAAAATCGTAAACCCGCCCCTGTATATTTGTAAACATGTTAATTTTCCACTCTCATTCTGACCCTCTGTCAGAAATGCTTGGTTTGGTGCCGATTCTCCTTTCAGACTTGACAGTAAACACCCACTGTTATGATTGGCTCTCTGCTCTTGACTGATATGCTCTCTCTACTTGAATCTCAATGCTCACCACTACTGGGTGGGCTATGGTAGTGATTAAAGGTAAAGTAGGAGTTGATGTTGTTGTGGAGGTGGTCATTCACAAGTTGATTTGTACATTGTACATAAGATGGCGCCGCGAATGGCTGCCTCGGTGTGTAGCTCTTCTGTTCTTTTTGTTTGTTGGTCCTGTGTTTAGTAAAAATTTTAGTCAGTTTGACCAGAGACGAACTGCTGAACATTCGGCAGCATATACCAGACAACCTTTTCCCAGGTTTTGAATATTCTGATGTTTTGCTGGACATTTTAGTCTGAGGTGCAGCTGTGTTGTTTAACGCTCTATGAGACACAGGCGAGTGAGACGAGCCGGTATGCTGTTCAAACTCCGTCTGCGCAGCTTTCAAACAGTGCTACCAAGCATTCATCTAGAGAATCTCTGCTCTCTTCCTAACCAAATGGACGAACTACATATCCTCACCGGTACAAACAAGGACTTTTCAAACTCTGCTGCCTTGTACTTCATTGAAACCTGGCTGAGTGAAGCCATTCATACAGCATGTTACATCTGCCGGGCTTTCAGCTGTTCAGAGCAGATCGCCGTGGGAGTTTTCCTCGTTTATTCTGGTGAGAGTTTACATCGCGCCAAACACGTGTTTGAATGATTGCACTGCAACAGCTGGCTTATCAAATCACAGACACAGAACAACAATATCCGGACTCAGTTATTATTATTCTTGGGGATTTTAACAAAGCAAATCTCACAATGTGAACTGCCCAAATACAAACAGCATATTACATGCCCCACCAGAGACAGGAACATACTGAATCATTGATACACAACAATAAAGGATGCATATCGCTCTGTCCCTAGAGCAGGTTTTAGACTCTCTGATCACTGTCTGGTTCATCTTCTTCCAACCTACAAGCAGAAATTAAAATCAACCAAGCCAGTAGTAAGGACTGTAAAAAGATGGACCAATGAAGCAGAGCAGGAACTACAAGCCTGCTTCTTGTTTTTGAGGCTGTAGCCAAAGACCTGGATGAGCTCACAGATACTGTTACATCATATATCAGTTTATGTGAGGATATGTGCATTCCTACTAGGACATATTTAAAGTTCAACAACGACAAACCATGGTTCACAGCAGAGCTCAGGCAGCTTCGTCAGGCCAAAGAGGTGCTTACAGAAGTGCAGATAAAGTCTTGTACAATCAGGCCAGGAACACACTGAATATGGAAATCAGACTGGCTAAAAGATATTCAGAGAAGTTAGAAAATAAGTTTTCAGCTAATGACCCTGCATCAGTGTGGAGTGGCATGAAACAACTTACTAACTACAGGAATCCTGCCCCCAACACTGTAGGGAAGCAACAACTGGCTGACGACCTGAATGTGTTCTATTGCATATTTCAAATGCACAATCTCACACCCCACACCCACACTGACAACAAACACCAACACCTCCTTTCTGACGGACAGACAGCAGCTTGTGAGAGAGGGGAAATTCACTTCCAGCACCTTTACAATCAGCACAGATGTCCCCCAGGGATGTGTGCTCTCCCCACTTCTCTTCTCCCTCTACACCAATGACTGCATTGCCAAGGACACCTCTGTTAAGCTCCTGAAGTTTGAGGATGACACCACTGTGTCTGCCTCATCCGAGATGATGATAAGTCTGCATACAGAATGGAGGTTGAACAGCTGTCTGTCTGGTGCAGTCAAAACAACCTTGAGCTGAACATGCTCAAAACAGTTGTGATGATTGTGGACTTTAGGAGGAACACCCCAACACTGGCCCCCCTCACCATTCTAAACAGCACTGTGGCAGCAGTGGAGTCATTCAGGTTCCTGGGCACTACCATCTCACAGGACCTGAAGTGGGTAACACACATTGTAAAAGGCCCAGAAAAGGTGTACTTCCTTCGCCAGCTGAGGAAGTTCAACCTGCCACAGGCGCTGCTGATTCAGTTCTACTCAGCAGTCATTGAGTCTGTCCTCTGCACTTCAATAACTGTCTAGTTTGGTTTGGCTAAAAAATCAGACATCAGAAGACTTCAAAGGACAGTTCGTACTGCTGAGAGGATTATTGGTTCTAAATATAAATGAACTGAAAATTAACTCAAATGAACTTAAACATATTATTTAACATCACTGAATCAACTTGAATACATTAGTTTAATTGTTAGATCATCTAGAAATAGCTATTTAAGGAAACAATTGCAGGTTAACACTTTTTATAGTGTAGCAATATTAGAGCTTTTAAGCACTGTTTGCTTAAGTGGTCTGTCAATCAAATTAAATTAGTTTGGAAACACAAATCCAATTTGTGTTGCAGAAATGACAGCCGTCAGCTTTAAATGGATATAAACAAATATGGATTTACAGGGTAGAAGATAGCTACCCTGCAACACCATAGCAACACCAATCAATCAACCAAAAAAATGAGCTGTTCTTTTAAGCAGGCTTATTATCTGTGTGGATACTCTGTGTACTTATGATTTCTCTATGAATCTTTCCCTTGTTGTTGAGAGAGTATCTCTGCCTGTCCTCATTGCTGGTTATGGAGGGAATGATAAAATTGCTTTGCCCACCTCATTGGCAGGGGTTTCCAGCCTTCTTAAGGCCTTGTAAATCTTGTTAGAAAGGGAACACGGCAGTTTTTGAGGATTCTGCTTGCTCTTTGCATTTGCTGTTGAGATGAATCAGCTCAGTCCAATTTGACTCTTAATCACCAGTCAAAGACGAACAGTTGTGAACATAGTGGGTGAGGATGGAGTATTTGTTAAAGATTAGTTTGAAATCTCTGCTGATCTAGCAAAGTGGAGAACAGATCATCTGTTAAACACAAGATCTCAGTACATTAGAAATCCACCCAGGCCCGGCTCCGAATTTCAGTTGTAAGGTGAGCCATGTGATAGTCCTAGTGGTTGAGGAGGGTTGTGGGCAAAGGTAATCTTGGATTGAAAAATTATGCAGAGTAGATAAAACAGATCAAATATTATTTTGAATAATTATTAATTTATAGATATTAGATATTTATTGATTTATTGATGTTTTTGCATTGCTTAGGACATGACGTAACTGTATTCTAATTAACACTGATTTCTATTGTAACTGTAGTGGAATACAGTTACTTATATTTTGTATTCAAAATACGTAATGATGTTACATGTATTTCGCTACACCGCAACCCTGCCTACAGTATATATTGTCAATTATATCATTATTGACCAAAAATGTCAAGAATATCGCTATATATTTTTTTGCTTACATTGTTTTTTAATAAATAAAGCCGTTTTGTTGATTTTCCTGAAAGAAAATGAAAAAAAAATCAATATCGGAATATATACAATTACTGTGATATAAAATTACTCATAATGTGATCTAGAATGTTGGTCATATCGCCCACTCCTAGTACGTATCAGCAGTTTCCAGATGATTTAAACAGTAGAGGCAAATAAACACAACAACAATTATTTTTATACACTTTCACACAAATCACAAGTAAAATGCCACATTTTCAGCTCATAAACACTTTTCGTAGAACACTTACTATGTAGAAGTATCCAAATTGCAAATGTATCGCACACAACTTGTAAGGCGATACATTTCAATGCCTGCATTTCATAACCAACTACGGTTTTGAGTGCAGTCGATTGTATATTTTGCTTTGTTTTTGAGTTGTGTCTGTGACATAATCTATCCTTTTGCATGGTCCGAAATTCTGATCACAGAGTGTATGCACATTTTCTAAGATTTAAAAAATATTTATTTTCTGTTCAAGACTGTATAGATTTTTTTACAACCACCCCACCAAACGACACCCCCCAAACCAAACTGTGGTTGGTTGCTTTAACATGTCTGTCAGATGGTCTCTTTCTGACTAAGTGAGACGTTCTTGACTAGAATAAGCTATAATGTGGACCGTGTAGCATAGCATTACAGTCTGACTACGCACAGTCAAAGACAAAAGGTCTAGCGGAGAAGTGTTTGTTTTAGACTGGATTAAATTCTTTAAGGTGAGAAGGAATCATCTATTGAACACATGGCATCAGAGAGCAAACACAGACAGACACACTGAGGCCAGAAAAGAGAATGTTTTTACTGTTTAACTAAATATGAAATGAAGCCATCTGTCAATATCTAACCATCAAAGGTTATCCGTTCAGCAAAGCTTGATGTGATCTACTCTAACCACTACAGAGTACACAAATGACATTGGTTACTTTAAACAAGAGATAAAAAAGTTACTGATTAAAAAGAGAGTTCACAGCAACAGTCCTTTACAAGCAAAGCACACCGCACAGGGACAGAGCTAATCCACGAGTGGACCTAGAGCCTGTGAATACTCACACTCTAGTGGCCAAAGGCCTTGGGATCATTGGCTTTTTTAGAGTAACTTCTCCTTTCAGAGATATTTATAGGTCTTTCACTGATTTGTACAGAAGTGTATATATATATATATATATATATATATATATATATATATATATATATATATATATATATATATATATATAAAACACCAATAGAAAATATAAGTATATATAGAAATACACAATAAGACAAATGTCTTATTTTCTATTGGTGTTTTTTGATATTATTATTATTATTATTATCTCTCTCTTGTTGCTGTATTTTTTGTGCAGTGCATGCTTCTGTCACCAAGAAACATTCCTTGTAATTGTAAGCATATTCGGCAATACTGCTCATTCTGATTCTGATTCTGATAAGACGTTCAGATATGGACAAGTGGGCAAAAGGCAAACCGGAGGACTTTTTAAAGAGCTGTGAAAACTATTAGTGTGAATTTTTGGGTTGACAATTAATCATTTAGATGCAAAGTGAAGTCACAAGTGCAAATTCAGAACGATTCAACTGAGTTGGAGAAAGTGAACAATGATTAGATCCAGTAACTTTCTAAAATGCTAACAAATCTAATGTATTGTAGGCAAGAAAAAGAATTACATAGTTGTTGAGAGTGTTTATTGCACCTAAAGTAAGTTGATAGGAACTTCAAATAGGCTCCTGGAATGTAACAAAGAGTGTAATACAAACAATATGTGTTCCGAGTGTGGTACTCTATGTGCATACACAGCGGTTACGGAGATTTTGGAGACCCTAAGATCTGGTGGTAATCATGGTTATAATATATATATATATATATATATATATATATATATATATATATATATATATATGCTAGTGTTGGGTAAGTTGCTTAAAAATAGTAATCCACTACAAATTACTAATTATTTATCTAAAAATAAAATCAGATTACTTTAATAATACTTCACTGGAAAAAGTAATAACATTTCTAATTACTTTACTTGTAAGTTACTTTTGAAAACACTTTTCTGCACAACAAATTCTAAATATTCTCTATATTTCTTTCTTGTTCATTGTTACACACAAGTCAAACACTCAGCACAAAACATTTCTCCTATACAATGACTCGATACGGGGCCAAAATTAATGTATTCTACATAAATAATGTATTAGAAATAGGCATAACTCTATAATTTACTTAAAACGAATTAAATAAATTGAAAGTCAATAGCTTTAATATGACTACAAGAATTTAAAATGTAAAGCATTACACTAATGTTTTTTATTTTTTATATTTAGATTACAGAAATTGATTACTTTGTATTTGGATTATACCCAACACTGATTATATACATATATTACTAATTTAAAACAATCAACATTGATTTCAATCAATGCATTGAGAAAACAATTAAACTGTTACACTCCTTGTGAAAACAGATAGGAGGGTTTTATGTCTGTAGAGTGTAATACATAGAGGACAGTAAAAATAAAAATATGAGTGTGTGTCCATTGCTTTTGTTGTTCATGTGAGTGTGTATGGTGTATCAGGATAAAGATGAGATGACAATAACTGTTTATAATATTAGTAGGTGGCCATACTTCTTCATTATGCATGATAAGTTTGTATGTGTGTGTGTGTGTGTGTGTGTGTGTGTGTGTGTGTGTGTGTGTGTGTGTGTGAGCGTGTATTTATCACTTTGTGGGGACCAAATGTCCCCATAAGGATAGTAAAACCCGAAATGTTTGACCTTGTGGGGACATTTTGTCGGTCCCCATGAGGAAAACAGCTTATAAATCATACTAAATTATGTTTTTTGAAAATGTAAAAATGCAGAAAGTTTTCTGTGAGGGTTAGGTTTAGGGGTAGGGTTAGGTTTAGGGGATAGAATATAAAGTTTGTACAGTATGAAAACCATTATGTCTATGGAAAGTCCCCATAAAACATGGAAACACAACATGTGTGTGTGTGTGTGTGTGTGTGTGTGTGTGTGTGTGTGTGTGTGTGTGTGTGTGTGTGTGTGCGTGTGAATTGCATTCCTGCTGATTCGACTCATGATTTATTCAAAGTGTGCTCTGCTGGGGAGTGGGTGGGTGGAGGAGGGCGGCCCATCAGCAGTGTTACCCAGATGACTGAGCACAGTGGGGCGAGTTGGCAGCCTCTGTCATTTCTCTAGCAAACAAAATCAACACTCTGCCCTTACAACACTTCACACTATTTTCTCTATTTCCTCAAATTGGTCAGTATAAAATATGTTTCCTAGCGATAATCTTCGTGATGGCATATTCAAATAATAATCGACCTATGAGAATCATTGATATCTAAATACAGTAGGCCTATGTACTGTATGTTAAATATGCACTACACAAGCAAAAATTGTTTCTAATTAACAGGTTTGGTTATGCTCAACAATCATATACGGGTGTCATGTTTGGGTGTCCACATACATTTTGATACATATAGATCCTCCTTTTACTGTGGCCAGTGGAAATAAATTAATATTGTGGCTTAGTGATTTCTGTATGTGTTCGTACAGTTCAGTGCATTCCAACTATACAAGCTGCTTTACGAAAGATTTATCAAATATGTGACGAGGAATGGCTTACTCTTCCTTACATTATTGTTTACTTGGTAGGATAGTGCAAGGATCTTTTTCAATTGTTATATAAAGCTGACATTAACACACCTATTTTAGCTAATTGTTTCCTCAGTGATATATAATACTGTGCACAAGTATTTTGCACATGAGATGTTTCAGAAAAACATTTGTCTTTAGATGGTTATTTTTATCTTCTGCTTTAGTGTATTAATAAAAAATATAGATTTTAGATTCCCAAACTTTTCTTTTGCGAACAGAATAGAACAGAAGAACAGGGAGCCCTGCAGCAGATGGCATTGCCCCACAGAGTCCCCCACAGAACATCTGAGTCAGTCTGGGATTACATGAAGAGACAGAAGCAATTGAGTCAGCCTAAACACATTGAAGATATGTTCAGAATTATCTAAGATGCTTGAAACATCCTATCGGCCAATAACATTAAAAAACTGTGTCCAGGTGTACCCAGGAGAATTAGTGGTCTCACAAGGGTGGTCTCACAAAATATTAATTTAGCTATTTTTATGTTTACAGCACTTTGTAAAATGTTAATTGATCAATCAAAACTATTTATGCCATTACTTTTTGAAATATTTTCACTATACAACATTTTTCACTAGAATTTGTCAGTTTGAACCAGTCTGGCAATTCTCTGTTGACCTCTCTCATCAACAAGGTGTTTCTATCCGCAGAACTGCCAATCACTTGATGTTTTTTGTTTTTGGCATGATTCTGAGTAAATTCTAGAGACTGTTTTGTGTGAAAATCCCAGAAGATCAGCAGTTACAGAAATACTCAAACCAGCCCATCTGACACCAACAATCATCCATGTGCTTATCTTATCAGCCAATTCTGTGTCAGCAGAGCAGTGCATAAAATCATGCAGATATGGTTCAGGAGCTTCAGTTAATGTTCACTTTAACCATTACAATGGGGAAAAAATTGTGATCTCAGTGATTTGGACTGTGGCATTATTGACGTTGCTAGATGGGCTGGTTTGAGTATTTCTGTAACAGCTGATCTCCTGGGATTTTCACAAAAAACAGTCTCTAGAATTTACTCAGAATGGTACCAAAACCAAAAAACATCTAGTGAGTGGCAGTTCTGTTGACGGAAATGCCTTGTTGATGACAGTGACGTGCGGTGATGTCTTAAAGAGGCTAGGCACTCAGTTATGAAAGCCAGATTACCTGATTTATTGTTTAAGCTAATAATACGTAATAACAGTGAACATTACGCACAAGCGCGGCATATCAAGAAATGTACAAATCAGGATGTATATATACAGAGTGTACTCTCTCTCTCTCACGCACACACACACACAAGCGCACAGCCACATAGCCAATCTTATCTTACATACCAATCAGTTTGAAATGATCGGATAAGTTTTGGGCCCTTTTGCTGTACTAGTCCATCTAAGGCTGGCGTAGACCTCCCTCTTGCAATTAACTCATATTTGGAATTAAAATCGAGCTTGGAAAAATTTCTTAATTCCGTGATTACGGCCGGTGCTGTCATTTTGATTTTGAATTTGGCTAGCTGTGGTGTAATGACGTTAGCTACGCAAATGTCCAGGAATATCTCGATTTTAATTGGTCCATGTCTGATCCGTAGCGGAGATGATTACGGGCATAACATATTTACGTCAAAAGGCACAGCAGATTTGTGCTTTTGCCGTACATGTTAAAGAATACAGGATCGAAGTCGCATGCGTAACATGGGTTTTCCGCTTGTCGTCTGCATTGAATGGACCGTAAAAGCACTGCTTATTCTACCATTTGTTTTTAGTTGATTATGCGTAACTGCTACATTTGTCATCATAACGTCTAAACAATTGGAATAACACACATATTGCATATATAAATCACAAGAATAAAAAGTGAAAATATAAATACAAGTTTATTATTTAATAAACATTTTATTTTTGAATTTTGGCAGGGTAGGCAGTGCCTAGTTTGCCTACCCAGACCGCACGTCAGTGGTTGATGAGAGAGGACAACAGAGAATGGCCAGACTGGTTTGAACTGACAAAGTCTACAATAACTCACATAACCACTCAGTAAAATTGTGGTGAAAAGAATAGAATGCGGGTTGGCACTTCTTTGGTGGCACGAGGGGGACCTACACAATATTAGGCAGGTGGTTTTAATGTTGTGGCTGATCGGTGTATTTTACATGTGGCAACAGATGAAATCTTTGTATATAAATAGAGTCTTACACAATACAAAGCAATTATGTAACTCTCAATGGAAGTGTATAAATTGCAAAGCTGAGGTCTTTTCTTTAGCCAGGAGACACATTGCTCTCCACGGGCAGTCTGTCATAATTAATCATTTATGTATTTAAGAATATGAGATCAGGTTTGAAAGCCACAATCAGAGCTCTGAACCTATATACATCCTGGACACAGCAGGGTTGCACGCCACACATTCAGATGAGGTGAAAGTGCATCAGGATATGTCTGAATCTCTAGGACAAATAATTTGATTTAGACATTTGAGTGATACAACAAAAACCCATACATTGAGGTCCAGAATATTGAGGCCACAATGAAAACCTAGATGTTTTTATTTTATTCCATTTAAACCATTTTAACGGTTAAAAAAGTTATTATGTATGAGCATTTTGGGCAAGACTTTTGGACCACGATGTATACAAAAACTCCAACAGGGTCTGTTGGCATAATGGGGTCAGTTCACATTTTTGAGTATGTGGTGCTTACCCGCTTGCGGAGGTTACAGGTGAGGATGAGGTTGCGGGAGAAGGAGTTGGCAAAGGCCGTGTAGAACTCCAGCACTTTAAGTAAGGCTTCTCTCCTGATCACATGCAGATCACAATAAGTCAGAGCTCTAACGTTAGCACAAGCATGAGCCAGAGTGGTTTCCTTCCAGAACACGTCACCAAAAACATCACCTTTACCTGGAAGAGATGAAAGGGTTTATGGGTAGAAATTACATTTAAAATTCACGTGCTTTAATTTGGTCAGTCCAATCAAGTTGCACCTTCCGCAGATCATTTGCTTTCCCAGAAAATACTGTCATCATCATATAAGACTTTCTTCCCCAAGTAGAACACAAAAGGAGTTGTAATCAAAATGTACACACAAAGAAAATGTCTGTCAAGTTTGTTAAAAGGAAAAATACTTTGGTGTCTATAAAAAATCATCATGCACATTTGGAATAGTACATTTTTGTTTGTCTTACAGCCTAAAATCAAAGCCCATTAAAGAGCAATTTCACTTTTTCACTTATAGCCTAAAATTAAAAACCCTAAAAATTGTTTGCCTTGCAACATTAAAAAATGTAACAAGGCAACAGTTCCAAAAATTTATAAAAACAATAATATACTGTATATATATATATATATATATATATATATATATATATATATATACACACAAACTACGACAACACAGTTTGACAAGTGATTATACCCTTGTATTTAATACTCGTAGGGCTACCTTTTGCTTGATGACAGCCATCGGTATATCTCTACTAGCATCAGGCTCATAGATTGGGGAATAGATTTGCCCATTCTTCCTTGCAAAAGAGTTCAGTCAAATTGTGGGGTGAGCGGCGGTGTATTGCTCTCTTCAAGTCAATCTACAAGTTTTTTATTCACTCAAGGACTATGAGACAAAAATTTTAATTTTTGGACTGAACTCCAAGTGCTATATTTGGAGAAAACCAAACAGGAAGAATGGTAAATATTCCCCAATCTAGGTAGAGACATATCCAAACAGACTGATGGCTGTGATTAAAGCAAAAGATAGCTCTACAAAGTTTTTAATCCAGGGGTATGATCACTTTTCAAACTCTGTTATTCTAGTTTTTCACCTTTTAAACATTTTGGGAAATGTTTTTCCGTTTTCCTTTTTTTAAAAGGCAAAATTTGAAAAATAAAGCTGGAAACTTTTTTTATTGGGTTTTGATTTCAGGCTGTACGACAAAAAAGTGACTATTCCAAATAGGTATGATGATTGTCTATAGGCACTTTATTTAACATTTGATTATTTAATTTGGGTCCCTGCTTAATTAAAATTGTATTGCTATCTATCATAGACACATAACCACTTGCAACTTCATTTTAAGTTGGTAATGTCTTATTGCACCTACTGCAGCGCACCATGAGAGTCAGGACTACCACTAGTGCCACTTAAAAAAATATATAAAAAAATAATGGGTGCATGACAGCTCTGAAATTGATAGTTCTAGCTATGGTCTTTTACTGTTTATGCATTCATGGTGATTTTTGTCTGCTCTGAATCTAACTTGGAGAATAATTTGATCTTCAAAATGACTATGCAAAGAACTTTTACAACACACTTATGATAGAATGTGTACAAAGTGTAAGTACCCAGTGTTCAGTGCCTTTGATGAGTGGCATCATTAGTGGCCCAGCAGGTTTAATGTGGTGGGTTCAAGAAATGCCTTGGGGCTAATTAACTCACTGTGCTTGCGTCTTATTTCATTTCATAATCATTAAAGCAAAAGAGCATCTGATCTGATTCCCCATTAGAGATAACAGATTTTAAGTTCCTCTCTATAATGTCTCATAAGGTCTAATGTGATGTTGTCTGCGGTTACGCAGAGTGTCAGCGAAGGTCATGTCACTTACTACAGCAAAACTCAAAATATCACAGGGTAATGGCCATTCAAAGACAGACAAAACACCAGAGAGTTCATAATAAACATGCCTGTTTGTGCACTTGTTCATCACAACTCTAATAGCTATTCTGTTTTAATTGTTCAGACCTTGAACTGGTTCCTATCTCTGACTTAGAGCTGAAATGTTTCATTTAGGTGCCTGTGGCAGGGCGGAGGGCGGAGGGCAGGGCCGGGTCGTGATCCTACGCACCCGGTCCCGTATTAGGCTAATCAAGCCTCTGAGGTTTAAAGGCCGACTGCAGAGTATCGTGCGGGAGAGAGAGATCGTTAGCGGACATGTCCGTCATGTGTGTGTTTATGTTGTCTTTTGAGTTTATCATTAAAACTATTATTTATATTGAAAAGCCAGTTCTCGACTCCTCCTTTCCATTGATCCCTTTACAGTGCCACTAGCATCACAAAACTAAATCACTTTCAAACAGGGTAACCTGATGGAAAAGTCATTATTTTTGCAATTCTGTTTGGTGGCACATCCATTACTTAACTTGAGTTTAGCCATAAAACTGTGTGCTTTCGTGATATGTGTGATTAGTTGTACCTTGCTTTTATAAAAGCCACCACATGATCATAGAGGAAATCAACTTGTCAATCGACCCCATTTTTCATGAAAAGCACCATCCCCAGTAAGAGCAACCTTTCGACATGGGTTCTGGTCCCATGGGAACCCGAAAGTAATCGTGTTCACATAGGCAATGGTAAGCACGATTTGGAGGCTACATTGACAACTAGGTTTAGGGTTGGGGTTTGGGTAAGGGTTAAAAAAATATATACATTTATGTTAACTGCATAACATCATTAACAACTAAACTCACTTTTGACACTCCAGAAACTGGAGTTCAATTGCGGCGTATGTTCAACAACACTTATAGCTTCAGCTACTGGTGGCAGTGGTTTGAATTTTGACAAGCACAGGCCGATTTAAGTAGCAGAACTTTCAACATACTGTCACCGAATTTACAGTGCGTTCAGTCTGAAAAGCCAATGATTTATGTTGAAACTCTTAATAAGTGATATCAGGGACCTGTGTAGCTCAGCAAGTAAAGAAACTGACTTCCACCTCTGGAGTTGGCAGTTCGAATCCAGGGTGTGCTGAGTGACTCCAGCCAGGTCTCCTAAGGAACCAAATTGTCCCGGTTGCTGGGGGGGTAGAGTCACATGGGGTAACCTCCTCGTGGTCGCTATAATGTGGTTCACTCTCGGTGTTGCATGTGGTGAGTTGTGCGTGGATGCTGCGGAGAATAGCTCGAAGCCTCCACATGCACTATGTCTTTGCAGTAACACCCTCAACAAGCCACGTGATAAGATTGACGGTCTCAGACGCGGAGGCAACTGAGATTCGTCCTCCGCCACCCGGATTGAGGCAAGTCACTATGCCACCATGAGGATTTAGAGCGCATTGGGAATTGGGCATTCCAAATTGGGGAGAAAAAGGGGAGAAAAAAATAATTAGATATATAAAAATAAGTGGTATCAAATGGGGGGCCTGGGTAGCTCAGCGAGTATTAACGCTGTCTACCACCCCTGGAGTCACAGGTTCGAGTCCAGTGTGTGCAGCGTGACTACAGCCAGGTCTCCAAAGCAACCAAATTGGCCCGGTCACATGTGGTAACCTCCTCGTGGTCTCGATTAGGGGTTCTCGCTCTCAATGGGTCACGTGGTAAGTTGTGCATAGACCACGGATAGTTGCATGAGCTTCCACATGCGGAGTCACCATGGTGTCATGCACGATGAGCCACGAGATAAGATGTCTCAGAAGTGGAGACAACTGAGACTTGTCCTCCACCACTCAGATTGAGGTGAGTAATTGCACCACCATGAGGACCTACTAAGTATTGGGAACTGGTCATTCCAAATTGGGAGAAAAGGGGATAAATAATAATAATAATATAAATGTTTTTGTATATGTGTGTAACTCTAGGGGTGAGAATGCTTACCTAAAATAGCAATAACCTCATCATCCTGAATGACTTCCAATGAGCCAGACACCACAAAGCAAAGAGTGTCCACACTCTCCCCTGCATGGAAGATTAGGTCTCCTGGAGCACAATGTGTGGTTTGAAACTCCACCGCCAAAGAGCGCAGACAGCCGTCACTGGCCAACCGGAAGGCAGGGTGCTCGTTGAATACCTGACGGTTCAGATGTACACAGATGTCGGCACGCATGTCTTTAGGACAGATGGACAGAACCTACCAAGTGAAGAAAGGAACGAAATGTTTTAGTGACACATTGGCTCTCATTCACTAACCGTACATATAAGTGTAATTGTGTGTAAAACCTGTGTGCAGATGTTTTAACACAGAAATCAAAATCAATAAGTTTACAGTAAAAAAAACAAAATTATTTAGGTTAAAATGTTGAGAAAAATCACACATACACAAAAATCACAGATTATGGTGGTCTTAAAAATGTAATGTGTTAAGCCATACTGTTTATATATATATTAATAGTTATTAAGACCAATTGTCTCTAAAGTACAATATATACATGTTCCAATGAACATGTGTTGAAACTCTTCATTTTATGTTGGAATTGCTATTACATGTTAGAGACATATCTGCATACACAAGGAAAAAAACTGTAGTGCAGTATAATGTGATTAAGTGACTATTATTGAAATTATGTAAAGGACAGACACTGCAAAGGATTGAATTGAGCAGTTTATCCTGCTGTAATGCACTTCATTACTTGTGAAAGAAAAGAAAAAAAGAAGTCAAGTAGAAACTTGTTCAGTTGCTGGTGGTATTTAGAAATGTCAATTTCTCAAATCACATGAATATTTTATTTTTGCACTGTCTACAGCGAGAACTAAATTAAGCCTGAGCTGAAGATCTACAGTATGTTATTACAAAAATATTATGAATAGTGCATAATATTATTATCATACTAATATTATTTGATTTTGACACAATAGATACAGTAGAAATTAACTTTTATATATAAAATAACTGAGGATGCATATTGTTCACAGGAGTGGAATGAATGTGTAGTGCACCTAGAGTCAAGAGGTTAATAGAGAAATGGCTGAATCCATGACTGAGTTATCAGGATCCTGTTACAACAGTCTGCTTTATTTATAGTTCTTTGTGTCAGAATCCTGACACCCATGTCTTGTCTTTCATGTTGTGTGTGAGCACATGGTTCCAGATTGTGTTCTGTCATTTTCATTGTAGTTCTCTGTTCTGGTGTTGTTGTGTGTGAGGCTATGTGCTCTCCTGTCAGTTCTGTTTTTAGTGCTAAATCTGCCCCATCATTTGTCTGATTATTAGTTCACCTGCATCACCTGTTTACCTTGTTACCCTTTTCAATTCTCCCTCAATTTAATCTCCCAGTGAGGTCTGTCTTGTACCTGCTGGACCCTACCTGTCTTTCCTGGTTGCCTGATTGATGCCTCAGTTACCAACCAGCCCTCCTCCTATCCCCAACATCCGCCAATCAGCTCCTGTTCACACCAGCTCCCTGGACTATGTCAACCATCTGGGTTCCTTTTTTGATTGGGTTTGTCCTTTATGATAAATTTTTCATTTATCCTCGCTCTTTTCCTCAACCTTGACATCAGTATGTGATGTGACATGTCACATCAAAGACTGTATTTGTCATGTTTGTTTGTGTGGTGAGACAAACAGGCAGTGACATTTGACACAATTTACAGCCACTCAAAAATAAGTGACACGCAATGAGGTGGGTTAATTAAAACTAATTTTTATGCTTTAATCGTTAACTTCCTGATATCCCAGCATGACTGCTGTGTGAATTTTCCATTTCACTTATTGATTTGCAACTAGTAGTACCTAATAAACATAATAAACAGCATCATCCAATCACTGCCAACCATGTTAAAATAATATTATACATTATAAATTCTGAATCTAAGTACTGATTACCATTGCCCCATGTCTGACAAACATGTCGAGAGGTTCAAAAATCATCTGCAGCCTGAAACTGAATTGTTGATTGGAAGTTTGGATTGAATGCACTAGGCTTCATAGGAAAGATATAGGATGCTCACTTGCTCCCTTGACCCCTATTTAGTAAATGACTTAACCTCCAGTGTGCTGTCTGTCTGCACTGGTCTCAGAACAGTTCAAAATGCACCGTATTTTCAACTTAACTCCATATAAAGCCTCTGAATGCAAAAAAAAAAAAAAAACGCACAGTAAATATAGTATTTCTAATGAAAACCTTGTGCTATTGTACATACACTTCACGAAAACAATTTCGTAAAGGGTCAACCCATTTTCAACTCAACTTATTCATATCTCATAACTAAGTGTCTTTTTATTGTTGTTGTTGTTTTGGTTTGCATGTTCACCTCTGCTGTCCTCAAAGAAATTTTTCAAATTTGCCCATTATGCCCAATGCTATATGTCAATAAATGGATAAGATTTCTCCCCCTGCACTGCATAAAAATCAGTTGTGACAGTCCTTTATACTGCAAGTCTAAATTTGAGCCCAGGGTTGAATAGATCTTTGATATTCCCTGAGGGTTGATGTCTCCTGTGAGATAATGCAATTTTCCATTTTTCTTCTAAAATAAAATAAAAAAGGGGGGTCTTGATGGAGGGGAACTTGCAGAGAGAAAGAAAGATTACCCTTTTTTTCTCCATATTCCCTTTTTTGAGTTTGGTGAATGAAGTTTTTCACAGAATGATTGCATCAATCAAAAAAGATACTGTAAAAGAAAACTATTTCCCTTCAGATAGCAGTGCCTATGTCTGAATATTTTGATATGGAGTCCATAATCAATATCCCTACATCACAGCAAAGCTGATTTTAAGAGCAGAAAAAGCTCATTAAGGAAGCATAAAAGGTATCCATATGACTCCTGCTTAAATCCGTGTCTTCAGAAGCAATATGATAATTATGAGTGAAAATAGATCAATATTTAAGTACTTTTTGCTATATATTTCCACTTTTGCTTTCACATTATAAATGTGAAAGTGGATATTCATAGTAAAAAAGAATGGAATATTGATCTGTCTCTCACCCAAATAAATTGCATCACTTCAGAAAACATGGATTAATCCATGCAGGACCTACAGAGCTGAAATATTCTTGTAAACATTTTCATTTGTGTTCAGCAATGGTTATACAGATATGGGATGGTATGAGAGTGAGTAAATGTTGAGACAATTTGTATTTTTGGGTGAACTATGTATTAAGTAAAATTTACAAGCTATTTAAAAGGCCTTGGGGTGTCTCATACCCCCAAAAAATGTCTTTAAGGCAAGTCAGGTCACGCAGCGGCCATATTTGTAAAGCTATTTGACAAAAACACAGCTTTTTCTAGTCATACAAGTACAGCTTCAGCCTAGTTTGATTTGGGAAAGACCAAACACTACAAAACTGTTGGTTAAGATTATATTAAAGCAACATATTTAAAAAAAAAATAATAATAATTTTCCGGGCTGGTTTAGCTAATGCGCATGCACATTCTCAAGTAAATAGACATTGACTGTAAGGTGGAACCTCCATTTTTAAAGCTGCCATATTTAGAGTTAAGTTTTCTCTTATTCATATGTACAGTATATGATTAGAGGGACCAATCTCATCCAATAATATCCCAAAAAGAACATGAGGGTTGAGTACATAAGAAGTTCACCCACCTTCTCTGTGTCTATGCCTTTGGTCATGGCCCACGTGGACACAATATAGTCCATAACTCTCTCACTCAGTCCTTTAGGCACCTGGTAGAGCTTAAGGAAGTCTCTCACGTTATTTAGCATTTCGTGGTAGCGGTTGGTGTTGGTGTACATCTGTTGAAAGATAGTGGTCACGTTTCCAAAGATGGTGGCATACAGTAGAGCTGCAAATGAGAGAGGGGAAAAGTGAACTACAGGGGAACTTTAGAAAGCTGCTATATAAAAATCAAAGGCTTGACTGATGTGAGAGTGTCTGAAAGAGATACAGTATGGGGGAGTCTAATTGCCGGCAGAGGAGAGCTTCATTTGAATGCTATGGGTGAAATAGAGAGCAGATGCAATTTAGACTTTCTTTGTTTACTTCTCAGTGGATTAGCTTCATGTACCATTTAATCACATTATTTATAAAAAGAGTAAAAACTGTTAACAACATGATGCTGACTGAACAGTCTTGGTACAAAATTATGGAGAAACCATATACTGTACAGTGGCCCCAAAAAGACCATCAGAACACTTAAAAGTGGGGTATGTGATTTTCTTTTTTGACCATTTTTTCAAAATAACTTGAAATCCTATTCCTAACCCACTTACTGGCTGTAAATTAGAAGCACTGAAATGAAAATTAAGCAATTTAATCATCTGTGGAACGGGCAGGACTCGAAAAACTCCAGCCAATCATTTTCAAGACCATCTAGAATCATTGGACAGAAAATGTGTCAATCAAACGGTCGTACCATGCCCCCTCCCCCACCACCCTGGCGCTGTGTCCCGTTCAGTGCGCATACTCAAAGCTCGTGACCCAGTAACAGGAAGCGATTGTATTTATGTATGGAGAATAGAGCTTTTATAGTGCTAGTGGGGTTGTTCCACATTTCTATGAATCCTGTTTTGAATAGAAGACCGCTGTACAGACGCCAGGGCTGGCGATGTTCTTTTTTTTTTTTTACAGTTATGAGAAAATCAGCTCTACACCTTTCAAGAGTGGTATGCGACCCCTCCTCCTGCTGTGTCAACAATTTGCTCTGAAAAATTGTCTGACAGGTGAATGCACTGTTTGACTAGTGAGTCTAGAACACTGCTAGAACACTGCGCATCTGAGTTTTCGCTCGTGCATGATTGCGCGTCCATGTTTTTCGAATGGGTGGAGTCAGGGCGAGCGTTGGAGGAGAGAAGGTAGGACCTTAGAGTTGTGTATTTTCAAAATCTGCCGGCCGTTTTGCAAATCACATACCCCACCTTTAAGCCACACTTAAAATGCATTAGATAACCAAATATCAAAGAGCCATTTCTTTTCGAGAAAGATAGCAATGGAACATTTTTAAAGCAAAAAAAAAAAAAAGTTTTATAGGTTAATAAAGTTATAAAACAGTAGATACAAAGTATTTTTTAAATTGAAGTCAAAATGTATTCAGACACTTTCTGGTTGTCAAACATATATGGACATGTCACTTGCAGGAAATACAAGTACTTAAGAAATTAGCTTAAAAAATGGTTAATCTGAATGCAATTACATAAAATACTGTATAAAATGGTGACATCTGCAGACAAATGACTGTAGAGCTTTTCTCAGAACAATATGTCAATATAAATCTTGCCATCTTCAGTCTCCTTGGTGTGATCATGATTTGAAACTCGATTACACTTCCCGCACTTGACACATGCACAGAGCTCTGTCCACACACTTTTTATAGTGAAAAAGGAGTAAAATTTTGGCCTCTTTCTCTCAGGTAGGCCCTTCAAGGTAGCCTGGAGAGGTGAGGCGTCCAAGTCACATCAGCTATTTACTGGGGTACCTCAGGGCTCAGTGCTTGGGCCTCTTCTCTACATACACAACATCACTGGGACCCATCATTCAGGCACATGGGTTCTCTTCCCACTGCTACGCCGATGACACACAAATCTACTTGTCCTTCTAGCCCAACGACACCACGGTGACTGCTCAAATCTTGGCCTGTTTGGCAGACATCTCGGCCTGGATGAAGGAACACCACCTGCAACTTAACCCACGAAGACTGAGCTCCTCAACTTTCCAGCCAACCCTGCTGTTAACACAACATCACCGTTTAACTGAGTTCAAATATAGTAACACCTACCAAAACAGTCAGAAATCTAGGGGTAACCATCGATAACCAACTCAATTTCACAGACCACATCTCAAAGACAGCACGACCATGTAGATTTACACACTGCAATATCAGGAAAATAAGAAACTTCCTCTCTGAACATGCCACACAACTTCTTGTTCAGTCACTTGTCATAACTAGACTGGACTACTGTAACACTCTCATTGCAGGCCTTCCTGTATGTGCAATTAGGCTCCTGCAAATGATCCAGAATGCAGCAGCACATCTGGTTTTTAATGAATCAAAAAGAGCGTATGTTATATCACTCCTTATCTCCCTTCACTGGCTGCTGGTTGATGCACAAATTAAATTCAAGGCTCCGATGATGGCAAACATAGCAGTCAATGGGTCTGCTCCAGCACACCTAAAATAATTTCCACACAGCTACGTTCCTACCAGAAGCCTGGCTAATGAGCGGCGCTTTGTTGTACCAACACAAAGAGGCACCAAATCCCTTTTCCGGACTTTCCTGGACTTTTCGATATATACAGTATACACACATATATATATATATATATATATATATATACTTGCTGCACTCTAATCTGTCTTTGATACTATACTACTATGCTATTGAATCTTTGTAATGCAGCAATTTTTGTATTATTGTCTCCTTAAGATGAATCGCTTATGACGTATTATTTCTCTTTTGTAAGTCGCTTTGGATAAAAGTGTCTACAAAATGAATAAATGTAAATGTAACATAAATGTTTCTCACCAAAACCAATCGTATCGCTTCAGAAGACATGGATTAACCCACTGGAGTTTTATGGATTACCTTTATGCTGCCTTAATGTCCTTTTTTGAGCTGGGAAGGGTTGAACCCCATTGACTTGCATTGAATAGATAGAAACACATAGTATCCATTAAAATATCTTTATTTGTGTTCAGCAGAAGAATGTCATACAAGCTTGAGATGGCATAAGTGTGAGAAATGAATGAGAGAATAATTATTTTGGGGTGAACTATTCCTTTAAATGTGACTAAAGTGTCAAAAAGTGTTCAAATAGATTTTGGTGCAACTGTACAGTATATGGCTGAAGTTACACCTCTTCTGCAAGCACTTAACCATAACCATAAACATAGGAAATAACAATAAACAAACTTTATCTTTTTGTTCTCCACTTTTCTGCATTTGCACATCTGCACTACTCTTGAAACTCAGCATTGCAGTATTGTGAATATTATTGGCTCCTGTATCATACATTTATTGTGATGTTCCTCATTTGTAAGTTGCTTTCGATAAAAGCATATGCTAAATTATTCAATGCACATTTAATTGTAAAAGTATATTCTAATAAAGTAACTCGGTTGAATCAAGGAGAATTGTCAAACGTTATGTTCTCATTGGCTAATACAAAATTACGTTTATGTTTGTTTCTATTCAAAGAGATCTGTTCTAAGTGTCAGCCAGCTATGTAGCTTTTTAGTCTGCCTAATATATATTTTCCAGCAGACTGACAATATCCCCCCAATCCTATCCCAACTTATATCCGAGCGTTTCCATGGTAACCCAGACCAAAATAGTTTTTGAATCTATTGTTACTTTGTTACCAGTATGTTCTCAGAGGGTGGACAGAATAGATGAACAGCATAGCCAGAGAGGTAAGATTCCTTTGGAAACTGAGAAGCTTGGGTAGTTGGGTAATGCATTTTAAATCAAATCAGTGACTGACAAGATTTTGCCAATTGATCCACTCAAATGTGCATTCACCCTCTTTTGACACATAAGCCAAAGACCAGCAGCAGTTTGATGAATATTAACAGATTATGGAAACCAAAACATTAATTAACTGCCCATGTGAACAAAAGTATGCTGAGTAATGATGATAGCTTTCATGCTCTGGTGCAGCAATTCATTTCTAGGGAAGATACCAGTGCTGCACTATGACGCAGATAAATTGTGTACCAATGATTCATGCATTTGTCATTATGCTGTCTGTTTTACTAGTGTAAACAATATGTATGAGGGCAATAAAGAGTTATATACGGAGACATATTTCAAACTTGTCACTGAATATGCCTGGCAGTCCAGAAATACACATGTGCATGAACACAAAACAAATATGTGCCAACCAACATGATGGCACATACCTTAATGATAATAACTAACAGTGCAAAGAGTTATGTGCACATAGCAAAGCAGCAGTTGCACACTGAGGCAGATGCAGAACAATGAATTAAGGTTTACATAATGCACATCACGCAGCATACGCTTCTGATGAGTAATTAAGCAGGGATTTGCCAGAGCTCACAGTTAATTGTTGGGGTGTTTATTTTTTATTTGTATTATTATTATTATTATATTTTTTTTTTTGCAGTGGCTGAGTCCACTGTTAACATAAAGGTCATGCAAACATACAAGGAACAAACTGCCACTGGCACAAAGAGCAGAGAAGATGAGCAAACAGAATAGGTCAAACTCACTGCATCTCACAGACAGTGCAAAGAGATGCAAAATAAACAAATAGCACAAGTGAAAATCAGAGAAAAAGAAGAATGACCATAAGGAAAGAAGTTTCTATGATAAGCAAAACAAATTCAAGACAAAAAGTGTATCACATGGAATCTACAATGTTTTTGATATTTTTTTGTTCCCTGTCTGTCGCTCACTCGACATTGTGTCGAATGAAGCGACTCTAGGTGTAGTTCTTGAAGGCCTCGGTTACCTCTGAACTTGAGAAAAGGCCAATGAGAAATTGGCAGGCAGAATTGTGCGTCTGTCCATTCAGATTTTTTCTTTGGAGCCGAGCGGTTGTGTGTTCAGCAAGCTGGTGTTCCACTACTGTTCCACTCGCATCTAGCATTGCTGTTGGATCCTACGGTGCATTACCACCAGCTTTCTCCCTTCTCTGCAAGCCAGTGCAGTCCACGTCCCTGACCGTTTCGACAGCGTTACCTTGAAGAGCAAATAGACTTGTAAAAGAGTATATTTCCTCTAAAAGAGTATACACATTGGCGTTGAACTTCTTTTTAAAGATGTGTCAGGCAGCGTTTTATGAATGGTTCATGTTCGCATTGCGAGAACATAACCACGGCAACGTTGCGGTCGTTACTTTCTTTCCTCCGAGAGAAAGCCACTGAACCTCCTTCGTACGGGATTGGGGCCGGCGCTGCTTGCGTTGAAGGCAATTTGGGGAGTGCAGTGGGCTTGGATTCACTGGATAAATCCCCACGAACCAATCGCCCCAGTATTCTCGTTTGCTTTCGTCCGGGTCCGACACAAGACCAGCTCGCCCCACGGCCAGTCTGATGTCTCTCTCGGACCCCACGAGCTGGATGATGATTTCGCCACTGCATCGGAGAGCGTCACAGCGGCGTCTGATGCTGATTATTCAACTGGGCTGCCACTTTCGAGTCTGCTCATCCAGTCTGAGCCTGACGCACAGATGTCTGCTATGCTTGCCTGGGCCACCGTGAGCGTGGGGCTGGGAACCCTCCGTCCCCCCTCTCACCAATCAAGGCTAGACGATCGGTTCCTCGGGTCAGGGCACCACTCACAGCCACGCACCCCCCAGTTCCTTTCTGTCCGGAGGTGCACGATGAGTTGACGAAGCCATAGAGGGCACCATTTACTGCCCAAATCCGGCTTCCTCGCTCCTCTGCTCTCACTACCCTCGACGGCAGAGCAACCCCTCACGCTGTCTACGCCCTGCATTCCATGGCCCTCCTGCCAGTCCACAAGGCCAAGGCACATAAAGATCTGCACTTGGGTAGTCCTGATCCTGATGTGCTGCAGGAACTGCGCTCAGCGACTGACCACGCCCCCCGGGCCATGAAGGTCATAGCGCTGGCACTCGGTCAGCGCTGAATCTGGTCGAGATACGGGACCCCGACAAAGCCCGCTTTCTCAATGCCCCTGTATCCCAGTTCATCTTATTCGGCGACACAGTTGAAGACTTTGCCCAGCAGTCTTCGGCAGTGAGGAAGCAGATGGAGGCCACCTCCCACATCATGCCTCGCCGCCGTTCCAGCGCGAGCTGTGCTCCATCTGCTTGCAGAGGGTTTCCCCCTGCGGCTTCTAAACAACAGGCAGGTCCGTTTCAACCTGGGCCCAGCTCTCAGCCCCAGTGTAGAGCTCCCTGCAGGAAGCTGATGCCTCCGTCTCAGTTCATGACACCTAATGCATTTCCTAATATTAACAAATATAACCTTATTGTAAAATGTTACCCTATATTTTTTAAACTTGCAACTTCCACGACCTCATATTAATTGAGACACTAGTTTATTTGTACTACTACAAAAAAGTTGAAAGGTGATTAAAATGGTGAAAAACATGAAATAGTGAAGAAATTCTGACTTATACACTTACACACGTTCCCTTTATACATTTAATTTCAAATTATGCAATGTATTTCATGTACATTTAACCTAACATCTTGAGGGAAACAGTCCTTGGACATGTTATTTTCATCTCTTGAGCTATAGAGTGCACATTACATTTGCAGAGGTTCTATGGATGTTTTAAAGTAATGACAATATTCACACCAGTGGGGCCCATTTTCATGATTTCGCCTAGGGCCCCAGAAACCCACGGGTTGGCCCTGGATAGGTGTAAAATCTGAGCGGCCTCCCATCCACCAGAGGGAGCCCTCACCTGAATACTGAACTCTGTCACATCCTGCTTCCTGCTACATCAGTTCCTGCCATATCACTTCCTGTTTTGCTCTGTATTTAAGCCTTGCACACTCACACCTTGCAAATTATTGCCAGTTCACCTGCCTTACCAAGCGTTTATCTGTTGCTATCTCGTTCTGCTTCATGTTATGTTCTACTGCATGTTTAATGGAATTACGATCTTGGATTACTCCTTTTGTATTGTTGGCCTGTTTGGATTGATCACCTGTTGCCAACCTCTGCCTGTATTACTTACTACGTTTGTGATTTCTGATTTGGATGTGTTCATTTAACTCTCCTGCAAAATGGATTCTAACCAGACCTCCTGTATGAGTTTGTTAAAGAATACTTTGCCCGATCTGAATCCAGTGGAAGTATCACAGATTCAAGCAGCTTTCAACTACCAGAGGGATGTGCTACATGGATTCCAAACTCAACTTACCAGTCTACGTGCCACTAACGAATATCTGAACCATTATATTCAATCTCTTCCACCGACCGGAAAAGAATAGGTAAGATTTGCCTCTTTCTACCAGCATAGAAAGCCCCGACGTTCACATCCAAACCAAGATTCCTGTGGAGTATGCAGAATTTTCTGAGGTGTTCAATAAAGATAAAGTGGCCCAACTTCCCCCTCACCATCCCTGGGACTGTGCCATTGAACTCCTGCCTAATGCAGCTCCTCCTAAAAGTAAGGTATACAGACCCACTGTCACTTTCAGAAACTCGGGCAATGGAAAATTATGTTGAAGAGGCATTAACTTCAGGCTTCATATGCCCTTCCACATCCAATGCTGCAGCAGGATTCTTCTTTGAGGAAAAGAAAGATGGTGGCCTCAGACCCTGCATTGATTACCGTGGCCTCAACTCAAAGTCAAATATAGATATCCTCTTCCATTAGTTCCTTCAGCCCTAGAACAACTTTATTTTCACTAAATTAGTGCATACAACCTCATCCGAATCAGAGAAGGAGATGAATGGAAGATGGTCTTTCTCACCACAAGAGGGCAATATGAGTATCAAGTCATGCCCTACGGCCTTGCAAACTCACCAGCAATATTCCAGTCTTTCATCAATGAGATTTTCCGTGATCTCTTAAACCAACGTGTCATCGTCTACATTGACGATATCCTTATTTACTCCCAAAGCACAGCACATTCAACAAGTTAAGACTGTTCTAACTTGCCTACAGGAGAACCAACTTTATGTAAAAGCTGAGAAATGTGAGTTTCACACCTCCAGTACTATGTTCCTAAGATACATTATCAGTCACCAAGGGGTAGAGCTGGATATGTCCAAAATCAAAGCAGTAACAGCATGGCCAAATCCTACAACTATCAAAGAACTACAAAGATTCTTAGGCTTCGCAAAATTATACAGATGGTTAATCAGGAACTACAGTATCACCGCAGCTCAGTTAGGTTCTCTCCTGAAAGGTAAACCCAAGAAGTTGCAATGGATTGACTCAACACAAGCAGCCTTAAAAAGCTCAAGTCCAAGTTCACAACAGCCCCTATTCTCAAACATCCGGACCCAAGTTTACCATTCATCATAGAAGTTGGCACTTCTGACTTTGGGATAGGAGCTGTGCTCTCACAAATATACGGCACACCAGGCAGAATGTATACTTGTGCTTTTTTTTCCTGGAAACTGACCAATGCAGAATGGAACTATGATGTGGGCAACAAGGAGCTTCTATCTACCAAAGCTGCGTTAGAGGAGTGGCGACACTGGCTAGAGGGGGCGGTCCACCCATTCCAGGTAATCACAGACCATAAGAATCTTGAATACATTAAGAGTGCTAAACGTCTGAATCCAAGACAGGCACGCTGTCTGTATATCTAGTGATATCACTAGATATCAGTTCACAGTCACGTATCGACCTGGCAGCAGAAACAGCAAAGCAGACGCACTCTCCAAAAGGTATGACCCCTCACATGGCCTCTGTTACCAGACTCCATTCTACCACCATCTGTCATTATTGCCCCCATCCGGTGGGACATTCAATTACTTTCTTCCATGGGATGAATATGCTCAGAATTCACTCAAGCATTCCTCCACAGGACTTACGCCTTTCCAATGTGTTCTGGGCAACCAACCACCCATTTCCCTTGTTCAGGTGACCCTTCGACAGTGTCAGCTGTGGAGAATTGGATCAGGAGAAGTGAGAGGGTGTGACAGCACTCATGTCAGGCTTTAACATGCCATCTGGGCTCAACGTATTCAGGCCAACCGTAGGAGGCATCCCCACCTCAACTACCAGCCAGGCCAGAGAGTCTTGCTATCTTCAAGGGATCTTCGATTGCGGCTACCTTGCAGGAAGCTCAGCCCCAGATATGTAGGTCCATTTCATATCATAAGACAATTAAATCCTGTGACCTATAGACTAGACCTTCCTGCTAACTACCACATCTCTCCTTCCTTTCATTTGTGTCATTGTTAAAACCGGTCCACTCTGCATCTAGCCCTTGAACCCTGGAAATGGAACCCCCACCACCTTTGGAGATAGATGGAGCTCCAGCATACCTGGTCAGAGAGATCATAGACTCAAGACGACGAAGGAGCCAGTTGCAATATTTGGTGGACTTTGAGGGATACGGACCAGAGGAGAGATCTTGGGTAGCTGCCCAAGACCTTAGATCCCTCATTGATCCAGGAGTTCCATCTAATGCACCCCAATCACCCTGCACCTAGACCCAGGGGACACCCCAGTAATAGAACAACAGGAGGTGTTTGTAGAGGTGGGGGGGATTCTGTAACATCTGAGTAGCCTCCCATCCACCAGAGGGAGCCCTCACCTGAATACTGAACTCTGTCACTTCCTGTTTCCTGCCACATCACACTTCCTGTTTTTCTCTGTATTTAAGCCATGAAATTAATTGATTACCCGTTGCCAACCTCTGCCTGTATTACTTACTATGTTTGTGATTTCTGATTTGGATGTGTTCATTAAACTCTTCAGCATAATGGATTCTAACCCGACCTCCAGTCTGAGTTCATTACAATAGGAGAGTATTTTTTATATATTTTATAGCTATCATTCGAATTCTGTGGAGCTTTCCACTGAATCCCGCGTGCACAGATACTGTGCAGACAAAGTCGTAGACAGGGTGTATTCTTGAGAAGGTGATATTAGTCTAGCACTGCCTCTGTAGTCTTGCTAACTCTTCACGAGCATCAAACTCCATCTATTCTGCATTACTCAAACTCAAAGTCTAATCAAATCTACTGAAGACATGAAAGTGGGTGGTCCCCTCATGAGGAAGTAATATAATACCCCTTTGGGTGTTGGAAAAATGTTGATTGATGGAGGCAAAAGAACGCTTGTGTGTTAGCCAGACATTCATCATTTCTGGCACCATCATTTTCATAAATGTCTTCTCTCCTTCACTGAAGCAGTTTTCCTCCTTATGGTCAGGGTAATAGCCAAATTGGTGCCTTTTTATGGAGTGGTAATGGGAACAACAAAAGCCTTGCAGATGCACTATTAATGGTGGCTGATAAAATAAAAAGAGATAGATACCGGACTGGAGAGGATGTTTGAAAGGGCTGGATTGCTCATGCGCTGCATCCAGGGGAAGAAAATAGGCAACCTTACCCTTTCCAATTGCTGTAAAATGAGGCACGCGCTGTGGAGGAAGCTTGCCTTGTGACATTTGACTGTATACAGAAGATGTTTTGGATGAGATAGTGTGCGAAGATACTGGAACTTTTAACCTTTTAAAGGTTTATAGTCAAAGGCAGGATTTCCCAAATGGGTGTCTATTTCTTTTTTCTTTTTTTTGCAAGCATAACATCCACAAGAGTGCCATCAAAAGTTACAGACCTGGACTGTATGAAAGCTGAGCGTCAATTATTGTCACTAGTGTACATAGTAAAGGGTTTATACCAAGCACAGCAATTCTAAAAGGCATTTGAGTCATGGTAACTGTTACGAATGAGGTCGGAGTCAGACAAGGGATGAGGATCCAAATGCGGGTTTATTGATAAAAAGGAAACAAACAGGCATGAACAAACAAAACTACCACGATGGGCAAAATGAAAACAAAACACGAAAACACAGGAACTGGAAACACGGGAACACAGGCATGGGAGCGAGCATAAACTACGCACAACAACATTCAACGATAGACAAGGACTGAAACAAAAACCAGGATATAAATACAAAACATAGGACAAAGGGGCCAGTGAACAAACAGAACTCAAACTAGGTAACAAGGTGATTAACAGAAGCAAATGACAAATTAACAAGGGCAGGTGAAAACAATGAACAGTGAACACGAGGGAAAACAAGACTATGGAGTTACAAGGGTGCCAAAAGTGAAAACTAAGGAATGCAAAAAGTGACAAAAATGGCAAACAAGAGGGAACAGTGAAACAAGACAGGGTAACCATTACAGTAACAGGCTGGCGTTAATAGCCCTGCTTTTGATTCATTCAAATCTGTAGCTTTCATGCACTCAATTTTACAAAAAGCTCTTTGTCAAAACGATCCCTCGGACAGCCTTTACTCAAAGTATGTAAATTAATGATTCATTGCCGCACTGAAGAGGTGATAATCTCTTGGATGTGACAGAGATATTAAGAGCATTTACGCTACAGCAACAACAAAGTGAATCCCTTGTAATAGCTCTGCTCCTCAATATCCAAGCTCTTATTAAATAGTTACAGGGCTGACTCATAGGCTGCTCCAGTGAGCTGTGCTGCCTGGTGGCAAGTCCTGAGATGCAAACCTGTAGAGTCCACACAAACCCAGCACGAGTAATTGTGTTAAAAGCTTCACCAATTTATAAGTGAAGCAATGTAGAATCACATTAAAAAGTCAATGATTAATACATGTAAGTACATTTGATAAAATCTAAATGTGAATACATAATTTTGCAGGGCTAAATCCCATTCCCAGGGTTTCACAGTGGCTTGATTTTATTACACGCGAGATGTGAGCCTGAGAGCCTGAGATGTACTTTATTTGGACGAACTCAGTTCTACTGTGTAATCAAGCTTGCTCTTCAATCCAGCCTCCAGGCAAAAACTTTCATGCAGAGAAAAACATTGTATTGTCTGCAATATCTGTGGTGTATAACAACATTGAAATGTGCTGTGGGTAATGAGGCTTCCCCATTAGGAAATATCACAATGCATATTATTTAGAACTTAGAAAAAACTAAATCTAAACATAAGTGGATACAATTAATATTTTTTGTGAGGAACAATGAAACAATTGATAAAAATATGGCACTGAAACTGTGGCCCCAAAAAGTATTTGGATGCCATTGTATTAGATAAAAGATATCCAACCAAGTGGTATCTGCATACAAATTATGCTAAACCATATGCCAGAACTAAATTAACTTTTCTGAGCCATTTTTGCTATGCTTAAAATGTAATAAAATTATCTAAAAATAATTGTTAATGTCTATATGTAGTCAGTTACTGTCAACTTCACACATGTGCCATATCAGAGTAACAACAGGTAAATTATTCATCTTGTTTTAGATCTGTTTACTAAAAAACAAGATTAAGATAATAATTAAGCATAGGAATTTCTTACAGTGCTTGTTTAAGTGCAAAAAGCATAAATGTATTCAGCGTATGTATGTATTCTTTTGTATGGATCTTAATAAAATGAATTATTTTAAAGCCACAGTCAGAAAACTATGTGATGTCCTTCATCAGCATTGTCTGTTAGACCCCGTTTACAATCCAATTCCATGTGGTCAGGCGAGACACATCCCTGTTTACACCTGGTGTTCCTATGTGTCTCAAATGCATCTTCTGTGACCACTTGTGTTCAGACTTCAAAGGCAGGGACTCCATTCATGATGACATACATAAATCACAATGTAAGTGTGTTACTGCATGATAAAAAAAACGAGAGAAAAACGAGAAAAAGTCAGAAAAGACAAGGAAAGCTTGAACAAAACTGGTGTGCTGTTTCTTCCAGATGCAGTTGAAATTAAATCTGAACACAAACGCAACATTTAGAGTGAAGTGCCTGTGTTAGCTGAACTTTAGATGAGTGTGCTTCTCATCTGTGTCACTGGATGATGATATCAGTCACACTGAAGAAGATATGTGAAGTTCTTGGCTTGTGTATGTATCCATTTTTTCTAGGTGAAAACAGGGTCTTAGAGATGATCTGGTGCTAACAGGTGCTTCTTTGATGTGTATATTAAGACTGTGGGAACCAGGGCTGGACTGGTAATCTGGCATACCAGGCATTTTCCCGATCGGGGAGGACTGGCCATCGGGAGAACGGAGGGGTCCGGTGGGTCAGCCGCGAAACGGGCCGAATGGTCCGCGATAAGCTAAAATGAGCCGCCACGTTATGCAGAACGGACCACAAAACAGTGCCGTGATGTGCAGAAAAGTGAATCCCCCACTGTCCATCAATCAACCCATTCATCCCATCAAAAAAATTCCATCCATCCATCCCATCAACCAACTCACCACCCACCCAACCATCTATCCACCCAATTCTATCCATCCATCCATTCATCCCATCAACCAACTCACCACCCACCCATCCATCCATCCATCTGTCTAGCTATCCACCCATCCATCCATCTGATTAACCAACTCACCACTCACCTACCCATTCACCCAACCATCCCATAAATCAACTCATCACCCATCCACCCACACATCCATCCATCAATCCACCCAAGTTCCATCCATCCATCCCATCAACCAACTCACCAACCACCCACCTATCCATCATCCATCCATCCCATCAATCAACTCACCACCCATCCATCCATCCAATCAAAAAACTCACCTCAACTCCTGTTGAGTGTGATTGGGAGTTGATTGATGCAGTACTATTCAATAGTGCTATTTAGGGGACTTACAAGAACAGAAATTCACACACAAAATGTATTTAACACTGAAGAGGAAGAACTCTGAAAGCAGCTTTCGAAATCATGAGTCTAGCTGTGTGCACTCCTTTGATCATTGTGTGTGTGCCATCAGCAAAAACAAATACAAACAGTTTTTATAGCCTCAGTGAGATTACTAACTGCCGTATACACCAATCAAACCACAGAAAAACTCTAGCTGCAATACCTGCAGGCAAGCGCCCAGGCATAGATGGAAATTAAAAGCAGATTTACAGATGGGAGAGAGGATAAGAATGAACAGCAATCACAGAGCAAACTCCGTTACTTAATGAAGATGTTCAAACAAGCTGTTCAGAAGAGATATTAAAACACACAAAATCAAAGAATATGTGTGATAAGACCCCCCCCCCCCCCCCCCACCCTTACATTTTACACTTCTCTCCAACAGTACTGTGTTTATAATTCATCACTGGGAGATGGTTTGATTTTACAAGGGCCCTGACTCACTGTAGTTTGTTGGGTGCCTCTCCCTTGATATACTGAGATAAGACTGAAGATAAAGTGATGGGTTAACAAATGGCCAATAGATTTCCTGGCACATTGCTAATGAGGTTTATATTTGCATTCTATTAAATTGATGAGTCATCACCCACAGAACTCCCTAAGCATTATTCAATTATGAATTATTCATAATTCTGGAGAAGGAGAGATACATTTCCTAACACCTCTGCAGTAATTATCAGTATGAGGGAAGGATGGACTGTCTATAAGGAAGAGGTTAACAGGTATTTGATCAATATGAAACACCACTGCTAGAATTACCTAAGACATTTTCCCCAAAGTACAAATCAAACCAAAACTTAACGATTTTGCTGTATTACATAACAGTTCAGTCTAGAGCAATGTACCAAGCTTATTTAAGGAATGATCACAGTGAGGTTGTGCTATAACACAGACTTGAACTTTCAGTTCCATATTTCTGTGTAAAACATTTTATATATACACTTTATTTATTCTGGTTTACAACACATATGGTGGTCAAAAAGTTAAGATAATGAAAAGTATGCCTGTGCTATTTATTATTATTTTTTTAATAAATTACCATTTGTTTGATATTTTCATATGTAATGAAAAGAGAGTCAGATTTTCTTTTTTCCTTTTTTTTCTTTTGTTTGAAATACTTTTGGGAACCATTATTTTTTTGAAACCATTTTTCTATTTTTTTCAAGATTCAATGACTGTCTCTTCTTGTAATCACAACATGTAAAACATTTCATTACATAAATCCCAATGGATTTGATTAAAAATTAGTGTGGTACCAGATTACTTTTTAAAGGAAACTTTTTTAAAGGTACTATTGGGCCATTTTTATCCTTTTGGCTGTCTTGTACAAGCTTGTTTCCAACTGTAATCTGTGATTTGTGCCCCAAAATACATGCCAAAATGGTATTGAGTGTAGAGCAAACAATTAAGTGACTTAAACATGAATCAGTGGCACTCTCACAATCCCCAAGACCAATTTCCAAAATACGAGCCGTTAAAGAGACAGCTGTGTCTCAACTTCCCCATCAATTTGCATCTTAACCACAAAGTTTGCATAAAAAACTATGATATCATAAACATAGTCTTACTGATATGATTCAGTCATTGTCAGGCTTTAAGAAGCAATGACCCAGATGAGTCAGTAATTGTAAGTTAATGTGATGCTCTGTGTGCTCGGAGACATAAAGTCAACTCAGTTCCAGCATCAGCCAAACAGGGATAGATCCCTTAACACACCCGGTAAGTCCAGTAATTACTGCAGAGCCTGGAGGCAGACACCATTTCTGACCATCATTCTATTTCTCTGTCACTGCATTGGATTTTTCTCCCATATCTTTTCATATCTCTCCTCTGCTCTTGTGGGACTGACATATTTTGACCTCGAAACATATCTGAATTAGAATCTTATAAGTTATAAAAACAATGTCAATAGAATCACATACTATGATCATGTAATTATAACCTGAATTTTGCCAACAGTGAGTTCTTAGCACTAACCTATGATATTAGAGTTTTAAATAGGCTGTTTGATAGTAGATCTCTTTACACCGGTCATACAGTATTCAGCCTGTAACTCCTGTGTACTCTCATCCTGGTGGAGATGTCCAAGATTTGCACATAAGTGAGTGCCACTTTCACAGTCACAAATCTGTAAGGTGTGACCAATACTGAAGCTTAAATTTAAACAATCCATATGCTTTGTTCCAGACAACTCAGAACTCTGCATTCTTTCAGCGCTTTCACACTGTTATTTGTGAAAAAGGGAATATGACCTCATTGAGGAACTTTCCCTTTGGGAGCTTACTGAGAGAATCCATATACAATCAGAAAAAGACGCCATTGTGTACATTCTGTGAACTTTTAACTTTATGCTAAGCTAAAATGCTAGTCCTTTTACATGCACCTGTTCCCAGGCACAATTATATTTTTTTGATCATGAGTTATGAAGTAACTTTACCTTGTGAATGTGTTTGATTGTGTATTTATCCACTCAAGACTTGTCGTAGAATCCGTATGTCCATTTGCAGCTTTCAGTAAGTAAATAAATTACATTCACTAAAACAGACTGTAGTGTCAACACTTTCTGATTTCATTATACATTTTACACAACGGTTTGATCGTACGTGCAAAAGGGTTATTAAAGTCCTTTTTTTAATCAATCTCCACTTTCACATTCTTTATTTTTATAATTGTTTTAGGTGATTTGCATTCTACGTGCATATCACCACCTTCTGTGCAGGGACGTAAAGTTATAGTAAAAAAGGACTTAAATATTGAACTTTTTCCACCCACATCTATTCATATCACTTCTGTAATTTAATTACTGGAATCTTATGAATTACCTTTATGCTCCTTTTTGTGCTTGAACAACAGAGGGCTTCTCTATCTTCCCGAAACTAACCCTCCTTCCCCTGCTACATTAAGTAGCCTCCTCCTTTCTCTGCAACACAACAATCAGTGCAGCACCTCAGAGAGGCACTCAGTTCCCCAAGGCAGAGGATGCAACACAATAGTGTCTATCCCTCACATTTTTCAGATCTGTCTCCCTGTAGTGCCTGCCGCTTTGTAGTAATTTTCGGAATAAACCCAGCTTTGGTCAAATATCTTTGCTAGCCCATTAGGCAGTAAACAGGCTTCTTGGCCTCTCCACACTTAATAGTTCTCCAAATTGCTGTCTTTTATCTGGCCTGATTGATTCATGTTTGCTAGCTATCAAGAAAACCACTGAGGGGCCAAGCAAGGGTCAAACTAGATAATAAACTGGTGCTTCGCTCAGCTGTAAATACATTTTGTGTGTGACTTTCTGTTCTTGTAAGACCCCTAAAGAGCACTATTGAATAATACTACATCAATCAACTCCCAATCACACTCATGAGTTGAGGTGAGTTTTTTGATTGGATGAATGGATGGGTGGTGAGTTGATTGATGGGATGGATGGATGATGGATAAGTGGATGGGTGGTGAGTTGGTTGATGGGATGGATGGATGGAACTTGGGTGGATTGATGGATGGATGTGTGGGTGGATGGGTGATGAGTTGATTTATGGGATGGATGGGTAAATGGGTAGGTGAGTGGTGAGTTGGTTAATCGGATGGATGGATAGGTGGATAGATAGACAGATAGACAGATGGATGGATGGATGTATGGGTGATGAGTTGATTTATGGGATGGATGGGTGGATGGGTAGGTGAGTGGTGAGTTGGAAGGCAGACAGGCAAATCACCCATTTAGCAAAAAGATGCAGTGCATTCAATAACAGGAGTAATGGTGTGAGACCTACATGGAAAAGATAGATAAAGAATTTCAAACTGCTGTTGTGTCAGAATGAAATGGTGTATAAATAATTGTATCCACAAAATTATTTGAAATCTATCAATACATGGGTATAATGGGTAGTTGATGCATAACATGTCCATGAACATTTTTAAACCAAGATTTTAGGTTGAAATATATCCTAATGAATTAAACCTTTGTGGTAATGAACAATATGAGAAGAAAGAATGGCCTATCTGTAAGGTAGATGTTAACAGGTATTTGATCAAGTTATATGAAACACCACTGCTAGAATCAACAAGGAAATGTGGTGATTCACAGGCAGGACATAATGCATGCTTGTCAATTTCAGTATTACATTTCTTTGTAAAGCATTTCAAATACTCTATATTTCCTGTGGCAAACAACACATTTTTCACATTTATTCACATACCTCTTGTGGTAGGCTACCAGAAAGCTTTTTAATGGACTTTTGGGGCATAATTGTATACTTTAAGCTGTCTTTGAGCAAGGCTGTTTCTTTTCTTGTAAACTGACAATGCTGAAAATGTATTTATTGTATTTAAGAGTATTTCTTTTAGTGCTGTGACTGTTCAAGAAAAAAAAAATTTCTGAGTTGTATGGTAAATTACTGCTCTGTATTAATACTCAGCACCATTTGCATAAGATAAAGCAGAAAGCAGTGCCAGTAGTTTTTATTCTTAACTAAACAAAATCACCACAATCAATCACAGGTGGGAGTCAATAAATCTCTTCTGTGATCTGTAAAGTGATTGGTTACACCTCACTTACAGATCAGAAATGAAAAAGTAATGGCAATACAATTAAGTCAAATAAGTCATTATTATTATTATTATTATTCATTCTAAAAAGTATATAATTGTTAAGGAGCCATTTATAACAAATCTGATTTTACTTTAATTGGTGTCAACTAATGCATTCTGGTTGATTTAGTAATATGAAATAATTACATTTTACTGGAATAAAAACAGTTAATTTAAATAATTAATTTAGTGCTGTGTTAACCCTTTCCAGCCAGCGGGCCAGAGATGAAAAAAATAAACATCAAAATAATAATAACTACAGTCTTGACCAACATAAAATAAGCATTGTTTGTACTTTACAATGCATGCAGGCATTATGAACAAAACTGAACAAGTGCTTTGAAATTTGCAGAAAAATCTGACAAGTTTTCCGTTTTGATATTTTAGGGGGGAAATGGCACTGTACATGTTATTGCAATCAGAAAAAACATAGAACTCATCAAATAGCCATGTGTCATATGTTATTGTAAATCTCTTAAAGAGTAGGATACAACCAGCCAATTTGTTTTACTCGCAGACAAAAATATAGCGAGCATAGCTAATATAGCTAATTATATGTCTTTGACAATTATGTTGGTGTTGCTTATATGCCGCATTTTTGCTTATAACTTCACAAATTTTCAACTGAACATAAAATTACTTACAGGAGGTGATAATCTTTCAAAAGAGCCCACACACAAGGTAATTAGATAATCCACATGAAGCACAATGTAACCACCAAGAGATGCATCAAGTAACTATCACAAACTCAATGATGCAGACTCACTGAAACAATAACGTTTGTTTGCTTGGTCGCATCAACAATGCTTTGTTGAACAAACTGTTTTTTTTACAATTGACATGAATGGGAACCAAATAAAAGCAGTATTTCTGAGCCACCTTATTTACACCCAAATATGTATAATGTCAAATAAGAAAAAAAAAAAGTTTTTTTGTTTGGCAAATTTAAGTAAATATTTGGCTAAATATTTATTTAATCTTTTTTATTTTTCAGTAGTTTCTTAGACTGAAAGTCTCAGAATGTATCATATAGAGTATATCATTAAAAATTTTGAAAAGTTATAAGCCTTAAATTTGAGTATGCCACTGAAACAGGAAATCTTAAATAACGCCTTCAGAGCTTAAAGAGTTAAACTGTAAATATTTGTATCTATACACTGGTGGCCAACATTTTGGATCTCTTATGGAAAGGAATTGGTACTTTTATTCACCAAAGTGGCATTCAACTGATCACAATGTATAGTCAGGACACTAATAACGTGAAAAATTACTATTACAATTTGAAAAAAAAAAATTTCAGAACTCTTAAACTACTTCAAAGAGTTCTAATAAAAAAATCCTCCACACGCAGCAATGACAGATTTGCAGATCCTTGGCATTCTAGCTGTCAGTTTGTCCAGATACTCAGGTGACATTTGACCCCACACTACATGTAGCTCTTGCCATAGATGTGTCTGTCTTGTCGAGCACTTCTCACGCACCCGACAGTCCAGCTGATTCCACAAAAGCTCAATGGAGGTAAGATCCATAACACTCTTTTCCAATTTCCTGTTGTCCAATGTCTGTTTCTTTGCCCACTGAAATTTTTTTATTTTTGTTTTTGTTTTAAAAGTGGCTTTTCTTTGCAATTCATCTGATAAGGCCTGCACCCCTGAGTCTCCTCTTTACTGTTGTACATGTAAATGGTGTTGAGCGGGTAGAATTCAATGGAGCTGTCAGCTGAGGACATGTGAGGTGTCTATTTCTCAAACTAGACACTCTGATGCACTTATCCTCTTGTTTAGTTGTACATCTGGCCTTCTACATATCTTTCTGTCTTTGTTAGTGCCAGTTGTCCTTTGTTTTTGTACACCTTTGTTTCTTTTTTTGCCATATTTGACCTAATATTGACCTTAAGACATGCCAGTGTATTGCATACTGTGGCAACTCAAAAACAAATAATATTAAGCTTCATTTAATGAACCAAATAGCTTTCAACTGTGTTTGATATAATGGCAAGTGTATTCTAGTATCAAATGAGCAATTTAGCATGATTACTCAAGGATAAGGTGTTGGAGTGATGGTTGCTGGAAATGGGGCCTGGCTAGATTTGATCAAAAATGACTATACTTTGTGATCAGTTGAATGACATGTTGGTGAATTAAAGCACCAAACAGCAAATTCTGCACATTATTCCACATTATTGACCACCAGTGTATAATTTCAAATTAATTCTAAAATTGGATTCTTAATTCTTAAATTAGACACAATTTGGCAACAACCTTGGCTATTATACTGTTTCTGTAAATTATAGATTGTAAGATCAATATACCCGTCCTCTGAATGGACTGGTTCAACCACATTCAGGTGAGATCAATAAACCCTGTGGACCTCAATCTCTAGACAGTTACATTCTACCTCCCACTTAAAAAGCTTATTTTAATGATGCACTGCATAATACATGCCACTCACTATCCCTATTTATTGTAAGAAATAATGGGGAATGTAGTTTATCTTTCCCATGACAGCAGCAAGGAGTAGATTTGGTTTTGCACAATAGGTGCAAACCCACAATTTCTTGGCAGAGAAACTACCAGAAATCATCAGAGTCGAGCAGGTGGGAGAGAATACTTTTTGAGTAATTATATACCATGATACACAATGCTTTTTTCCTAATTTGATTTAATTTGTCCTTCATATGGTAGAACGAGGTTATTGGAAGTTCTATTCCAAAGTTTTGGCCTTTTACTTTCTAAATAAGTCAACACATCACCTTTATTTATGAATAGAGCTGCTTACTGACAAAATGCAAGAAGCAAATGACATCCAACTCAATACTGTTCAAGTGGTGAGTGGAAATTACTTTCCCAGTGCAAATGTCTAATAAGTTACAACATATGCTAACCATTTAACTTGCACGGGGCATTTCTATGCAATCCAGTTAAACCAATGAGATTTAAACTGTCGAATTTTTAGATTGTATCTGAGTTGTATACAGCTGTATAATGTGCTCCTCATTTTAACATATTTTCTTCTTTCCACAAATACCCGGTGCCATTGGGTATATTATTTGAATTTGGATATTAATTTGTAGCAGCCAAACATATTTTGAAGTACGTAAAAGTGAAATTAATGTGAATCTGGAGAGCTCAAAATGCAATGTGCTCAGCACACTTAAGCAAACAGAACCTAACTAACAGCACATCTGTGACTCTAAGCACGAGATGGAATCGGTGAGTATGCAAAGAACATCACTGAAAACACTGTGTGACTGAGCGGGGCCGGGTCGTGATTGTACACACCAGGATCCTTATCAGGCTAATTAAGCCTCTGAGAGGGATAAAAGCCAGCTGAGGAAGGTGGTACGAAGAGAGAGAGGTCGTTTAAGGTCAGCTGACCGTCATGTGTGTTTGTGTCTTTGGTTTCAGTTTTACATTAAACTATTATTTATATTTTCAAGCCAGTTCTCATCTCCTCCTTGCCCATCTAAATTGTTTACACTGGTTCTGAAACCCGGGAAGGAGGAGGGATATGCCATAGTAGAGTTCTCGCCACTACCATCCACCTGGCTGCCTGGAGGCGGAGGAATGACCGCCGACCGTGAGGGGAGAAGGGGCTCCTAAATGACCGCCTGGGTCAGTCAGGGCTGCTGCCAGGGGCTGAGGAGTCCCCTTCCAGCCACTGAAACATGGCGGGGTCTGAGACCACCGACTGCAAGTGGGGAGGGGCTCACTGCCGACCACCTGGAGCGGGAGAACCGCTGCCAGGGGTGGGGGAGACCCCTTCTGTTCCCCGAGAACACAGCAGGGCATTCCAGGGGATGGAGGACTGCCTCCAATCTGCCCGGGGAGGTGTGGCTGTCCTCCGTTATATGGTGGAGGAGTGGCCGAGGACCAAGCTACGGCGTGTCAGAGAACTGGCGTGTAAGAGTTTTTTTTTTCATCTCTCTCTCCTCTCTCTCTAACACTGCCGCTCCGCGTTGGCCATTTCCCTCTCTTTTAAATTTTACAGTGTTTTTTGGGGGGGTACTACACTGTTGCAGGAAGTACCCCTTATTTTAAATATTTCTGTTTCCCTCCCCTTGTCCCCTCCCTCATCCAGGTAGATGGGGATGACCTGCCCATATACGTCATGCCGGGGTCTCCCCAGCCTGAGAGAACGAGGGAGGAATGTGATAGGATGGGGCCGGGTCGTGATTCGACACACCCGGTCCCTTATCAGGCTAATTAAGCTGCGGAAGGTGGTGCGATGAGAGAGAGATTGTTTACGGTCAGCTGACCATCATGTGTGTTTGTGTCTTTGGTTTCAGTGTAACGGGAATATTGACGGGCAAGGAGGAGGGGAGAACCCGCTTGACAATAAATAATAGTTAAATGAAAAACTTAAACAAACTACTCAAACACACACATGGCAATCAGATGACAGTAAATTATCTCTCTCTCCTCGCACCACCTTCCGCAGTCGGCCTTTATCCCTCTCGGAGGCTTAATTAGCCTAATAAGGGACCGGGTGTGTATAATCATGACCCGGCCCCGCCCTGTCACACACTGAAATCTCCCTATCATGAGCCTCACTCCTGGTACATTAATACCATACAAACCAAACAGAGCTCATCACATATACATTGAAACGAGCAGCAAAAACAGGCTAATTATTTATTAAATCACAGCCCTTGACAGTTTAATAATCGCACAAGGTCAAATCGTGATTGCAATTTTATTTTGATTAATTGTGCAGCCCTTGAATTAACTATTCCTTTAATCTGGAATTTGAGTAGGGTATAATGCAACTTTACAAGATCCTATTCTATTAGTGTTATGTATACCTTGTCTTGTCTCACTGTTGCCCTTTGTTTGTCATTTTTGTCACTTTTGTAGTTCCTTAGTTTTCACTTTTTGTCACCCTTGTAGCTCCATGAGACAATTACTGCTGAATGAACTGTTCTGCAAAAGTGCTCTGGCCACTGCCAAAGTATGGAATGTTTATTGGTAGAATCAGGCCCTAAGAGACAGTGTATGACAGCACATAACTGTGAGACATGAGCAATGCTGAAGCACGTAGCATCAGTTTGCTTACTCAGCATACGCCACCCCTGTTTCCCTCGACAGCTTTAAAATGTTATGCTGCTCTATGCTTCTCGGGTTCTTCTGAACTACTGCCATACAAGTGTCTTACATCCCAACATAATTTAAGTGTGTGTGAGGTAAAGAGAGGGAGAAGTGGACTGGACAGTTTATGTAACGTATATATGTGTTTTATTAATCACTTACAGTAAGTGAGGTCTTAACCATTTCCAGCCGGAGCATTCAAATGTACTTTTTCAAATTAAATTACTCATGACAACATAAGCTAAAAGCACATATGATTGGTTAAGGGGTTACTGGGTGTGAATAATAAATGTATCGTTATCTGCGTCATCCTCCATTTGCCTGGGCGGAGCCAGAGAGGATATCAAGGGAGATTACCTCCAGTGTTGGATTTACTGCTTTAAATTGAAAACTGAGATGATCTTTCGAGGTAAGACAAGATATTTAACATGTGTTGTCAATATTGTCTTTTGAAAGTCAAAACGTTTTATTTACAAAGCATTTATTTTGAACACATTCTGTGAAGTCCTTGCTGCTCCGGCGTTGCAAACGGCGGGGAGCAGAAGGCTTAGAGAGATAATCGCCATAAGAAAAACCATCTTGAGAGTCAGAAGTCTGTCAGACCACATAGACCCTGAGAGTGGCGGGGCATAAGCCTGCTGACGGTTCTTCCTGCAGAGAGTCCAGAACTGAAGCGATCTGGCAGTTAACCGGTTCTGCAATATGAACTTTTAATAAAGGGAAATGCATACAGGCGCATTCTGGGCCATGTATGCACCACCGTGTTCAGCCCCAGAGGGGGGGACTGGGTGATTCGGGGAGAAGTAGAGGAGACATTGCACTGTTCATAGAGGCGAAGAGGTCCTCTTCCGCCCTGAAAAATCTACCCAGATTTGTTCCAAGTGGAGGGAGCCCTAGCACTTAAAATGGTCTCGATAACCTCAGGAGAAAGCCCTGTGTACCTCAGTTGGTAAACAACAGGGGCCAAGCATGAGAAGGTTCCACAATCCGGGGCGGGGATGAAATACAGTCCCCTGTGCCTGAGAAAGAAGGTCCTTCCTGTTCGGAATCGCCTGAGGCGAGCCGTCGATGGGAGAATTTAGCTCAGAGAACCATACCCTGTTCGGACAGCGTGGCGCTATCAGTAGGAGGCAAGACCCATGCTGGCGAACCTTGGCCAAGACTCCCGGGAGCAGAAAAACCGGGGAAAGAAACGCATACAGATGCATTCCGGGTCATGTATGTGCCTTTACGTCCAGACCCAAGGGGGCTGGGTGGCTCGGGGAGAAGTAGAGGAGATATTGCGCTGTTCATAGAGGCGAAGAGGTCCTCTTCTGCCTGGGAAAAATCTCACCCACTACCTCAGGGTGGACTTTCCACTCCCCCGTCGGTATTTTCTGTCTGGACAGTAAATCTGCTCGCATATACGGGCATCCAGGGATATAAACTGCCCTGAGTGACAGGAGCTGCCCTGGGCCCCAAAGAGAATCCAACGTGCCAGAAATTCAGCTGACATGAACGTGGATCTTCCTGATGGTTTATGTCAGAGACTACCGCTGTATTGCCTTCCCGCACCAAGACATGGCAGCCTCAGAATTATTTCAGGGCCAAATATACAGCCATCAACTCGAGACAGTTACTGTGACAACCGAGCTGACGACCCTCCTATTCCCTTTAAGCTGGATGACCACTTAAGGCCGCTACCCAGCCCATCAGGGAGGCGTCTGTCATTAGCAGCCTGTGACAACAAGACGCACCTAAAGTGGGACCCAAGATAAGAAACCGCGGTCTAAACCACATAGAAAGGGAACGAAGCCCATGGCGCGTAACCCTTATTAGCCTAGGGTATTTGGCCCTTTGAAGAAACCCCCCTGGCTTTGAGCCACAACAAAAACAGTCTCATGAGCAGAAGGTCCAGAGGGATCACCGAGGATACAGTCGGCCTGAGACCTAGTACAACCTTGACCTAGCCTGACTTCGCTCAGGATATTCTTAGTGGACTCGATTCTAGCAGGAGACAGTTGTGCCCGCATTGTGATCGAACTCCATACGGTCCCCTGAAAGACAGTGTTCAGAGTGGGAGAGAGGACGCTTTTCTTGGCGTTTAGCCTCAACCCCAGAGAAACTAGATGAGCTAAGAAGATATCCCTGTGCTGAACTGCCAGTTCGCTAGATCAGCCAGTCATCTATATAATTCAGAATGTGGATGCCCCGGAGTCGCAAAGGAGCTGGCGCTGCATCCTGCATTTGTGAATGTACGGGTAAAAAGGGCTAGGCTGAATGGAAGAACCAGATACTGGAAGGCTTCGCCCCGAAAGCGAACATCAGGAACTTCCTGTGTTGTGGCAGAACTTCTAAAAGAAGAAGTGCGTCATGAGATCAATGGTGACCAGCCAAACGTGATGTTGGGCTTGTGACACGATAGTCTCGATAGGCAGCATCTTGGGCTTGAACACCCAGACTGGGCAGTTCAAGCCTTAAGAGCTAAGGTCAGACGCAACCCCCCACCCTCCTTGGGAACCAGGAAGTATTTGCTGTAATAACCTGACTCTCTCTCTGGAAGGGGTACACGTTCTCCCCTTTTTTTTTTGCAGTTCGTTCCACAGTAGACATGCCTGATCCGGTTTATGGTAGTGGAGACCACGCTGTTGAAACGGATTTAATTCTATAGCCCTTTTCTACTGATCTTAGGACCCACGTAAAATATCTGGCAGAAGTTTCTACGCTGCCAGGTTCTCAGAGATGGGTATATTTTTTAATGTTGAGGGGGTGTTGAGTGTTCTGTGTCCTGGATAAATGCAGAAAGCAGAGAAACACCCAACTTTTTGATGGGAACCTCTACCTCCCGAAACACCGAAGGTGGCGGGAATGGAGAGGTTTCGTGGGGGTAACGGGAGGGGCGAAGTGGTGCACGCGCCCCGTCGCGAGGAGAGCTACCCCCAGAAGACTAGGCGCAAGGCCATCAGGGTTTCTTTCTTTTAGAAATTGGGGTCCTGAGGTCTTGCTTTTGGGGCTGTTGAGGGCGACGAGACTGTCCCCAGTCACAGCAAGGGGGAGCACGACTCGCCATGCTTTGTTTTCGAGCCTCCCTTCTAACAGGACCGAGGCGGGTCTGGGTGGCCGATGGACCCGCCCCCTGAGTGCAGCGAGGAAAGAACTGCCCGAATGCTTCCTCGTGGCTTTTCGCCTCCTGGAACTTGGAGATAACCGAACTCATAGCGTCTGCAAATAGACCAGAAGGCAAAACCGGGGCATCAAGGAGTAAAACTTTATCCTGGTCCTTGATGCCCGATAGTTTGAGCCAAAGGTGCCTCTCCGCGCTGTCCAAGGCACGGAGAGAGAAAGATCTGTGGCTCGACGAAGCTCAGAAAAAGCTTGCTCGTCGAGCGCAGTGCCCGCACTCCGGTCCTCCAGCAGGTCAGCCTGGTAAGCCTGTAATACAGCCACTGTGTGCAGAGCAGCACCAGCCTGACCTGCTGCTTGATAAGCCCTCCCTACTAAAGTGGAGGTCATCCTACAAGGCTTTGTGGGGAGAGAGGGATTTTTAAAAGACGATGCTGAACCCGGCGAGAGATAGCCCGCAAGCGTCTCTTCAACGCATCATTGAATAGTGTCTCAGCACCCACGATAGTCGAGTATAAAGATGTCGAGGGTACGTGGACACGGGAAGTATATGGGTTCCTCCATGAGCGAGAAAGATCTTCATGGAGGTTATCAAAGAAGGGAAGGGACAGATGAGGCATTCCCTTCCCCTGTTCACCAGACAGAAATCTATCTTCCAACTTGGAGGGTTTGGGGGCCTCTTGTTGGTGTGGCCAGTCTAACTGAAGTCTGGCCACCGCACGCGTAACCACATCGAGCAATTCCTCAGCTGATTTGCTATCACAGACGGAATGCTCGGAGGTGGGTAGAGATTCAAGGTCCCCTCATAAACCGAAGAGGCGCCGGAACGTGCTTCGAGATCATAGGAAGGACCAGCTGGCTCTGGGGAGAGAGCGAGGGAAAGGGAAGAACCCGTCTCCTGCTCGTCAGCCAGATCCATGCGAGAGCCCCACGAATGAAGTGTGGGTGCTGACTCCCGGAAGTAAGCAAGGCGAGCGCGAAGCATTCTGCCTGAAAGCAGATCGCAATGCTCGCACCCGCCCCGCTCCAACGCGAGAGCAGCATGCTCTTCCCCCAAACAAACAAAGCAAAACTAATGCGTGTCCCTCTCGGCAATAGAGCGTAAACAAGGGAACACGCATCGTTTGCTCTGATTCTCAGTCATTCTCTCTCTATTTATATATATATTTATAGAAAGCAGAGAAAGGAGAAAAGGTTCACTGTGCACTGCCTAACCAAATTCTAACTCCTAGCAGAGGAAAGAAAGTTTGTGACAGGCTTGTGAGACACACACAGACAGAATGGGCTCTGAAAAAAAATTATCTGACGACAAGCTGGTGACGCGTCTATTAATAGCCTGGCCACAGGTGCATCCAATGATCTCACCAGCCAAGGCTATAAATTCCAGTCAATGTTCATTGACGTGTTACACACATATTCACAGCTGGTCACAATGTAGGATTGTTCCCAAAGCGCTTTTCTCAGTGCAGCATCCTAGTGAAGCTTTTTGTAAAGGAAACACTTCATACACAAAGACAACATGCAATATATTGGACAGTATATTGACCACTTCACACTGATGTGTATTTGACAGGATGTCAGCAAAGACATAATCAAAGATAGCTTTGCTGAACGTGATGAAGATCATTGTACTTGGCAGCACTGCAGCAGAAGGTTCCACTCCAGCCGACGTGATCATTGTCATTGAGGGAACTGAGGTGCTGGTTGGATGTAAAAATCTCACTAATGCGTGTCTTCTACTCATGGGTTTAATTTACTCCCTGAACTTCAGCTATCCCTCAGAGCTGATAAGCACATTGGAAATGTTTCCAAAGATCTTTCTTGAGCTGAATGTTCTAAAATGTTCTCAAAAAGTTCACTCTTTGCGCACTAAGCTACTAATGTAAGTCTTTTAGTTGTGGACACTCAATATTTGTACTTTTACACTTTGCTTTGTGCAGAAAGTAATTGTGTTCTGAAAAGTTTTATTTCAAGTATTTTAGTGAAAAAGATAAAAAAACTAAAGCGATGGGGAGAAAGGCAGATAGATCCAGATATAGGTTCTATGAACAAAGATGTAAAATTTGGACAGTTGTTTGGGTGTTGTTTCATTCTACCCTTTCTCGTTTATCCTTTGACCAAAATATTAATGTATTTAAAGATATATTTATTACTGTTTTTTACAGTTTTAAAAAATGAATATAAAATATTTTGATGTAAAATGTTGTCTGTCAATTCATGTTATTTGCTTTTGTTCATATTAACCACAGTATCATTATTGATACTACAAAAATTAATACAACTAATGTTGAAAAATCTTAGGCACAATACATCGAAATGCTAGTACATTTAGCTGTCTGCATGGCTTAATTCAGTGCTACATGGCTTGAGTAGTGTACAAACTAAGAGTCAGTAATAAAAGTCTCAAAGAATTGTGTGTAACCTTTACTTGAAATTAAGGTTTGTTAAATTGACTAGCAATTTCTGCGTGGAAATTGTTTCCTAGGTTTTTTCAAGTAAAACCCACTCCAAATGTTTTTCAGTGCAGTTTGGGCTCTGTTTACTGGTGTTGTTCTCCTTTTCTCCCTCTCTTCTTTCCACAGGTATTGCAGTTGTTGAGCATTTATGAATTTATATATATTCTGTTCCTGCACTCTTTATTATAAATGTATTTACTGTAGATAGTTTTAAAGTTTGATTTTGTATATTTTGCTGTGTAATTTGTGTGTAATTCTAATGTTCAAATTAAATATAGTGCGTGTTTTATTGAACACATAAAATTTATATTTCAGTGTTTGTGTCCTTTTCAGATGCAATCTCAATTTATTATTACAGGTGCTCAAAAGGAGTATTTGAGGAGTGGTCATGTGAAATGTATCTTAACATGTATCTTAATATATTTCTAATCTGTCTGCTATTCTACATTGCCCACAAAATTATGCATATTTCATAGACTCTAAGTGTCCCTCTAGGTTGTAATTAAAATGCTTGAAAATGCAGTTGCCTGATTAAGTATGGTGGCCGGAGAACATTTTTGTAAAAATTGCTGTGTGAAATCTTATTGATAAAGGATGATTATACTTAAATAATCGTACATATATTTATATAATTTGAAAGCCCTAGTTCTTCTCTTCAAAATGGTATATAGAGTTCAGGTGTGTGATGTTATATGAATATGAATATAATATGAATTTTGATATGAATATGGAATTTTCAGAATTTTGGGCTCAGGCTGGAAAGGTAAAAGCCCAAGCTCCTGTCCTATTAAAAAAAGACTCACTTTCTCTTCTAACACACATATAAACTTAACCTTAACAACCATGGATCCAAGGACTTATGTTAAAAAGAGGAACAAGGCAAATTTACACAGACAAGGAGAAGAAAAAGAGACAAAATAAAAGAAGTGTATGGAGTAGCTCTATAACAAAAGTCCCAGATCAGTACATGGTGATTAGCCTAATAATAATTTCACAGATCTATTCTAAATCCAGTCCCATTCATATCATGTATTAAACCTTGTTTCACCAGCATCGTAAAAAAAAGGTACAGTATACATACTGTAGATCCGGGATTAACACAGATTTATACCTATGTTATGGCACACTGTGAACAGGCAATTAAACTCTGCATAAATCAGCTCTAATGCAATCATTATGGCTCATTACTGCAATATGTCTAGGCCTACTTTATCATAATTTAGTAATAGCTGAATTTGGCTAATGCAGTTGCTCAAACAAAATACCACACAATTCTCCATGCTGTAACACTGTAAAATAAATCCACCAAAACAAAACAAGGTCTACTTCCCATCTGCTGTCATTTATTTGTACAGAAAACAGCATGACAGAAACTGGATAAACCAACCAAGTGCCAAACCAACAGAAAACACTGGGTTACTACAGGTCAGTCAACATTCAATGCTGCCATCTACTACAACAGTTCTGAAATCAGCAAGTACTCTAATGCAGAGCTAGTCAACTGGCAGCCCGTGGGCCAAATTCAGCCTGCCAATCATCATTGTCTGGCCCTCTGAAATACCAGAGCATTCTCTGTGCAAAACTTAGTGTTCATAGGCACGAGCCTTAGCAATCAGTGGTGAGTTTAACAACACTCATTGGCATGTGAAACAGCATTCGTTCATCATCAGTTCTGCAAACTGGGGTAAGCTTTTCTAGTGATAGTGAAGTTACACTGCTTTGCTAAACATGGATCACACCATTTAGGTGAGCAATTTATAACATCTTTTTCAATCAAATATTTTGCTATAAAAATGCTGCTTCAAATTTTTTTCCATTAAAACTGCATCTTGTTTCATCTTGGCAACAGAGAGCATTCTCTGTTTCTTAGCGGTGCATAGTAAACACACATAGATCTCACATTCAGCATGTCTTCTGAGACATCGGCTTTGGAAATAAATAAATAAAGGCATCATTGGCAGGTTATGCAGGTAGATATGAATGGAGGTTTACATGGAGACAAGAAAGTCTGTATCGCCATGATCTCGAAAGAAGCATATTTTATTACTGTCTCTTTAATACAACAACACACGACAACAAGTGAATGATTTACTTTTTTACTAGCTGCTGACATTTGAAAATTATCCGACATTGGCACATAATTCTGCTGTACATCCTGTGGTTGTATGATTGTATGAAATTCTGGTATTATAACCTTCTAGTTATTTACACTATGGTCAATGCCAGCAGAACTTTTTCACATTCGCCAGAAATGCAGCTGCTGCTTATTTCCACTTTGCAAAATAAGGTGGACAGTTAAGGTGAGAATTTTGAGTGTTAATTTGGGACGGGGTGATGCTATATTTTCATACACACACACACACACACACACACACACACACACATGTTGTGTTTCCATGTTTTATGGGGACTTTCCATAGACATAATGGTTTTTATACTGTACAAACTTTATATTCTATCCCCTAAACCTAACCCTACCCCTAAACCTAACCCTCACAGAAAACTTTCTGCATTTTTACATTTTCAAAAAACATAATTTAGTATGATTTATAAGCTGTTTTCCTCATGGGGACCGACAAAATGTCCCCACAAGGTCAAAAATTTCGGGTTTTACTATCCTTATGGGGACATTTGGTCCCCACAAAGTGATAAATACACGCTCACACACACACACACACACACACAGACACACAAACACATACTGTATATGTATGTATATATATATATATATATATATATATATATATATATATATATATATATATATATATAAAAGAGTAAGTTTTATTTTATATTGCATTTACAACTATTTTAATCACATTTAAGCATCTAAAAATTATTGAGTGAAAAATTTATGACAAAAGTACAAATAATGTCCTTTAATGTCATGAACTTGCATGCAAAATAATACGAGCTGTCCTGTTTGAAATTTCATGTAAACTACACATTTAAAAAGTGCAGTGCGTCATAGCTGTCTGAATGTGATCTGCCTGGTCCAATTTACCTCCGTGGGTGCGGAAATAAAACATAATAAAAACATAACATATAACAAAAACAAACATTTACAGTGACAGAAAAAAACACCTCATGAGCATTTTCACATAGTAAAGTGCTGTAGACTCACAACATCATCTCTTGAAAAATACTTTCTGTGCTCCCACACGTAATACATTTTGATCGACTCTTCTTAGTACACTCTACTCTAATACAAACAGGAAGTTAGATGACAACATTTGAGTGGATCGCAGAAAAGTGGCGGGCTGAATAAGGTGAATACAGCTGTGAGTCAGCCCTGTCAATCACGAACAGCATCAACTCAGTTTGTTCTTTTGCCAATGATTACCTACACAAAAATTTGGCTCCTGCACTGGCTATTGTGTGCAAATTCACAATATTTTTCACAATAAACATTTTTTTCTAATGGAATAGGATGATACTTTATAGAGAAAATGGAAGAACGGGCATTTTATCTATTTTTTTCCAAAAAGAAAATTACATTTAAATGCATTCTTAAGTAAACAGTCAAATGTGGGTTGATATTGTGTGTGGGCTTTAGCAGGTCTAACTGTTTCTCCTCAGTTTTAATAATTTTCAAACAACAGCCCTAAAATGTTAAAATGAGTATTATTGTTTTTTCTAAGTAAAGATGATCAAAAATGATTTGTTATTTAAGAGTATAAGTCATGTTTGTTCTTCAGCCAGATCTTATGAGGGAATTTATCGCCAAACCTTAAAAAATGATAATTCAATATACAGTATACCCTGTGACAATTTTAATATGATAAATGCACAGTATTAAGGGTGTTTTTTATGTAGCATTTTACTTGCGATGAATGTGCTAGCTAAGATAATACGGGAAAAAATCTGACCCCGCCAAGTTTTCATCTGGATAATCTGCCCCCGCAAGAAATTAGTTGAAGAGCCCTGCTCTAGAGTCAGCCTCTAAATTACATATTGTGTAAACAATGTTTAGTCAGTTTTCCAATTAAAACTTTAAAGATGAAGTGTGTAATTTCTGCACCATTAGCAGCACCAAATGAAACTGCAAAAGTAATGATTGTTTCCAAATAAGTTTGCAAAACATTCCTTTCCACTCTGTCCCCCATTTGCAGGGAGTCCCAAGGAGTGTTTTTTTTTATATATAACATGATCTATAGCATCCTGCGCATGAGTGCCACGTTTTGACCCTTCCCATTGCGTTCAGAATCTGCAATAACCTTTTGCGTTCATGGGTCAATTTTGACCCGGTGGAATTCAAGCTTATAAATCATTTATAAACTATGGGTTTTCATCTACAACTATTTTAAATCATTAATACGTTCTTAACTGTTCATACATGTAAAAAGATTGATATTTTTGGCATTTTAACGGACAAATATAATAGTTATTAATTAATATGCAATTTGTTTTAATAATAAAGAATAGAAATTCTTTACCATTTCAATATATATATATATATATTAACAAAACCAGTGTGCTACATGACAACTTTTTTTTATCAACATTTCTTTGAAAGTTTATCTAAATATAACATAAATAATTTCTAATATGAGTATTATTAGTAATTTCAATAAATCTACATAACATCATGTGTAAAGCCACAATTGATGCCCGGGTCAAAATTATGAACACAAATATTTTTTTAATGGTTATATCTCTTAAACAATTACATTTAAAAATCTAGAAAAAAAAATAATACATGTATTTTGATAGTCTTGACTAAGTAACAAAGTTTGGTTCCTGTACTAAAAACTATACGGTATTCAAAAATGACCCGAACACAATGGGAGGGTTAAGATGTGTTTCAGGTTAAAAGCACTTAAACTTCCAAAACAATCTCTCAAGACACCTGCACTCTTGTTCAATTTGTTGCACTGCCTAAATGTTATTTTATAAAAAACAATTTATAAATATGTTTCACGTAAGAACCCATGTTGTCTGAATGTCCTCTTCTAGTTGTATCTGCCCAGTAAACTGGGATAGGAGGAAGCATGGGCAGCACTAGGGGTAGGCTACCAGGGCTTAAGCACCAAAAGTTTTTATTATCTTGTGGTGATGTCAAAAGTACCAATACCTCAGCATCAAGTTAAGATACTAAATATATATATTTATTTTTCACATAGCATGCCAAAGCAGCTCATGATCCGAACTGCAAATAACACACTGTTGTGCTCTACACAGAAAATATAGTTATAAAATGGTTATCAGGAGTGAGTTATTGTTAAGTGTTACAAACATGATCATCATGAAATCATATTGGTATGATGCTGGTTTAATCTAATGCAGTCTTGTAGAATTATTTCATTACAGCCAACACAATGAGCTCTAATCATTTTTAAACATCATTATTTAGTGGAAGGGGGAGGACGATGAGCCTGAGCTTTGTACAAAGCTCAAACAAAACAAAGGTTTTTGGGTGTTTGTTCGCTGTCCTTTTCAGCATATTGCGGCGCCTGTTTTGTGGTCCATTCTGCATAACATGGCGGCTCATTGCTGCTTATCACGGCCCATTCGGCACGTTTCGCGGCCGAACCATCGGCCCGCTCAGTTCTCCCGATGGCCATTATGCCCCTGATCGGCCTAAAAGTGCATCGGCCCACCAGGAAAATGCATGGTATGCCAGATTACCAGTCCAGCACTGAGTGAAAGTGCTTTAATGAAAGATCTGTCCTTTTGTTCAAAATGAGTTACAGTTAATGTCACAAATTTGCTTATTTGATTATTGATCACGAAATTGTGTGGAATCTTAAATATGTCATGAAATAAGAAATGACATACATTTTAAAAAATTATATTTTCGCACCTGCATTCCAATCTACATCTTGATGTAATCCTTCCTCATGATCACGCAACGTGTTTTCATCAGCTAAATGGGAGTATGACGAGACTCACGCTGCGCATGCAAGCCCTTCACGCATCAGAAGCCAATCAACTATTTAAACCTTTTTGGTGAATCGGATCTGCAAAATCCTAAAACTTTATTTTTGAACCCCATGATGTGGTTTTATGTTTTCTCTTTTAATCATTTAATTAAATTTTTGTGTGTGACCAAGGCTTAAGGAGTGTGTACCTGTATGCTGGTTTGGAAATAACAAGGATTACTAGTGGTGTTTTTCGTATTACATGTAGTTCTGACAGTAAAAATAAATAAATGAAACATGGAATGTAGGCTGTCATCCGCACAGCCTGACTGAAGTGAAGCAGCGCATCTACTCACGTGATTAATGTAGAGGTATAACTGCCAATTAATTTTTCAACAGTTCTCAGCAATATAGCTTTCCTGAACAACTGTGTTATGAAATGAGCTGTTCCATCCTTCCATGCTGACTCACAGCTGTTTGTCAGCCTCCTGGGTGCCTTTCGCTTACTGCTTCAACCAAATGCTATCAGTAATAGCTTAGTCACAGCTCATCTTACCTGCTAGCACTGTGTATCTCTATTGGATTACTGATGTAGTTGTTCAGCATTACTGCTGGAGTACCTAAGGTTCTTTGGAGAAGGTACTATGAAGATAATGGCAAGAGACTAGGCAACCAAGAGCAAACAGTGGTGTTAATATATGTTTTGAGGTGTTTTAAAGCCTGTACACAAGTATTAATGAATATGAATTAATCTAATGTAGCAGTTCAGAAAGAGAGGAATTGTTTCAGGAAATGTTTTCAAAGATGCAGGTCTTGTTGGGAAATGATGCAAATTCTATTATAGATAGAAAGCCTGCTAGGGCAGAAATGTGTAATATATCAAATTGTATAATGTTATATGATACCTATAAATGTGTCTGCAATGCTTTCAAACAGCACTTAAGGTTTTTAACATGCCTTGATTGGTCTAAATGCAAAAAGCACTCTCCTACTGCTGTTTTACATGTATTCCCTGTTAAAAAGACCTGCTTAGACCAGCATAGCTATGTTGTTGTCATATTTATGTGTTTTGTTCATGTTTTGTTTTCATGTATTTTATTTTGAAAGTTTATTCCTGTTTCATTGCCATGTCATGTGATCTGTTCCCTCATGTGATCCTCTCTTGTTTATGTGTTTTGTTCTCATTGGTTTATGTTCTGAGTCTTGTTATCAGGTCTGTTATGCCATTGGTTCATGTTTCATTGTCTTATTATTAGTTCAGTCTTGTTACTGGTTGTCTTGTTTACTTGTTACCCATGTCTGTGTATTTAAACCCTCATGTTTGCTATGGTCCTTTGACAGGTATTATTTTGTGTAACCAAGTCCAGTCCAGTTCAGTTGTTATGTTTTGAATGCACGTTTGTTGAATAGCGCTTTGTTAATAAACTGCACTTGGGTTCTTCACATCACCATCATCTAAGTCTGCCTGTCATTGCCTGCCAGAAATAATGTTACAGTTGTTCTCTAGCAAAACTTAGCTGATATTGCTAGTCGACCAGCATGGTCATGGTAGGGACACAAGCACACCAGTATCTAATGCTGGGACCAGCATCAAAAACATATGTTGGCGACCAACATTGCTGGTCTTTTCAACGGGGTTACATTGGATACCTTTGTAGAAAAGTGACTGTCTGAGATCCAAGCAGTCTACATCAGTAGTTCTCACTGAATTTAGGTGGTAATCTTGATTTCATTTTTAATTTAAAAAAAAAATTAATAATTAATCTTTTTAAATAAAAAAAAATGTGCAAATTTCTGCAATTTTCCTAAGTATGAGTATTTTGCATTTTTTTCTAATTTAATAGTTTATTTTTCATTACAAATGATATTATCAGTATAACAGTTCGAATGAAAAATTTCTGAAAAAAAAAACAGATGATTATGATAATATATAATCTTGATCATGCAAGTGAATTTAACCCTCTTTGTCCGTGGGGTCGACAGACATGCCGGCACGTCCTGCTGGATTTTTTTCGTCATTACAGCGGAAACAACATAAAATTCTCAGTCATTTTGGGGCATACAGATAAGTGTAAGACATCATTAGAGACTTTAAAGTGTCTACTTTTATTTTTGTACACTCACAATAACAATAAAACCTTGTGCTTATGTAAAATAAAGAAAATAAAAAGGGTGAGCTGTAAGCAGTTTCTGGGTTCGCGAGCATATATCTGATACACGTAAACATTTTTTACTGAAACTCCACAAATACTTATCATATAGTACATGAAACATATGTCTAAAGAAAGCTTAAAATGTCTACCTTTAAATAAATATTCTCCTGCAATGTAATCTGTATGAAACAAAGCGATGTACAGTTTCACCTGGCTCAGCGATTTATCTCTAATGTGATCACACCCACCAGCAGAGCATGCCATTCATTCTCTAATGTTCTGGGACGATCAAATCAAATGGTATATTAGAAAATCAGCATATTATTAGGATTTCTGAAGGATCATTTGAAACTGAAGACTGCAGTAATGATGCTGAAAATTCAGCTTTGATCACAAATTGCATTTTACAGTATATTCAAATAGAAAACTTTTCTTTTAAATTGTAACAATAGTTCAAAATATCACTGTTTTTACTGTATTTTGGATCAAATAAATGCAGCCTTGGTGAGCAGAAGAGACTTCTTTTAAACGGTAGTGCAGGTCTTTATGTAAAGAAAATGTATAGCCAGATTACTTCTTTTAACTTAAAACTTGATTTTGATCATTAAATCTCCTCACATCCATCCTCTTTCTGTCACATTCCTCAGTGATGGGCCCAGGGGAGGGGTCTTTTGTCTCCTCAGGTGTGAATTACAATCAATATTCATTATAGTTCATGCCTCCTCGCATATGACCTTTCTAACCCTAAAAGTGTCTTACAAAAGTTCAATTATTTTATTGTTTTGTATGAATGAGTGATCAGGATATTTTTCACATCATTTTGTAGCAAAAACTCTAGGCTACAAGATCCCATTCTTTAAAGGGCTTATTCCAATGACTTAAAAGTTTAGTTTTAGAAAAACCTTGCATAAACGTTATTTTCTCAAAACTACAAACATGTACACACATGTTGCTCACCTATTGTACCAACGATGTACCAAATACCCATGAGTATTAAAGGGGTACATACCAAGCCTTGGTGGATTCAGGTTGTAACCAAACCTCCATTCAACAATGCTTGGTTCAAAATGGGGCATTGGATGTAAATAATCAGGTGAGGGTGAGGTGTGTGCACAGGGTTATATATGACTATCCTGTAGTGACGTCACTACTCTATTTCAGGGTCAAAAGCCTCGGCTTCCCCTGCCCTTAGGTACATGGGGATGTATCTCTGGAGCAGAAGCAAGACGAGATTCTTAAGCGTGTATTTGACCAAGTGAGAGTAATTGATGGTCAACGCCTTCAGCCATGAATTGCACTCACATATCCGGATGCAGGACAGATGCAGGAAGCTCAGATAAAAGAGGATACAACCCAGTTGTTAATACCAAAGAGCCATCGGGAAATGTTGTTCCAGGCCAAAATTTTTAACAATGTTGTGCCTATTCTGATGGCAGGTCATTTAGGACAGGGGAAAACACTAAACCATCCCATGGCCCATTTCAAGGCCATTGCACCGTCTTCTATTGATCGAGGTTCCCACTGACAGAGTTGGTATGGAATGGTAAGCACACTGGCATCGCTTTGTGTTGGTTTTGATGGACTACACAATGCGATATCTGGAAGCAGAGCCAAAGCACAACATCTCAGCATGTTGTGTTATGGAGGCACTCTTTCAAGATTCTGAAAGAAATCCTCACTGATCAGGGCACTAATTTCATGTCACGTTCACTACGCGAGCTGTACGACTTATTGGGTATTCATTGCTGGCAAGCCAGTGATTACCCCTCCGCATGTCAATGCTGGCACACGAGCCATAGGTTGCCTACCCCTGGTCTAGATAGAGCATTCATGAAGTATGGAAACTACTTAATGGTACTTACATCCCACCATCATCATGGCCACAGAGAAGATCTTCTCCCCGTCCGTAGTTGGAGCAATGTTTCCAAATCCAATGGTGGTGAGGCTTGTCATGGTGAAATAGAGAGAAGATATGTAGAGTGTGTGCTTACTGGGACCACCTTCCCACTGGCCAGAGCCACTGGCATTATACCGGTATGGCATACCAATGCTAATAGCTAATTGATAAAGCCAGCTGTCCGTCTTGATGCTGTTGGTGTCCTCATCAATGACCTCACAATCACCTATGCTGTACCAGATGCAGGCCAGCCAATGTGCCACCAGGCCAAAGACACACACAAGTAAAACTAATACAGCAGCACCATATTCCAGATAATGGTCCAGTTTGCGTGCCACTCGACCCAGGCGGAGCAATCGCACCACTTTCAGTGAGCTGAAGAGGCTGCTTAGACCCTGGTGAAAAAAAAAGAAGAGTTTATCAACAGAGATGGTAAGAGCATAAGCTATTACTTGGGTTGGATATCACCATCTACTTCATGATACTGTACAATACACATCACAATACATATGTTTGTATGAAAATACAATAGAACATATCAGAATGCATCACAATATCATAATTTGATCATCACTGAAACAGCTGCAAAACATGAGAGAAATTCTGTCCAGTACCACAGATCTGACCGCATGCCAGTTTCAGTGTAGGCTTATTTAGATTACCAATTTTGCATTAATTGAAATGTAGAAAATGCTATAAATGAACACAAAAACTACTTTGCAAAAAATGTATTCAATTATCTCAATTATCAATGCAATATTGTGAGAAAAAGAATGGTGATATATCGATATAAGATCGTTTAAGCACAGCCCTAAAGAAATACTAAGAACATAAGAAGAAAAATAATAACCAGTGAGAGTACTGTTATTACCTACAGCTTCAAGCTTCTAGACAATGGCTAAGAACAAACATATACACTAGACAGACACACAGACAGACAGATAGATGGATAGACGGATGGATGGACGGATGGATGGACGGACGGACGGACGGACGGATGGATATACACATACAGTTTAAAGGCTTAGTGAACACAGATCAAGACATACAAATATTCAGGATTTCAAGATGAGATCTCACATGTTCTTCCATTTCAACATGAATAATTCCAGGTTAATGGGTGTAGTAGATCCACACAAACCTGCTGTCTCAGCCTATAGCCGCTTTGATCTTAAACCTTTCAAAGGAGGAGAAGGGGACATGCACCAGATCATACACCTCTACTTTACACATCGAAGGAGAATCTTAGGTTTTTATTGATTAGGCCAATTATTTTAAGTTTAAGAAGATAATTCAAGTATGATATATGTTGTCAAGATTTGGCATGCTGGATTTTAATGTAATCTTCTTTGGCTTAGAAAGTAAAATAAAGAGGAAGCTTTAAATGAGCTATGCCCACACACTTGCACTGTATCTCTAATGTATAAACAAAAGCTTAAACATTGCTTGTCAACTTTACCTGATCAGATTACAGGTCTTGTAATCTGGTCTTGAATGGACACTACAAAATTTCATTTTGGTCAATATATTTACTGAAGTCAATATACTGTTCAGTATACATTTCATTTTCAATAACATTGAACATAAGCCTATTTTATTGAACTTTTGGAGCTTCTAGAAGACAAAATGGAATGTCAGGTTCTGTGCACACACTTGATGGAATTCACTTTTTAAGAAGGCACAGTGAAAATAACGGGATGAGATGAATTAAGTATACCTAATTGCTGTATCCTCAACAGATTTGGAGACAGACTGTCAGCCCAGAACTGTTTATAAATAGTGGCTGTGATGTGTACCTCACAGGTTTAATTAGCATCCTCCGCAAAGGATTTCTGCTTTTTTGTTCCAGCAGTCACGTATGTAATCAAAAGGCTAATTTCTCAAACATATTTTATGTTCCTGAAAGAAACATTTTCCCTAGACACTGACATGGAGGAAGGAAGGTAAAAATAGATGTGTTTATTCTGCGATATTGCATGAAGACCTAGGCTTTTATTATGCTAGCAATGAAGCGATGCTTATATTGCAAACACAGTCAACTCTCCAGGCAGTGCAGCTCCTAGTGGATACTTTTCCAAGTAATTTATCATTTTAGGGGCCTCAATCTAATTTGCATCTGCGCTTATTTAGCATTCAGTGAACCATAACATTATTTTGTCTTTGTCTTTGTCTGTAAAGGGAACCTGAACCAAACAGATGAGTAGCTGTGAAATTGTTCTGTTTACCTGACTATTATATGTGAACATTAGAAGGTTATGTGTGCTCATAACTCAGTTAGATGAGAGGACCCCAGTGTTGTATCAAGGGATAATGGAATCGAAATTTTAATAGCTATTTATGAAACATGCAGTGTGTGCCCGTGTGTCAGGACAAGGGGAATTATGCTTGTGCTGTCTAATTTGAATTGACTCGCATCTAAAATCACTTAAGATAAACAAACACACTAAGGGGTGCAGCATTCAAAGCAACATTTGCATAAATTAGAGAGCCATTAGAGCTTCTCTGATCAGCACTGAAAAGGGGAGAGGTTAGTGCTGTCGTACAAATGAGAAATTGGGGCCAAGGAACTACAAACAACACAAGAAAAGAGCAGATAGGTGCAGTTAGAAAGAGAGTGAACTTACAGGCAGCATTGAGTCCTCTGCACGTGTTGTGTTCCGTGGAGAGTGGGCCGCAGCTGGCAAGTGGCCCACTGCAGAAGGGTCTGCAATGGGATCCTAAGTCAGAAAGACAGAGGCATATATTTCACTTTTAAAACACCATGGCAAACTGCACTCGCACATGCTTCTAATAATAACCAAGCTGGACATTCAAGAGATCCATTTACAGTTATTAGATAAGGACAGCAGTACACTGAATGTGTCAATTAAGTATTTAGTATGAACAAAACATACTGTATGCAGGCGGGACATGACAAAACATGACGCTAATTTAAAATATTATGTTTTATCTAACAATCAAATGTTCCATAACAACAATGGACATTTTCTTTGTTTTAAAGGAATAGTTAATCCAAAAATGAAAATTCTCTCATGATTGACTCACTTTTAAGCCATCCCAGATATCTTTCCATCTTCAGCAGAACCGAAATGAAGATTTTTATAAGCACATTTCAGCTCTGTATGTCCATACAATGTAAGTGAATTGGTGCCATGAGGCTGCTGGCTGTTTGATGGTCCAAAAATCAAATTTAGGCAGCATAAAAGTCATCCACATGACTCCAGTCAATCAATTAATGTCTTCTGAAGCAAATTGAAAGGTTTGTGTAAAAAATAAATAGATAATTAACCAGTCAACCCATCATGGAGCTATCGCATGACATAAGCATGATGGCACGTTCACGTGAGAAAATGGAAGCACGTGTTTTGTTTACCACAGAGGAACAAACGTCATGCGAGAGTTGATTCATTTCAAACAGCAAAATAGCGCTAGGGGGAAGCAACGATTTAAAGTTAATAACTTTAATTATCTATTTGTTTCTTACACAAATTTACCGATTTGCTTCAGAAGACATTAATTGATCGACTGGAGTTGTGTGGATTGCCTAAATATGCCTTTTGGACTGTCAAAAAGCCAGCAGCCTGATGGCACCCATTCACTTGTATTATATGGACCTTCAGAGCTGAAATGTGCTTATAAAAACCTTCATTTCGGATCTGCTGAAGAAGGAAAGACATACTCATCTGGGATGGCTTAAAGGTGAGTAAATCATGGGAGAATTTTCATCTTTGGGTGAACCAATCCTTTAGCAGGCAAAAAGGTGTAAAAATTTGAAATGGTTAAAAGACGAATAGTTAAGCCAAAAATTTGTTCTGCCATCATTTCCCCAACCTCATATTGTTACAAATCCAACTTTGTTTCTTTCATAGAACACATAAGAAGATATATTGCAAAAAGTGTGTACTGCTAATTTGGATACAACATGAAGCATACAGTAACCAAAAAGGCTGTCAAGCTCTAAAAAAGAGGGAAAAAGCAACATGAATAGAAGCCATTCGATAGTTATGTTTGAAAAATGCACACCCAGGCCACAACCACTGTACATCTGCCCTCCGGTCGCTGCCGCTACTGTGTGAGTGTCTGTGTTCATTATTTCTGTCTGGTCAGTGTATTCTTCCGTTGAATGGGAAAAAGCAGGATCAACATTCTTAAAAAAATGTATGGAAGAAAGTTATAAGAATGTTATGCCTTTGAAACAACATACCAGTGACAGAATTTTCAGTTTTGGGTAAACTGACAGTGAAGTTTTTCAGATTTTTTCACTAGCATCACCTAACGGAATTGCAAAAATGAAAAGAAAAAAGTTAAAACAGGTTTCCTAAATACTCCTGTTTTAAGTTGGTTAAATGCAAGAGTTGACCACTCATCAAGGTGAGATTTTTATGGTTCCTCTGGAGCAGACTACTTGAGAACAAGCTTTTCAACAGCCCTTGAAAGGACGCAAAGCAGGGGGGGCTCACGCTGTGGACTGTGTAGGCCTTAATAACACAGTATAGTGATGGGGACACTATACTGTAAAAAGGCACCGTCCTTTGGATGAGACGTTAAACCGAGGTCCTGACTTTAAAAATCCCAGGACATTTCTTGAAAAGAGTAGGGGTATAACTCTGTGTCCTGGCCAAATTACCCCATTGGCCCTTATCAAGCATGGCTTCCTAATAATCCCCATCCAATTGGCTCTATCACTCCTCTCTCCTCTCCACCAATAGCTGGTGTGTGGAGAGTGTATTGGCGCACTATGGCTGCCGTCGCATTATCCAGGTCAATGCTGCACAGGTCGACGGTTGAGGAGAGTCCCCTAATCACTATGTAAAGCGCTTTGAGTGTAGTGTCAGAAAAGCGCTATATAAATTTAACATTCATTCATTCATTCATTCAAAGCATCTCCTTGTCAGTGGCACTTGCATGCTCCTTGCCCTCGTTGGGGGACGGGGTGGCGATATCCATCCATTTACCACTCGCCAGTGTCAGATGTAATGAGAGACATAACATCATCCCCAGCATCAGAACCGCCAAACGCGATGAGGTTGTGCGCTCCTGCAGAGGGCCGAAGCTCGTCATGCATATACTGTACCGGCACAGGCACAGTACATGGAGATTGAGGGGCTCGCGGGGCATGTGCTGGCTCGAGGTCCACCTCGTCCTGCTTGACCTTGCAGCCCCGCCGTGCCTCCTCATGTGATCCCTCGGGAGTCACAGAAGAGGTGGGTGGGAGGGTGCGGGAGGCTGAATTCGTACCTCAGAACGAGGGTAATTTGCAATCAAAGCGCCTTGAGACTCATGCCCTCAGAGTGAGGGCAGTCTGTCTCCATGACAGCTGCCTCTGCATCACCGTGGCCCAGATAGCGAACACAGCGGGATGTGCCCCTCGCATAAGGAACACTTACGGAATGACATCTTTAAAAAGATGTGAACACATAAGAAGCTCTTATAGCAGATATTGCAATAAAGTATACTTAGGCCAAGCGCTGAGTGGAGTAGGTGTATCCCTGAAGCGAGAACCAGTTCACCAACCAAGCGTCTAACGGCGAAGTGTAGAATGTCCGCCGGAACACTGCAGGGGAGTGGAGAGTCTTCTAAACTTGTGAAGATTCTGTCCGCTGACTTGTGTATTTCAACAGCAATGAATATAGTGGGCTTATGAATCGCTGTCTTGAAGGAAGTAAATTCGGAGAATTGGTGTTTTCGTGCCCGCTTATATACCAGACAGCGTCATGCCCTGAAGGGCGGAGCTTTAACTCCATGAGCAATCATAGAATTTTATTGTAGAAGGTTTTCCCTTAGGTCATCGGAAAAGGAATTTCCCATATGCATCAGCATGACGCAATGTAGAGTGTACTGAATTGTAATGGAACTGTGCTGGTCAAGCCAGTTTATAGTGGCTTTTCCTTACATGTAAAATGTTATTCAATTCTGATTGTCCACTGCCACAGCAATTAAATATTCAACAGTCATTAGACTTAAGTTTTGTTTTAATTAGCACTTCTCATTCAGATTTCCTTATTAGTTGGACTATTGCCTCAAGTAAAATAAAACTAAATAAAATATAATAATAAAAACAAAGAAGCTTTATGCTCAAAATACAGGTGTTTAAGAGTTTATACTAGCACACTATAATTTGATTCAAGAGCACTAATCATGCAAACATATTTTTTAACCACCACAGCTTAAGTAAAACACAATATCCACTCATTTGGCAAATGCCAGGGTTGCCAGGCCTGCATGACAAAAATATCCCAAGGACCAGTCAAAACTAGCCAAATTACTAATAAAACTAGCTCAAAAACCAACCCAATATCAGAACTCAAAATAAACCACTCAAGTAGCTAATACACTTTTTTCCAGTCCCTATAATGCACTTTCAGGTTTACCCCTTATTTTTAGGCCTATTGAGCACACAAATGCAGAGCTCAATAACAATTATTATGTGTACAGTGTTCAGATGATTATAAACACTGAATAGTTTTCAATAATCCTGTTTATAGTTTCTGCTCTGTCACTACTTGCATTGTAAACATAACTTTAAATTGATCAAACTTATTACATTTAGTTGGCATATATGTGCGTGCTGAGGGAACAGACAGCAATCGAGTACATACAAAGTGGCAGAGACAAGAAAGCATATTGAGTACTTTTACATGTCTTCACACTTGTATTGCTGTGAAGCCCGTGAATCATTCTGAAAAATCTGAACACACTAATCAATGTAGAATGATCCGCCAGCAACTGCCAAACACAACGCAACTTGTGAGAGAGAAAAGTGCACTTACACTTGAGTGTCTGTGTCTGCATGCGCTCTCTTTGCACCCCATTTGCGAGCACAACAGCAGCTCTATACAGTTGAAGGCATATGTGCGTTTCTTGCTATCGGATCATTTAACCAAGTAAATGAGCCAGGGTAGAGTCAGAGACCTAATGTATAAAACATGTCAAAACCCGCTGAACAAAAAATCAACATGCAGACACAGTTTAAATTAGCCCAATTCCGTTGGGAATCCACAGACTTGGCAAACATGGCAAATGCTGAATCCTTGGTGTCAATATACCAAAGCAGGCCTAAGCATGGACAGTCATCAAAAACAAACACAACTGATATTACAAGACCTCTTATTCTTCCATTGAGAGAGCCAGTCCATCCTAGTCTCTACTTTAAAGGCAAATCTACACAGGCTCTGGAATTCAACCAGCGCAATTATCACTGAACTGTCTTGCTGGGTTGAAATAATTTAGGCTAATGCCCAGTGCTGTAAGCAACCACTGATATGGAAAGAGATGGCAATAATGGATATACCTTTCATGTCAATAGAGTTTCAGCAAGTAGAGCTAATATAGAAATGGTGGGGGGTCTTGTTAAATCACGCTTCTTTTCAACTAGGAAAATAAATCGGTACTGACACACAAAATTATGCACACAAGCAGCATTTCTGTCCTCTCAGTAAGCGATAGAAATCCATACTGGAGAAATTCTGTGCCAACAGTAACCACAAACTAGATCAATAGATGAATAATCACCAACTTTAGAAACATGGAGGAGGGTCAATTATAATGCAAGAGCTAAGCAGAGGAACACTCCATAAACATTAGATCAGTTGTAATAAAGAAGATTTATTGAGTTGTGCCTTTTCACTGGGGTTCATCTGCGACCATTGAGATGTATGTTATATCTGATCAAATGGATTGTAAAACAAATGTCACACAAAAAAGTTTTGCTCAGCAATAATTTGAATGAAAGACATAATGCACACAGTAGATTGTTTGAAGGTCTTTTGTTGTTAAATCATCCTTTCAAGCCACTAAAGTAATCAGTAAAGTAATTATGACAGTAGAGACAACTAAATAGGTAGAGATTCAATGCTGATGAAACAGAATGATTACACTATCTATTCACATATAAAATGTGATGGAAAACCTTTCCAAACCAGTGTGAAACAGAAGATACATTTTTTCCAGGGGCATAGAAAGGATCTACAGTAATAAGTGGGTTGGACATATTATAAACACTATCAGCCTGGTTCATGAATATTACTTAGGTGCTAGCCATATTTGGATGCCTACTTACCAATTGCATGCTCGTTTGTTCAATTGACTGCCAGTGCAACCAGCTGACAGTGGCTTCTGCTTGATCTTAAAACTGTTGTTTTACATGGCCGGCTAAAATGTATTTCTCCGCACTGTTGCCAAGCAAAACAAGCCTCTTAAAATATGATGACTATTGCCCAAAGAATGGCGGAGACATGATTCTTTATCACTTAAACATTGTGCTTACCTCATCCACATTTTCAAAGGCATTGATGATGTCATAGGGTAGGCAAGACAGCAGGTCTATGACAAACCAGGTCTTCAAGTAGTTCATGCGTATGAGCTTTGGGTCTGATATGACCTCTCCTCCAGGTCCCACAAAAGTAGTATGAAAGTTCAACACAATATCCACTAAGAAGATGACATCCACCACGCTGTCCAGTACCAACCACACCAGGTTGTTCTGTTTGGTCTTAAAGGAGACATTGTAGGGCACCATGATGGCCGTGTAGAAGGTGAGGATAAGGATGACCCAGTCCCAAGTGGTCTTAAAGGTGCAGTAGTGCAGGATAATGTGAGGCGGAGTTTTAGGAGCCTCTTGCTTGTATTGAGGAAGGATGTCAGAGCCCAGCTGAAGAGCCTAGAAAACAGGACAATTAATGAATATGGGAAAAAGGGACATGAAGAGAGAGAGAGAGCGCTAAGACACAAACAATGGGAACTAGGAATTTGCTAGAACAAGTATGCAAATAAAACATTCTGAATTCCTTTGCATTCTGTTGTTGTTTTTACAGTGTGCTTGGGTACTTCTGAGTCAGTCCCAGACCCAGTTACAATAACCCTCTATCTCTAAATCTGGTCCCCCAGAAGTGACAGTGGGAACACAACTGGCCTCGGAATGCACTTTCACGCCCTCAATTGGCCTGATAGTGGAAATGCAACTATTGTGGGGCCCAAATGTCCCTACAAGGATAGTAAAACCTGAAATCACCTACATTCAACCAATCAACTTGGAAAACAGCTCAAGAATCATAATCCAGTAAACAGTGTCTAAATAATGTATTAAGTAATGTTTCTGTGAGGGTTAGGTTCAGGGGTTAGAAGATAGAGAATATCACCCCTGCTAAAAAAGATCAGTGTAACTATCAAGTCCCATGATGGTCTAGGCTTTTTTTCACCTAGCAGGTGGACCAACATAGCAATGCTTTTTCCCAGCAAAACCTAGCTGGTGAAGCTGGTTTGAAGATTTTTTAATAAGCCTGGTGCAGACATTAGCACACCTGCATCCCATGCTTTGGGATCAGCACCCAAAATGTAAGCTGGTGACCAGCAATGCTGGTCTTTTCAGCAGGGATATAGTCAGTATAGAAACAATAGAAGGCAATGTGTGACACTTACCTCTGCCAATCTTGAATGCTTGTGGCTGACCTCAGTCTTTTCCATAGGCGTTAGTTGCTGCAGTGTACTCCGGCTATTGGTTAATGCCCTGGTCAGCCTGGCAAACTTGGTCCATCCTGCCACATGGAGAAGCAGCAAAAAGCAACTTTCAGCAACTATCAGCAACTAGCAGCACTTTTTTGCCGCCCCTCTATACTTTTCTATAGTATCTACAATATTTGCTCATAAACACTCAAACACTTATACACACAACTAGAAGTGTTGCTTTTATCGTGATCCTCAGCTGAAAAGACCTTCAATAGCTTTCTCTGCTGAAGCCTGAACATAAACTGAATGCTGAAGAAAACTCTTTTACTCTCAATTGCACAAGTATTTCTTCCACATCCCTTCCTTCCAAAACATATTTCAAAAGCTCTACTGCAAAGACATTCATCACATTCCAACAAGTCTTTCTTAGGACAGGGAAGAATATAAGTGTACCTATCCCCCCTTTTCCATGGTCTGTGCCATCTACATGTTGCAAAACTAACCAGTGTACTCTTTCCTCTTTTATTCACTTTTCTTTCTAAATCAGAAACTGTTGTGGACCTTGGGGCATTTCATAAAAGCATGGTGTCTTTACGACTTTAAAATGAAAAGCATTATGATATGGTGGAGACATGAAGGGAAGCTGCGTCCAGCTGGGAGTCTCATTTGAAGTCATTGCCTCCTCATTAATCTTTAACTGGTGGGAAGTTTTGCTTTTTGAGCTCAAAGCAACAAAGTCAGTGGTGCCGGTAGTGTCGTACACATGATACATCTTGATACACGCACAGAAAGTGCAAACACTTCCACCCATGCCCTCTTGCTCTTTGCGCTAGCACAAACATTGCTCTTAGCATTAGCGCTCTCACAAAAATTGGATAAGATGCTCGTAGCATGTGGTGCTGTGCTTTGCGCACTCACAAAAATAGAGCCCAAATCATTGTTGAATTGTTGTCTGACAGAAACCGAACTTTTAAATGCATGTAAATGTACTGACTGAAGTGCATGCTATGTTTTCTTGTTTACCGTAATGTTACCGTAATCACATTCACTATCTTTTTGGCTGAAAGCTGCACTATGTGAGATTTTTTTTGCCATAATGGATGAGTGCATAAACAATCAGTGTTCAAAACAATGTCCTTACCCCGAATCACTGAGGCTGTAAAATAAAATTTAATAATAATAAAGTCTTCAATTGAACTTGTATCAGTCATATCACGTGTATCACCTCTTAAACTGATGTGTAGTACAATACAAACATAATAGAATATAAAACACTTGAAAAATCATATTAAAATATCATCATAATACTGGTATACATTTTCTCTATGTAAAAGTTCTTTGAGTGTGGTGTCAGAAAAGTGCTATAAGTGTAAAATAAATTAATTCAAAATATGTAAATAGGAGTGCTTTTTTATCTTCATCAAAGCAAGTAGTGTTTGTTTTAAATGTTTACTTCTATAGCATTATATCAATGTGAAAATAGCACATTATGACTCAGGCTCTGAATATCTCCCAGTAATGGTCACACACAGGCAATGTCCAGGTAAGCTGAAATCATGAGATTTATCCGCTGGAAGAGCAGAGCCCAAACTCGATTCACATAATGTGTTTTTCTGCAAATTGCTTCCCATTTTAACTTTCAACCACAGATGTCACTGGAGAGCACAAAGTTATGTAGTGCAGCTTTAATGACAGGCAGTGTTTTTAAAGGCTCACAGGGTGGGAAAAGAAGTAAAACATTAATAACATTGCAGTTCTCCCATTTAAGTCACCTCTCATTAATGTTCAAACTCAACATTACAGGACCAGATTTAGACTGAGCACACTGAGTCTCCTGCAACCACTCTACCTCATTACAACAGGGACAGAGAGGAGAAATCTTTCCACATGAACAATAAACTCAGTGAAGGGGTAAGGAGGGGAAATCAGCCATGTGCACTTATTGAAAATAGTACGCTGGTCAGTTCGGGCCTTTTCAGAGGGGGACAGCTCTGTGTCAGAAAGGACAAACTGGCTATTTTTAAGTTAAGGTCTTGGGGTGATGCAGTCAAGATGTTGGTTGTTTATCTAGAATAATTTGCCATGATTTGTAGGAAGAAGAACAAATATCTTGATAAAAGTGAGGAAAGATCTTGATTAGGGCTGTAATTGTAAGCTGTTAATTTATTGTGAATCTGTTGGTGCATGATTTTGTAATGAATTATAATGCACCCTGACCCCTTCATAAATTGTATAATACGGGCACAGTAAAAAGTCCACAGTCAGCACAGCACAACTGCTACAATAGGCAACAAATATTATCAAATATATTTTAAAATGGCATTTGTAATGTCTATTCTTTGAAGGGTTGCCAAATGTTTGCCACAAGAAAACAAGACGCTTAATGATTTGGTGAGCCTCTAGTGTTTCTCCCCCTAAATATGGGGCAATAGACAATAGTCTTCATTTCAACCAAAATACAGGACGTTCTGGCTAATACAGAACAGTTTTCAACCCTTATTCATTGCGTTTCTCTGCCACAATAATGTAATGTCTTTGAATTATCTTGGGACCATTACTATTTGGCAGAGGTGGGTAGTAACGTGCTACATTTACTTGAGTACGTTTTAGAGTAGGTTTAAAAGTGGGTACTTTTACTCTCACTCAAGTAAAGTAAGAGTAAAAAGGTGTTCCTGTCGTTACATTACTGGGTTTCATTTTCAGTCATGCATAATTTATTGAGAGATTATTGAATGGGACTTTTATGAAAGTGGTTCACACGCTGTCACAAACTATCACTCAAGCCGAGTCATCACTGCTGCAGCATCAAGCTCTTCAAACTAAGTGAAACACTTTCTTTGCTCTGCACAGTGAAAAAAATAATAGTTTCATCATACAATGCCTTAATTTAACACCAAGACAAGCGGATATTTCAAGATTAAAATTGAAGGTCCAACTAAAGGCAGCATGTTGAGTTAAGTTGTGGCCCTAATTATAATGCAGGATTTTGTCACGGTGATGGTCATTTTCAAGGTGAGTCTGTAAATTTGGGTTCTTATTGCTGTACAGAACTAATGATCTAAATTCTTTCAAAACTGAACACACTGAGCTAAGAATCCACACAGGACTTTAAAAGCTATGAAAAATCAAAAGTAGGCATTCATAAAGCATGATCTTGCTTTGGTTTATATTTTAGAATTATATATAATGTCCCTGTGGTACATTGCTCATGTTTTCACCATAATAAATACTAGAAAGGTTTCCAAACCTCTCTTCTTATTGACAAATTAATCCAGACATGACAATAGCTCTTAAAGGGATATGAACATTCACTCATCATTTACTCACCCTCATGCCACCCGAGATGTGTATTACTTTATTACTTTTGGTCCATACAATGCAAGTGAATGGGAGCCAACATTTTAAAGCTAAAGTCAGCATAAAAGTAATCCATTAAACTTCAGTGGTTAAATCAATATCTTCAGAAGCAACGTGATAGGTGTGGATGAAAAACAGATCACTTCACATTCTTCTTCTTGTGTTTTTGGTGATTCACATTCTTCTATGGATATCACCACCAGGGAGAAGAATGTCTAACAAAAAATTACGAATATTGATCTGTTTCTCACCAGCAGATATCATATCACTTCTGAAGATATAGATTTAACTACTGGAGTCATATGGATTCCTTTTATGATTCCTTTATGTGCTTTTTGGAGCATAAAAATGTTGGTACGCTTTCAATTACATTTTACAGATCTATAGAGCAGAGGTGAACTAGCCCTTTAAAGTGACAGCTCAGCCAAAATTGTATATTCTGTCATAATTTCCCTACCCTCATGTTGTTACAAACCCATGTAACCTTCTGTATTCTGTGGAACACAAAATATGTTAGACAGAGTGTTAGGGACTGACAGTCACAGTCACAATTCACTTTTAAAATATGGAGAGAAAAAAATTAACTGAAAGTAAATAGTGTCTCAGGCAAACATTCTGTCTAAAATCTCCTTATTGTGTTGCATGGAAGAAAGAAAGTCATATGAATTTGGAACAACATGATGGTGAATGATGGCAGAATTTATATTCATAATAATAATAATTCTGTAGTACATGTTCGATGTGTATTATGTAATGGAACATAGGGGAGTTAACATCTATTACGTAATTTGTGAAAGTAACAAGTTACTCACTACTTGAGTACTCTTTTAATTGGATACTTTCCTACTCTTACTCAAGTAATTATTTATGTAAGTACTTTTACTTCTACTTGAGTAATTTTTTTAAAGTAACTGTTACTGTTACTTGAGTACAGTTTGTGGCTACCACCCTCTGCTATTTTGGGGATTTTGTCAGCAAATATTGATATACTGTATGTTTATTTCTATCATTTAATCAGCATATCATGTGATTAATCTGATTAAAATATTTAAATGTTTGACAGCCTTAATTTTGATACACAACGGCCAGAAATAGAGACAGGGAAAGAGCTGTAAAATATGACAAGAAAAAAAAAAGGGAAGGAAATAAGTACCATATGACAGACAGATGGAAGACAATGAGAAAAACAAAGGATGGTTCAGGCCATCTGTCTCTCCTAGGGCAAAAAGTCTCAATACTGTACACCACCCCTGAGGCTTCTTCCAAATATAGCCCTTCTACAGGGGAAAAACACTGCTAGGTAGTCTGCTCTGAGTGGCCACAAGGCAAAGCCCCAGAAGAGTCTCAGTTTGGACATTACAGCCACATAGAATCCTCTCACATGTAAGCTACAATGAAACATATGTTTGCCCAAATGCACTACATCTGGCAAAGAACTACTAAATGAGCTCTGCAAGACTGCCTGTACAGACATAATTACAGACTGCAGCAGTGAATAAAAAAACACAGAAGGCAAGGGTCGTTCACACCAAATAGGCTTTGTGACCATCTTCACTATTTTTATTTTTTTAATCTAAACATGCATAAGATGGACGTCTTTGACCATTGTGCTGCTGTATGAGCACAATGTTTTCAAGATGGTGTGTCAAGTTAAAAGAACGTCTCTGGTTACGTATGTAACCTCAATTCCCTGAGATGTAGGGAACAAGACATCGCATCGATAAGCGTTTATGAGAAAAACACCTTTCTCGATTTCTGAACTCATTTTGGATCACGCCAATTCAAATGCAACTGAATTGAACCAATGACGTTCACGTCCGCTCAGCCAATGACATTGATTGCACAACACTCAGCTTTCTATATAAGTGGGCGGCATAAAACCATCAGTCAGAATTTTTTGACTGCAAGCGGCAGATGAGCCGCCTGATAGTGACTTCCGGTAGCATGGCTTATGCAAGTTTACTTATCCGGAGACGTTCCCTTGGGTCATTTACATCCCATCGCTGACGCTTATGGGAACGTGTACAATCACACCACGGTGCTGAACAAAGGACACATGATACTCAAGAATGATTCTCATTGTAACTACCCCGAGTGTATAGAAGGGGCAGGATATGAAATTGTGTCATACAGATACAACGCTTAAAATATAGGAAGTGTATAAGAAATCAACCTCGCCCTGACAGATCTGAGGGGGCGAGGTAACAAGCACATTCACATCACTCAGTAGTGGGATGCTTTGCCTTTAAAAGGGCTCCAGGTGGACCTAGTAGAGCACAGCCAGGTGCACAGTCCGCTAGTGAAACAGCTGAGTTCCACTAAGGGAAACACAGAGCATATCTATCTTGTAGCCAGAGAATGAGTGTCTAAGGTGTGACTGAGACACAAATATATTAATGTGTTTGTGTGGGCACTCCAAGGCTCTTTTGGCACATGCTGAGCTCAACAGGTTCTATTGCCTGTACTGTAGCAGGCTGTCAATTTCTGCAAGCAGAATGTGGGCATTTTAAGATGACATTGTGGACGGCATTATGCCATTAAAGGGCGGTGGCCATCTCACAAACTGAAGTGTGTAACCGTGCTTTAGAGTTGTTAACACTCAATTTGATATGCCGGAAAGGGATTCCCATGCTTTTATTCACTCATACAGTGGGGATAGCGAAATCACTGAAGAGCTTAGCACGCCACCCGGCCCAGGGGCGGGGCTGCGTGAAGAGGAACATAGCTCTTTTCGTGAGTGTTAGTGTATTTTTATTTTTTCGCACTGCCGGCAAGGCGGGCAGATTGCAAATTTTTCATACACTTTATTGGCACAAATAAACAATTGTGAACAATCTCCCGAACAGGAAAGGTGGGATGAGGGAACAGGGATTCTGTGCGAGTCCGCTTGGGGGGTGGGGCTTTCCCGCGGTGAACAACGCAGACTTCTCTACAAGCTGCTGAAGCCATCAGGAATGCTGAGGCTGATCAGAGGAAAGTTTTCCCGATGTGCAGGGCCCTTGGCATGGTGGCTGTGGATAGCGGCGCTTCAGCAAAGGCTCCTTCGGGCAAATGGCCCTGAGGCCTGGGGAGTAGAGTGCTGTCTTTTCGGGGGCGCTGCGTTGAAGCGGAGCGTGAACGGCTGAGTTGAGCAGTGGTACTGCCTCATTTAGGCAGGAAATGCTTCATAGCCTGCTGCTGTTTTTGGGCTGTCTGGAAGCGCTCTGGTAGGGCTTCCACTGCATCCTGAAGAGACCAGCGGGGATACAGGCACGTCAAGGAGGAGTTTCCCATAAGCGTCAGCAATGTGATGTAAGTGACCGAAATCGAAAGAGAACTTGCATTCTGATGGTTTGCACTGCATCTAGTTCTATCAGAAAAACTTGCAGACTTAAGTAATGTTGGTATGGCATTTATTTGATGAATAATAGGAAACAGGAAATAATGTCTCTTTTTGACATTCTATAATGCCTGTCTGGCAGTCCGGTTAAAAAAATTGCTACTCAAAGCGTCAGATCCTGCCGGAGATTGGAGTCAGGGGCGCGGAGCCTACCCCATGAAGGGCGGGACTCAACTGGTGGTGGTGGGGAGGAGGAGGTTGCTGTGTTGGCACACTGAAACAGCAATGTGATAGATTGTAAGCAGACTTATAAATCAATGGCTGATACATGACTGGTTTAGGAGCTACTGTACCTTGATAATGGCGTGATGATGTACAATTGCGAGTTTTCCCGCTAGAACTACACTATGCTTACAGACCAAACTATACTTTGGTCAGACATGAAAGCCAGGCTTCTGCGTACAGGACATGTGAAATGTCATCATCAGCTGAGTGCTCATGCACTGAAAGTGCAGAATTTTAATGCGCCTGGAACTATTTGCACTAATAAGTGGGTCCACCAGGTTGCAACACTCACAGTTGAGCCATTGCTTTCAGGAAGAAGCGCTAGAAGTAACTGGCACAAAAGATTGGAAGTGCATGTCAAGTACGTGCGTGTGGAGGTCAGGAGATACCTACATTTGTATAACTCGAGTCTGAAGGACTATAAAGACATCTTTATGGGTCTAAACTCCTGAAGTTCCATCCATTCATTCATCTTCTAAAGCCACTTTAGTCCAGTCCTGTACTGTATAGGGTCACAAGGCACTCCTGAAGGTAATTAGTCCAGTATCTCATACCAGTCGTAGAGTGCATACACTTATCATCTCAGTCAATTATGCATACTTTGAAAGGCTTGTGTTTGACAGTATGCAGACCCGAAGCGTTCACATCAAAACCGAAGTATATTTTGGGCTTAAGGGAGAAAGTCACTAAGAATGAATTGCATCTGCTGATAGCGTGTTTTTTTCTGCATTGTTTTAGCACCCGATTCATTAAATACTTTAAATTAATTCACCTCAAGTCTGATAGAGCTCTCAGAACCTCTAGCACTGAATCATCAGTATGTGGCAGAGCATAAACACACATACCTCATTCCTGTTGAGGGCCTTTGATTGCTAATGATGTTACCCTTTGAACTTAAGCTGGCTAGCTCTCAATTTACATTGGTGTCAATGCTAAATTTAGTGCTAAATATTTTTGCTAGGTTAGTTATCCTCTCCAGGTAACTATCATATGTTTACAGAAAGCTCTGGAAATATCTCAAATAGTTTTACTGTTGCCATGTAGCCCATATTCAGCCTCATTTTCCCTCTCTATTAGCTATAATTTGAAGTTTGTGGCCCTCTGGGTTAGCCACACTCAATGATATCATGGTGATAACTTAAAGAAATTAAAACACCTCAGAGAGAGGACACGTATTCGCTGGTTTAAAAGTACAGTCACATGGAATGAAGCTTGTGGGACGAGCACAATTATACCACTAATTTAAAAATAGTTGCTCTCATGCAAAAACATAAATAATAATAAATCAAAGGCTTCACTATAAGCACCAAAAACTGATTTTACTTTATAAATAACAGTGAAACCTAAATTATAATAACAGCCTATTTTCAAACAGTGGAACTAACAACCAATTCTGCATATTTTTACCTCTGTGAAAAAATATTATATTTGTATAATAATGTATATTTATTAGGGCTGTCGATTTAACGTGTTAATTCAGTGCGATTCATTTTATAAAAAATAACAAGTTAAAAAAATGAACGCAATTAATTGCAATGCCTCCGGACCATAATAAGGAAGATTCCTGAGAAATGCAAGCTTGTAGTACCAGCTGTTTACTCCAGATGGCAGTAATTGAAATTTCAGCTGTGTGGCAATGCGCAGTTTATACAGTGAAGAAAACAACCATCCAGCAGACAGCGCAACACAGACATTCGTTACGTTCTTGCATTCAAAACACTTGATGGAGCGCAAATTTGAACTAAGGGATCTCAAGATGTGTTCTAAGTTTTAAACTATATTTAACTTTATACAGTGACCAAAACATTTTATGTTTATGACGCAATGCACAACGAGATGCTACACAAGCATGTCTGATGCAGGTGCAAATTAACGGGTCCTTAAACAATCCCTCATAATAAATCTCGAACTGATTAACAATTTCACTTGTGAAATGGATTGCTGTGAACTGTATGCCAATGATTGGCTTGTGTTCAATAATATGGTTGTAATTGTGTAATTGTGATTGTATTCTAAAGCCGCTTTTTGTATTGTCTTATCAATGATTAACTCTTCTGCCACAAGAATGTAATGCATTTTAATTATCTGAATATTTTCTATTACATATATAAATAATTTTTAAATATTTTAAGATAACTTATGTATAATTATTTCATCATTATATATTGAGTTATTGTTATATGAGGGGCTTTCTCAGCAAATATTTGTATATGCGATATATTAAATGTGATTAATCGCGATTAATTAATCGGGACCCCATGTAATTAATTCGATTAAACATATTTACCAATTGACAGCCCTAATATTTATACATTAATAAATAATTCTGCCTTTATATTTCAGTACGGGGATCCTTTGCAAAGAAATACATTTTGGGTGGGCCCTTGGCATCAAAAAGTTTTTAAAACCCCTGCTTTAGAAAACCATCTATTTACAGTTTCTTTAAAGAACTGATACACTGATCTGAAGAGCTTATAACATCAATACATTTCAACAAAAAATACATACTATTAATAAAAAGTTCTTTGATGAACATAAGGAACAATAATCATTACAGAACCTTTATTTTTAAGAATGTACAGAGTGAACATTTATGTGTCATTTATTGCCAATAGAGCTGGTTTAAAACCCCTGATGCCGGTTCTCTGTACATCAGGTACAACAACAGCAATCCCTCATCGGTTAATGGACATGAGCTATTCATGAAGCAATCTTGAAGACACACCTGGTATGTGACATTTAACAAATGGTCCTTTAGAACAACAGATCTCATATTTACCAAAAAACAATTTCAAGCCATGTGACAGGCTATTAATAATCTGATTGTGATGTTAATATTTATCAGTGCATCACAAGGGTCAGGAGCAGCATAGATTAACATTTTGATAAGGGCAAATAGCCTTTGATTTACAAAGTAATCACTGAAGGTGATTTGAATGTCTGATATATGTTTAAATTAAGTTGGTGGTTCTGTGGTGGTGTTCAGCAGCTCATATTTTCTACACAGGCACAACTTAGGCACATATTTGCCAAAGGATTGTGTGTGATGCATAACTGTATTAACTATTTAAAGAAAGATGCCTGATAGACTGGTTGGTTGAGCTTGCTATCACACTCAAGTCATTGATCTTGTCACTGAAACAGGAAGTCCAAACCATTATAACAATTACATTTGCATTTATGCTTTTAGTAGATGCTTTCATAACATATACTTTGTTTCTGGCCATTTCTAATGGTAGCTTACGATGCAAGGCTAGACTTCAATATGTGCTACAGCTGCCAAACATGCAAACCTATCATTCGATGCAGGAAAGACATGCCATTAGTGGTGGTATAAATTGCAGGTTTCTTTTAGCATTACCTGTGCATTGGAGGGTGAGCCCTGCTACGTTAAACTCATCTTAAGATTGACTACATGGTAGCTGGTTTCTCAGTTTCTTGCTGGTCTAAGGTAGACATTATAGCTAGTTCGATCCAACATTGTCTTCAGACAACTTGTAATATTTGTACAAGATGGACACATCATAAAATATTGTTCAAAAAGGTATGACTTTTATTTCTATAGAGAACAAACAACTAAAATAATTTAAAATCGATACATTACAGGGATCACATTTTAGCTCGCCTCCTATCCAGCACTTTATTTTAAGAAAGAAAGCATCTGTGACAAATGTGGTTACATATTCCACTGGTTGAACGTTTCCCTCACCAAACCAAACCAAACCATCATTTGCCAGTGATGACGAAGGTCTTTATTAGTTCAACATGTGTACAGCTTGAATGGCACTGCAGGTAAAGGTTTTACTACAAAAGAGTAGTAGCCTAAATAAAACACATAAAAAAAGTACTATAGGTTTGTATAGGTAGCATGCATAAATATAAATGTACATGCTTTTTACATGCACATACATTTTATATTGCACCATACTGCATGCTTGTATACTGCATTGCACTATATTGTACCATGGCTTTGAAAAACATCATGTGAAAAAAATATGAATTAGCTTAAATGTAGCAAGCTACTTTTGGTGTATAGCTTGTAGTATAACTTGCTACTTTCTCGAAGCTTTCAGCGTGGCTTAACTAATTTTTCTGTTGAGTAGCTGGTAGCTTAGCTTGCGTCCTACACAAAATATATTCCCCTATTAAATGAATTGCTAGGTTTAGGTTTGGGTTATGGCTTAAACTTTTAGTCAGTTTAATTTTCTCTTTGAGAGTAAAAGTCGTACATTTTATGTGCCAACTATTTCTTGTGATTTCGTCATCTCGTACTATTATTAAGTCTTGTGCCCATATTTCTTTGATCTGGTCTTTAGCTGGTCCAAACGGGTAGACCAACTTAGACCAGCAACATAAAAGCTAACATCTGATCATAACAGCTTAAGATGGTCAAGCTGGTTTTTGGAACAGGTAAACCAGCTAATGACAATCTTGGACCAGCAAATAACTAGCTAAGATTTAGACCACCTTAAAACCAGCTACCATGTTCCAGAACACATCTACTAGCATAGAGAGGGTTTTATAGCAATGAGTCCCTTGTCTAAACCCTGTCTCATCCTGTCTATCCATCTGGTTGGCTTTCCATCTGTGAGAGAATGATACCAATGTGATACACTGCTCTAATGCCACTTTCTGTCGCCCTGCACACACCCACTGACAACAGCCTCAGCTGGGCACAGGTGCTCTGCCACAGCGTGACAGCAGCTGACATCAGGTCTCTATGGGAAAATTCAAGTGTGTGTGTGTGTGTGTCTTAAAGGAGATTCTGTGCAGGCCAGGATTACTGTCAAAGGACAAGTTATTCAGTTTAGCAGAGGCACAAGCCAAAAAAACAATCTCCATCGGTTAAAAAAGGTTGAGGGCAGTTATGTATCCATCCAAGATGCTAATTTAATTTATTTGAAGAAAAAAAAAACATAATATTGCAAAAACAATGTGTAAATAAAGCAGCGTTTCTATTGCATGTGTGTAAAAGAACCAACATTTTCACTAGCGAAATTGTAGCCACTGTGACACTTTTATTAATAAAATACATGCGGTTTTGAGCACACAGGCAAAACACTGTAAAGAACTTTGTCTCATATCTGGGAGCGACAGCATGTCACACAGTTCTGGGAGCCCTGTGTGTGCATTTCTCCTTCCTTAAGGCCCAGATATAGGCCTACTTCATATGAAATCGAAGAACGAACAGGTGTGACATAAATTAGAACAAAATCTGATCAAAAAGTAGGTTTTTGCATTTGTTTCAGTGGTTGTAACTGGGCTAACTTTGAAGAAATCTTCTCACCGGCTGCTAAACAACCTTCTTACTGCCATTGGTCCACATCAAATGGAAGGTGTGGCCTGGAGCTCCACCAAACTTGAAGCTGGCAGCTAATTCCCATTCAAAGAGTTTAGTCACTTAACATCAGTCAACATGAACACATCGGTGTGCAGTTATTACGAAGCTGTTACAAATTTACCTACATCTGTACGATCGTTCACATAGAGTCATTTTACAAGAAAATATCATACAAAGGAATCAAATTTACTCAAATACACTTAAGTACCCATTCGCTCTTTTGTTTTATATGCCGCTTCACTCGTGTACTTTCGCAATGAAAGTCACACATCTGCTCAAAGTACGGTATGCCTATCATCATTCTTTTGTCTGTACTCTTCCCATTAACTCTCTTTAATACACCAATCTTTGCAGTTGTAACAGTGTCATCGTAAATTACAATAACAGAGTGTAATTGGTACATATTTTTGCTACATATAGTGTGTTAGCACATTAGCATCATAAATTCAGAATGTAAACAAGACAAATTGTGCATTTTCTATGGCAAATATTACTTTAAACAATCTTCAAGTGGTTAAAAAGCACCTTTTACTGAGTGTGAATTCTAATGTCACATTAGTTAAGGTTTTACTGAGCGTCCTCATATTTAAATATCCCACAGCGGTGTGGCGGGTGTCTGAATGTTCTCAAACAGTATACCATTGCTCAGCTGTTTTGAACTTCTTTTTACACCTGAACGAAGAAGAACTTCTCTGGAAGTATATCGGGGCCTTTATGTCTTTGATCTATAATATATTTTTCAAAAGTGTCAATAAACCTGCTCTTCGGCAAAGTTCAAGTTTGTATTTGACTTACTTGCTTTTGGATATTTCAGATGCGATGATTGTTTCTCTGGTTTGTCTAGTTATGAACGAGTCATGATTATCATCTTGTAAATTCTGAATGAATTTATTCTGTAAATGTATTTTCGTCATAGTTTATGCACATTTCTTGTTCTCAAATAAAAAAATCTGTATCCACCTCAAGCGAGCGTATAGGTTTTTTATGCACATTTTGGAGATTTTATCCACATCTTGGGGTTTCCATCCAGCAGTTTTTAAAAAATAAAAATATGTGGATGGAAACCCAGCTTTTGAGAGTAAATGGCAATACCCATCAATCAGAAATCCACAGATATACAAGGAATGCTCCATGGCTCTCTCCTGTACCACCAGTACACAGCACTTTTGAACATGAAGTGACAGCTTGTCATTCTCATTATACAGCCTTGTGCTCTTGTGCTCACACAGGATGTTCTCACACAAACATGCTCAGTTAAATAGCATTGTAATGGTCTTTTCATTTTCTGTAGAAATTCATAGTTATTGATTGATCATTTTGAAGGGAGGATTTAAAAATAAATTAAATATAACTATATGCACTACTTGGAAGATCTAATAAGATCTTTTTGTTCATCTGTGTAACTCTTTTGCTTAAAACCATGAAATCACTAGATGAGGGCGGTTGACGTATTTCCTATTGAAACCTGAAGTTGGGAGTGGACATATCGAAGGGCTCATCCATTTTTTTTTAATAGCCAGTAGATTTTTTGTTACGTCACAGCCATGAACCATAATTTGCTACTTGTTGGTCAGTTGCAGGTAGCTATAGGGAGAGGAACATTTTCATTCTAGAGAGCAGTCAATTGGACAAAAATATGTGTATAGTGCAATGTAAGTCATCAATACATTTTGTATTTATTTGTATGGAAGAAAGA